>NC_080679.1:1368865-1968865 GCF_030445035.2 Dasypus novemcinctus
CAGCAGCACTGAATCATCAAATGGAAATGGTATAGAGATACAGCTCAAGTAAATTACATGAGGAAGTGGCCCAGATGCCCTTGGCCACCACCCTGCCACGCTACCTTCTCCTTCCCAGCCCACAGCGTTGGCCTCTTGGGGAGTCCCTTACAGCCAGTTGACTGAGGAAGAGAAAACTCGGGCCTGGTTTACAGATGGTTCTGCACGATACGCAGACATCACCCAAAAGTGGACAGCTGCAGCACTGCAGCCCCTTTCTGGGATGTCCCTGAAGGATAGTGATGAGGGCAAATCCTCCCAATGGGCAGAACTTTGAGCAGTGCACCTGGTTGTTCATTTTGCTTGGAAGAATGACAGGAGGTTTGTTTGTGCACTAATTTATGGGCTGTTGCCAATGGTTTGGCTGGATGGTAAGGGACTTGGAAGAAACATGATTGGCAAACTGGTGGCAAAGAGGTCTGGGAAAGAGGTATGTGGATAGACCTTTCTGCATGGGCAAAAACATGAAAATATTTGTGTGCCATGTGAATGCTCACCAGAGGAACATTCTAATAATCAACTGGGTAAGATGACCTGCTCTGTGGCTAGCACTCAGCCTCTCCCCAGCCACTCCTGTCATTGCCCAGTGGGCTCATAAACAAAGTGGCCGTGGCGGTGGGGATGGAGGTTGTGCATGGGCTCAGCAACATGGACTTCCACTCACCAAGACTGACCAGCCTACAGCCACTGCTGAGTGCCCAATCTGCCAGGAGGAGAGACCCACACTCAGCCCCTGATATGGCCCCATTCCCCAAGGTCATCAGTCTGCTACCTGGTGGCAGGTTGATGACATTGGACCACTTCCATCATGGAAGGGCAGCATTTTGTTCCTACTGGCATAGAAATTTATTTGGGATAGGGGTTTACATTCCCTGAGTGCAATGCTTCCGCCAAACTACCATCTGTGGGCTTACAGAATGCCTTATCTGCTGTCATGCTATTCCATGCAGCCTTGCTTTAGATCAAGGGTTCTTAACAAGGGGCCCATGAGCTTGAAATGAAATTCAAAAACACATTATTCTTGCGGGGATGTGTTGGTGTGGGTGTGAGGTATTTATTAAATAATACACAGCACAGTGTGGAATTAGTAAGGCGTCCGTGGTTTTCAACTGATTGGCAAAGGGGTCTGTGGAACAAAAGAGGTTAAGCACCCCTGCTTTAGATCATGGAACCCACTTCACAGCAAATGATGCACATGAATGGGCACGTGCTCATGGAATTCACTGGTCTTTCCATGTTCCCCATCATGAAGCAGCTGGATTGATAGAATGGTGGAATGGTTTTTTGAAGACTCATTATGGCACCAACTAGATGGCATTACCATGAAGAGCTGGGCAATGTTCTCCAGGAGGTTGTGTATGCTCTAAATCAGCACCCACTCTATGGTGCTGTTTCTCCCACAGCCAGGATTCACGGGTCCAGGAATCAGGGGGTGTGGGAGTGACACCACTCACCATTACCCCTAGTGATTCACTAGGAAAATTTTTGCTTCTTGTCACTGAAACATTAAGCTCTTTTGGTCTACAGGTCTTAGTCTTAAAAGGAGGAGTGCTGCCACCAGGGAACACAACAATGATACCACTGAACTAGAAGCTAAGACTGCCACATGGCCACTTTGGGCTCCTTGTGCCTCTGGAATCAACAGGCAAAGAAGGGAATTACTGTACTGGCTGGGGTGACTGATCCTGACTATCAAGGGGAAGTAGGACTGTACCTACACAATGGAGGTAAAGAAGAGCTTGCCTGGAATATAGGAGACCCCTAGGGCATCTCTTAATACTACATGCCCCATGATTAAATTCAATGGAAAACCGCAACTACCCAAACAAGGCAGGACTACCAATGGCCCAGAATCTTCAGGAATGAAGGTTTGGGTCACCCCACCAGGTAGAGAGAACCCAAACCAACAGAGGTGCTTGATGAGAGTAAAGGGAACGTGGAATGGGGAGTGGAACAAGACTGTTAAAACATGAGCTTCGATGATGTGGCCAGTTACAGGAATGAGGGCTGCGATGGTCACTGCTCCCTTGTGCTGCCATGAGTATGGCTGCATGGACACAGAAAGCCAGGATCTTTGCCTTCTTCCTCATCTTATCCTCGTGTAACACACACTGCACTAACTTTAGGTCATGGTATTTAAGTTATAGGATATCCAGCTTAAGAGTGAATATTTCCTAAGGACTTGCATCCTTTTCTGGATGGTTTTAGTTAGAGGTTAAGTACGGTTTTAGGAGATGTGTAGGGGTACCAAGCTGACAAGGAATGGACTATGATGGTTAAGTTCATGTGTCAGCTTGGCTGGGTTATAGTATTTACCTGTTTGGTTAAGCAAGCACTGGCTTGGTTGTTAACTGTGAGGGTATTTTGTGGATTTCGATCATTAGGCGGTTGAGTGCATCTGAGGCTGGTTACAACTACGATCAACAAAGGAGACTGCCTTCAGCAATGAGACATCCCATCCAATCAGCTGAAGGCCTTACAGGGAGAACTGAGTTCAGCAGTCAGAAGGAAGAGTTTCCACCTCTAGTCCAACCAGTCAGCTTCTCCTGGGGCATTCACAGAACCTTCACTAGAGTTCTCAACCTGTGCTCTGCCCTGTGGAATTCAGACTTTCCCACTCCCATGACTGTGTGAGCCAATTCCCGTAATAAATATGTTAATATTTACACTCACATGCATACACATATCTCCTTTCTAACTAATACATTCACCTCCCCCCACCTGTCCCTGAGTTCCCTCTGGGTTTCATGACTCACTCCAACTCTGTCAGTGCCTCCAGATTCTCCATCTTCTTGATCTGGTTGTCGTAAAGATCCAGCTCCCGAAGGCTCTGTAACCCCTCCAGGTTCTCAATGCATTTGATTAGATTTTGACGGAGGCACAGAGTCTGGGGATGGGAAAAGGACAATTGATGTAAAGCAAACAGGAAGCCACAAGGAAATGTCAGCTTTGGTTATAGAGGACACAGGACCTGCCTGCCCGGTGAAATGATGCATTTCCATCTTCCCAGTTTTACTTAGAAAGGTACTGAGCTCAAGAGGCAGGTGGGCACAGGGCACGGAAGCAATTATGATGGGCAGGCCCCAAGGGAGCGCCAAGGGGGCCCCACACTGAGCAGACCCCCTTGGTAAGGACGCATCAGGCGGGGTTTGCTCTTCCTGACAAAAGGGAAGAACACTTAGTGGGCTCAATTTTGAAAACTATGAGAAGCGAGCTAAGGTCTGTAAAATTTGGAGAGTGCTGAATTTAAGGCAGGCTCACAACGAAGCACATCAAGCAGCGAGCCCCCTGCTCACTCATCACCTGAGCTCAGTAGGACCCTGTCCCATGAGGCCACTTAGTCTACTTGTCTGTGTAAGAAAACCACCAATGGCTCAGGGTAAACAATGGCGCAGTGTAGAAACGCTAGATGCAGGCTGGCATGTGGAAGAGGAAAACGGCCACAGCTCCCAGAGGCGACTTCTCAGTCTTCCATCTACCCACGTCCTTCAAGTGCGAGGACACCCTGAGTGTTAGAGTTATCTCATATGACAAGATACAGTTCATCTCACCTTCACTTTCTTCAGCACCTCAAATCCTTCAATTTTTCCTATTCGGTAATGATTTAGGTCAACATCCTGAAACAAAGAACAGATCTAACTGAGCTTTGTGGAAGTGCCCAAACCCGCATTCTCCAAGGAGATGTGCGAGGTGGGTGGAGGCGAGGGGCAGAGACAGTGAGTCAGCGACAGACAGATGGCAGTGACACAAAGATGACTGCAAGATGGTCTTTGGTTTACTATGGTTTTTATCAGTTTATGTAAAACTGACCCTCTCTTTAACTCCCTGCCGGCCCCAAACAGGGCCTGCAGCAGCAGAAGTCTCAGCACCAAGCAGCAGAGTGAGCACATCCGTTGGAGTCCAGCTGCAGGCTCAGGGAAGGGTCCCCCGGGGCCAAACGTGTAACCAGATCTGCCCTACATGGCAGTCTTCCACACACTGGAAACTGTTCACATACACTGCTCTTCAGAAGGTGGGAAACTGAGCACACCCCCACCCCGCGCAATGTGGTCATTTGATTCAAACAATTTGTGAGTCAAAGATAAAAATGTGCTTCATTTGTCATAAAATGCTCAAGGGTTAAACAGAAATGGGATTTCCATTGCTGTTATTATAAAAACACATGGACCTGGGACTCAGGGGAGGCTTAAAGGACTTCTAGGGAAATCACTCACTCATCCGGCAACTTCCTAAAAGATAACGTGATGCCAGATGGCCCACCGCACCCCCGAGGCTGGTTGAGCAGGCGGCATTACCTCTGCGTCGCCATCCAGGTTAATGGTCTCCATATCCACAGGTAGCTCGTGTTCTTCTGGAAAGAAAAGAAAAGTTCAATTGGAACCTACCTGTCGGTAATGAGCTGTTGCTCAGGCTGAGGTCAGCAGGACAGCAGGAGACGTGCTGACAGCTAGTGCAAGCGTACAGGAGAGACCAGCAGGACATAGACCACGCAGTGGGTAAGACCCGGCTGCAGTGATGACGTTTCCAGCGTTGAGTTCCCTGAGCTCAGACTACTGGTAAAGGTCTCCTGACCTCCCTTTGCTCCTCTGAACTCCCCAGAAAGGGAACTGCAGCTCAAAGCTGTTGGTGGGAAGGAGGGGACGAGAGACCATTGAGCCACAGGTGCCTAGTCAGCCGCCCGGGAAGGAGCTGCGGCCGGGCACTGCCTTCTTGGAATTCAGAGCTGCCTAACCGGCAGCAGCCTGCCCTCCCCCGTATTTCCCCCCCTTTTTGTTTACCACAATAAATCAGGCCATTTGAATAGGGATCATGCTGGGTGCATCAGATGTTCTAGGATATGCCTTTTATTGCTTTGGAAAGTGGCCCAGTAATTGCAAACACTTCTCTTTGCAAAGAGCAAAGAAAAATGGAGCACAGCCCAAGGATAGCATCAAAGAGCCTCGCTGAATAATTTAGAGACACTTCTCAGCTGGGAAGAGCTGAGCCGATGCTAGCAGAAGAGCTCAGAGGCCCCCGAGTTGCTGTGCTGGGCTTGCCGGGGCAGGGCTCAGGGACCACTCTGGCTGCCAAGGGCCAGCAGACCCCTCTTCTCACCTGAACCTGGTGAAACAAGTTCCCACACATCACGAACACACTTTTCAAGTGACTTGGCTCCTTGATGCCATCAAATGCCTGGCCACTGCTTCCATTTCCTCAGTTGTCTTGTAATTTTTCTCCTTGGTGTGTTATAATTAGGCTCCAAATAAGGTCCTTTACTGTGACTGAATTTGTCTTAAACCCTTTTTCTCTTGTACCTTTTGGTGGAATGAATTGGGCCATGTGTCTAATAAGGCTCACCCCAGCCTGGATTCGGGGCTGGACGCCTGCAGCTCCAGCGCGCTCCTCTGTGCCTGTGCACCGCTGCTGGCCTGGCTCCTACTGCCGAGCTTCTTCCCTAGAGTAGAACTGCATCTGCTTCTGAAGTGGAGCCTGCCCACAGTCCCCAAGGGGCGGACGGACCACCTGTGTGTCAGCCAGTCTGGCTTCTGTGCCTCTCAACTGACGGACTTCCGTCTGGTGGGAGTGGCAGCCTTGGAAGAGAACCTGGCGTGGTGCAGCAGCACAAAGTACGGTCCTACACTGGCTGGTTAGTCGCTGTCTTTGTTTTAGGCCTTGATGGCTCTTCCATAACATTATATAGACAGTGACTCATTGGAAAAGATAAGTTTATTATAGTTTATACATAACTTATAGAAATTAAATAAAGAGAATTCACACAACCAAGGGATATACTCAGTCCCCTCCAAGACAGAATAAATTAAATGTGACGTGTTTAGGAACTCCAGGAGGCCTTTGGAAGCAGCACTACAATTCAGGCAGGGTGCCCAGGTAGCTCATGGTGCAAACAGGACCCTTCCTGGAAGAAGGCAGGCACTCTGAGCTGTCAGAGGGGAAGCAGCGCGAAGCTGGGGCTGCCTGGGCTCAGCAGGCTGTGTGGTGACCCCAGGTTGCTCTCTGTGACCTATTACATCACAGGGCTGGCTCCATGGCACTCTTGAAATGTGAGCTTAGCATCTGAGACAAAGTTAACAATCTCGAATAATTTTCTCAATGTATTCCAAATTGATATTTTTAAAAATTAAGTTAGGCAAAATAAGTAAAAGATAACAGTTGATATGTTTGACTTCGTTATTTGAATTTAAGACTTAAATAAATACAGGGAAGAGGAGTTAGTCGTGGTTTATCTAAGGAGTTAAAAACATCTATTCAGGGAAGCAGACTTGGCCCAGTGGTTAGGGAGTCTGCCTACCACATGGGAGGTCTGTGGTTCAAACACCAGGCCTCCTGACTCATGTGGAGCTGGTCCATGCGCAGTGCTGATGCACACAAGGAGTGCCCTGCCACACAGGGGTGTCCCCCACGTAGGGGCGCCCCACGCGCAAGGAGTGTGCCCCGTAAGGAGAGCCGCCCAGTGTGAAAGAAAGTGCAGCCTGCCCAGGAATGGTGCCGCACACACGGAGAGCTGACGCAGCAAGATGACGCAACAAAAAGAAACTCAGATTCCCCGTGCCGCTGATAAGGCTAGAGCGGTCACAGAAGAACACACAGCGAATGGACACAGACAGCAGACAACCTGGGGGGCGGGAGGGGAAGGGGAGAGAAATAAATAAAATCTTTTAAAAAAACAAAAAACATCTATTCGCTACGACTTATAGCTAGCTTGTGGCCTGGAGAAAAGGACACGGGACTTAGACAACCCAGGTGAGTTCCCAGGCCTACTTTGCAGCCTGTGCCCTTGGGCATGCGGCTACCTGCGCTGCACCTGCAACCCGAGCCGCTAAAGAGGAGGGAATGAGGGGGCAGGCCGGTATTCAGCCACATCTCAAACCCTCCGTAAATGCCAGGCATTAAGATGACTGTGATGCTTGGACAGCACCAATCTGCAGACCTTTCTTTGCTGGAGTTCCTCAGCAGTGAAAGTTTCCATCATCACCCCTGTACCTTATCCCACCCACATCACTTCCAGAATGTCGACTCTGACATCCCAAAGCAAATGTGACTGGTGCTTCTGTGGTAAGCTCCCTTTAGCCTTAAAATTAGGTTGCCATAGTTACCAATCATCTTCACTGGTACAGAGAGCACGATGTTATTTTAAAAATTTGTTTTATTTTATATCATAAGAGCACTGCATGGCTGTTAATTAGTACCTTAAGAAAACACCCACCGTATATAAATCTATGAGATGCAAAATGCAAAAGTTCCCCTCAAACCTGCTGTTCAGAGAGACTCTTAACCGTGTGAGGCATTTTCTCTATGAAGTAGGTAAAATTACACATTCCCGTAACATGCATACTGTCTGGAAGCTTGCTTTTTTCCCCTAATAATATGTCTTGGACATCTTTCTATGTCTGTGCATATGGGTTTTGTTCTTCTCCATGTAAACTGATTTTCTAAGCAATCAAGTAAAAAAAAAAAAGCTTAGGTAATGGCTGTGAAGATCAGGAAGCCACCATTACATGGTGAGAATTTACTTTTCTTACCTCTAAATTTATTTCGTTGTTGTTATTCACTAAAATAACAAAAACCTATTGGGATATTTCTGCATAAAATTATTTTCCTAATCTCTAGACAATTTAGAAGTCAACCCTCAGGTCTATAAAAACAGGAATCAGGACTCAGAAGTGAATTCTCTCAGATATTAAATAGCTATTCTGAAATTAATTCACAGGACTATAGCAGAAAATGAAACCATAGTTTCAGTTGCATTGTTTATTTCAAGTCTCGATTTCTGAACATATATTTAATAAAACAATTTTTTTAGTTCCCTCCCAGGGAATGAGAAAACACATGCTCACAGTTGCCAGCAAGTGCCCCCATCGAGCCTGCAGGCTGGGGGAGCACACTGGAGGGCAGAGAGGCTGCTCCCTCACCCCCAGCCTGGAGTGCCCCACGCTGGCACCTGGAGACCTGAGTGTTAGCCTGTGGAGCCCACGCGCCCAGCAGCCTTCCCAAGACAGTGCGGGTGCTGACATAACATGGCCTCCAAGAGACAGGCCACACCCCCGCCCCGTGCTCCCTGCAGTGCGTCCGGGGTCCTCGGCGCTGCCTGTACCTTCAGGGTCGTCCTTGTCCCGCTCCTCTCCATCCTTCAGGCTCTGCTGGCTGAGGTCAGCCACTATACCACTGCTGTGCTTCTTTCCTTCCTCATCGCCCGACTCTTCAGATTCGACCCGCCTGTCGACTGAACACACACACCCATAAGCATCCATGTCCACTGACGGGACGACTGGAGGGGCTTACGACAAACACCCAACTGTAAGCCAAAAAGGCTTCACTCAGAATGTTTGCTGAATTCAGCTCAACAAACCTCGGAGCGCTCTAACACGTCCCAGGTCTGTCTGAGGCATGGTGTGGGGAGAGCCAGCAGGGTGGGGGCGGGGGGAGCAGGGAGGCCACCCGGATCCAAAGATGAGTAATGTCCTACTCCTGCCCTCAAGGAACCTGTGAAGAATTATTAAGAGTTCTGAAACCCCTTTGCTCACATTGTGAGAAAATGTACTGATGGCACATTAGTGTGATGAAGGCCTCTTCTGTCCTCTTGCTGTAGGTCTGCAAGTCCACTATCAAGAAGACCACTTGGGAACCTCCCGCCACATGCTTTCCTTGATGCTCCACTATCCATTTGGCCAGCCAGTCAAAAAACCAGGCCAGTTCACAGGCCCATGTGCTGAAAGAAATTATGACTAACTCACATCAGACTGTGGGCAGGAAAGAAGAATAACAAAAAAGGAGAACAGTCAATAGTACTAAAAGCCTGTGTAAAGGTTACTAACATTAAACGTCTCCACCTACAATGATGTGGACACGAAACTTTTAAAAGCTGGCAAATTAAGACTTGAAAATCAGTGAGTAAATGGATGACTAAATGTGGCAGGTTGGTTAAAATTCTCTGGCAAGATTATTAGTTTTTCTTTTTGATAACGTTTTCCCCACAACCTCATTTGGAAGTCTGTCTGGAAGGCCAGAGGCAGCTGGAATAGCCTCAGCCCTAGAAACCCCTGGGAGCCACTGGCCACACTGAAGGCATCTGTGCTGACCATCTACAGCCCACCTGCCAGGGGTGTGCTCCTGGAGGGGACGGCAGGTTATCCACCTCTCTGTCTCCTACTATGCCCCGCAAAGGCATCTAGGAAATGGCTGCCGAGCAAGTCCTCATAACAGCCAACTCCAAATCTCCAAATCCGCTCCTCCTTCTCTACTCTGTGACTAGCTCGGCTCAGCCAGCTGCTCCTTATCTGTGGCCTGGCTTCCTGCACTGCCTCCTAACTGGTCTTTTATGGCTTGGTCCTGCCCTATCTAGTCTATTCTCTGTTGCCGGAGAATGTGCTCTGATTTTAAAATACAATCTGATCTTTGATCAAAAACATATTTCTGGACTGGCAATGGCTCTTTCCTGAGTTTGTATGTTGGCCCTTGCCAAATGACAAAACTTTGGCAAGTTATTTCCTTTCCCAAGCCTCAGGCTCCTCATCTGTAAAAATGAACTCTAACCTCAGAGAGTTGCTGTCAGGATAAAATTAGAAAAGGCACAAAAGACACTTAGAACATGCATGACATGCAGTAGACATTTAGTGAATTGGCTGTTACCCACACAGGGCTCTGCCAGGTGCCAGAGTTTTGACGTGGGCAGCTCCTCTAGTCAAGGAACTTACATAAGAGACAATTTCCATCCAGTTTAGTGAGCGAGGACTAGGGTGCTGGGGGCAAGGACTACGAGGGGGCCTATCTTGAACTGAGGTGAGAGACTTAAAGGAAAGCTTCCCAAAGGAAAAGGTCTGAGGTGGGAGCTGAAGGACAAGCCAAGGTGGCCAGGTAAAGCACAGTTCAGCACAGAACTGAGGGAGCTTGTTCTACTGGATGAGACAGTCTGGTGCAGCTGAGCCCAGGGCCTGTACAGGGGAGTGCTGAGAGGATAAGAAGGGCTTAGGTAATGAAGGGCTGCTAGAGTGAAATCTGCTCCACTACCCTGACCAGACAGGGTCTGAAGCATGAGAAAGCCGATCAGTACATAAGAAAGGGACTTTGGGGCACTGTGGAAGATGGGCTGGCAAGCGGGGAAATTGAAATCTAGCCTAGAGAAGGTGAAGGCTTGAAATGAGGGGCTGGCCATGGGGATGGAAGAAGTATCAGAAATTTGGAGGTACTATGAAGGGAGAGGAGTCAGAGCTAGTTGAGTCATTGGATATGGGTAGGAATGGCAGAGAGAGAACAGGCTGTTTCTTTTTTTTTTTTTCTTCTTAGATTCTACTTTATTTGGTAAAACTCAGAAACTAACAACCAATTCACATCCCCCCACCTCCTTCTCTCTGAAGAAGGCAGTTCTCCAGAGACCAAAGGGCCATGGCTTGGGGATCATCCACTATCTCCAGATTTTATACTCCAACAGCCCACGCAGGCTGTTTCTTTTATCTGGGCAAGAAAGGAAACTGTACTGCCATTTACCAAGACATGAAAATGGTTGCAGGGGGAGCAGGAGCAGGCTGGGGAGGTGGGTAGGAAGGGGAGTAGGAGGAACCATTTCCTTGTTTAAAGATTCCATGGTATCAAAGTCCACCACTCTTAGATGGCCCCCTGAAGCCCCCCACAGGGGTATTCACAGCCTCCCAGGCCACTGTCCATCCTCATCACCTATGACTGTCACTCTGGTCAATCTCTCCTCCAAACAGTCCCCTTTCCCTCGTGTGGTTTCCTTGCTTTGAAATAATCCCTTTCCCACTGTATCATCAACCTGGTTGACTTGTAGTTCTCCTTCAGTTCCAAGCTGACCTTGGCTGTGTTCCCTTCACCACCCCCGGACAGGTCAGCCTTGGCTCCCCCTCTCCACCCCCCAGCTCTCCTTCCCTCCTCCCTAGCACTATCACAGCGGGCATGACTGCCCCACTGACCCTTGAGAACCAAAAGCACACAAGCATTCAAAGATATGGCTGTGTGTGTGTGCTTTCTTCACTTTTAGCAAAATCAAAGGGAAGGCGGAAAGTTGAAGTTAGTCTTCAGAACTACGGAAGCCTTGAAAACAGACACCGGCTTTCTATAACTCAATCGCCCGGCTCGTCTGCTCCTTGTCATGCCTTCTCCCTAATGCATTCCCTTTTAAGAAAGGACCGTCTTCCATTCCTGCCACGTTAACGAATAAGCAAACTCTGGCAGGTCACAGAGCGCCCTGAGCTTCAGTTTCCTCAAGAGCAAATGGTGGACCGCTGCTCGCCAGTCAATTTCAGAGATTCAGTGCCAGCCTCCAACCCCACAGTGATCGCGACAGGGCTCCCGGGACCACCGCGTTCCCGAGAACCCCCCACCCACCGCCCTAGGCTCTCGCCGCCGCTCTCGCCTAGGGTTTGGGTCCAGAGCCTTCAGAGCCTCTCGCGCCTCCCCGGCCGCCGCCGCCCCGCGGGACAGGGCTCTGCCGGCGCCCAAGCCCGCCGCGTTCCGCCAAGCCCCGGCTGGTGGCTGTCAGGAGGCCCCCAGCAGGGCCCGGGCCGTGGCGGGAGGCGGGACGCCGAGTTTCTCTCAGGCATTGGGCAGGGCCGACCTTTTGCTACCCCCGCCCGCTGGAGCCTTTCGGCTGCCGCCCCGCAGGGGCCGCTCACCCTCCATCATCTCCTGCGACTGTTGCTGCCCCGCGCCGCGTTCCGCCGCCATGTCGGCTGCTCGTCCCCTTTCCGGAATCTGTCGCCTCAGGCCTCTCAGCCAATCAGAGCTACCAGCTCCGAGGCTACGCAGCCAATGGGGTCGCAGCGCAGAGGATCGCACACGACGCGCCTGCGCCGACGCAGCGCCTCCTGGGAGTTGTAGTCCACCCGCGAGGCCGGGTCCATCCGTGGTCCGCCGGCCGCACCACCCCAGGGACAGGTAATCCCAGGAAGTGGACTCGGAAGGAGTGGGTTAGAAAGCTGGCAAGGAGAAGACCGGGAGTCATGCCAGTCTGCAGGAGACTCGGGGAAATGCCCTGGGCTCGTGATTCCGCGTCTTTCACACCACGACTATGGGGGCGAAAAGGGCCACGGCGGCGCCTTCTCCGGGGATGGCGAAGTACCTCCCAGTCGGCGGCATCTCCGACCCTCAGTTAACGCATCTGCGAAGCGCTCCCCGTGGGAAGAGCGCAACTTCCTTCCGGAGTTAACACGCGGATTTAAATAGCACCTCCTGTGAACGCGCTGCGCTGGCCAGCAGGTAGGTAGGTGGGCAGGAGGGCAGCAGGTGGGCGGTAGGCGGGCAGCTGGGAAGGAGGGCAGCAGGTGGATGGGTGAACAGGTGGGTAGGTGGGCGGTAGGTGGGCAGGTGGGCAGGAGGGCAGCAGGTGGGCGGTAGGTGGGCAGCCGGTGGGTAGGTGGGGAGCAGGTGCGCGCGCCGGCCGGGCTCCGCGAGCAGGGATGGAGGCTGACACTTGGCAGGTGGTTCCTGACCCACCTCGCGGGTCAAAGCTTCTGTCCGCCGCTTGGAGACGACGGTTTCGGGGTTCGAGAGGGCGTGAGCGGCAGACGGTCCGCCATGCTCCCCGTCCCACGAGGGAGCCGTCCCGCGCCTCGGGTCCTTCGGACGAGGCCTCCAAGAGCCGAGCTCCGAGTCGCTCTTCCTTCTCAGTCAGGGGCGCAGAGGAGACGGCGTCCGCGACCCCGGCTGTCGGGAGGGGCTGCGTCTCTTTTGGCTCCTTTGGGCTGCCGTAGAGGGACTCCCGTGCGTCCCTAGCAACCGTTAGCGCGGGCTTCTCAGCTTGGACCCTCGGAGTCCCGCCCACTGGCACCAGTGGTTGGCGCACGGAGCCTGTCAGTCGGCGCACGTCGGTCTGCGATTGGCCGGGGCGACTGGAAGCCAGGGTCCGCTCCCGCCCCGCGGAGTGCCGCGGACTTTGCCGCCGCGACCCTCGCTGCCCCCGGGTGAGCTGCCTGCGCTCGGGAGAGCGGGCCTGCTCCGCGGTCTCTCGGGGGCCGGCAGGCCTGGGCCGGGGGCCAGGGCGCCCGAGGGTCCGCTCTCGACCTGCGCCGCCGCCGCGCGCCCCCCGCCCGCCTCCCGGCGAGCGCCCCCCAACGCCCGCGGCCCGCGCGCCGCCGCCCTGGGCCCCTGGTGCCCCGTCGGGCGCGGGGGTCGCGCGGTGGCCGTTTGCCCGCGCCGCGCCTCGGGCGGGGGAGGAGCTCGACGCGCAGCCCCGTCGGCTGTGGCCGCCCGGCGCGCTCTGCTCGCCTCGCCTGGGTTTGGCGCGTCCGGTTCAGCCCTTGTTGCCTGTCCCGCGGCCGGAAGGTGAGCTGCGGACTTGGGGACTCGCCTTGATCCCGGCTGCACCCCAGCACCCAGGACAGCGCTGGGCTCACGGGCGTTTGTCTGCCCCTGCGTGCGGGTGAGTGGCTGAGCGCAGTGCGCATGCCCGCGGCTTCCCACCGTCGCTCCTGCGGTGGCCCCACATGCCTGGGCTTTCTCCCTAGTCTTTTTTTTTTTTTAATTAGAGAAGTTGTAGATTAACAGAAGAAGTATGCATAAAATGTGGTTTCCAAACACCCCACTATTAATAACACTTTGCATTAGTGTGGCAACCATTGTTAAAATTGATGAAACAATATTATTTTAATTGTGCTATTAACCGTGATCAATAGTTTCTGTTAGGATTCACAGTGTTGTACAGTCCTATGGGGTTGTTTTGTTTTTCTCCCTTAATTTTTATTTTTTTTTAAAGATTTATTATTTTTTTAAATTTCTCTCCCCTTACCCCCCACCCCCAAGTTGTCTGCTCTGTGTGTCCATTCGCTGCATGTTCTTCTGTGACCGCTTCTATCCTTATCGGCGGTACCAGGAAGCTGTTGTTCTTTTTGTTGCGTCATCTTGTTGTGTCAGCTCTGTGTGTGGCGCCATTCTTGGGTAGGCTGCACTTCCTTTCGGGCTGGGCGGCTCTCCTTATGGGGCGCACTCCATGCGTGTGGGGCTCCCCTACGCGGGCACGTCTCTGTGTGGCACAGCACTCTTGCGCACATCAGCACTGTGCATGAGCCAGCTCCACATGGGTCAAGGAGGCTGGGGTTTGAACCGCGGACCTCCCGTGTGGTAGGCCCTATCCATTGGGCCAAGTCCACTTCCCTTAATTTTTATTCTAGTAACAGATATTTAACCCCCCTTTTTTGGAGACCTCGTATGTGGGAAGCCGATGCTCAACCAATAAGCCACATCAGCACCCATATTCCACCCTTTTAACCACATTCAAATGTATAATTCAGTGCTGTTAGTTACCATCACAATGTACCATGACTTTTCCATCACCCTAGAAATGCTCAACAATTTAAGCGTTAACTCCCCATTTCCTACCCTACCCCAGCCCCCAGCCCCTGGTAACCTGAATTCTAGTTTCTGACTCTGAATTTTTTTTTTTCTATTTTATTTCATATCAGCAAAATCATACAACATTTGTCTTTTGTATCTGGGTTATTTCACTCAACTTGATGCCTTTAGGATTCATCCAGGTTGTGTCTCGTATTTTCTCTTTTTAAGTTTTTCTTTTCCCGGAGAATGGAGTTGCCGACCTGGAATCCTGGGATGTGTTCTGGATGCCTCTCTTTCCCTAGCTTTCCAGTTGCATCAATCAGGAAATGCAGCAGTTCTGTACCCATCTTTCCCACTGGTTTCCTTCTTGCTCTCTCTGCCTTGCCTTAGGTTAGGACCTCCTCCTGTGCTGGATTGTTGTGGGCGTCTCCTTGTACCCAGTCTCCCCGCATTGCCCTTGGAGGGCTCTTTGTGAAATGCGCCTTGGGGCAGGGCACTCCTAAATGTAAAGCTCTCTGCAGGTAGCTTCAGGGAAAATCCCGACTGCTGGGGCGACTGCTGGGGCGACTGCTGGGGCGACTGCTGGGGCGACTGCTGGGGCGTGTCCACCCCCTCCCTGTGCCCTGACTCTTCCTCAGGACACTGGGCGGTCATCTCCGTACCAGCGCCCCCACCTGGAAGGCCTGCCAGTGAGCGCCTCCCCCAGGGAGCCTTTGCTGACCTCTCGGGTCCGGGAGGCGTCCCTGCTGCTGGCGAGCCCATCGTGGCAGCCATCCTTCGCTGTGTTCATTAGGAGGCTCTGAGCCAAGAAACAAGCACAGACTCAGGATGGCCATGAGAGGGAGGCACATTCGGGCCCCAGCACCTTGGAAGTCCAGCGGGAAGGTGGGTCTTACTTAGGGTTCCTGATCCTGTGCTCAGAATTTCCCATTTGCCATTCTCCGCTCTGCGACTCCCCTGTTGGCCTCATCCCACAGCTGGCTCTGCTTTGTTTGTTGTCCAGCCTGGAGGGAGCCCCTGGAACCGTGTGCTTCCTACCTGAGGTTCTAGGGGGAGAGAGAGTTGCTTCCAGAAGTTCACCCAGAAGAGCCAGGAGGACTTTCCCAGAAGCTCCCGGCAAACCTGACCTTCCTTGTTTGGTCTGCCTTGAGGTCAATTGTTCCTTCTGGAATCAGCACTAGCAATAGGCATAGGTTTACCCTAAGGCACCTTGTGGAGCTGATACAAAAACGGGTTCTGAAAAAGAGGCCCAAGATTGGCAGGCATTTCTGGTTAGCATTGGAGTTTAAATTGACCCTGTGAAAAATTCAGTGGCCCCTAAGATGGTATGAAGCCAGACTCAGCTCTGAGAGGCCTGCTGTGGCTGGGATGGGGTGACATGGGGAGGCTGTCCACAGAGGCGCCCCACGGCAGTGTTACAGCTTTCTTCCTTCAACTCCATTGCCACATTGTCCCCTTCAGTGATATAATTCAGCACCCAAGTTTTAATTGATTAACTTTGACAGTATTTATCAACATCCTCCCTGAAGGAGTAAAAAGATCCACACCCTTACCCTCCCTTCAGCTTCCCTCCTCTCCCCTTTCTTGTTATGTTATTATCTTTACAAAGTAAAACTTGTGAAGATTTACAGTGTATACTGAAGGGTTGTTATTTTTATACGCAGAAAACTTTGTAAGGTTTGGGGTGTGTTCTGAGAAGTTATATGATTGTTTTTAGAAAGTAAAGCTTTGTAAAGTTTACAATGTATTCTGAAGTTATGTGATTGTTTCTACACAGTAAAGGTTTGTAAGGCTTACCATGTACTCTGAAGCTGTAATGAAGTCTTCTGTGCTTTTTTCATAGATTGGTTCTAGAAGAAGAAAACTAAACATTTACAATCATGTCATTGTTGTTTATTGTAGAAATGCTTAGTGCAGTTAGATTTTTAGAGAAGGAAATATAAACCTGGGAGATTTAAATGTTGCTACCTGAAGCAAAGATACATTCTGATGATTTGTTATTTAATCTCTTTCTAGCTTCCTACCTATCTTTTGTTTCATACTCAGCTGTCACTTTCCAGGATCCATGCTAGATTGTTTCTAGTTTGGGACTAAATGTGCATGTTGTGTATTACACCTCATTTAATTTTTAGTGTGTGGGGAAATGGACTTGGCCCAGTGGTTAGGGCATCCGTCTACCACATGGGAGGTCCGCGGTTCAAACCCCGGGCCTCCTTGACCCCTGTGGAGCTGGCCCACGTGCAGTGCTGATGCGCGCAAGGAGTGCCGAGCCACACAGGGGTGTCCCCCGTGTAGGGGAGCCCCACGCACAAGGAGTGCGCCCCATAAGGAGAGCCGCCCAGTGCGAAAGAAAGTGCAGCCTGCCCAGGAATGGCGCCATACACACGGAGAGCTGACACAGCAATAAGATGATGCAACGAAAAGAAACACAGATTCCCACGCCGCTGACAACAACAGAAGCGGACAAAGAAGGACACACAGCAAATAGACACAGAGAATAGACAACTTGGAGGGGGAGGGAGAGAAATAAATAAATAAGTCTTAAAAAAAAATTTCTTTTAGTGTAAATAAATAAGTCTTAAAAAAAAAATTTCTTTTAGTGTGTGCTAATAGATTCCTGCAAAAGAATAACTGTGGTGTCTTTCATGTCCATTTCAATGAAGTGCACACACTTGAACCCACTACCCGCGTGGGGATTGAATGCTGGTGAGCCACAGCGCCCCTCCCCGCCACCCTTCCCAGGAAACCACCTGGGTGAAGCCTGTGCTTACCAGTCTCTGGTTGGAGACGGTTTCATCACATATGCAGGTATCACTGAGCAGTGTATTTGGATGGACTTTCGATTTTATAAAATGGGAATCCTACTGTTGATTTTTTGCAGCTTGATTTTTTTCACTCATTCTACTACTAAATCTTATCTGTGTTGTAGATAGTTTGTTTTCACTGCTTTAATTCAGGATGAGAATATACCAGAAATTTACATCTGTTTCCTTGCCAGTTCCCTTTTTGTCATTTTGAACATGCTGCTTTGAACATTCTTGCGTGGAAGTTTTTTGTTTGTCATTGTTTTTATTTTTAACTTTTTATTCCTTTTTTATTTTGCATTCATGTTTTGCTTCACACTTGCAAGAATTTCTTTAGGATGGAAATCCAGGAGTGGAAGATGCTGGGTCAGAGTAGGTGGATGTTTAAACTCAGTGGTTTTCTGAGGAGGTTATATCAGTTAACTGGAGTTCCTGTTGAGCCACAGCCTCATCAGCATTTGGTGTTGTTAGACTTCTTAAGTTTTTCTGAGAATAGGAATGAAGTGAAGCCTCTTCTCAGAGGTTTCTTGGCGAGTAGAGTTTCATCTGCTGTGAACTCTTCTTCCTCCCTCTTGCCCAGTTTCCTGTTGGCTTACATGTTGTTTATGGTTTTAAAATGTTATTTATTTACTTGAAAGCATTCTGGTTCTTCATCACCTGTTGCTTATGTACATGGCAGATGTCTTCTCAGACTGTGGCTTGTCATTTCATTTGCTGTATGGGATCCTTTGTGAAGAGATGTTCTTAATTTTAATGCAAATTTATTGGTCTTAGAGCTTTTGTGTCTTGTTTCAGAAACCTTTCCATAATCCAGGGGTTCTTAATCTTTTTTGTCCCATGGACCACTTTGCCAGTCAGGTGAAAACCATGAACCCCTTACTAAGTTTACACTATACTGTATATTAATGTTGTTGTTATTTTTTGAGGTTCCTGGGGCTGGGGATTGAACCCAGGACCTTGTATGTGGGAAGCTGGTGCTCAACCACTGAGCCACATCGGCTGCTCTGAGTTTTTTTTTTTTAAGATTTATTTTTATTTATTTCTCTCCCCTACCCCCCCCCCACCCCAGTTGTCTGTTCTCTGTGTCTATTTGCTGTGTCTTCTTCGTCCACTTCTGTTGTCAGCGGCACAGGAATCTGTGTTTCTTTTTGTTGCATCATCTTGTGGTATCAGCTCTCTGTGTGTGTGGGCGGCGCCATTCCTGGGCAGGCTGCACTTTCTTTCACGCTAGGCGGCTCTTCTTACAGGGTGCACTCCTTGCGTGGGGCTCCCCTACTCAGGGGACACCCCTGCGTGACAAGGCACTCCTTGTGCGCATCAGCACTGCGCGTGGGCCAGCTCCACACGGGTCAAGGAGGCCTTGGGTTTGAACCGCGGACCTCCCATGTGGTAGACGGATGCCCTAACTGCTGGGCCAAGTCCGCTTCCCAATTATCCTTTTTATATGTTGTTAATTTGACTTGCTGATATTTTGTTGAGGATTGCTGTGCCCATGTTCATGAGAGAGGTTGGTCTGTAGTTTTCTTTTCTAGTAATGTCTATCTGGTTTTGATATCAAGGTAATGCTGACCTCCCAAAATGGGTTGGCAATTTATCTCCTTTTATATATTCTGGAGGACTTTGTGTAATAACTCTGATGTTATTTCCTTCTTCAATATCTGATAGAATTCACCAGTGAAGTCATCCAAGTTAGGAGTTTTCTTTGAGGGAAAGTTTTAATTCCGAATTGAATGTTTTTCAATTTCAAGCATTTTATTATTTTTTATTTTTTTAAAGATTTATTTTATTTCTTTCCCCTCTGCCCCCCCACCCCAGTTGTCTGTTCTCTGTGTCCATTTTGCTGCGTGTTCTTCTTTGTCCACTTCTGTTGTTGTCAGTGGCACGGGAATCTGTGTCTCTTTTTGTTGCGTCATCTTGTTATGTCAGCTCTCCGTGTGTGCGGCGCCATTCCTGGGCAGGCAGCACTTTCTTTTGTGCTGGGCGGCTCTCCTTATGGGTGCACTCCTTGCGCGTGGGGCTCCCCTACGTGGGGGACACCCCTGCGTGGGGCGGCACTCCTTGCGCGCATCAGCACTGCGCGTGGGCCAGCTCCACACGGGTCAGGAGGCCCGGGGTTTGAACCGCGGACCTCCCATGTGGTAGATGGACGCCCTAACTGCTGGGCCAAGTCCGCTTCCCAATTTCAAACATTTTAAACTTTCATTTCCAAAAGACTTGTTTTTAAAATCTGGCTGGCCATTTTTGAAAAACTCTTTGTTTGCTCCCTTTTGTGATGCCATCTTTTATGTTTTAAATAAACGCGCAGGTATTTCATGTTCTCATGTCTGGTAATTATACTGTTTAGGGTTCTTGCATACCTAAGTCTATTGCCTGTGTTTTTTCTGTGTACTCTCACTCATGGCAGCCTTTCCCCTCATGTGTCTGGTGGGAAAGAGTGTATTTGGCTGCCCTGACAGCTGGCCTCGGGGAGGAGGGCGGGCGCTGCTGAAGTCAGGGTTCCTGGCTTAACTGAAGAATCTCAGGCTAGTGCAGGTGGTGCAGGGTAGCTGTCCTCTCCTTGGGGTGACGCGCTTTCACCGCTTGTTAAAGGGTCACAGTTCTCGTTTCAGCTCATTTGTTTGGGAATTTCTTCAGTTTTAGGTAGCTCAGAGCTGCCACAGAAAAGATATTCTAGCAAGATCTAGTTCTAAATGCGATAGTCACTCTTATCCGATCCACTGCGTTCCTGGTCCTACTTTTTTCCTAGGGCTTTTGTTTTTTGTATTAAATTAACTGAGAGCTAACATTTGTACACGGCAAGGCATAGGGATACACGTTCCCCCCAGGTGCTCAGCCAGTTGTTCTCGCTCCACTTGAAACAGAGGTTGCAGGTGAGTGCCTGCAGGGAGCCCTCCAAGGGTGGCGGGAGTGCCGCTCCGTGTTCTTGGGGAACGAGTCTGCAGGCCCCGCCCTGGGTCTCTGGGGGGCGGGGGGGGGGGGGAGGCTGGGCTGGCCTCTGGGCAGCTGGCAGACGCTCGGTCAATCCCCGTGGACTGGAAAGGGCTCTTACTGAACCCTGGACTCGCGGAGGGTTGTTGTCCGTCTGCCTCTGCCGCCTTGGTCTCATGCACGCAGCTCAGGCATGTCTCGATGCCAGCGTCCTTCTGTGTTGGTCTTCATGGCCCTGCAGTATCCCGCTGTCCAGTGCCCTCCCGCCCCCCAAGCTCAGGAGCTGGGAGCCGAGGTGGGGGGTTGTCAGGCCCTGACAGTCGAGGGGCCTGGGCGTGAGCGCAGTGGAGACCTCCATGCTACGTGCTGGCATCTGTAATTCATGAACCAAGCTCGGGAATGCAGACTTGGCCCAGTGGTTAGGGCGTCCACCCAGCACATGGGAGGTCCAGGGTTCAAACCCCGGGCCTCCTTGACCCGTGTGGAGCTGGCCCATGCGCAGTGCTGATGTGCGCAAGGAGTGCCCTGCCACGCGGGGGTGCCCCCCGCGTAGGGGAGCCCCACGCGCAAGGAGTGTGCCCGGTAAGGAGAGCCTCCCAGCGTGAAAGAAAGTGCAGCCTGCCCAGGAATGGCGCCACCCATGGAGAGCTGACGCAGCAAGAAGACGCAACAAAAAGACACAGATTCCTGGTGCCGCTGACAAGAATGCAAGCGGACACAGAAGAACACACAGCAAATGGTCACAAAATTACACCACGCGCAGTCCCTCGGGTCTCGGTAAGCGCGTCTTCATAATGACCTTGAAAGCCAGGGTAGGGCTGGAGGCCGGGGACCCGGTGCTCTGCGCTGGAATGCGGCGGGGGGAGAGGCCCGGGCGCCCACAGTGAGCTGCCTCCTGCCCGGCCAGCCTGCCCACCTTGCGAAGGGCCACGCCCGGGGGTCTGTGTGCTGGTGGGGGGCTGCCCGGGAAGAGGCCTGTGCAGGTCTCGGAAGTGGGTGCCAGGCGCTTTGGCGGAGAATTCTGGGTTTTGGGAGACCCAGAGGGAGGTGGAGGGGAGTGGCTGCGGGCTCGGGGGCCCCCGCCTTGGCTCCCTGGACTGGACCCCGCACGGGTGCACGGAGGGGGCGGCTGTGGCGCCTCCGGCTTGGGCCCCCAGTGGGTCCTGTCCCCAGGGACCGTGGCCTCCTGTCGGTCCTACAGTGACCGTGCCTGCCGTTCTTCCTTCCTGCGGAGACGGGGCTTCCCTCGGGGCAGCCCCTGCTGGATTCGGTCCTGAGGCCTGGGTGCAGGAAAGTGCAAGCCTGGGTGTTCTGTGCTCATGCTCGCTGCTGCCTGGGCGGGGCTGGACAGCCCCCTGCGGGGCTGGCTGCGTGGATCTGCACACATGGAAGGTTCATGGGCATGATGCACACACACGGACAAGCAAATGCACACGAGCACGCATGGACACACGTGCGCGTGCGCCAGGAAAAGCGGGTGAAGCTGGAGGGTGTGGGGCCGTCTCCCAGTTTCAGCCTGTGGTTCTGCACCGTGCTTGGGCCAGTGCTTCCATTGGGGGCTGGGGGGTGGGGGGCACTTTTCTGTATTTTTTTCTTATATCTGTTTGTGAATCTACAGTTATCTCAAAATAAAGAGCTAAAAACAAACGTCAAATGCCCGGGCAGGTGATTGATGCGGCGCCCCTGCAGTGCCGTGGTGGGTGGCAGGGTGGGGCCGCCCCATGCACTTCCACTGCGCCCACCCGGAGTCCGCTAGCAGCCCTCTATCCCGGCCCCTTCCCGCCCCATTCTCTGCTTTTTGCCCTCCTGTTTCCTTCTCTCTTTCCCACGCCCTCCTGTGTATGCCTGGAAGAGCTTCTCAGCACAGCTGCTCTGCCCGTGCTCGTGGCGAAGCCCCGGCCCAGGTGGGCAGCTGGGGGGAGCCAGGCTCGGGAGTGCGGCTGGGCACCTGCCTTTATGCTTGTGCACTGCAGGCTCCAAGGAGGTGCACTTTGTTTTCCAGTTGGCGGCTTTGAGGAGCACGGACTTGGGGACTGCCACCGCCTTCCGATGGAGGACACGCGTGTGATGGCCTTTGAGGACGACCGCAGATGTCTGTCGGGCAGTCTGCCCTGGCCGGTGCGGGCGGAGGGGACCCCCGTGCCGAGCAAGTGCCCGTCGCCGGCCTGCTGGCCCCTGGGCCGAAAGAACGGGCTGGCCAAGCTCTGCCGGAGCAGGGTGGCGCTCTCCGGTAAGGACCTCTGACTGCGCTGCGTCCCCTGTGGAGGCTCCACGCTAACGTCACCCCGCCTGTTTGTTGGCTTGCGGGGGGGGGGCACTTGTTTAGGGGCTGGGTGGCGGCGGGACGGCGCCTCCTGCTGCTTTGCTCCACTGGGACTCGCGGAGCGGACTTGATGGGGCTGGAGGGGTGCCGGCCGGCTGCTCCCTGAGGCAGCAGGTCCTCCTGACCTGAGCTGCAGGTGCGCCCTTTCTGCCCAGGTGGAGGCAGCCGAGCGAGCGCTGGCCTCACCCCGGCGGCGGGGAGGGCATGTGAGCAGCCAGTCCGGGCGGGGAGCTGCAGCCTCCCTGCACGCACTACTTCCCCGAGTCGGGGACCTAGGCCGCCCCGAGGAAGAGCGCGGGACCCTGCCTTTGGTAACGCAGGAAGCCTGGGTGCAGCGGGGAAGTGGGAGCACTGGAGGCCGCCCGGAGCCGGGGAGGGGAGTCAGGACCCCGCTCGGGGCGAGGCGCAGGTGTGGGGAGGGGAAGGTGCGGAGCCAGCACCCCTGGTGTGGATGTCCAGGGGGCGGCACGGGGTGCAGCTGGGGCAGGGGCGGGGTGCTGCCCTCGGGGCAGGGGTGGGGGTGCTGCTGAGAGGCCTCGTGCACGGCGCTGGCCCAGGCAGTTTCTCAGGGGGCGTTGGCCCCAGGTTGGTTCAGGGAGCTGGACCTGGCGGCTACGCGAGGAGCAGGGGCGGCGCCAGGGTGGGGCAGGAGGGAGCAGAAGGCGGCCGGGGTGAGGCTGCGCTAGCCAGGGAACCCCGAGCCCCAGAGGAGGAGGGCAGGAGATGGCGCAGGCTGGCCGCGGAGGGGGCAGTGCCAAGTGCCCGGGGTAGGGGGTCTCAGGGAAGCTGCCTCTGGGGTCTGGTTGACCCTCAGCACGGCACCCCCAGCAGACAACCGTAGGGGGATAACTCCAGCCAGACAGCCTCCTTGACCAGGCCCCAGGGCCAGGCAGGACCAGGGCCTGGGGTGGCCAGAGGGCACCAAGTCCAGTCGGGACCGGGGCTGTGGGGTGGCCGGAGGGCGCCGTGTTCCCAGTACAGGACTCAGCAGAGGGTGGGGGAAGAGGGAGGACGGGTGGGGAGGGAGAGGGAGAAGGGAGAAAGATGAAGTGAGGTGCTGTGTGGCTGCCAGAGAGGAAGCTTCCGGAAGGTGATCCTAGGCTGTGGTCAGGGACGGTGGTGGCCGAGTAGGCAGCAGTCCGGCCGCCCGCGTCCTCCTTGTCTGGGTGCCCACAGGTGGGTCAGCCCCTGCAGGGCATGGCCGGGAGGCCCTGGTAACTGCTCCCTCTCTGGCGGAGCCCAGGTTTGACGGGTCCTGGGATCTGTCCACGCTTGGGAGAAGAGGCTCCTGCAGCTCCCGAGCGGCGTGGGAGGCTGGGTGTGTGTGGCTGGTGGGGCCTGGGGCCGCCTGGGCTCAGGGTGGCCCTCCTCCTGCAGCCTGAGCCCGGAAGTGCCCGCCATGCCCTGGGGCGCTGTCCCGGTGCTGAAGAGGCCTCGCTCACTGCGAATGCTGCCTCCTGGTGGCCCTGGCGTTCCCGGGTATGCAGCGTTCCTGGGTATGCAGCGCCCTGTGCCGCCGTGTAACAAGCAGGGGTGTCACGGGCAGGGTGGAGGCTGCGGGTGCGCTGCTGTGCATTGCGGGGTCCAGGGAGGTGAGGCCTGGGCTTGGGCTGAGATGGAGGGAAAGAGGGAGCCCGTGAGGTCTAGGTGAGAGCGGACAGCGGCCGGGCCCGGGGACCTGGGGGACGGGCGTGGGGCAGGTGGTGAGGCCTGGGGTCCTGCTTAGGGCTCGGCTTTTCCTCTGCGCATGTGGGAAGCTGTGGCCACGTCACAGAGGCCTGCTCAGAGGTGCTTTAACAGGATCACTGGTAGCCTGGTGGGAACAGCCAGGGCAGACTGGGCGAGGGGCGTGGGCGGCGGCCTGGGGTGACCAGGGGTGCTGCTGGTCTGCACGGAGCCTGCAGGGGAGCGCCGAGAGGCTTGGCCAGGGACTGGCCATGCGATCCGAGGTGGGAGGGCTCAGGCTTCCTGGTCTGTGGCGTCGACACTCCGAGAGGGGGTGCTGGGGGGGCTGGCAGCCTGGTTTGGGGGCACTTTGTGTTGGAGATGCCCCTGTGCCAGCTGGCGGGAGACGCTAGGGCTGGGCTACAGTGCATGGCACTGGCTGCCCCGTTAGAGAGCAGGTGATTTAAAGCTGCTGGGAGGGAGCGGGTGAGAGAGCAGAGGATGGAGGGCTGAGCCGGGGGCTTCCCTGGTGACAGGTGCAAGGGGGAGAAGGCCA
Source organism: Dasypus novemcinctus (assembly GCF_030445035.2). Classification (NCBI taxonomy): domain Eukaryota; kingdom Metazoa; phylum Chordata; class Mammalia; order Cingulata; family Dasypodidae; genus Dasypus; species Dasypus novemcinctus. The sequence continues at coordinate 1,393,464 of NC_080679.1, forward strand.
GGCCTACGGTCCAGCGGAGGCCGAGTCCCTCCGTGGGGGTTCAGGGGAGGCCGAGGTCCCTGGGGCCAATTCTGGTCATGAGTTAGTTGGGCCAAGAAGTGACCCTTGTGTGAAAGCCTCTAAGTGTCTGGAGACTTTCCAGGACAGGTCGCCTGGAGCGGTGGGGATGAGCTTGCCGATGGAACGAGATGGCAGAGAAGAGAGAGGGCAGGAGGTGGGGGCGAAGGGCTCTGGAGTCCTGAGGCTTTCAAGGCCACTTCCCGCGGAGCCCCAGGTCAGGAAGGAGGGTCACTGACGGGGGCCTGGGGCTGTGGAGGAGGGCCTCTGTGTCACTCAGGCCGCGGCGCCGCTCTGGGGTCCATCGTGCCCCTGAGTGTGCCCAGTCTCGGCGGCTGTGGCCTCAGATGGCGGCTCGCTGGTCCCGGGTCGGTGTGAGGCGCAGTGGGGGACGCCGTGAGCTGCAGACCCCGCCCCTTTCCCAGCAGGCGGGTGGTTCCACACTGGTGGCCTCTGAGTGGCTCCAGCGCCCGTGCCCCCCTCCTCCCCCAGGGGACCGGTGGAGCTCTTACTGCCTGTCGTCGCTGGCGGCCCCGGCCGTCTGCCCCGGCCGAGCGCCCTGCCCCTGGCCGCCCGACTGCCCCGACCCCGCCGGCTCCCCGGGCAGCGCCTCCTGCAGCTCCCTGCTCCACGGCCTGTCCTGCGGGCCGGCGGCGCCCGTGTGCAGCCCCCACAAGGCCGTCTTCACTGTGGACGCCGAGACCACAGAGGTGAGCGCGGGGGGCACGACCGCGGCCCCCACTGGGGATCGGGTGTGCTTGGGCTGCGGTTAGGAAACGTCAGGTTTCACCTCTACACTCGCACAAGGCGGGCGAGTTTGGAGGCCTAAAGATGACCCAAGTAAAACAAACCGGACCCTTTTGTTGAGAAGGCGACTCAAGGAAAGGGGTTAAGTAGCTTATCTACTCACAGTCGCCTAGGCGGGGAGTGAAGAAGGTAAGAATTGGCATTTTATCAGAATTTGGTGCTTTGGCACCATGCTCACGTAGAGAAACGTATCCAGCATCGCTGGATCCAGGGAGAGGTTTGGTGTAGGCTCGATTTGTTCTCCTTAGTCTTGGCTTGGCAGCTGTGGCTGTTCTTGCTGGGGACAGAGTCCAGTCTCAGGCGTGGGCGATGCTGGGCCAGGGCGGTCAGCTTCCCTGGAGTTCCGGGGTGCCGTCGGGGAGCCCAGGCGCCCGCCGCCTCCGGCCTTGCCCTCCTCCTGGGCTCTCCTCATGACGTGCGCTTCCCCGTCCTCTGCGCTGCTGCTCAGGTCCTCGTTGCCAACGACAGGGCGTGCGAGCTCCTGGGGTACAGCAGCCACGACCTGATTGGCCGGAGGCTCACCCAGTTCTTCGTCAAGTTCGGCTCGGACGTGGCGGAGGCCCTCGGCGAGGAGCACGTGGAGGCTGACAGGCAGGCGTCCGAGCTGTCCGGCGTGGTGGTGAGTGGGCTGCGGGGCTCTTGGCACCGGGGCGCTGGCTGGCGTCCCCTGGGCTGCAACTACTTCCCCTGACGCTGCGGCTGGCCCCCCGGGTGGTTCCCCTCCTCGCAGGGCCGGGAGACGCTCTGGGAAGGAACAGGAGCGGCCCTTCAGGCTCCCTGACTTCCAGGACGTCTCAGGTATTCGTTTGAGGACAATACTGCTTGACTACATTTTGCAAACTGGCACCACGTCAGATTCCAAACGTGGTAGAAGGGATTTCTTGTCTTTGCAAGTCCTGTTGGTTCTGGTGTTTGTTGGAGTGGGAGGGCGACTGGACGCGCAGCCCCGGCGCGTCCTACCTGGCGCCGGGTGGAGCCCCCATGTCGACAGGCGGAACCAGGGCAGCAGGTGGGGAAGGCAGCTGGCAGATCGCGCCAGGGAGGGGCTGGGTCGAGAGACGGGCTCCAAGAGGAAACCAGTTAAGGCATCTGGCGCATATGGGCGTCTGTGTCCTGCTCTTTTCCCTGCGTGTTTACCGCGAAGCTGAGCGTGAACAGAGAAACCTGCTCCGTGGTTTACGTTCACTTGGAGATTAGAATGCCGCGGATCAGAGACCTTGCTCGTATGTTGTAGACTTGTGAGGTGTGCAGCAGGGAGCAGAGGCTGGAAATCCCCAAGTGCCTCAAGTCTGGGGAGGGGCCTCCTGGGGACAGAGGGCCTCCCTCGAGCCCCAGGACGGATGGCCTCAGGGCCCTGGGATGGACAGACGGCCTCCCTCGAGCCCCAGGATGGATGGCCTAAGGGCCCCAGGACAGATGGACGGCCTCCCTCGGGCCCCAGGACGGACAGACGGTTTCCCTCGGGCCCCGATGCCACCCTCCTGCCCACACTGGCCCCCTGGTCCCAGCTCTGGCCTTGCACACAAGCCTGTCTGGGCCACAGGTGGACGTCGTCAGCCGCAGCGGGCAGAAGATTCCGGTCTCCGTGTGGATGAAGAGGATGGTGCAGGGGCGCAGCCGCTGCTGCGTGGTGGTGCTGGAGCCCGTGGAGCGCGTCTCGGCCCACGTCACTTTCCGAAGCAACGTGAGTGTCTGGTTCCCGGCACCAGCTGTGCCGTGTGTGCCCCAAGCTCAGCTTCCTGGGACCCCCCAGCCTTTCAGGAACGTGCTCCCTGCCTCACCCGGGAACGGGCCCGGGGCGTGCGGGCCTGTGGTTCGCGCCGAGCCATGCCCGCCCATCTCAGTTTCCTCGTCCGGGTGATGGGTGCAGGAGTGGGCCTTGGGGAGGCGGCTTGCGCCCCTCGCACGCGTCGGCGAGGACGTGTGGGTGGCCTTGCTTTTGGCTTGGGGCATCGCTGCCTGGGGCGTGCGAAGCTGACGAGCTCGAAGCTTCTGCTCAGCGCTGAGAAAGCCTGCCTCCTCCCGAAGGGAACCGTGACGTCCTGCGACAGCCTGTTCGCGCATCTCCATGGCTACGCGTCTGGGGAGGAAGTGGCTGGGCAGCAGATAACGGACCTGATTCCCTCGGTGCAGGTCCCCCCTCCCGGGGGGCACATCCCAAAGGTAGGACCACGGCTTGCCCGGCAGGCTGCGGGACGGTTCTGGGGGGCTCTGAGCCCGTGAGCGCGGCTGCCGGCCGAGGGCCCCCGCGGGGTGGACGTGGACACTGCAGGTCCCCGAGAGCTTTCTGGCCAGGGGTCAAGGCCCTACCTGGCCTCCCGGCTGACCCCCTCGCCCCTCAGCCCTCTCCACGCTGGGAACGGACGCGCTGGGATCTCCAGTGGAGGCCTAGGGGCTGTGGGCACCAGGGCATCCCCTCCCGGGCTGGCGGGTCTGGCGGCACAGGGGTGTGGGGTGGGCTGAGGCCCTGCGGGCACCGGATCCTCCCGCTTTCCCAGCTGCCGCCTGCCTTTCCCTGTGACCCGCGCTCAGCAGGCGCAGGGCCAGGCTGCACGGCTGGTTTTGGGATTGCAGCGCTGCTACCGCAGGAGCGAGTGGCTCTCAGGGCAGCCGTGCACACGCTGAGAAGGCACCTCTGTGCTTGGCGTCCGTGGCGGGTCAGCTGCCTGCCCAGCGGGCCCTCAGGCCAGCCTGCCCGGGGTTCTGCCTTGAAGCATCAGCCACTGGCCCCAAGGCGAGGTTGCAGGCTGGGCGCTGCCCGGGAAGACGGCCCAGCAGCGGCTGCAGCCTGCTGTGACCCCTGTGCAGAAGACACGTGGGTGGGGTAGAGCGGCCCTGCTGGCCCCCGCGCCCCGGGACGCCCTGCCATGCCCATACGCAGGGCGCCGCGTAGAGCGTATTTGCGGCAGCGCTCTCCCAAGGGCCTGGGCCTCGGATGCTGGCCCTGCGCTGGGGACTGGGCCTCGGGGACTGGTGCGGAGCAGGGACCCCAGCAAGGCGTGGGTCTAGCTGGCCACCGCGGGCCCCCGGCAGGATGCACGCGCTCAAGGTTTCCCTTAGGAGCACGGGGCAGGAGGCAGCAGCTCAGGCCAGGGAGGGGCGGCCTGGGCGGCAGATGAACGGGGGCCAGGGCTGGCGAGGCCCAGGGAGCCGCTGCCCTTGGCTGTCGGCATGGAGGCCGCAGAGAGGCCGGAGTTTGGGGTGCCCTGTCCAAGGCCAGAGGGCGCTGCAGGCCACGCCGGCTCTTCTCCCCCACCCAGCCCCCACACTGCGAGTGTGGTCTTGGGGGCGGCCCTGGGGGCCAAGTGGAGCAGTGGCTGGTGAGGTGGTGTGGGCGCAGGCGCCTCGCTAAGCGATTCCGGGGGGCCTGGGGCTGGCGCCTCGCTAAGCGATTCCGGGGGGGCCTGGCGCTGGCGCCTCACTAAGCGATTCCGGGGCGCCTGGGGCTGTCGCCTCGCTAAGCGATTCCGGGGGGCCTGGGGCTGGCGCCTCGCTAAGCGATTCCGGGGCGCCTGGGGCTATCGCCTCGCTAAGCGATTCCGGGGGGCCTGGGGCTGGCGCCTCGCTAAGCGATTCCGGGGGGCCTGGGGCTGGCGCCTCGCTAAGCGATTCCGGGGCGCCTGGGGCTGTGCTGAGCTCGGGCCTGCTCTGGGGGGCGTGTGACTGGGGGACCCCCGGGCTGTGGGTGCCCCCTGTCCAGGGCTCTGCTCCTGGGGCCAAGGGGTGGTAGAGCACGAGGGAGAAGCGAGGGGAGCCGCCTCGGCCTGCAGCCTGCGGCCATGCTCTGCCTTGGGCCGAGCTAGCACCTTCTCCCAGGACCTCAGGATCCAGCGGTCGGTGGGCAGAGCCAAGGACGGCACCACGTTCCCGCTGAGCCTGAAGCTGAAGCCCGCGGCCGGCAGCGAGGAGGCGCCCGGCGGCCCGGCCCCCGCACCCGAGTTCTCGGCGTCCGTGTGGGTGTTCGCGACCATCAGCGGGCTCGTCACCCTCCTGCGCGACGGCACCATCCACGGCGTCAACCACAGCTTTGCCCTCACGCTGTTCGGCTACGGCAGGACGGAGCTCCTGGGCAAGGTGGGCAACATCGGGCCCGGGCCCCGGCTCGGGGAGCGGGCTGTGCACAGCCGCCGTGCGCGTCCACGCCGCGGCTTTAGCCTGGGCCCTTCATCTCCTGCCTGGCCGGCCGATTTGGCGCTCGGGTCACACAGTCGGGGGGCGGGCAGGGGCTGCACAGCTGGCTAGAGGACGGGTCTGAGCGCAGCCCCTGCGCCCCGGGGCCCTCACCCCAGGGCAGGCCGGAGCAGCCTCCCTGCCTCAGTGCTTTCCTGACGCCCTTGGCCCTGTTCTGGAAGAACCTGAGCTGCCTGTGGGCCGTGTGGGGAGAAGGGCGGAACCCCAGGCCTCCCAGGCTGGGGAAACGGACACGGGCGCCAAGGGCACGTGTCCGCCTGGGCATGTGAGGGTGGCGGCACAACTGCTTCAGGGCTTGCCGGCCTTTCGTTAGGACGGCTGGGGTGCAGGGCGTCAGGCTGGAGGCGTTGGGCGCCTGCTCCTGGCTTCCGGGGCGTCAGGCTGGAGGTGCCCGGCTCCTGCTCCTCCAGGGCGTCAGGCCGGAGGTGCTGGCCGCCTGCTCCTGGCTTCCGGGGTGTCAGGCTGGAGGTGCCCGGCTCCTGCTCCTCCAGGGCGTCAGGCCGGAGGCGCCGGGCACCTGCTCCTGGCTTCTGGGGCGTCAGGCCAGAGGCGCCGGGCACCTGCTCCTGGCTTCTGGGGCGTCAGGCCAGAGGCGCCGGGGACCTGCTCCTGGCTTCTGGGGCGTCAGGCCAGAGGCGCTGGGCACCTGCTCCTGGCTTCCTTCCCCCCTTCAGGGGGGCCCTGGGCCCTCTGGTCTGAAGCTTCGCTGTTTGTGCCCAGAACATCACCTTCCTGATCCCCGGCTTCTACGGCTACATGGACCTCGCCTACGATGGCTCCTTACCACTGCCGGACTCGGCCAGCGGCCTGGACCTCGGCCCCCAGCGCGGCACAGGGCTCGCGGCGGACCCCCGGCCGGGCTGGAGCCTGGGCAGCGGGGCTGAGGGTAAGACGCGCCCGTGGCCGCTGGCCTCCCGCGGGGGTGCGTGCAGGCGAGGCGGGGAGGGCCCGCCCACAGGGCCAGAGCCCAGGGGAGACTCCCCTGTACCTGGCCCAGGATGCGGTCAGCTGACCGCCGGGCTCTGCTCTTTCTGCGACGTCTGTGTGGCTTACGTGGCTTAGGACTGAGTTGCCATTGCTCATCCGGTCCCTTCCCCAGCGGGATGTTCCGAGTCCTGGTTGTGTCCTTAATTCCTTTGATCCTTGGTGGCTTTAATATCTGAAGTTAGCGCAACGAACATTCCTGTATGCCTGTTGCTTTAGTTTTCTGGCTGATAAAACGAACACCACACAGTGGGTGAGCCTATAGAGCAGGCACTGCCGGCCCAGGGTTTTGGGTCTAGACGTCCAGCAGCGAGGCGTCAGCTGGGCGATGCGTTCTGAAGACTGGTGCACTGGCTGGACCAGCCACCCTCAGGCCCGGCTCTTCCGTCTCATGGTGGTGGACGTGGCGGTGCCCCCTCCTTCTCTTCGGGCTCGGGTGACCCCGCTTCTGGCTGCCCCTGCTCCGTCCTCTGCCATCTCCTTGGCGTGCGAGCCCCCGGCCTCACTGGACGGCATCCCCCTCCCGCGGTTCGGGCGCCTGAGCTCACGGCTCCCGTGGAGGTCCTGTCTCCCTGCGGTCTGACGCCAGGCCAGGGCTGCCCACGTGGCCTTTTGTGGGCTGGTTCTCCCCCAGCATCTGTATGTGCGGTCGGAGGAGCTGTGGGTGGAGTGTAGGAGCGCAGTGCTCTGTCCTCGGAGCGGCCGCTGCAACGGCCTGGCAAGCCCAGGGGCTGCGCGCTCCCCGGAGGGGCTGACCGTGGCCGCCTCATGCTGCGGACCTGCGCATCGGGGAGGATGCGGGCTGCCCTTGTGTCTGCCTGTGGATGCCCACTTGCTGGCCAAGCGCTGCCCTGCACCCACGTCCTGGCCGAAGGCCTTCCCTGGGGGCCGGTGCCTGTGGTCAGCATAGATCTGGAGACTGGGAGGGACCCCGCAAGGCGGGCGCCACTTGAGTCGCGCAGAAGGCGGAGCCAGCCAGGCCTGGCATCGGGCGGGGTTGACCTCCCCAGGACAGACACGCAAACAGACCCGAGGTTCAGACAGACGTGCGAGCAGGTCAGGCACAGCACAGACCCGGGAGGGCAGGGTGCCCGGCGCGCTCCAGGCACACTCCAGCCGGGCTCAGCTGGGAGGCAGCTGGTCCCTGAGGCAGCCACTGCGCTGCCGTGACCCTGCGCGCGCCTGCCTTCCTTAACGGGGTATTTCTTTCATCGTAACTGGGGTTTGCTGTCAGCAAGGCCTGTGTGTTTTTAAGGTTTTTCTCTGTTAGCAACTACATTTCCCTTCTTTTACCAGAACTACGCATTCTCTCAGGAGCGTGTGCACACGGACGTGTAGTTCCTGTTCTTTGTAGAAAGTTTTGGGGAGAAGTCACAAAACGTCCCATTGCTTCCTTAGGACATGTTTTTAGAAGTGGAGCTTTGGGTCCCTGGGTGGGAGCTCTCCTGCCGGGGGCGTCCAGGCGCACGGGGTTGCTGACCGCCGTCCTGCTGTTGGTGAGGACAGCCTCCTCCCCCGGCCTTCCTGGGGGCAGCGCCGGCGCAGCGGGGGGCGGTGGCAAGGATGGGCCGAGGTGCTGGGCCCAGCAAGGCCCTCACGCGGGCGCTGTGGGCGGAGCCTGAGGGCCCTGGGGCTGCACACAGCAGGCGGCCGAGGTGAGAGCGGGGAGCACTCCGTGGCGCGGGGCTGCCGGGCTGCGGGCTCCTCGGAGTCAGCGGGAGCCCTGGAGGGCCGCGGGCAGAGGCCCCGCGTGGGGCAGGAGGCTGGGAGCCTGCGGCAGAAGTGGGCGGGATGGAGGTGACTGAGCCGGGGGCACAGGGCGGGTAGGGGCTGGGCTGATCAGCAAGAAACACTCTTCTTTGTTGCTGCTAGATCCAAGCACCGACTCCCTGCCTGCGGGCGAGAACGTTCCTCCACGTGGTGATGAGACCCCTGTGCTGGCGGAGAGCCGGGGCCAGGGCTTCGTCAGGGCTCGGGCTCAGTGCGCAGCCGGAGGCCGGCCCCCTTCCCTCTGCGCTCAGCCAGCCCCCGGGTGCGTCCCACAGTGAGGGGCTGTGGGTTGACCTGAGGGCAGGGGGTGGGACAGGGGTGCGTCCCTTAGTAGTGGCTACCGGTTGACCTGAGGGCGGGGCAGGGGGGGCAGACTGCACCTCTGAGGGATGATGCAATGCGCTGGCGCCCTGCAGCCACGCAGAGCAGCACAGCTTTGCCTGGGTCACCCGGCTGTCCTCCCCAGCCCCCGGGGTCAGTACAGGTGAGGAAACAGGGAGGAGAAGCCAGGAACATCTCTGTAGATGTCAGAGGGGAGAGGAGGCAGCTTCTTTTCTGAAAATTGACCCGTCTTAAAATAATGGGCTGCTCTTGGAATCAGTGAGGTTCATGTTGGAGAAGCTGGAACGTCTGTCAGGCGCGTTAGGGCTTCGGATTTGTCTCTAATAGAGAATCTCTCTTCTCCACTCCTGTGGCCCCTAACAAATCCATCTTACCCTCCCAGGGTGGACAACGCCACACGGGGGGGCCCCCCAGGCCGCAGTCCGCAGCCGGGGGAGCAGCAGGACGCCACAGAGGGAGCCCCCCCGGCCCACAGCATGCAGCTGGGGGAGCAGCAGGACGCCACGGAGGGGGCCCCCCCGGCCCACGGCGCGCAGCTGGGGGAGCGGCAAGATGCCACGGAGGGGGCCCCCCCGGCCCACGGCGCGCAGCTGGGGGAGCGGCAAGATGCCACGGAGGAGGCCCCCCCAGCCCACGGTGTGCAGTCGGAGAAGCAGCAGGACGCCACGGAGGGGGCCCCCCTGACCCTTGGCGCACAGCTAGGGGAGCAGCAGGACACCACGGAGGGGGGCCCCCCAGTCCACAGCACGCAGCCGGGGGAGCGGCAGGACGCTGCCCTGGTGAAACAGGAGCCGGCTGCAGAGAGCCCCAAGCAGGTCCCGGGGGGACGCGGGTCTGAACCAGGCACTACAAGCCCACCTGTGTTCCTGGAAGATCCTGAAAGTCCAGCTGGAGCTGAGCACGAGGGCAGCCGCGCTCAGGCGTGTGGGACGTATCAGCAAGCGCGGCCAGAGCTGGGCCCTCTGGCTGGGGCTCCCGTGCCTGGGCCCCGGGCTGCGGACCTGCCGACAGGCGTGGGCTGCCTGGCGCCCCGCCCTGGCCACGAGAGAGACCAGAGCGCGCTGAGGGGAGGCGGGGCCTCCGGTGCTGCTTGGTTCAGGACGCCGGCCCTGGACGAGCCGTGGCTGGAGTGGGGAAGCGACAGAGAAGAGCTGCAGACCTGCTTGATCAAGGAGCAGCTGGGGGCGGGTGGGGCGGGCACCGGGGTCCCCTATGCTGCCCTTCCAGCTGAGCACGCCTCCTGCGCAGCGCCCCTGCTGCGCTGCGAGCTCAGAGGCAGGGACCTGCGCAGCGGCCACTCGGGGAGCTCCTCGGCCTGCTACGCCTTTGCCACGGACCTGCCTGGCGTCCTGGAGGGCCCGGAGGCCGAGGACGCGAATGTCAACACGCTTTCCTGGGACCTCGGGGGGCTCTTGTCTGGTGCGCGGACGCACCGAGGCCCGTCAAACTGCTCCTGTGCCACCTCTGACCCCGACGGGACGCCCTCGTCCTTGGCGACGTCCGACCTGGACATGGGCAGCCTACAGGAGCAGGGGGGCCCGAGGGGCAGGGCGGGGCTGCTCTTGCTGACGGGCAGCGCCTCCGTGGACCTCGGCGAGGCTGGAACCTTCCGCCAGGGCTGTCCGGGGCACGACCAGGCAGCGCCAGCCATGCCCGCCAAACCCGGAGTGGGTGGGGGAGAGGGTGGGGGGCCATGGCGTCCCCTCCCTGCCTGGGGCCGTGCCCGCGGGCGTCCTCCCATTAGCGGAGCAGCCGAAGGGGAGCCTCCAGCTCACCTCCACGCCCGTGAGGGGGTTCAGCACCCCTGCGCCCGGGGCAGCCGGCCCACGGCACGAGATCCAGGAGGGCACCTACACCGGAAGCTGCTACCACCGTGACGGCTCGCGACTGAGTATGTGCCTGCCCGGGCGCCGCAGCTGGGCACCGGGCACAGGGGGCCGTGGGGGGGGCAGCGGGGAGGGGACTGGGAGCAGGGGGGCAGGGGGGAGCCCCGGCTGCCAGGAGGGGCCTGCTTGTTCCGCAGCCCCAGGTGCCCTGGCAGGGCCTCCTGACCTCCGTGCGTGCTGAGGGGAGCGGCCCGAGCCGGGGGGCTGCCCCTAGGTCCTCTCCCCCCGGCTTCCGGTCTTGGGGTGCAGGGGTCTGCTCTGGGGAGAGCCCCCCGCTTGGGGGTGCCACGGCAGCCAGGGCCCTTCTCTGTTCCCTCTGAGGGGCCTTATGCTTGCTGTCCTGTCCTGTCTTTTTGATTGTCCCCGCTTCTTTTTTTTTTTTCTTAAAGATTTATTTATTTATTTTTTTCTCTCCCTTCTCCCCCTGCCCGGGTTGTCTGTTCTCTGTGTCTATTTGCTGTGTGTTCTTTGTCCGCTTCTGTTGTTGTCAGCAGCACGGGTATCTGTGTTTCTTTTTGTTGCGTCATCTTGTTCAGCTCTCCGTGTGTGCGGCACCATTCCTGGGCAGGCTGCACTTTCTTTCGTGCTGGGCAGCTCTGCTTACGGGGCGCACTCCTTGCGCGTGGGGCTCCCCTATGCGGGGAACACCCCTGCGTGGCACGGCACTCCTTGCGCGCATCAGCACTGCACATGGGCCAGCTCCACACGGGTCAAGGAGGCCTGGGGTTTGAACCGTGGACCTCCCATGTGGTAGACGGACGCCCTAACCACTGGCCCAAGTCCGCCACCCTGACCCCGCTTCTTACCTGGCCCACGTTATTTCAGTCTGTTGGTTCCATGCTTATTATATAGTTATGTAGTGTTCCTTACTAGGACTTTTTTTGTACCCTTAAAAAAGTCACATAAGTAAATGTTACATGTAAAAAAATTGGAAAATATCGGCAAAAAGAAGAAACTAATGTCTCGTGTAACTTCCCTACCCACCTCCAAAAGTTACTGCCTCTGACTCGGTATCTGTCAGGGAGGCTGCGCCCAACACAGATGCCTCGCTGAGCAGGCAGGGGGTTCCGGGCACGCGTGGGGGGCTGAGCCCCCGCGGCCGTGCCTGGTGTCGGCGGGCGCTTCTTCTCCTGACCCGGAGGGCAGAGGCGCGCTGCAGTGGGCGTTGAGGGTGGGCCCCTGGCCGCTCAGCTGCGGGTGCCTCCTGCCCGCCACCCTGGGCGAGGGAGAGCGGCCACCCTCCATCCCCCGCCCCGAGTGCCCCGCCCACCCGCGCGGTGCCCCTTCTCCAGGCTGCGCGGCTGCTGCGTCTGCCGTCCGCGCCACTGTCAGCGGGCCCTGCCCTCTCGCCTTGCCGCCCTGCAGGTATGCAGTTCCAGGTGAAGCGGGTGCAGCTCCACAGCTCTGTGACCCTGTTCTGCTGCTGGCTCGTCAAAGACCTCCTGCGCAGCCGCTGCGCCTCGGCCACCAGGACGCGCCTGCTCCTCGCCAGCCTGCCTGGCTCCGCCCGCTCCATGTCCGAGCTCCTCGTCAGCCTGCCCGGCTCCACACACTCCATGTCCGAGCTCTCTGGACCCAGCCTGGGCGAGGTTGGCAAGGGCCAGCCCGTCTTGTTGGCCTTTAGTGTGGGGAGAACGTTTCACGAGCATCCCTCTCTGTTTCCTCTGGGGTCAAAAGCGGGTCTGTTGGTGGCTTTTTACACTGCCTTCTACCCGCCCACGAGTGACCCCATGGAGGATCCCGGTCCCTGGGGGGTGATGGGAACACGTTCTGACACCGGCCAGGCTGGTCCTGGCCCAGCCTCCGGGGCAGCCCAGGGCATGCGCTCTCCCTGCTTGGGTCTGTGGTGGCTCCTGGCGGTGGGGAGGGGGCCCGGCCACGTGGCACCGCCACCCCCTGCTGTGGCCGCCCCCAGCCTCAGACCTGCCCTTGTGCTCGCAGGTGCTCAGAACCAGGACGTGGCTTGAGGAGCCCCCCACGGTGGGTGAGCTGGAAGGGCTGGCGGCCTGTGAGGGCGCGTACTCCCACAAGTACAGCACGCTGAGCCCCCTGGGCAGCGGGGCCTTCGGCTTCGTGTGGACGGCGGTGGACAAGGAGGAGAACAAGGAGGTGCTGTGCCTGTGGGGAGCTGGGCAGGTGGCGCAGGGCGCAGCCCTGGGACTGTCCCTGGGGGCTCGGCTCCGGGTTCCGCCGCAACAGAGGGAGGCCCTCTAAAGCACCGGGGGCCCTGTTGGGAGCCGTCGGCTGCCCGGTCTGCACATGAGCTGCACACGAGCCGCACGTGGCTGCTGCGGCCCCCGGCGCCCTTCTCACCTCTCCTCCGTGTGCCTGGCATTTGGATTTGCAGTTCTTCCGAGGCCTCTGGCCTCACTCTGGGCACGCTGCCGGCTTTGCCCGCCAAGGGTTCAGATCCCACGGGCACCTGGCTCCACGCACTCCCATTGCCCGCCATGCCAGGCCATTTCCAACGCACGTTCAGGACCAGGTGACAGGCAGCCCACCCGCCCGACTGGGAAAAAAGTCCCCTCCAGACCAAGAAGCCAGCCAGCCAGCGCGAGCCCCGGGGGCCGTCCGGCGCTCCAGGGCAGGCCCGCTGCCCACTCTGCCCGGGCTATGGCCGTGGAGGGGCCCCAACCGCCCCTGCCCATCGTTGAGGCCATCCTTACGTACTCCTCTACCCCGCGGGCTTTAGCACTCGTCAGTGCCCCTCTGAACCCACTGAGATTTGGTTTGCAGCTCGCTGTTTGTACCGTGGCGGGTACTGGAGCCAGGCCAGCTCTGCTGCCCGGGAGCCGGGCCGCCGTCCCTGTGTGGACACCGCGCACTGCCCAGGCCCCTGCCCCTGCGTGTGCCAACCCGAAACGGAAGCCCTCGCCCTGCGTGTCCTGAGCAGCGTTGCTGGGATGTGTCGCATGTCCCGTGTCTGGGCGCAGCTCTCTCTGGCCCGTGTTTCTCAGCGGGTTCTCGCTGCGCCCCTTGACAGCAGCCGCCCTTGTCCGCCCTCCCGCCCCGTCAGCTGGCTCCTGGCCAGGGAGTGAGTGCTCTGCCAGGTGCAGCAGCTGCTTTCATTTTTGACAATTACCATTTATTAGAGGATATTTCATTTTATTTTCAGCTCACTAAAATTTTTTGTGTTAGAGAATGATTACTGAGTTATACTACATATTTTTTGCAACATTTATTGAAACAGCCACATCCTTTTTTCCTTTTTAATGTAACGAAGAAAGTGAATTCTTCCATTCATAGAATCAGCCCTTGTTGATTGTGTCTCAGTCTTAAGGGCATGGCTGCTTGGGGTTTGCGTCTACTATTTGGGGTTTTTTCACCTATTTTCATACCTGAGGCTTTTTTTTCTTTTACTTTGATATTGAAGGAGGGTAAGGCCTGTGTGGTGGCCCTTTTGGTGCTGATCCTTGTATGGTTAGGGCTGTGTTTCTTCCTGTGGTCAGCACTACCTGTTTGCTGTCCATGTTTTTGTGTTTTTCTCTCTCTTTATTAGGCTGCCAAAGGATTGCCTATTTTATGTACCAGTATTTTGCACCATTTTTCAATTTCAGTCGATTCCTTTCTGTATCTTTATTTCCTTCCTAGTACTCTGAGTTATCTTTCCAGCTTGTTAAATTAAGTGTACATATATTTCAAGCACTCAATAGTGGAAGCCTTTGTGGCCTTGGGTTTTCTGTGGCTCTAGGGCCCACTCTCAGGCTCAGATTCCAGTGCACTTGTCATCTTTGGTGCCTCAACTGTCCCTTGAGTTTCTGTCTTTTCCTTGAACTTCCCCGAGGCAGAGCCGCGCTTTCTTGTCTGAGTCACGAGTCTCTCGGCTCTGGGGTTCTGCTAGACCTCTTAGGAAGCTCCAAAGCGCTTCTCTGGGTGTGACGATTTTTACCTTTCAAAAAACAGAGATGTCAGCTTAAATATTACCACAGGATAACATACTAAGCACGACCAATCAGAAGACACACTAATGGGTAGGCCAGGGCTCCTGGGGCGCAGGGAGGCCCTGGGGATTGAGGGTCTCCCTTGTGCGAGGAACCTTCCTGTCGGCGGGGCCCGTCCTGGTAGTGGCCTTAGTGCGCAGCTTCTGAAGACCACTGGCCTGCTGTGGTGGTGTTTGCCAGCTGTGAGGGAAGGGGCTGTTTCCTCTGAATTCTTTGTTCCCAGTATCCTAGACAACCTGTAAATTCAGGGTTAAATGCTGGGTTTCTAGTTGCTAGCACGAAGAGAAAAGAGGCCTGGAAAGTGTATAGCTGTAAGAAGGAAAAGGGCATTTATTGTTCTCGTGCTGTGCATCTTAGCAATTACTTAGAAAACTGTTTTTTAGCACAGTGTGCATAAGACAGTCACACAGCTTGCGGGACGTCCGTGCCCTGAACCACACGTGTCGGCAGCATCTGCATCGAAGCTGCGTGACCGGCTGCCCCGGAGCCGCCGTGTTCCTCCTGGCCACAGGCCCCGCGGGACACCCTGTGTCTTGTTTGCTTCCCTCTGAGTTATTGAGAATGTGCTTGCTTTCCAGATGGGTGAGGTTCTCTAGATAGCTTTCTGTTTCTAATTCCAGTTTAATTCCTTTGTAGTCAGGGGACATGGCTGTGTGATTTAAATTCCTTTCGATCTGTCGATGCTTGCACTGTGTTCCAAACACGCCCTGTCTTTGGATGTCCCCGGGCGTTGCTGCAGAGCGTCCCGTCCATGTTCCTCGGGTCGTGTGGGTGCCAGTGCCCCTCTGCTCTCCTCTAGTCCTGGTTTTCTGCCTACTAGTTCCATCTCTTAGGAGGAGTTTCAAAGTCTCCAGCTGTACTTGTAAATGTGTCTCTTTCTCTTCAATCTTGCCAGATTTTGCTCCATGTAATTCGAAGCTCCGTTGTTCCAGGAATACTGACTTAGCATAGTCCCATCTTCCTGACAAAATTGCCCTTTGCTCGCTAGGCAGCACCCTCTCTTCTGAGGCAGTTTTCCTTGTACTGAGGTCACCGTGGCACGGGTCTATCTGCTCCGGCTTCCACCTATGTAGCCTTTCACGCTTAGCCTGTGTGCGTCTCTGTGTTTAAAGCGGTCCTTGTAGGCAGCGTCGGGCTGCAGTTGCTTTTTTGGCCAATCTGAAAAGCCCCGTCTGCCGGGGTGCCTTGGCCATGGTGACCGCCGTGGCTGGAGGTACAGCTGCCATCCTGCTGGCGCTTCCCACGCGTCTTCCTGCGTCTTCCCTCGTGACTGAGGGCAGTGAGGGAGCAACCCAAGGCCTCTGCCTGGCCCCTCGCCCGCTGCCCAGGCTCCTTGCTGCGTGCCACCCACGGCAGGCCCCGCCTCCAGCTGCGCCCTGGCTGGGAAGCCCGGTTCCAGATGGCACGGGCCTCCTGGGCCGGCCAGGCCCTCCGGGGGCGCATGGGGCCCCGAGCAGGGCTGGAGGACGGGCGGGGGCCGGCCTGTGCTGCGCCCTGCGCGGGCGCCCCGTCGCTGCCCCGGGCAAAGCCTTGCGCTCGGCGCGCTGTTCAGCCTCTCCTGGGCTCCTCCGCTCCTCCCTCTCGAGGCCCTGCGCATCTGCTCTGTGCTCTGCCTTGCTGTTGGCTGGCGCAGCCGTCCCGTTCCCGTTTGGCTCTCTGTGCCCGTGACTGCCTCAGCGTTGGCCCAGCCCCCGCTGGGCACTGCGCACTGCGTGGCTGCTCGGGGTCCTGCTGGCTTTCCTCCTGCTGGGTTTTCCGGCGGCTCTGCTCTGTTCGCCCTTTGGCCCACTGCCCGCCCCGCGCGCCTTCCCCCGCTTCTCTCCAGCTTTGCCACCTCCAGCCTGGGGCAGCTGAGCACCAGGAACCCCACCCCTGGGGGCCCAGCTCCGGGCAGGGGGCGCGTCCAGCGTGTTCTCAGGAGCACCTGCCCACCGAGGCCCCCGGGGCCCACCTTGCGGCCTCCGTCCCGTCGTCCTGCTGGGGCTCGTGACCGCGTTTCTCCCTTCATGCCCCCGGCCCTGCGTCGTGGACCAGCGGTGGGCACAACCTCAGTGGGACCCTCAGAGGTAGCTCCAGCTCTCGCCTCTGCTTCCCTTTCAGGTTGTGGTGAAATTTATTAAGAAGGAGAAGGTTTTGGAGGATTGTTGGATTGAGGATCCCAAGCTTGGAAAAGTCACCCTGGAGATTGCAATTCTGTCCAGGGTGGAGCATGCCAATATCATCAAGGTGGGGAATGGTCTCCCCTTTGAGGCCGCCCTCACTCGCTCCTGAAAACAGGCCTGGGCGTGGTGGGCCTGACCGTGTCGGCAGCGCTGGCCTTGTCTTCCTCCAGGTGGTGGACGTGTTTGAAAACCAAGGCTTCTTCCAGCTGGTGATGGAGAAGCACGGCTCCGGCCTGGACCTCTTTGCCTTCATCGACCGCCACCCCAGCCTGGAGGAGCCCCTGGCCAGCTACATCTTCCGACAAGTGAGAGCCGGCAGAGCCCGCGGGCGGCTGCGGGCCCCTGGTGGGCACTTTTCCCCGAGGGCCGGACCCAGCCTTCAGCCTGTGGGACTGAGGGACAGGGACGCATACTCAGGGACGCTGCGGCCGTGTGGAGGCCAGAGCGCCAGGCGGGGGAGGCAGGGCAAGCCTGGCATCCTCATGGAATGGCCGCTGGGGCTCGCTGGCTGGCCCAGGCATGTTTCTGTACAGACAGCATGGCCGCGTTCACGAGTGCCAGCGGCAACGCCGCCAGCTGCGCACACTGCCCCGTGCGGCCGACCCTCGCCCCACCACCAGCCGCCGGGCCTCGGGAGTCACTGCTTCTGAGCGCCACATGCTGGTCCATAGAGTGGGGACGGTTGGAGGACCTGCACGACAGGCTGGGGGGTCAAAGTGGGAGCACCCCTCAGGCCAGCACAGCGTCTACTCCGGCAGGCGCCCAAAGGTGGGAGGGACTCTGCGACATAATCGGCACGGATCAAAACTCCAGGACACTTTCTACCATGAACGTTTATTGGGGGCATTCCATAGTCTATTTACGTATTGCGTCAGGTCGATTTGTTATTTTGTTGGACTGTGGGTGTGGTAACTAGGAGAGAGGCGTAGAGAGAGGGCTGGAGCTTGAATTGTGAGGCCACGGTTGTCGTCCCGCCAAGTTTAGCCGGTTCCTAGCTCCCTGGAAAGAACGGAAAATTCCAGGAAGGGGCTGTGTGAGCAGGTCATAGCCTGCTCTTCTTCTGTTTGTTTTGTTTTACCTTTTTATTTCGTAATACTTTCAAATTTACAGGACAGTTACAAAAATAATACAGACTCCACTGGAGAACTCCGTCGTACTCCCCAGATACCCAGATCCGCCGGTTTTAACAATTTGTCCTCCCCTCCTTCCCTCCCTCCCTTTCATCTGTTTATCCATCTAGTCTACCTATTTATTAATCCATTTTCTGAACACTTGAGTGCAGGTTATACACATCATGCTCCTTGAACACTTCATATGTACCATTGTTCAGTGATATCAAAAACATTCGCAAGGTTGCAGTCCCCTCACCACCCTCCTTTTCTAAAACTTTCCCATGTCTCCAAACAAAAACCCTACACCCGCCGCGCACTAACTCCGCTCCCCTTCCCGGCAACCTGTCTTTCTGTTTCTGTCTCTGTGAACTGGCATATTCTCCAGTGTTCTTTCTGTGGGTGCCATGGGGCCTGAACTTAACATCCTAAATGTGTAATAGTCTCATTCGCTGTGACACCAGCTCAGTGTCAGTCGCGCACACGAACGGTGTTCCTCCACCCCCACCTCGACGCAGCCCTTGTCCCAGATCACAGGTCTACACGGGATGAGTCCCAGACCCCTGACCTTTTAGATCTGTCAGGAGTAAAAAGTACAGTTACAAACCAAAAGTACACCTGTACTGGCATTTATCGTGTCACCACCCTCACTGGAGTCGTGATTTCCTCACGTGGCTCCCATCTATTGTCGAGTGTCCTTCCCTCTCGACCCACAGAACTCTGTCGCGGTTCCCGCGGGGCCAGTCGGTGGACACCGGACTCCCTCAGCTTACTGTGGAATGTTCCATCTCTCCCTCGTGTTTGAAAGACAGTTTTGCTAAACACAGAATTCTTGGTTGGCAGCTTTTCCTCTCGGCACTTAAATATGTCATTCCACTGCCATCTTGCATCCATAGTTTCCGATGAGAAATGGACTTTGTCATATTGAGGCTCCCTTGTATGAGAGGCTGCTTCTCTCTCGTAGTTTCCCGAATTCTCCCTTTATATTTGGCACTTGACAGTCCAACTATAACAGGCCATGGGGTGGGTCCTTGGGGGTTTATCCTGTCTGAAGTTCATTGAGCGTCTTGCATGTATAGACTCATATATATACAAATTCATTAAATTTGGGAAGTTTTCAGCCATTTCTTCTTTAGATAAGTATTCTCTCTTCCATTTCTCTCTTTCTTCTCCTTCCAAGACTCCCACGTTGTGTATATTGGTAGCTTGATGGTGTCCCACAACCTCCTCTGGCTCTGTTCACTTTTCTTAACTCTTCTCTCTGCTCCTCACACTGGATGATTTCAACCATCTCATCTTTGCGTTCACTGATTCTTTCTTCTGCCAGCGCTAGTCTGCTGTTGAGCCCCTCTAGGGCGTTTTTAATTCCTGTCACGGTGGTCTTTAGCTCTGTTTGGTTCCTTTTCATAATCTCCATCTACCCACTGACCGTCGCTTTATGTTCATCTCTTGTTCCCGATTTCCTTTAGTCCCTTTGCCCCTGTCTTCCTTTAGCTCTCGGCTCATACTTAGGACTGTCGTGGGTTGGCTCTCATTGTGTTTGGTTGTTTTCAGGAGGTACCAGGGATTGAACCCGGGACCTTGTACTTGCAAAGCAGGCGCTTAACCACCAAGCTAACCTGCTTCCTGGATCATTTTTAAAAACTCTTTTCCTCGTATGTCCCAGACCTGGTTCTCCTCCTCGAAGTTCCTACTGTGTTAATCTTCTCTGTTTCTTGCGCCATTGCTTCCTCTTTCTTTGCAGGCTTTGTAATCTTTTGTTGAAACCTAGATATTTTGATATTTTATTGTGTTTTTGCTGGAATTTAGACTCTGAGGTATCTGTTCATTTGGCTTCTATCTAGCTATTGTCCTTGTAGAGCTTTCCTTGATTGCCCAGAGCTAACAAAAAGCAAAAAAAAAAAAAAAAAAAACAAGAAAAAGAGGAAGAAGAGAAAAAAGGAAGCGCCTCCCCCAGTCTTTGCAGATTGACCCTTGGGAGTGCTGTCCCTCAGGCTGCCCCATAGAACGAGTTTGGGGAATAGCCCAGGCCACGGCACGGGGGCTGCCCTGATACACTCTGCATGCCTCTTGCCCTGGGCATGGGCACGTGGCCCTGGGAATTCCCGTTTACGTGATTCCAGATGTCCCCTCTTCCCTAGGAAACCGTTTCCTCACAGTCCGGGGCACTGCACTGTGTGTCCACAGCCAGCAGTCCCTTGCCCCAGGCAGCCGCTCACCCGCTGGCCTGCAGCGTTCTGTAGGGGAGCTCGGCGACACCTGCCACACACAGGGCAAGTTCTGGGACAGCGAGTCCCTCAGGCCACCACCAGGCAGCCTGGGCCGGATGATGTGCTCCCAGCAGGGGCACGGGGCCACCTGCTCCCTCTGAACAGGCTCAGGGATCCCCAGGGGTAGCGCGTTGGCTTTGTGCTGAGCTGGGAGGTGGGGAGGGGGCAGCCGGGGCGCCCCGAGACCCTACGCCTTTGAGGAGGTGGGGAGGGGGCAGCCGGGGCGCCCCGAGACCCTTCACCTTTGAGGAGGTGGGGAGGGGGCAGCCGGGGCGCCCCGAGACCCTACGCCTTTGAGGAGGTGGGGAGGGGGCAGCCGGGGTGCGAGACCCTTTGCCTTTGAGGAGGTGGGGAGGGGGCAGCCGGGGCGCCCCGAGACCCTTCACCTTTAAGGAGGTGGGGAGGGGGCAGCCGGGGCGCCCCGAGACCCTTCACCTTTGAGGAGGTGGGGAGGGGGCAGCCGGGGCGCCCCGAGACCCTCCTGCATTTACGTTGCCTTTTTCTTGGTTTGGTGCTCGCCTTGTTACTGAATCCTTTTACTACCTTCTGGAGCTTTGAAAAAGATGTTTCTGCCAGTTCCTGCTGCTTGTTCCAGGGTTCTATGGGGGACAGAGCCCTGACGCTTTTCTCTCCATCTTGTTCAGGGTGGCCATGATTTGCTCTTTGATCCTTTCCTTGAGGTGACTCGGTGTCTAATGACAGCTTCTGTAAAATGACATTTTTCCCTTAAAGCTATGAGTTCCCAGAAGTTACTGGATTTCGGAATGTAAGTTTCTCCGGCACCTACCTGTCAGTTTCAGGTATTCTGGTTCAGTCAAAAGAATGTCGCCTCTGCCCCCTTCCTGTGCCGGAACATTACGCGCCCGCCAACTGTAACTCCGGGCGAGGATGGGTTCTCAAATCTTCTCGGCACGAATTGCCACTGGGAAGGCTGGTCGGCACACGGACAGAGGTGGACTGAAGCATCCTGGGCTGCCGTCCCGCCTTGCCTGCGCGGCGCGCTCACACGGTTTCGCTGCCGCTTCACTCAGCTCCTGCACTCTTCCCTGTAATAGTTCATTCTGAATTGAACAATGCTTATTTTGTCTCTCTTCACTTTCTTTTTGGTTTTGTTTTTACCTTTTCTCCCGTTTCTTTCTCTTGCTAACGTCTCTTTTAAATGCGTGCTTCATGGACTTGCTGGTCGTGAGTCTGCTCTGCCTCCTGCTTTCAGCTGGTGTCGGCGGTGGTGTACCTGCGCTCCAAGAGCATCGTGCACCGCGACATCAAGGACGAGAACATCGTCATCGCCGAGGACTTCACCATCAAGCTCATCGACTTCGGCTCTGCCGCCTACCTGGAGAGCGGGAAGCTCTTCTACACCTTCTGCGGGACCATCGAGTACTGCGCCCCCGAGGTCCTCCTGGGAAATCCGTATGTGTCGCCCGCAGCCGGCACCCTGAGCGCGGCGGGAGCGGGTGCAGGCTGTGCCTCGTGATCGGCTTGCGAGGGATAGAAGATATTTCGGAAAATAAGCAGGCAGGCTGGCGATGGAGATGGGTTCGCTGTATTGTTTTCTCCACTCTTGTTCATGTTTGGAGTTTCATATGATGAAAAGTTGAGAAAAACATCAAGTTTTGGCTACTTGTTTTGAAGATGGAACTCTTCAAATAAGGGAAGAGAATTCTTTAGTTGGGTCTATTTATGGCAAGAAAAGCAGATAATCTCTTCCAATAAAATATTGTTGGCTGGCCGTCCAGGAAGTGGGAGGGCGGAGGGCTCACGCTAGACGGAGCCGCTGGCTGGGGGAGGCGCTGCTGCACCCCGAGCCAGTGCCTGGCCTCGCCTCTGCTCTTGCCCGGAGGGGTGGGATCTGGGGGGCTGCACTCGCAGCTCTGCAGGGGGGAGGTCTGTGCGCTGCGGCCAGCCTGGACCAGGCCTCGCCTCGGGGCCTCAGGAGAGGAAGGGGCAGGGGTGGACCTGGTAGCTGGCCCCCGCTGTGCGTGCATGGATTCACTCTCCATTCACTTGCAGACGAAGCGTGTTCTAGGTGCAGAGAGCTGACATTGTCAAGCCAGGTGGGCGTTGGGTGTTGGCCTCCGGGCTCCCTAGAGCGATGTGATTAAAACGTGTCCCCTGGCAGCTGTGCGCCAAGTGGGGAGGCCGCTGCTGTTCTCATGGACAGGATGGGGACATGGTTTGCCAGGCCACACAGACAGGGCTGGTGGGAGCTGCGGTGGTGCCCAGGCCACCGGCTGCAGGGCGTCTGCTCTTAGCCACCGGGGTCGCCGTGACGCGCCTCAGGTTCCTATTGGAAATCCCTTGTCACCAGTGGGAAAGGTCACTAGGGGCTCAGGTCAGGTCACCAGTGCTCAGGTCAGGTGTGGGCTCAGGTCACCTGGGGCCAGGTCACGTGTGCGCTCTGAGCAGGTGTGGGGTCAGGTCAGGTCACCTGGGGCCAGGTCAGGTGTGGGCTCGGGCCACTGGATGTACGACAACCTCTGCCCTGCGCCCCCCTCCCCGCGTGGGCTCCTGGTCCTCCTGGCCCGTCAGCCCTTCCCGGTGGCCTCCATCTGCAGAGGGTGGAGCCTGTGTCACGCGGCGGTGGAGGCAGGTGAGGCCGAGGCAGGGCGGGGCCCTCTGTCCCCCTCCGGGGTCCCTGCACGCCCCAGCCACGAGCAGGAGGGCCTTGGTGTTTCTTTGAGATGTGATGGTGACCCCGGGGACGTATGAGGGTGCCGGGCCCGCCGGACCCTGCGCTGCCCCCACCCACTCCTGCCCCAGGCCTGCAGGGGCGCCCGGGCCTGTGTGGCTCCCACCCGGGCGGGCACCTCCATGCTGCTCGCCGGCCGCCTTCTCTGTGGCACCAGCGGCCCCGTCCCTCAGTCCTCCCCCCGCTTCTGTTCCCTCCTCACCAGGCCCCCCTTTAAGGCGGGGGTGCCGTCAGCGCGAGCCCCTGGGCCAGGGAATGACGCCCCCGCCGTCGCCTCACGAGCTCGCGTGCGTCCCGCTTCCTCTCTGCCTCTGTCTGGGCGGAAGTTCCTGAATTCTGACAGCTGAACCCACCCCAGGGGCTTCGCTCGCCAGCCTGCCCCCGCCCCCTTTCACCCTCCCCATCCTTCCCCGCCAGGAGCAGCTCCCCTGGCCCGCGGCCCCTCCGCCCTGCACCGGGGTCACGAGTTCAGTTTATTGGCCAGTGCGGCTCTTCTGTGGCTGCTGCTGTGCCACCACAGTCCCTGGCTGCACAGCCCGTGCCCGGCGCCCGAGGCACGTCCTGCCTGGCTCTGCCCTTCTGCGCTCGGTTTCCCTTCCACCTCTAAGATCCTGAGGCCTCTCTCCAATAACAAAACCCAGAGCCGTCCTGGCTTGGTCCCTTCCTCTGGCCGTGCCTGCTCTCGTCCCCTTCTCCCCGTCTCCCCGCTCCACCCCAGCCCTGTCCAGCCCTGCGGGCAGCTTCTGCCCACACAGTGGCCCTGGGCCTGCTGCTCGGGCCTTGTGAGCTCTGTGCCCCGAGTCCCTGGCCCCTCCTCACTGCACCTGCTCCTCTCTTGGCGCCAGGACACCCGCCCTGGAGTTCCACCTCCTGATGTCCCAGTTTCCCCGTGGGAGCTCGGGGCGGTGGGCAGCAGGTGGCAGGAGGTGGGCAGCTCAGGGTGGTGTGCAGTGGGCAGTGGGAGGCAGGCAACTTGGGGTGGCATGGCGGGCGGTGGGCAGCGGGCAGCAGGCAGTGGCGGTGGGCAGCTTGGGGTGGCATGTGGCAGGCAACGGGCAGTGGGCGGCGGGTGGTGGCAGTGGGCAGCGGGCGGTGGTGGGCGGTGGCAGTGGGCAGCAGGCAGTGGCAGTGGGCAGCTCGGGGTGGCGTGTGGCAGGCAGTGGGCAGTGGGTGGTGGTGGGCAGTGGCAGTGGGCAGCGGCAGTGGGCAGCGGGCGGTGGCGGTGGGCAGCAGTGTGGCCGGTGCCATGGAGCAGCTGACCCGGTTTGGGCCCTCAGCCCCGTGAACCGAGGGCCACGTCGTCTCACCAGGTGGTCCTCTGGGTTGGGGTCTAGCCGGGTGCTGGGTGGCACCTCGGCAGTGCTGCGAGCCACAGATCATCTGTGGACATTCTCTGCAGTGCCCCTAGCACCCCTTACCCCTCCGCCCTCCTCCTAGCACCTAACCTCGACCCCCTCAGCCCTCCACAGCCCTCTCCAGCCCCCCCAGCCCCAGGGCACCTTTTCCCTGGCCTCGCCCAGGCACCCCTCGGCGTGCCCTTCTCACTCCCCCCCCCACCTCGGGCGTCCCTTCCCGCGGCCGCCCTGCCCGGTGAGAACCCCTGGGCCCCGCCCTGCTGCCCCTGCCACCCTCACCTCGCACTTCCTCCAGGGAGCCCTGCCTGCGCCCACGTGGACGTCTCCTCTGCTCCCATGTGGCTCGCACCTGCGCATGCCTGGGCATGGGTGGCGCCAAGTCTCCTGAGTGGACGCCGAGCTTTGAGGGTCTCCCTGGACCCGAGGTCCAGGGCTCGTGTGGGAGCAGCCGGGGGCCTGCCCCGAGCGCGAGGCCACCAAGCACCCTCTCCCTGCAGGTACGAGGGGCCGGAGCTGGAGATGTGGTCGCTGGGCGTCACGCTGTACACGCTCGTCTTCGAGGAGAACCCCTTCTGCGAGCTGGAGGAGACTGTGGAGGCCGCGCTCAGCCCCCCACGCCCGGCCTCGGAAGGTGGGCACGGCGGGGCGGGTCTCGCAGCGCAGGACGCTTGCTGCTCCTCTGTCTTGTTTTTCTATCCCTCTGATACTCTGATCTGAACAGAAGGATGATGATGTGAATATACTTTTTCAACGTTAGGAGTTTACTTTTCCTGGCCTTCCCCTTTGGGTCTAAGAGGGAGGCATTAGCAGCGAGAGGCTCGGCGCGGCGGTGGCCGTGAGGCTGCGCTCCCCGCAGGAAGCACCGTCGCAGTGGGAGAGGCGCTGCCCTCCAGCAGCTCACGCTTCAGGCCGCGCTCTTGGTCCGGCTATGAGCTCACAGAGGAGGCGCGGTGGCGGCCAGGCTCGGCTCCCCTCTGGTGGCAGGTGTGCTGGGAGGCAGTCTGGTGCAGTGGCCAGAAGGAGCTGCCCAAGGCCGGTGCAGCCAGCGCAGGAGCCCACTGCTGGATGTCGGCATCAGCTGTGCCGTGTGGGCTCTGAGGTCCCTTCCTTCTCTGTGCCCTGTGGTTCCTTAACAACCGTTTATAGATACAACCAGTGAGGCAGCGAGCATCTTCACGCACAGAGCCTGTGCTCTGGGTTATTTGCTTAGGCTAGATTCCCACAGGCAGAGTTTTAGAGCTTTGTTGAAGTTCTGGATTCCTGTGATCCTGAGGCTCTCGCACCATGCTGTTCCATTCACACAAGCTGTTCCACGCACTCTCCCATGGGCTCCCAGGATGGGCCCTGGGAACTGTGAGGCTCGGGGGCCCTGGTTGAGTTGGCACCCGCCTGGCTACGGAACCAGGCCCCACCTCCAGACCCCAGCTCAAGGTCTCACTGGAGCTGTGTGGCTCTCCAGAGGAACGTCCAGGGCCAGCCCTGCCAGGCCCCCCCACCTGTCAGTCCCCTTGTGCAGTTCCCAGCACAAGGAGCCCCGAGGCGGCCACGGGTGGGACCCCTGCACCAAGTGGGCTTTGGTCAGTGCGGAGGCTAGCGCTACAGCCCCAGGCTTCCTTCCCGAGGGATGGGCGTGGACCAGGGCCTCCCTCCCAGTGCGCTGGGGCCACGTGTTAAAAGGGGGCTCCCGGGCTGCCTCCCACCAGTGCGGGGCTCTCCCTGGGGTGGGCCCAGAAACCCACAGCTGTGAGGCGGACTCCAGCCGATTCCCGTCAATTCCAACCTGGAGCGGCCTCCCCGCGCCTCGGGAGGCGCTTCTGTGTCCCCAGAACTCATGAGCCTCCTGTCGGGGCTGCTGCACCCAGTCCCCGAGCAGCGGACCACCCTGGAGAAGCTGGTGGCGGACCCCTGGGTGACGCAGCCCGTGGACCTCGCTGACTACACCTGGGACCAGGTGTGTCACATGAGCAAATCAGGTGAGGCCCTGCATGCCGCAGAGGCTGCCTTGACGCGGCCTCGCTCGGGGGAGGCGGGCACCAGACCGCAGGGGCTCTGGAGGAGGACAGCCCTGGCTGCCCTGGTCAATGTCAGGGCCCCTGGTGGCCCGCTCCTCCCTGGGGCCCCCCAATACCCCTGGGGTTTCAGAGCTTGGTTGTGCCGCCTTGGAAGGCCAGTGAGCCCCTGGCCAGTACACGTGACAGGCGGGGGGCAGGGGGAGGTGAAAGAGAAACACGCTGGCAGTGGTCTGAGCGGGCTGGAGGGGAGCAAAGACCTTGAGTGTGGTGCCAGGGGGCCCGCCCCCTTCCGGAGCCAGCAGGTGGGAGCAGCCCCGTGTGCCGGGTGGTGCTTTGCAGAGCAGGCTGGGGTCGATGGCCGTGGGTCTAGAAGCCCCCAGCACCTTAAAAGGTCCAGTCATGCTAGAACATTGCTGGTGGGGCTGCTGAAGAGACCTCCTGAAGCTTTTTGCTCCCAGGACGGCTTCCAGAGAGAAGCGACTGCTCCCTGCGGCCTTGCTCTGCTCGTTGGCGTCTCGTATTGCGGGCACGTAACGCCGTCTCTTCTTCTTTCCTTGAGAAGGCGGAGCTCTGCCCACCTTGAGTCTGGATTCGGAGAGGAGGAGCCCGAGGGAGGCCGCCCGGGGCCAGGAGCCATGCTGGGCCCCCTGCCCCGAGGAAGGCTCCTAGGGCCTCGTGAGCCCCTCTGCGCCTCGGTGTCCCCCGGCCTCCTCTGCTGGTCTGCGCGACACCCGCTTCCTGTGGCTCGCCTCCTGCGGCTCGCCTTCCTGCCTTTGGAAAGCCGTGGTTCTCAGGCCCCTTCACCAGAGAAGATAATTCTCAAGAATTCGGCCCAATTCACCCTTTACTCATATGTTTGTAAGATAGACTTGGAATTCACTTTTTTCTAGTGTTGATCCTGAGAATCTATTCTTGTAGAGTTTTATACTCTTAAAGGGCCTTTAACGCACAAACTCGTGGAAGGCCTAAGAGCTTTCCAGTCCCCTTTCTACTCTTGTACATAGGCGTGCTTTGTTTACTCTGACTTGCTGCCACTCATCTGAGCTATAGATGTGTGGCATCTGTAAAATAGCTTAGCCAAATGGCCAGGCTCTTTCATTAATTTATTTTCTTGAACATTTTCCAAATTAAAGCAATTTTGTTAGTAAACAGTTTCCCTGACTTGGGTATGAATCATTCCATAATGCCAGGTGTGAGAAACACTACATTTCTTTATTTTAACAAATTAAGTCAAATCCACCTCTGTGCCACCACTTGCCATGGCTGCAGGAAAAGTCCAGCCTTGATCAGCCTGGGGCGCTCCCCAGGATGGGCCTTGGGCTCCAAAGGCTGCTCGGTAAGGTGACTGGGGAGGCACCATCCTTCTCCTGCAGCCTGGCCTCTTGCACAGCGGGTGCTGAAGCAGGCCTTTCTGCACTCAAGCCACAGTGCCTGTGCCAGCCCTCGCCAGCATGAGGTTTTTGGTATCTCTATCAGTTAGGGTTCTCCAGGGAAACAGGGCTGATAGTAGATACACACATGTAAATATTAAGAAATTTATTGTAGGAATGCCAGTTGGTAAGTCTGAATTCCACAGGGTACTTGGCAAAGTGAGAACTCGATGAATGCTCCAGCAAAAGTTGCAAGTTGGCAGCTTTGATGAAGGTGACAGTGTATTCCTCAGGAAAAGTGGGCTGGCTGAAGTAGAGATGGAAATTCTTTCTGGCTGCAGAAATCCTCTGAGTCTCCAACTAATTGGGTGAAGAGGTTCCTCTCATTGCTGAAGGCAGTCTTCTTTGTTGATTGTAGACGCAGTCAGCTGTAGATGCTGTCAGCTGCCTAATGAGTTAAGTCCAAGAACTGCCCTCAACAGTAGCAATCAAGCCCGTGCAGGCTTGACCAAACATCTGGATGCTGGAACCTAGCCAGGTGACCCATGAACTTAACCATCATGGCTTCTTACCTACAGATATCCTGCGGCCACCCCAGGCCCTCCACTCTGCCTCCATAAGGAGCTGCCAGCACGAACCATCCATCTCTGTCTCACTGTGGTCACACGCAGCGAGGCTCCCTCCTTAGGCTCCAGTCCGTGCCCCTCTCACACCACCAGCTAGCCTCTATTTTGCGTCTGTGTGTTGGAGAGGGAGGGTGCTCAGAGCTGGGAGGAAAGTCTTTCTTTTCTTTGCCCAGTTTAGACAGCAGGAAGAACACAGAAACCAAGATCCTGCTTTCCCACAAGTCCTTACTTCACAGACCTTGGCTGAGGCCCCCAAGGCTCCTCCTGCCCCCTGGACCATGCCCAGGCTTGGGCCACCGCTGAGGTGGTCACTTATTCTTTCCCCAGAGTTCACTTAAGGGGCACTGTTTAGTACTGTTTAGAATACCAAACACAGTGAATACTCAGTGTTTTTAGTGGATGAGGAGGGTGAGAGTCCAGTTACTTTTAGTCCTAATAACATGTGGGGTGTTGCCATCCTTTCCCCCTAGAAAGTGCCACCCAGTTATTCCTGCCATCACAAGGGACTGGCAGGGGCCCTTTCCCATTGGGGCAGTGCAGATGTGGGTTTGTAGGAGTGTTTTTTTGTGGTGTGTAGTAAAAGTGAAGTTAGCGATATTTACTCTTCAGAATCCAAATGAATTTCCAGATATGCCCGATTTGAACCAAGGTTACAGTTTCATTTTCCTAAAAGGAATTTAATAATAATCTGAAGCAAAAGTATGGGAAAGGATGTTTATTTGCCAAGAGCTCTCCAGAGAGGGGAGGCCGGGCAGTTTACGGTTGTGACGAGGGCACCACGGCTGAGTGAGTGGAGGCGGCAGTTTCCACTCGCAATTTGTACCATCACGGAGTTCACATTTTGAAGGGGGCCTCCTGCTGTTACAGCGCGGGTAGCTGAAGCCCGGAGCAGGCAGGGGCGGCGAGGACCCGGCTGGAGGAAAGCAGGCCTTTCCGAGCACCAGCCGCTCCGGGCTGAACGGCGGAACGCGCTTTCCACGCCCTCGCGCTGGCGCCGGGGAGGGCGGAAGTGACGGACCGGGAGTGCGGAAGTGACGGACCGGCGAGGACCCCTGCTTCCGGAGGCCCTGCTGTCGACCCCACGCCATGGCCGCCGTCGGCCGGCAGGTGAGGCCGCGTCGAGTGCCGCGTTCTCCGGGGTGTCGGGCTCGCGGGACGTGGAGGAGCCGCCGCCGCCGGGGCAATTCGCGGCCAGGCCGTGGCTGTTTGTAGCCGGAGCCTTTCGGGCGGTGGGCGCGCCCTGGCCTGGCGCCGCTCACCGGGGTCCCCTCTGCTCGATTCCGTGCGGCTTGTGCCGAATTTCTGGGGCGGGCTCTGGGCGAATCCGGGAACTGCCTGCTCTTCCCGGCAGTGGGAGGCAGCTGGGCCACAGACAGGGCCGTCGAACGCCCGGGAGCAGCTGTCATTGGACTTCTAAAATTCTGGTGTTTGGTTTCTTCATTCTTGACTGTATTCAGATTTAACTTTACAGAGGGAAAAATTTGGGGCCTTAAAACTTATAATCGATTAAAATTAGCTGATTGTTATGTGCGAAAATAGAAACGAAGTACTCCAAAAGTTTAAACTATGAAATGCTTAAATTAAGCTTTGAAAACCACAACAGGCTGGCCCTGTAAGGGGAATGAACCGTTCATCATTCAAGCATTACAAAATTAATTGGGCATAGCTTTGGTATTTTTGATGCTCTGTTACTTAAGAACTGGCACTTTTAAAAATAGAAAAATGGGTGTTACTTTTATTTACATTTTTGTAAAGTGATTTTCAGTCTCCTGTTTGAAGTTCAGGGTGGTCCTATTTGTGCATTTGTGTCCAATGTGGATTTCACTCTCCCGATTGATCCCTTGCAGCTGGGTGTGGGTTATACATTGAAGGTTCAGGTCATATGTAACACATTGCCTATGACAATGCTAGTAAGAATTCTTATTCTTTGGAAATAGAAAGCCAGGGAGCAGTGAGCTGAGGGACTTGACTGATGGGTGGAGGGGTCGTGGTGACTGTAGGCCAAGCAGGAGAGGGGCTTGGCACCAGAAGTGAATGGTTTCTTAGGTGCTGGCCTGAACCATTGAAGAATTTTGAGATCAGTAGGAATTGTGTACCCAAGTTGGCTGACTAGCTAATTACATCCAACAAGGTTCTTTTCATGGGACGAATCCGAGGCCAACATCTTTAAGACACACATTGCCAAGTAGCCTTGAAATAGTTCTTCCCTCTTTCCCACCCCCAGCTAGAGCAGTAAATCTAAAGGTAGTGCCTCTTTGACTCTCTGCTCTCCTTGCTGTACCCTGTTATCTATATATGAACTTCCTTCTGTGTAGGTTTTAAGTTCAGATATGAGTTTGCAGATTGCTTTTAAAAACTGTTGTGTTTGTGTGGGACTAATACCCTGGCTCAAAAAATCTCGTGCTGCCCCTGCTGGGGGCAAGGTAATACATTTACACGATGAGTTTGGCTTAGAGAGTGGCCACATTTGAGCAACATGGAGGCTCTCAGGAGGTAACTCTTAGGCACTCCGCAGCTCTAGGCCTAGTTCATATTTCAGGAATACAGGCTCATAAGCCTAGTCATCAGTACCAAGGGCTCATCATTGGACCATCCTTCTTCACTGGCCTTTGCCCTTGCACTTGGGGGATTGTTGCTCTTCCACTGTGAAATGTGACAGAGCTCCTCTGGCTAGGAACTCAGCACTCCTTCAGTTGTCGTTTGTAACTCTTAACTACTATGAAAATACCCAACGAATATCCAAACATTTTTATATACTCTATATACGTGCCTTGGAGAACTCCCTCCCAACCATGTGTCCCCCATCAATAACACCCCACACCAGTGCTCCTCCCCTGCCATAGTTGAACCCCTCTGTGGTCCAAAACATCTTTAAAAATGAAGCCTAATATATTGCCAAATTCAAATAGTAGGAAAATGAAATAGTAATGATAGTTTAAAGATTAGAAGTAGAATACATGCTAATTTAGGAAAACTAAAGTAAAAAATAAATTGGGGTATTAAAAAATGAAAAATATAATAAAACTTTGTTTTTGACGTTTTGCGTTTTATCACTGTAATAGGTGTTGCCCTGTATGTACAGTGGCAATACAATTTCTTTATTTCCTTCTTCAGTGGATTACTACCAATCACTAGTTGGTGACACCACTAGAAAAAGACCTTGAATGAAAGGGGGAAATGGTAAAGACAAATGAGCTTACATGGCTAAGAGACTTCAAAATGAGTTGGGAGGTCATCAGAGGGGTCGTGTTTACGCACGTCTCAGCAGGATCCCAGAGACAGCCAACGTTGATAAACCCCAGGTACTGGTGCTCCTGAGGGCTACGGAGACACACAGGTTCTATGGTCATGGCAGGTGGCTCTGGAGTTCAGTGCCTTCTCAGTGGGCCCTACTTTGAAATTTGTGCTCATGAGTATGATGGAGTTGGACTCAGATGTGACCTTTTTACACATGCCCCTTCTGTCACTTTTACTGAACCTTTGGTTGGCTCTCGGGTTGATGTATACTCAGGAGACTTGAATCTCTGGACTGGCCATGTGCCATCTGGGCCCTGAGCCTCAGCAGAGTTGCAACTCGTACTCTCCGGTCCGTTGGACTTACCCAGGTCAGCTAACAGCAAGGTGAAGAAGGTCAACCACCACACCAGGGAATCAAGAGTGCCTACAGCTGCCATCAGGAGAATCGTATCCATGTGCCATGTGGGATCTAAGCCCCCCCTCGATTTAGAGGTGGAGTGGACATCACCATCCCAGGGTCCACAGGATGGAGGAATAAAATATGGATTAGAGGGAAGTGGCTGTGGCTTAATCAGATGAGCTCTCATCTACCATATGGGAGGCCCTTGGTTCATGTCCCAGGGCCTCCTTGTGAAGGCTGCCTGGCTCATAGCTGCTGCGGAGCGCCGGCTGGCCCGCAGATGCCACAGAGAGCTGACTCAGCAAGGTGACGCAACAAAAAGAAGGGAAGCAAGCGAGAACACAGAAGAGCCTGCTGCGAATGGACACAGAGAGCAGACAGCAAGCAAGCTGCAAGTGGGGAGCGGAGATGAAATAAAAATAAATACACAGAAGAAAGTACAGCAAATGGACACAGAGCAGACAGCATGCAAAAAAAAAAAAGCTGCAAAGGGGGGTATAAAAAAAATGGATTAGAGTGGACTTACTGGTATTCTACTAAAGAACTATTGTGACTTTAGCAATAGAAGAAATTGTATCATTGATGTGGAGACAGTGGCCACGTTAGTTGCTGAGGGCAGGGAGAGAGAAGAGGTGATGTGGGGGCCTTTTCAGGACTTGATGTTGTCCTGAAGGATACTGCAGGGACAGATGCTGCACATTATGCATCCTGCCATAACCCACTGAATGGACTGGGGGAGTGTAAACTACAGTGTAAATTGTAGTCCATGTGGTGCAGCAGTGCTCCCAGATGGAGTCACCAAATGCATTGAATGTGCCACAATGATGAAAGAGGTTGATGTGGAGAAGTGGGGGGGCGGGGGTATATGGGAACCTTTTATATATTTTTATGTAACGTTTTTTGTCATCTATGTATCTTTAAAAAAAGGACAATTGAAAGAATTTCGTGCTATTACATTGGATGGTGAGGAGCTGATTCCCTTTCGGTCCTGTGTTTTGATAGGTCTTTGATTGGCTCCGCTTTATTCCTCTCACCTGGACTCACGTTCCTAAGCAGACTCTTCGTTTTGGAGAACAGAGAAGGACAACCGCTGTTTTGTTGCGTAAACTGACTGCGGCCTCCAATGGAGGGAGCCTTGAGGAATTAGCTTCTGTTAGGTCCAGAAAGTATGTGCAGGAACCGGAATGCAGGACAAATCTTACTCCTCACCTCCCTGAGAAGCCAACTCCTGTGGCTCAGGGGTCCTGGGGGCCGGAGGTCATCGACTGCCTGCTGGGCATGGGCTTCAGCGACGCCCACGTGAGCGACTTGCTCAGCGCGCAGCCAGGGGCCGGTTCTCGACAGTCGCTGGACATCATTGCAGAATTAATACTCTTGGGTCTGAATCCAGAGCCCGTGTGTGTGGCCTTGAAGAAAAGTCCTCAGTTATTGAAACTGCCCGTGGTGCAGATGAAGAAGCGCTCCAGTTACCTACGGAAGCTCGGGCTTGGAGAAGGTACAAGAAGGCTCGGGTTTATACCTCATGAGGGTTGGGGGTGGAGTAGCATGAGGCGAGGTGTCCGGGGAGAAGTCGGTGTCCAGGAGAGGAGCGCGTGCTTGGTTTGGAGGTGAAGAGGCACGGGAGTGGCTTCTCTGCAGAAGGCCTTGCAGGGGGACAGGGAGGGTGGAATTAGGGTTAGAAGAGAGACCTGAGTGACAGGGCAGGGCCTCTCGCCGGGCTTGCCCACGGGGGTCTCCAGCACCTGGAACATGGGAGCCCTCGGCTGAGAGGTGCTGCTGTGTGATGGTTGTGAGTGTGAGAAGTGAGAGGCAGCCCAGGCAGATTGTCATTCTGGCCTCTCCCGTTTCCTTGGTTCTTCTGGAAAGAAGTTGAAATTGGCACTCATCCTGTCGGGAAGGGATTCGCGTTCATTTCTTAAATGCTGACTTAAATTGGGTACAGCTACCCCTGGGGGTTCTATAGTATCTTGAAGTTACCCCTCGCCCCCACCCCACCCCGTTTCTTTCTTTTTAACGTGCTACAGGGAAACTCAGGAGGGTACTTCAGTGCTGCCCTGAAATTTTCACCATGCACCAGCGGGCCATTGATGACATTGTTGGGGTTCTCAAGGATAAGTGCCTTTTCACGGTACAGCAAGTAACGGAGATTTTGTACCGGTGCCCCTCTGTTCTTCGGGAAGACCCTGACAAATTGGAATATAAATTCCAGGTGGGAATCGGCTGGTAGAGGGATGGGGCAAGTAATATGTTTTTCGTGGTTTCAAATGTAGTCAGGGTTAGCTACGTGGATTAAAAAACCTCGGCCACACCACAAGGGAGAGACAACGCAAAAGACTCAGAGCCTGTCTGCAAACAAGAACCAAAGAAAACCTGGTTCTGTCTGGTCCACTCTTCAGTGGAAAACCCAGTCCCTGCCAGTTGTGCCATTAACGGTGACTCAGGCGGTGGAGAGCCGGCAGTTCCCATTCTTAGAGTTCCTCTGTTTGAAATTAGCTAATTTAAAAATAGCTAAACACCTTCCTGTCTTTAGAATCTATTTTGTATGGCGATTTTGGACATGTAATTGTGACACTTGTCCTAAATTTTTGGCAACAATTATGATGATTGAGGACACCTTCCTAGATATTTTCTGAAGTTTTTGCCTGTTCTTTCCGTCCTTTGTTCTCCTTACCCCATCTGAAGAAATAAAGGATTTAATTTTCCCTTCTGCCTCTTTTTTCTCAATATGAATCTGGAAGTGCTTTGCATACTGTCAGCTTTCACACAGATGTCAGGTATCATAAGAGTGAGTGAGTATTCTGCCATTGTTTATTAGGCAGTCATTTTTGAATGCTTCTGGGCCTGTTTTTTAGGAATTGTGGAGTAATGGGCTTTATGTTTCTGTCCCTGGTAGTCATCTAACACGTCTGTGTCTTCCAGTATGCGTATTTTAGGATGGGAATTAAGCACCAGGACATCGTGAGGACGGAGTTCCTGCAGTTCTCGATAACTAAGATCAAGCAGAGACACATCTACCTCGAGCGTCTTGGACGGTACCAAACCCCAGATAAAAAGGGTCAGACCCAGATCTGTAACCCTTTACTGAAGGACATTTTGAGGGTTTCGGAAGCTGCATTTGTGGCCAGGACTGCCTGCTCTTCTGCTGAGGAGTTTGAAGTTTTCAAGAAGCTCCTGGCTCGGGAGCAGGACAGGGAGTCTGAAAGCTGCACGTCTGCCGATGGAAGCACAAGTGTGGACACAGACGAGGAGGAGGGAGTTTTTGATGGAAGGGACTGAAGGGGCCCAAAAGATGAGCATCTTAATTGTGTCACCGTTTCGGGGCACTTCACTTGAGTCTCCTCAAGGTAATTTGTATTCTAAAGCTATCTGTGGGGGAAAGGACGCTGTCACCTAAGTTGACAGGTCACACTCAGTGGAGATGTATCAGTTTGCTCTGTCGTTGGGCATCTGTGGGAGGACCCTGTTCCATTCTGGATAAAATTGGTGTACACAATAAATTAAAACATGGCTTTGTCTTTGCTCTGTTGAGATATGTTCTGACGATATCATGACAGTGGAGGATGAGCTTCCATTACCTGGTGCGGGGGTCGCTCTGTGTTCTCCTGATGGTAAAGACAACTAGAGAAGGCAGCGAGGTTTTAGCACATCACAGCTCTTTATTTTATGAAAACAAGTAGCAGATATTCCACAAAAATACTCCTTTTTAATTCAGATCTGTCATAGCACTTTGTAAAGGCATTCAGTGTACAGCAGAGCACAAGAACTTGGTCAGTGACGTGTGGTTCAATTTGCACAGCGTCCTAAGGCCAGCAGAGCTCTGGGATTTTTCCTGTCTTCGGGCTTATTGGCACCGTTGAGTGAAGAGCAGGCCCTCCCTGCTCTCGCCTCTCAGGCAGCTTTGCTTTGTTCTGGCTCCAGGCCCTGGTGGACGCGCAGCCCCTGTGTGCCAGCCCGGAGGACGCTGGAGCAGGGGGGAGCATGGGTGCCCTGCCTGGGCGTCCTCCCCCCACTTACCTTACAGGTGGGCTTTGTGAGCTCGAGAAGGCCAGGTGCCCTCACAGGGCCCTAGAGCTGGGCTGCTGGGGAGCCAGCGAGCGCTCCACGACACCCAGGGTGGAGAGAGCCTCCTCGGGGAGCCCAGGGGTCGGCGGAGGAGCTGGATCTAAGCTGGGGGCAGTCCCTGAGGTAGAGGCCCAGCGGTGACAGCGGGGCTCTGTGGGGACCCGAGAGGGTCGGGGGCACAAGATGGAGGGTGGGGAACTGGCACGAGGCTGACGCTGCAGGAAGTGTTTCTGGGATGTGGCGCTGAGCTGGGTCTCAGCTGCAGTTTTCCAGCGTTTGAGACTGCTGATCCCTGGCCTGGGTGTCCCATGGTGACAGCGTGGGAATCCAAGGGCGAGCCTGTCCTCCAGGACACACCTAGTATCTTGGGTGTCAGCAGCCAGGAGGCTGCTAAGCTAATGCTCAGCTCAGCTCCCTTGATAAAGAATCTCCCTACCCAGAAGAGCACAAGTGACAAGGCGGAGAAACTGCTCAAGGCCTGTGAGGTTCAGTCAGACGTGAGCGGAGTCAGGCATTCGTGAAAACGTCAGAGTTTAAATGGACTTAAGTTTACTGTGTTTATTTTATTTAGAAGAAAGGTCAGTAGCTGAGTTTTCCAGTAGGCTTCCTCCCCTCGTGCTGGGGTGCTTGGTAGATTCGAGGTGGTTTTACGGTGTGTCCAGCACTGAGGTGTAGGTGCGCTTGCTTCCTCCAGCAGGCTCCGGTCGGAGCAGGACTGCATGGAGGACATTTTGCCAAGAAAGGAAGTGGCTCAGTGAGTCTGTCACCTGAGTCCTAGTCGGCGGGGGGTCCCAGCCACGGGCGTGGTGGAGGCGGCTGGCGCCTGGGTGGGCCCAGCACCTGCCGTGCCCGGGGGACCTCAGCGCTGGCGTCGCCGTCTCATCACTCCCATCCCTGACTGCCACATGCAAGGGGGAAAGGGAGAAGTGTTTTGATTTACTCTACCATTTGTGGAGTCCGAGGAACTGCCCCTGTTCTGGAACCTGGGGCGCTGTTCTCACGCCCAGTCGGGTCTGAAGTATAGTCCCAGATCTTAACTTGATCTAGCCATCGGTTCTTCCGAGCGTTCTTTAACTCGTGAACGTGCCTTTCATTCTGACACAGAATAAATTGTTATGCTTCTGGTAATTTTGATTCCATTACTCTTAATTTCCTTGGGGAATTACAGGTGGACTTTGAATTATTTCAAGGAAGAAATTAAAGTTTTAAGGATGTGCCATGTGAGAAAAGCAGTGGTGGGTTTTTGGAATGTTTTAAGAATGACTAATATTTCCTTTAGAATTAGGAAGTCTTTTTACTAGATACTTTAAATTGTAAAACATCAAAATGGATTAATCATATGACAATACAGCACCAAACTCAGTATTCAGTAGACCTTTTCTGGTAGAAACAGTCTTGTAAGTTAAAAACTGGAACAAGTTAACGTCTGCGTCACGCTTGAGGGGCTTGAGGTTATAAACATGGGGTCGACAGTCTCCTCTGCTCTTCCAGTGATACCACCTGCTCTTACACGGGCTGATAACGCCCATGGCGCTCACAGGCACCAGCGGCAGGTTCCCACGCTGCGGCCGTCAGCAGTGAGTTCGTGTTTGCGCGTTTCTGTCTTCACCTGGTGTCCAGCACCTTTGGCTGAGCTCAAGCCTTTCTTCTCTGAGTCTTCATGGCTTGGTGAAGGCTTCCTGATTACAGTAGAGACTTCTTGAAATGACTGTCCTTTCTGAAAATAACAAATTGCGTAACACACAGACATATGCACACAGTTTTAATAAAAACAAAAAGCCTGGAATAGACTAATGCTTCAAAAATGTGTTTTACCAGCTGAGGGAGGCCCTTTCTGCAGTACAGACTAGGCAGGATCGGCAGGATCAGCAGGGCGCGCAGCAGGGGCTGCGTCTCCAGTTTGGGTCACTTGTACTCAGCATAGTAAGAGCCAGGGCTGGCTTCCTTGGTATTAGCCTCATTTTCAGGGAGAAGACCTTAGAGATGGTTAAAAATGTACTAGAAGCTGACATGGCAAGAGGACGCAGGGTTCTGCTAGGGAAGAGCAAAGCCTGTCAAAGATGGTGCGTCGAGCAGGATTGCCTGAGTCATGGGCTAAAGGTCATCAGCGTCCTCTGATCAGCCACTCAAGCCGCACCCTCACTGCGTGCAGGCTCACAGGGAGGCCCCTCGCTGCCTGTAGTGGGGTGCCAGCTCTGCTTTCCACGCAGGGTTTTGTGCAGCTTGTTTCCATGGAAACTAGGGTCTCTGATGCCTTGGTGGTGGCTTTTCTTCCAAAGGATGGCTTTACTGCATGATCTCATAGGTCAGGGGTCAGCAGACTGGCCCGCGGGCCAGACCCAGCCTGTTGCGTGTTTTTGTAAATAAGGCTTGTTGGAACACTGCCATGCCCAACGCCGAAGGTCTGTGGCTGCCTTCCCGCTACAGCTGCTAGTTGCCAGTACTCACAAAGCCAAAAATACACCGACCCTTTACAGAAAGTCTGCCCATCCCTGTTGTAGTCGAAAACAGCTGAAGTCCACATTAGTATTAATTAACACGTTCTCTTTTAAAATGTACTGGTCTAGGTGATGGGTCATCAGCCTGCAAAATATCAGTGCAAATAATCTGAGGGCGAGAGGAGGTGAGGCCGCCTGGGTGGGCTTGCCCTTTCATAGCCTCTCCTGCCCTCCTCCCCTGCCCCACCATCTGGAGAAGAGGGCCAGCGTCTCCGCAGCTGGACGGCTTGTCCTGGGGAGGTTTCCTCTCGGCCTGTGAGCGCTGCAGGAGTGTCGCTGGCCCCAGCTTCGTGACCCCAGGCTCACACACATGGTTCTGGTGCACAGCGGCATGCGGGCTGCACCTTCAGAGAAGCACAGGCTGAGGTGGGTCTCAGGCCAGCTCCGGAGGGCGGTGGGCGGGTCTGGTTCTTGTTCCCTGCAGGCTCAACGAGAGAAGCCCTGGGGGAACTCCAGCCAAGAACTTGTCTCTCATGGTGTCCTTTTCAAGCCAATTTTTGGACCTCATCTTCCAGGGTCTTAGAAACTCTTGAGGTTGATGAAGCATGACAAAAACGTCCTGAATCCTTTGAAGAGAAAGAAAGTGGGGCTTGCTGAGAACCACAGTCCCACCCCCCTTCGAAGCCACTCCTTCCCGTGCCGCCTTGGCCCAGCCACGGCCCCAGGGGACCTGGCGTCATCAGCTCTGCTCTGTGTGAGGGGCGCTGGGTCTGGGTGGGGGAGGGCTGCACCCCGTCCTTAGGAGCCCTGGGCCGGGTCCTGCCAGCATTTCAGAGATTAGATTCCTTGCTCCTTCCTCCTCCCTTTGGTGAGCACCCTGGTCTCTTCTCCGAGGGCCCGGGGTGGCCCCACGACTCTGCACTGAAATGGACTCTCGCGCTCCTGGGTGTGTGCGTGTCTGGAGGTAAACGGTGGGTGGAAGAGCCGACGTGTGGAAGGAGGCCGCGGCTCCCTGGCGGCTGGGGCCATCGGCCCCCCGCGTCCTGTTGGTTAACTCAGGGTGTTTCACACCTTTGCCCAAGAACGGGTGCTCTGCAAGCCACCAGCTCATAATATGGAACTTAGATGGTGGGTTTGGTTTGTTTTCATAGAAATAAATTTGCTGAGCAAGTTTTTAAAAACTCCTAGAGGTGACTTTTTGGAGATTTAAACGTCCACAGACCACAGGCGTGTGTGGGCTCTTATCCTAGCAGTGGGTTGGTGGCACACCTCGGCGCGGGCTGGGAGCGGCAGGTGCTGAGAGCTGCCAGCGGCTCTCCTCGGGGCTTCACATCAGGAGCAGGGTGGCAGCTCCGGAGCGGCTGCAGGCGCTGAGGAGGCCGCGTTCCCGCTGTGCTGGCCTTCCCCGTGGGGGACCCGTCTTCCTGCAGCGAGCCCCCCGAAGTCTCCCGTGCAGAACCCCAGCTGCTGTTCCCTGCGTGGCAGTTCCCCCAGCCGCCTCGGCCGCGTAAGAGCAGGGCCTGTTTGTGCCGTGGCTCACTGAGGGCGCCTCGTTCTCTGCCACAACCCACTGAAAACGGAACGTTCCCCTCGTTTCTGACCGCGTGTGGGGCCAGGGGACTGCCCCAGGCCTTCCTGCTGGCTGCAGTGACATCGTGCAGCCAAGAAGTCTTGGTTGGCATGTAGTTGGCCTCGGACTGTGTGTGGGGCCCTGTGGTTTAACCCGCTGTTTGCCACACTGTTGTGAAGTGTGCATGTATACCTTAATATTCAACAGAGTTTGTGGGGGGGGAGGTGGGATGGGGGTTTCAGTTGCCAAAAGAGTTTAGGAAATTCTGGATTAAACAGAATTAAAATGTGATTTATTTTCTGATTTCTGAATGCTTAGCATTCAGGGTCCACTTCGACTCTCCTAGTGAGAGGCACAGAAGTAGGATTTTCCAAACATCACTTGATTAAGATCTCCCACTCCATATTTTCTTTGAGTAGAACACCCTTAGCAGGTCTGGGGAGCACATCCGTAAATCCGCACCTATCTCAGCATCCAGGCCCCCCCCCCACTGTCCTCCCACCTTCTCCCAGTGCCAGGTGGTCTTCCCGGCTAAGTCCACCCCCTGGGAGCAGCTGCTCCGGGAATGGGCTTCTTGGTCCACGGCAGGGGAGGCCACGTTTCCCTGAGGCGGAGTGGGGTTTGCGTCTCACCTCCAGAGAGCTTCGTTGCCGCCTGAAAGTGTATTTGTGTCTGTGCTTGTGCAGAGTTTATGCCTACTGGGGGGGAAGCATAGATAGTTTTCTCTCTTCCTTGCTTTGGGAACTGGTGAATAATTTAACCCCCTTCGAGGGTTGTTTGTTTTATTTCTATTTTTGTTACCCCCTTGGAGAACCCTGAAACTTTCCTCTGTGGGAGTTTGTAACATAACAGTACACACCTGAGCATTCTTTCACATTGTGGGAAGGAGCTAGCGGAATCTAAAGGTGGAGAGCTGGGAGGGGCGACCTCAGGCTTCCCAACCGCTCTGCTTGGGAAGGTGGAGAGACCTACCTTAAGATGTCTTCAGTGTTGGACTGTTACTTTGTTTCCTGAAATAGAGAAGAGCAGCTTAATAAATAAAACACTGGCGTCCTCCAGCGCCCCAGTGCAGGGTGACCACTGAAATTCTGTCTTCTTTAGGACAACTAGTTTCCAGTCTGGGGACACCATTGTGGAGACAGACACAGATGTGGGCATTTTAGTTTGTGGGCACCTACATGGCTTGGAGGTGGGAGAAGAGCGACCTGGCGGGATCTGAACTATGGAGAAGCGTGTGGAAGAGAGACAGCGAGAGCTGACCTGGGAAGAGGTGTCCTTTACCTACTGAGGTGGAGCAGTGCTGCTGGCAGGTTGCACACATTCAGCTCTTCCTTGACACTCAGGAATGCAAAACTGAGTGAGGTTATTTATCCATTTAAAGAAGAGTATTACTGTTTTAGACTATCAAGGCACGTAACATATTTAGGCATGTATGAACCCCAAACTGTCCTAATTCTTGTGACCACCTTAAATCTGTTGGGGAAAGAACCTGGTTATAAGTAAATAAAAGTAAATGGAGGGGAGTGGATGTGGCCCAAGTGTTTGAGTGTCTGCTTCCCATATGGGAGATCCTGGGTTAGGTTCCCAGTGCCTCAAAAAAACAAGCAAGCAAACGGAAAACCAGCTCAGGAGCCCGTGTGGCTCAGTGGTTAGCACCGGCTTCCCACAGATGAGGTCCTGAGTTTAATTTCTGGCCCCTGGTACCTCAAAAAAATAAATAAATAAATAAAACGGAGAGTTTGTCTGTTTCTTGTGTATTATTGTTATTGGAGTAATGAAAATGCTCAAATATTGATTGAAGTGATGAATGCACAACTCTGATTATACCAGATACCATTGATTGTACCCTTTGGATGGATTGTGTGCTTTATGAATATATATCTATTAAGTTAACTAAAAATTAAATGGAGATTTACTATATTTGCAGTCATATATGCGGGCCTGTCAATAGAGCTCCAGCTTCCTGTTTCTATGCCGTGTACTGTGTGAACATGCAGAGCCAGAGTGACACCCCCTCCCCAGCACACACTGCTCACATGCCACAAGTGTACACACACTGCTCACATGCCACAGGTGTACACACACTGCTTACATGCCACAAGTATACGCACTGCTCACATGCCACAAGTATGCACTGCTGCTCTGCCCAGCACACACTGCTCATATCCCACAAGTATACACACACTGCTTCTCTGCCTAGCACACACTGCTCATATCCCACAAGTAAACACACACTGCTTCTCTGCCCAGCACACACTGCTTACATGCCACAAGTATACACTGCTGCTCTGCCCAGCACACACTGCTCATATCTCACAAGTATACACACACTGTTCATATCTCACAAGTATACACACACTGCTTCTCTGCCCAGCACACACTGCTCACATGCCACAAGTATACACTGCTGCTCTGCCCAGCATACACTGCTCACATCCCACAAGTATACACTGCTGCTCTGCCCAGCACACGCTGCTCACATCCCACAAGTATACACATACTGCTCACATGCCACAAGTATACACACACTGCTTACATGCCACAAGTATACACACTGCTCACATGCCACAAGTATGCACACACTGCTTCTCTGCAGAATGCGCTGCACAGAGACCACACATCTGGGCACAGGCACCGCATCTCAGCCCTCCCCACACGCCATTGCCACGGCCACCCTTGCTGTGCTGCCCTGTGAGCTGCATGCAGGACACAGCGGGGCGTCCCCCCAGCACGGCACCTGTGTGGGCTCCGCTTGATGCTTGTGCTTTCACACGTCTCTTTGAAGCAGATGTCTGGGTGAACTTTGTAGACTCTCTTATACCTGTCGTCACAAGAATGCTGTGTAAAACCAGGAACTGAAACAGAATATTGCTAAACTGCTCAACCTAGGCTACGTGAACCCACAGACAACAAAATGGTGTTTGAGAGAAAGGCCATTATTTTCTTAATAAAACTTGACCTATGGATGTATTAGAATGTCCAATGTAAGAGTCAGGTGTTGGTTTGTTTTTTTTTAAATTTACTAAGTAATTTACATAAAACACCCATTTTAAGTACATTTTGATGAACTTTGACAAATTAAGTCATGATGTTGAAAGATAGAATCTGAAATTTCAAAGACATGTCTTCCCTGAGGCTGGCCACTTTGCCCTAAGGCCTTTAGGAAGGGACAGCCTCCCTTTTCTGTGTTATGGGTAGTTCATAGAGAAGGCTGAGAAGCCTTGGGGATGCAGGCTTTAGATGTGGGCAGTGATTTCACGTTCTGCCTCTTCCATTTAATAACCAGGGTATTTTGTGCAAGTCACTTGAACTTGTTAAGCCTGTGTTTCATGTACAGTGGGAATTAATCATACCACCTCTTTCAGGGTTTATAAATGATAATGAATGGGAAATGTTTTCACTGTTAAAATTCTCTACTGTCAGCTGTTTTAAGAGGAATCTTGGGAGAGATGGGCAAAGTTTCAACTTATGTGCTAAGCCTGAAAAACTACTGAGGGAGCTGAACAATTCTCAGAAGCAGAGTGGGAACATCTTGTTTGAAAATAGGCTGTTTGGTAGAGACCTTAGAAAGGCCATGCCTTAGGAGTGGGGTGAAATTAGCCCTAGAATAAAGGCTATTTTAAAGCCAACCTAAACAAGCTTCAAAGGAGCAAACTACACAGCAAATAACTGCCTGCCATGGGTGGGCAACAGCAGAGCTGCTGAAAAGAATTTTAAAAATTCAGTACTCAGCAAAAAATTTACAATGTCTAGTATCCAGTCAATAATTACAAGACATTCAAAGAATCATAGGAAGAATCAAGAAAATGTGACCCATGACCAGGAGAACAGTCACTGAATAGAAAAGACCCAGTAATGAGGATGATCGTGGAAGTCATAGACAAAGGCTTAAAAACATCTGTTGTGAGGTAATCACCGGACATTGTAAATCCTCACAGGACCCACTGGATGGAATGGAGGAGAGTATGGGCCATGATGTGAACCATTGTCTATGAGGTGCAGAGGTGCCCAAAGATGTACTTACCAAATCCAATGGATGTGTCATGATGATGGGAACGAGTGTTCTTGGGGGGGGGGAGAGGGGGGGTGGGGGGGTGGGGTTGAATGGGACCTCACATATATATTTTTAATGTAATATTATTACAAAGTCAATAAAAAAAACCAAAAAAAAAACAACAAAAAAAAAACATCTGTTGTAAATTTGCCCTATCTATTCAAGGACCTAAAGGAAAACAAACATAATAAAGAGAGAAATGGAGGATCTAAGAACTAAATGGAACTTCTAGAGAGGATAAAATACACTATCTTAAGTGAAAATTTTGCTGAATGGAATTAACCATGGATTAGACAATGCAGATGAAAAGATCAGTGAACTTGAAGGTGTAGCAGTAACATCTAACCAAAATGAAGTGCAGAGAGAACAAAAGACTGGAATAAAAATGAACAGAGTCTCAGTGACCTGTGGCATAATATCAGTCAAACATACACATAATTGGGGACTCAGAACAAGAGGAGAGAGATGGGGGGACAGGAAAAAATATTTAGAGAAATAATGGCAAATTTTCCAAATTTGATGAAAGCTATAAACCCAGAGATTCAAGAGGCTTCACAAACTCCAAATAATGAAACATGCACAATTACAGTGAAGCACATCATAAATTGCTCAAGAAGAGTAATACAGAGAAAACAAAAGCAGGCATGGGGGAAGGGGCAAGGGAGAGGACACATTGCATATGGTGGAACAAGCAGACATGTGACTGCAGGTTTGTCTTCTGAAATTGCAAGTCAGAAGACAAAGAACGACACCTTTAAAGGGCTGAAAAGAAAAAACAACCGATAATTCTATATCCAGTAAATATATCCTTCAAA
The DNA here is from genome assembly GCF_030445035.2 of Dasypus novemcinctus. Lineage (NCBI taxonomy): Eukaryota > Metazoa > Chordata > Mammalia > Cingulata > Dasypodidae > Dasypus > Dasypus novemcinctus. The sequence continues at coordinate 1,437,614 of NC_080679.1, forward strand.
AATGAAGGTGTAATAACTTTTTCAGACAAAAGCAGAAAGAATTCATCACCAGTAGACCTGCACCATAACAAATGTTGCATTAAGTTTCTTCAGCAAAGGGAGTTGATGCAAGATGGATACTTAGACCTACACAGAGGACTGGAGAAGGCTGGGAATGGTAAATGCACAAATACAAAAGGATTGTTTAAAAAACTGTAAGGATAATTGTTTAAAACAAAAAATAATGTGTGATTCATACCCTACGTGGAAATTAAGTCTGACAATAATTCAGAGAATGGGGGAGAGGGGAGCCGGAAGCCCACTGCTCTAAGGGTCTTCCCTTCTACTGAAGTGGTCTAGTGGTAACTGAAGGCATGTTGTGATAAGATGAAGATGCATACTGTCAATCCTAGAGCAACCACTAAAAAAAGTATTGCCAATAAGCCAACAGTGGTGATAAAATGTTATCCTAAAAAAATAAATAATCCAAGAGAAGGCAAGAAAAGGAAAAAAGTAACAAAGAGCAGATGGGACAAACAAAACAAATAGGAAGATTGTCAATTTAAACCAAATCCAGTTGATTGTTAGGTTAAATGTCAATGGTCTAAACGCTCCAATAAAGGACAAAGATGATCAGACTGAATATAAAGACCCAACTCTATGTTAAATTCACGAAACCCACTTAAAAGACAGTGAAAGAACGCAAGCTTTTGTTAGGGGGATGGCTCTCCTTTCCTTTCCAGCTCTTTGGTGGAACATCCAACATGCCTGCTGGTGGCTGGTGGGCTCTGGTTTAATGGACACAGCTGGACAACATGGACAGTGTGGATACTGCCTGTCATCCCACAGAACCCAAACTCAGCTCTCAGTTCCCACGAGAGATCAGTGCTTTCTCTGAATTCCTGCTATGTCTTAAGCCTGGCTTCGGGTCCCAGCTCAAATCAGGCTCTCCACCCTGGACCTCTTCTGTTCCATCTTCCCAAGAGCTGCCCGACTGGTCTTTTTAAAATGCAGTCAAACATGCCCCTCCTCTGCTGGGACCCTTCAGTAGTTCCCCATGTCACTGAGCACAAAATCAGTCCTTACAAGGGTCCCCCAGCCCAACCCCAGCACCCCTGGCCTCACATACTCTTCTCCTTCCTTAGCACTGATCTTCCTAATTATAAATCCAAACCGACGTGTAATTTACTCGTGTTTATTGTCTATGGTAAGGATGTAAGGATTTCGAGGGCAGGACGTTTGTCTGCTTTGTCACCATATCCCAAGGGCTAGAATGGCGTGTGGCACACTTAGGTGCTCCGTATCTGCTGACCACAGACACCAGGTGCGGCCTGCAGAGCCACAGAGTGGCCGCTACGATGAGCCAGGTCAGAGGCCAGGGCCACGTCGTGAGTTGATGGCAGAGCTGGGGCTTCGGGCCGTGGGGAAAAGAGAGCCAGGGTCCCGGACTGGGCTCCTCGCTGCGACCCGGCCGTGCCTGAGCGATGGGCTGCAGGACTGCAGGACACGGGGGGAGCCCTGCGGGGCCCCAGGGCAGTGCCGTGCACTTGAGTGTGCACAGTGCGGGGTCAGCGGGTGGTCCAGGCGAGCCCCTTCTGGGATCGCAGCTGCCGTGACTACCCAGCAGCTTGGGAGCCCGACTTGGAGAAAGCACTTTGAAAAGTCCAGAACTCTCCATGAGCAGGGTTGAGGCTGAGAACATAAACGGAACTTACACGTGGCGACAGATGCTGCCTTCCCAGACCGGAAAGGACTTTGTCTCGGAGAACAGGCGTGTGCAGGGCTGGGGCACCTTCCTGCAGGCTGCGGCACGGAGGGGAAGGGGCTTAGGGCGGGCAGCTGCCCCCGCCCCAGCCCCCTCCGGCCTGGCCAGCCTCCGACTGCGCAGGGGACCTGGCCCCCCTACCCGCCCCCAGGCCCAGTCCCAAGGGGCCTTGGAGAGGCCTCGCCCCCCTCCACCCCCGCCCCGAGCCCGAGGTGGCTCTGACGGCGGCTGTTCCCCGGGCAGCGCTTTGCCCTGGGCACTGGCCCAGCGTGAAGACCCCTGGTGGCCCTGGCCTGGTAGCCCCTGCGGCTGAACGCCTGCCCGCGGGGGTGCCCCAGGCCGGGCCCTCAGCTCTGCAGCGCAGAGCCCCCAGCGCCTTACCCAGCTCACAGCGCTTCCCCTTGAACCCCGGGCCGCAGTCGCAGCGCACGGCGGTGGCGCCTGGCACACAGGTGCCTCCGTTCTGACAGGGGCTTTCTGGGCAGGGCCCCGGGGCGTCTGGAAACAAAGAGGCCGTGATGTTAGTGGTGCAGACCCCAGGGAAGGTGGGCAGATGGGGGTGTGACGCCCAGGACCCTTTGCAGTCCCCAGCCCACCCCCCTGCCTCCTGTGCCCCCGGCCCTGGAAAGTGAGAAGCCCTTGACCTTGTGACCTCCGGAAGGACTGGGCGGGGTGGCAGTCCCCCTGGGGCCCTCAGAGCCCCTGCAGCTTCTGGATACCGCCAGTCACTTCTGGAGAGAGCCCGGGCTCCGCCAGGCCGGCCCCACCCTGCCCTGCCCACATTTCCTCAGAATTTGCCCCATGGCGGAGCATCATTCCCTTTGCTTGGGAGGGGTCACCTCCCCACAGGCCCCCACTTGCAGGCCCCTCCGGCCTTCCGGCCGAGAGGCTGGAACAGTCAGTGGGAGCTGCCGGGAGAGGCACATTCTGCCTGCTCTGTTCTTTCAAGCTCTGTCAGGAAACTTGTTGCCATTTTTAAACTTAAAACACCCTGGGAAACACAAAGGAGTAAGAACCATGCACGGCCCGTGGCTGACGATACTCGAGAAAGGCCAGTGTCTCGCCGTGCCACCCAGTCCAGTGCCCCGACCACGCACACCTCCAAGGCCCCCACGAGCCCCCCAGGGCTCCCTCCCTGGCCCGGTGGAGAGGTGAGCCCGGCAGCGGCCCTGCCCGGGAGACAAGCCCCCTGCCCCTACTTAAGGGTGTGCTGGAGCCTGAAAAGAAAAGACAGGAGACAGGCCTGGAAGAGCGTCTAGAAACGAAGATCATATCAATAAAAGTAACTAAAAGTGCCAAGAGTGGTGAAAATAAACTATGACAGATAAAAATCAAATAGGAATAAATTTAACCAACGATGTAAAGCACTTGTATTCAGAAAACTGCAACTCAGTGTTAAATAAAAAAAGGTCTAAATAATTGGAAGAACATTCCATTTTCATGGATTGGAAGACTAAATATCATTAAGATATCAATTCTACTCAAATTGATATACAGATTCAATGCAATCCCAATAAAAATTCCACCAGCATTAAAAAAAAAACCACTATGATTATCAAATTTATTTGGAAGGGCAAGGGGTCCTGAATAGCCAGAAACATCATAAAAAGGAAAAGCAAGTCCTTATCTCCAGACTTTCAATCATATTACCTAGGTATAGTGGTAAAACAGCATGGTACTGGCATAGAGACAGACACATAGACCAATGGAACCAGACTGATGGTTCAGAAACACATCCTGACAGGTATGGTCAAGTGATTTCTGACTAGCCTGTTAAACCCACCCAGCTCGGGCAGAACAGTCCATTCAACAAATGGTGCTGAAAGAATGGGATATCCATAGCCAAAAGAAGGAAAGAGGACCCCTATCTCACACCTTATCCAAAAATTAACCCAAAATGGATCAGAAACCTAAAAATAAAAGCAAGAACCATAAAACTTCTAGAAAAAATTGTATGAAAATATCTTCAAGACCTGGTGGTAGGTGGTGGATTCTTAAAGGAGATAAGAGGAGGACTAAGATGGACTACTGATGTTTAATGTATGTAGAAGTTTTAATTACCTTTACTGTAAAAGTGTGGAAATGTATAGAGTGGATGGTAACATACTGAGTAATAGCTATTTATTTATAAATGGGGATGTGGCTGAAAATGGTAGTCTAGGTATGTAAATGCCAATTGTCAGAATGCTAGAGAGTAATCTAGGAACTGAATAGCACAGTAAACCAAGAGGTGGATGAGAATTGTGGTTGATGGTACAGATGCAAGAGTGTCCTTCGTGAGCTACAGCAAATGTGCATCACTACTGCAGGGTGTTGGGAATGTGGAGAAGCATGGGAAAAATACAGCTGGAGTGACCTATGGACTGTGGTTAGCAGTAATACTATTCTTGCATCTATGTGAAAGATGTACTGTGTTGAGTAATAAGGCAGTATGGAAAATGTGAGCCAAATGTACACTATGGACATGGTAACAATCAGATGATGTTATCTTACCTGTAACAAATGTTCCACCAGTGTGATGTGTTGATGGAGGGGTGTTGTTTGGGAATTCTGCACATGTGCATGTTGTTTTATAAGTTTTCAGCTTATGTCATAAAAAATATATTTAACAAATAATAGGGAAGTGGACTTGGCCCAGTGGATAGGGCATCCGTCTACCACATGGGAGGTCCACAGTTCTAACCCCGGGCCTCCTCGACCCACGTGGAGCTGGCCCATGCGCAGTGCTGATGCGCGCAAGGAGTGCCCTACCACGCAGGGGTGTCCCTGCATAGGGGAGCTCCATGCACAAGGAGTGCGCCCCATAAGGAGAGCCGCCCAGCGCGAAAGAAAGTGCAGCCTGCCCAAGAATGGCGCCGCCCACTCGGAGAAATGACACAACAAGATGACGCAGCAAAAAGAAACACAGATTCCTGTGCCGCTGACAACAGAAGCGGACAAAGAAGATGCAGCAAATAGACACAGAACAGACAACTGGGGGCAGGGGGAAGGGGAGAGAAATAAAAAATATAATAATAATAATAGGGTGGGTTGGGGGGGAAAAGTAAAATTAAAAAATATATAGAAAGAAGAAAAAACAAACAAACAAACAAACTGGAAATAACCCAAAGGCCTTTGGCAGAAATTTCAGAGTAATATTTTGAATTAAATAACTAAGACTCAGAAGATTTCATACAATACAATGTAACCTTTAATAAAGGCGAAAAACAATAAAACTAAACTATATATTTTTAAAAACCCAAAAACCTATGAGGGTAGAGGGTGCGGCTCGGGGCTGGGCACCTGCATTCCACGTGTGAGGCCCTGGCTTCAGTCCCTGGCGCCTCCAAAAAAAAAAGAGAAGACTTCCATGAAATGTAGACTATGCTGAGCCCGCTTTAAAGCAAGGGTCGCCTTCCTTCCGTTTGCGATGACACAGCTGCCGTTCTGTCCGCGCCCTCCTCAGAAGTAACTGTAGGCTCCACCTTGTAGCTCATGGTCTCCTCAGAGCACTATCGGCCTTTTCTACCAAGCATTTCACAGTTCTGCCAAAATCTACCCCTGGCCCATTTTGAAAACGGTCCCAGCAGTTTTGGTCTTTGCATAGCAGCAGTGTCCCACTTTCTTGTCACAAACTTCTGTTTTAGTTGGCTAGAAGCTGCTGGGAGCGATGTATCAGAGACGGGGGGCTTTTCCAACGGTAACTTCTTAGGTTAAAAGCTTACAGTTCTGAGACTGAAAATGCCCAAGTCAAGGCACCACGGAGACGCTGCCTCACCGCCGGGGTCCAGGGTCCCGGCTCCGCCGCGCGACCGGCGCCCGGGGTCTGCTGCTCTTGCGGGCCGCGCTGCTGCGGCTGCCCTGTCGTGCCTTCCTCTCTCCTCTGCCGCTTCTTGCGTGTCTGCGTCGTGCTCCGTTTCATGAAGGGCTCCAGCAGGAGCACCGCGCCCCACCCCGGGCCGCGCCTCACTGCGCGATCCCCCAGGTGAGTCCAGCTCAGGGGGCCCACACCCACAGGAGCGGACCAGTGTGAGAACAGGAGCTTTTCTGGGACCCACACAAGTTCCATCTCTCCTACAGACCGTGGGCTTTCTTTCCTCTCGCCCCGCAAGCCGTTCCTGCCGTTCTCAGGAAGGGCTGTCGGGAGGAGCGAAGCACCCGCCCAGGGCGTCGGCTTGTGGGTGACCGAGCAGGGTGGAGGCACAGCCCGGCCCCCCACTCCCGTCCAGTGCTCGCTCAGGCGCACACGCCGCCAGCGCGGGGACACCGAGTCAGGCCTCACGTGCTGGCCGCCGGTTCGGTCGGGGGTCAGGAGGAGGCCGGCGGGTCCCTGTCCTGGCCGCACCCCTGCTGCCACCCCCACGGCCAGCCCCCCATCTCTTCTGCGCAGGCTGGTCTCCCTGTTCCCAGTCTCTCCTGGGTCCCAGCTCTGCACCAGCGAGCTCCGAGGCCCTTGCCTGCTGCCTCCCGGCTTGGGTGCGAGTTGTTCAACTTCGGTCAAGTGGGGAGATTGTGCCACTGTGCAGGGGCTTGGCGGGGAGCAGACCAGAAAGACGTGCCCTGGGTGCCGAGAGCTCACAGCACACTCGAGCCCAGGGCCCGGCCGCCCCCGGGCAGCCGCACTGGCGGCCCAGCGCCTGCCTGGGGCCGTGGCTTCCCCTCCACCCCCTGGGCCCCGCCGTCCTTTCAGCAGGATGGCACTTAGGAGTCTCCCGCTTGGTTAGATGCTCCCTAAAGACTTCTCTCTTCACGTGTGAGCAACGCTCTCCAGTGAAACTGCAGCCAGCAGGTGCAGCCCTCTCTCGTGGCGCCCCGTCCCCCGCAGAGCCACGGGAGCCCCGCATGCCCTCCCACCCAGCCCGCGCTCAAACATTCCTTTTCTGCCCGTCTCCCATCTCTGCCTGTGGGTTTTACATTTTTTCTCCGTTTATTTTGCTCTCTTTGTCCCAAATGCTGCTGGGGATGCATTTGTGTAAATTTGTAGAAGCCGTTTGTCCCAGGAGAGTCGACTCCCCCTCCCCGCCCCCGCCGGCTTGATGTGATGAGGGTGCAGTGAGGGGCGCCAGGAGGCTCCCCCGCGTGCTCGGAGTCACGGCCAGTGCCGCCGGCCAGAGGGGCCTCCACCCGCACGGGCTTCGCTGTGACCGCGAAGCGCTGGCCCAGCTGCACGTACTGGTGGGGCCAGGTGCCTCCTGTGAGCAGGCGCTTGCAAGACATGCCACGGGCAGAGCCGGTCACTGAGGCACGTGCAAGTTTCTCGGCCCTCCAAGTCACGGAGGGGGACGCTGTGCCCCAAGCGGTGGGCGGGAGCGGGCAGCTGGTGGCTGGCCGTCACTGCAGCTTCACGAAGCTGACCAGCGCCTGGCCACTGGCGGCCCGTTCCACGGCGTCGTGGCGCCAGGGCTGGCGTGTGCACGTGGCCGGAGATCCTGCCTCTGCTTGGGTCTCGTGCTGGGCTCCCCGTGGCTCCAGCCCAGCCTGTTCCTCTCTGTGTGCTGCTCCTGTCTCGTTCACTGTGACATCGCTGGAGCATTTTAATACCCTCCATCTGAGTTGGCGAATGCTGGCAGAGCAAAATGTTGTCATGGGCTTTTAAAGCTCAGGTTCTGTGATCATTAGGCTAAAGTATCAACTCGGCCAGGTAATTGTGCCCAGTTGTCTGGTCAAGCAAGCACTGGGCTAACTGTAATACAAGGACATTTAAGGACTTTAGTCCTCAGTGAGTTCATTACATGCATGCTGATTACATCTGTGATCAAGGAGATTGCCGTCAGCAATGAGTGATTGGATTCTATCTAAAAGGGGAAGCGATTTCAGCACTCAGAGTATTTCCGGCATTAGTGGTATAGTGGTGAGCTTGGCTGCCTTCCAGAGAGTATTTCCAGCTCGGCTCTGGGCAGCCGGCATCTGCTGGAACTCATCTGGGACCTTCACCGGAGCCCCTGCTTTGCAGCCTGCCTGTGGAATTTGGACTTGTGCCTCCCTGACGCAGGCTAATAAACAGATGGATCTGGAGCCTGGCAGGAAGTCCACGTGGACGTCAATGACCCCCAGATGGCTGCTGGAAGACCCTCCCCAAGATTCTGCTGCTCAGAGGAAGGCTTCCTTCGGAAGCCAGGAGAAGCCCCGGGTGTTCCCCAGGGACTTGATCATTGGGCCCTCCTGGGAGACCGATGGGGGAAACAAGCAATCAAAATGGTGAACAGCGGAGCTCCTCCCCTGCCGTTAGCAAAGGGGCGGGGTAGTTAGCAGTTCAAAAAGCGGCGGGGGGCCTGAGTTCTCTCGGGGGGCTCTCTCGCCTGTGGACCCACCCTGCTCTCGCCGTTTTTCCTCTGCCCTGTGGCCACGCAAGTAAACCCGGGGATTTATAATCTATAATGGGAAATTGTAGTCTGTAAACCAGCCTGCTTTATCACTTTTCAACCCCTTCCTCTCTACCTGGGACCCCTGCTCTGTTATTTTCTCCCATATCTCTTCCCTCCCTACCTGAATAAATTACTGGCCTAACTCACCCAGTGTGCTCTTGAAATTCATTTCTGCAGCACAGCCAAGAACCTAAATAAAATGCAGTAACATCCCCACAGTCATAAGAGAGAATTTTATAAAATCTCATACTATTTACAGATATCTCCTGTTGGTTCTGTTTTCCTAGAGAACCCTAATACAGCTTGGTACCAAGAGTGGTTTTTGAGAAACAGAATCTTAAAAATGGGATTTCTAAAGTGGTTCTGGCAGTTTTGCAATAGGCTCTCTATTCTAATTGGACTCAAGGGTACTAATGACTCCCTTTCCAATAATGAAGAGGCCACTGACAGTCCTGTGTAAGAGAGCACCACTGGATGTGCCTACTTCCACCTTGTAAGAGGCAAGCATCAGGGTGAGAGTGTTTTCCACACCATAACAGAGTTTTGTGGAAATAAAAGTTACAGTGATGTTGGCTGGCTCTTCCTAGCTACTCTGGATACTGTTACAAAAGCAAGAGATGAGCTAAAGGCTTCAAATTTGCAACTTGGTGCATCCAATACCATATGAATGATGTGAAAGTTTCTATGTGTGCTCTGAAAGAAAATCTTGTTTCATGCAGCCACAGGCTTGAGATCTCTCAAAACCAGACTCAGAGTCTCTTTGTAGGAGTAGCAGAGTTACAAAGGAAACTAAAATCTCAGCCTTGCAGGGCATCTGCTGTTAAAGTGAAGGCACTGATTGGAAAGGAGTGGAACCCTAAGGAGAGGGATGAAGCCATATGGGATGACGATGGTATCGGTGGGAACATCAGAACCCTATATTCTGCTGAGACTTCACTGGGTAGACCTGCCATGGCTTGCCCTGTGGAGACCACACCATGGCAAGCTTGTGTCACCAGCCCGCAGCTGCCCAGGGAGTCTGGACCTCCTCCCAGCTCTGAAGCAGGTACCAGTCCAACTCCAGCAGCACTGCCCAGCCTCCTCCCTGCCCTGAGGAACCTGCCTTCCAACCCCTGCCTGAAGACAGTAATCCTGTTTCACCAGATGAAAATGCAAAGGAATGCCCGAAGGTCAGTAGTTTGCAAGGCATTTCTAATCTTTCTCCTACTCACCCCCATCTCCCCTCTTCTCTTCCAAACCTATTACTAGACTAAAATCACAAGGCCCCAACGGTGAAGCACAAAGTGTGACCCGTGAGGAAGTAGCTCAAGTGCCCATGGTCACCTCCCCGGCCACGCTACCTTCTCCTTCCCAGCCCACAGCGTTGGCCTCTTGGGGAGTCCCTTATCAGTAGACTGAGGAAGAGAAAACTCGGGCCTGGTTTATAGATGGTTCTGCAGGTACCACCCAAGAGTGGACAGCTGCAGCTCTGCAGCCCCCTTCTGGGACATCCCTGAAGGACAGTGGTGAGGGCAAATCCTCCCAGTGGGCAGAACTTTGAGCAGTGCACCTGGTTGGTCATTTTGCTTGGAAGAAGAAATGGCCAGAGGTGTGTTTGTACACTGATTCATGGGCTGTTGCCAATGGTTTGGTGGGATGGTCAGGGAACTGGAAGGAACATGATTGGAGAATTGGTGGCAGAGAGGTCTGGGAAAGAGGTATACGGATAGATCTTTCTGAATGGGCAAAATCAGGAAAATACTTGTGTCCCACCTGAATGCTCACCAGAGGGTGACTTCAGCAGAGGAAGATTTTAATAGTCGAGTGGATAAGATGACCCGCTCTGTGGCTAATGCTCAGCCTCTTTCCCCAGCCACTCCTGTCATTGCCCAGTGGGCTCATGAACAAAGTGGCCGTGGCGGTGGGGATGGAGGTTATGCATGGGCTCAGCAACATGGACTTGGCTACAGCTGAGTGCCCGATCTGCCAGGAGCAGGGACCCACACTCAACCCCCGATATGGCCCCAGTCCCCGAGGTGACCAGCCTGCTGCCTGGTGGCAGGTTCACTACACTGGACCACTCCCACCATGAAGGGGCAGTGATTTGTCTTACCTGGAATAGACACATACTTCAGATACGGGTTTGCATTCCCTGTATGCAATGCTTCTTCCAAAACTACCATCCATGCACTTACAGTGTCTTATCCATGGTCTGGCATTCCACACAGCATTGCTCCTGATCAAAGAACCCATTTCACAGCAAATGATGTGCAGGAATGGGCACATTTCCATGGCACTCACTCATCTTACCATGTTCCCCGTCATCCTGAAGCAGCTGGATTGATAGAACAGTGGAACAGCCTTTTGAAGACTCAATTATGGTGTCAATTAAGTGGCAGTACCTTGCAGGGCTGGGAATAAATCCATATGTTCCGCATGTGTATAAAACATTATAAAGCTTTACTGAAAGACGTTAAGTGAAGCCTAAGCGCACGGGCAGGTATCCCATGTCCATAGATAGACCTAATACAGAGAGGTCAGTTCTCCCCCAGATGGTCTGTGGACCCAAGCCACCTTCAGCCGTAATACCAAAGGGCTGTCCATGGCACTTGCCTAGACCATTCTAGAACGCCTGCAAGGAGGGTCAAGGCCAAGGAGAGCCCAGGCCCTTCTGAAGAAGAAGGGCAGAGAAAAGGAGCTTTCCTGACCAGCCCCAGGATTTAGAAGCCACGACTGCCACAGGGCCACACTGGCAAGGGACAGTCAAACGGACGAGGCCAGACGTGGAATTTGATAATGACCATGGGAACAGTGAAAGGAGGTGGAAGCAGTTTTGGGAAACATGACGCGGCAGCCCTGTTCCTTATCACGCACAACAGTGACTTCAGATAGACTTACAACTTAAACGTCAAGAGCAAAACATTGACACTTTAGTAAAAAATGTAGACGAGTACCTTTTTAACCTGGGGGCAGGGGAGAATGTTTTTAAAGAAGCCTCGATCAGCTTGATCCTGAGCTTTTATTAAAAGGTACCTTACGGAGTGGGGAGGATGAGCAGAAGGCTGAAGGAAGACGTGCAGCCCCGGTAACTAACGAGGGATCAGCATCAAAACCGTAAGGCACCTCTAAAGTTGACGATCAAAGTACAGAGTCCCCGGAAATCAAGGGCCAAAGAGCAAACACCTGTGGCCAGCGCCACGAGGACACAACCATATTTTGCGGACCCCATCACCATGGGTTTGCTCCACCGCCTCCCCTTCCACGGAGTCCCGAAGCCAGTGACTGCCGCAGGGCGGGTGGCCTCGTCCCTGGTACCCCGTGCCTAAGAACCAGCACGTCCTCTCACACACCGGGAAGCAGGCCCCAGGCGCCTCCGACGCCAGGTGCAACCGAATGCGCCGAGCGGGCCGTGGAGAAGCAGGGCGGCGTCACCAGGGCCCGCGGGCCCAGGCGCGCAGGTGCGTGGGAGGCGGAGCTCGGAGGAGCCTAGACCCCGCACGCGCGTGAGCCAACGGCTCTGCGGACGCCCACGCACTGTGGGGGCTCAGCCTGTGCCTGCTCAAAGCCCCCGCTCCTCCTCCCCAAGGCCAAGAGACGACAAACGCGGAACCCGGGCTCCGGAGGAGGCGAGCGCGGCGGGTGGTCCAGCCCCTCCTATCACAAACCAGCCACGTCCGGGCGTGCTGGCGCCAGGGCTGACTGAGGACCTAGTCTGCACCCTTGGGGGCCTAAGCCCACCTGCTCCTCACCTGCTCCCCACCTGTGCTCACATGGCACTTGCCAGCCGCTCTGCACAGGGGCACCCGGGGCCGGCGAACCCTCTCCGAGCGACGGGACCCAGGAAGGGTAACTCACGCCCCTCTTCTTTCTGAGGTTTGTAAAAGACTCAGTATTCACAGAGGGCTGAGGGAGCCTGGGGCGCCCGATGAGAGGTTTGTGTAGGTAAGGGACGGCCACTGCCTGCCCCTAGTCGGCAAGCCGCCCTCCTGTGCTCAGGTGAGCGCGCGGCAGGGGCTAAGAGGCGCCGCCGCTGGCCAATGCCCCCCGGCCCCCGGCGCCCTTGAAGTGTACGGGGGTCGTCGGGCCCCCTGGGGTGTGGGTGGGACCCTCGAGGCGGCAGTGCCCGTCTCCTTTCTGCCGTCGGCACCTGAGCTACAAGCTCTGGGCTCAGTGCAGGCACTGCTCGGGCCTGTACTGTGACGGGGGGAGGGCTGGGAGGCACAGCCCCAAGAGCCCAGACCAGAGTGCAGCCGCACACAGGAACGCATGCCCGTGGACCCCCGAAGAGGGCCGCCCTGGGGAGAGGGCTGCCCGGCAGGCAGATGCCCCTCCCTCTGGCCAGCAGGGGGTCCTCAAGCTGAGCCCCCAGCCCTGCTCCCTGTACTCAGGCCCGCTGTCAACTCCCTTCTCACTCGAGGGGCTCCTCTAGGAGCCAGGGTGGGCAGCCACCCCAGGCGGGCCGGGGGGGGGGTCAGCAGGGGACCAGGGTGGGCTCAGGGACCAGGGGACTGATGCGCAGGGCAGGGCCAGGAGGGGCGGAGAGGCTAGAAGGGAGGATAGGGGCTGGGGAGAGGGGGACGGCCCAGGGTGGGCGGGGGGCCTGCCTGGAGGAGGCCCTGCCGCAGGGGGCAGCTTCAGCGGGGCGGGCCATGCCCCTGGGCTCTGTCCCGTGGGTAAAAGGACCTGGCCGGGGGGTTGTCTGAGGTCCAGCCAAAGCTGGGGTGCTCGGAGCTGGGCTGCCCCTTCGGCAGGCAGTGGGCGCCGCACCCCCTCCCACCTACTTGCCACAGAGCAGGCCCCTCCCCCACAGCCTTCCGCCGAGCGCAGCCAGCAGGAGACTCCTCGCCCGAGCTGTCCACGCACCTGCGCCTTCCTTCTCGCTGCCTTCTGCGAGCTGCAGGGCCAGGCCTCCCGGGGTTGGCGGCTCCTCCGTGTCCTCGAGCTGCACCGGAGCCGGGGCTTCTAGGAGAAATGCGGCCACGTGGGTGCCCAGGGCAGGACTCTGCTGGCTCAAGGCTGCCACAGGTGGGTGGAGGCAGCCCAGCTGGGGACTCCCAGCCCTGCCTAGTGGACACCCCCAGTCAGGCACGGTCCCATGGCCCCCCTCCACACTTGGGCCTGCCCCATGGCCCCCTCTGCACACTCCGGCATGGCCCTGTGGCCCCCTCCCCACTCGGGCAATGCCCTGTGGCTCCATGTCCCCCGTTTCGGGCATGGCTCCGTGGCCCGGAGCATGCTCCTGCGGAGCAGTGGGTCTCTCCGGGGAGGCCCCACCTCCCCTCTCCACTTGCCCCTCCACCAGGGCCCGGCCATGCATTTCCAGGGCCACCACCCAAGCAGTCTGGGGAGAGGAGAGAGGCAAGCTGCAGGGAGCCCACCCACGCCTGGCTTGACGGGCCACCGAGCGCCCTCCCGCCCTCCCAGTGTGCCTCGGGGCTGCCCGGCAGAGGGGCCAGCTGCAAGGCGGCTTGCTGGGCCCCAGCTTCACCTGGGCAAGCATGTGTGCCCACAGGCACGCCCCATGCACCTCAGAGCCGCCAGACACGTGGCGGGGAGGGGAGGCCCTTCCCCGCCTCGTGGCAGGGTGGCGTCCCCCTCAATGGGGCAGAACAGAGCGGACTGCCCGGGGCCGCCCCAGCTGGCCCCGCCCGAGCAGGGCGTAAGCCAAGGCCCCGCCCTCGACCCTGGACGGTGGCCTCCTTGCCAAGCGGGCCCGCGCTTCTTGGGGCTGGCACGCTCATCACGGGCGTGCCTGGGGGTCCTGATCCCGCGGCCCTGCCCGGGTGCTGCAGCTGCGCCAAGGACCACACCTGGGAGGGGCTGTGGGCTGCGCCCCTCCTGCCACCACCGCAGGTGAAACCACGCGGGCAGAGCCGGGCGCCTCGAGCTACGCTGACCATTTTCCGCCTCTCTCCGCCAGGCCCTTGCCAGCAGCTTCAGGGCCTGCAGATTAGGGCTGAGTTGCCCCCGAGTTTCACGGAGCCAAGTGCAGGCCCTGGTGGCAGCCAGTGTCCCCAGCTGGAGATGGCACTGGGCACGGGGGGGGGGGGCCGTGTTTGGCCGGGCCTTGCCAGGGCCTCGCCCCTCAATGTGCTGGGCACACGGCCACGGCACCCACCTGACCGCACGGTGACCGACTTGCTGGGTGGGCCACTGAACTTGGCACTCACTCTCGCTCTGCCGTCCACAAGCTCAGAGAACCTGCTAAGGGAGCGGGCGGTCAGTGGGCGGCCAGCAAGGCCCAGGCTCTGGCCCACGGCACCGCCTCCGGGGGCAAACGCGTCCCCAGCAGCCGCCGAGCGTACCTGGGGGGCTGGGTCGGGGCCTCGGGGGCGCCGTGGTCGTTGAGCAGGCGCAGCTCCGGCAGGCGCCCCGGGGCTGGTCTGTTTCGGGGCACCCGTGGGTGGTGGCCGCCCTGGTGCCAGCGTCCGTCAGCACCATCCCGTGGGGCTGCGGGGCGGGGGGAGAGGAGAGTGGCCCCACGTGCTAGCCCCGAGGCACCCCAGTGCGGGGAGAGTGTGCCGCTCCCCTTCCCCGGGCAAAGGAGCTGAGGGGCATGGGGCGGGCGGGCAGCTTCCTGAGGGACGGAGCCCCTACAGCCCAGTGCAACTGTGCACTCCCGACTGGGAGCAGGACAGGGTCGGAGCCCTGGCACCGGCCACAGTCCCACCCTCTGGGCTGGGTTCTCTGGCTTGGAGGACTGGCCTGCACCTCCCCGGGAGGACTGGGCTGCACCCCCCCCGGAGGACTGGCCCGCACCCCTGGAGGACTGGCCTGCACCCCCCCTGGAGGACTGGCCTGCACCCCACCTGGAGGACTGGCCTGCACCCCTGCGCGCCCCGCCGCGGCGCCGGCACTCACGGGTGATGATGTAGAGCTGCGCGGGCTCGCTGTGCAGCTGGCCTTGCCCGGTGCTCTGCACGGCCGTCACGGAGAGCTGGTACCGCCGCCCAGGCACCAGGTCGCGCACTGAGTAGGCGGCCAACTGCCCGTTGGGGACGTAGCGGCTCTTGGTGCTCTGGCTGGCCGTCACGTTGATGATGTAGGCCTCCAGGGAGGCGCCCGGGGCGGCGTCCCAGGCCATGTGGGCGGAGGTGGCTGTGACCCGGGAGGCGGTCAGGTTGGCTGGGGGCAGGGGCCCTAGACAGGCACAGGGAGAGGAAGGGCACACGGAGGGTGAGGGGCGGGGCCCAGGGCCTTGGGTCGGTGGAGAGGCCCCAGCTCGAGGGTTCCACCGGCTTGCTGCACTGCGAGGGAGCCAGGTCTTCATTTCCTAAACTGGCCGTACACGCCTGCATGTGTGCAGGGCTGCCCTCCTGCCCCTGGCGGGGGGCACGGCAGGCCGGGGAGCTTGGCCTGGGCGCTCGGCGCAGCTTGCTCCTGCGCCCAAAGCTCGGCGGCTGCAGAGAAGGGCCACGGGCCACAGGGCAGAGCCCACGGCCTCTGCGTGCTGCCACCAGGTGGCGGCACCCGGGCCTCCCTGCAGCCCCCCTCCCCATCCGTTTCTCCTGTCCTAGCGCAGGTGCTCGGTCCCCGCAGGTTGGGGAGGGCGGTGTGGGTGGGGCTGCCCCCCCAGGCAGGGTGGGCTTCTAGAGCTGAGTGGGTTCCAAGAGGGGCTGCCTTGGCGGGAGGCCCCCACCCCCTCCCCGTGGGAGCCCAGTGCATCCTGCACTCACGCGTCCACACGTGCAGTGGCGTGGCCGGCACACTCTCCGTGGGGTGCTCCTCGCCGAGCCCGCTGAGGGTGGTCACCTGGACGGAGTACCTCCTCCCCGGGAGCAGGGCCCTGCAGGGGACGCCAGGGGTGTCGTGTCCAGGGGCCATGGAGCGCCTCCTCAGGGTTGGTCACAGGGCTCGGGGCAAGAGCGAGGGGGGCCGGGGCCACAGCGGTGCCCTCCCCTGGGCCCCAGGCTGCTGCTGGGGTAGGGCCTGGGGCGTGAGGAGGAGGCCAGGAAGGGGGAGCCGAGAGGGTGGCTGCAGAAACGGGGTCCCTGGTGGCCCGGCTGCCCTCCCGGGGGAGGTCGGCCTAAGGGGGTGAAATCCTCGGCGACACCCGGCACCAATGTGAAACCTGCCCGCTCCGAGGGCTCCTGGCGCCCCGCGGTCCAGCCCACATGCGGTGCCGAGCATCCGCCTCCCACCTGGGCCTGCACTATGGGGGCTTCCCTGGTGGGCGACACGTCACGCACGCTGCCGTCTCCTCCACGGGAGCGGACCCTGAAGCCGGGGCCCGGCCCCCGGCCTCCCAGTCACCCGGCCCCCCGCCCTGTCCTTTCCCTGCTGACGTGCCGGGTCACCGAGACGATGGCCAGAGCAGAGCCTGCCTGGGGCCCAGCCCGGGGGGTCTTGGGGCCCTGCAGCCCCCTGGCGCCCGCCTGGGCCCTGGTTTTCTGATCGTGAGCCGCCTCAGCTTGGTCTCGGGGTGGAGTGCAGGGGGCGGCCACGTCCCCGCACCGTGGCCGCCTGCTGGGGCATGGCCACCCCGAGACCACGGCTGGGGAAGGCGGGACGCGTGGTGCGCAGAGGCCCCAGGAGGCAGGGGAGGGCGTGTGGGGGCTGAGCCCCAGCCTGTCCGCGGGGTCCCCGTCCAGACCCCTGCCCCGGGGGCCCAGCGGGCGAGCGGCGGCTCTAGGGGTGGCAGGCCAGTCGTTTCTGCCCAGCGCCCTGCACTTCCAGAGCTGGACGTGCGTGGGGTCTGACTGGCATTTAGCAAATGGGCCGCGTGGACCCTGCGGGTGCTACCCCCATCCCAGACGCCACGGCCCACCCAAGTGGGCATGGGACCCTCATGTCTGGTTGTCACCAACCCACAGGGACAGCCACGGGCAGGGGCCGGGGCTGCTCCAGGAGGGGCCCAAGACGTCACTGCAGGAATTGTTCAACCTGAAGGTTTGAATTACTGAGGTTTGTTTGAATGTACCTCGTAGTTTTGTTTGTATTTAATTCTCAGTAATTAACATAAGAAGTTTGTAAGTCTCGTTTAAGGTTTGGGCACATTCCATTAACATCGATCCAGAAATCAAAAGCAGCCCCCGGAGTCCAGGTACTTTTTCACCCAGTCCAAGGAACGGGTCTGTTGTTACTCAGGTTTGGAATGTTCTAGACTTTTCTTCTATCCCCACAGTGTCCCCACTGACCTTCCCTGAACGGGGGTCTCCAGGTGGGCAGAGCCCCTACTAATCTGTGCAGGAGACCCCCCCCCCCACCGTCTGTAATATGCGACCCCAGAATTTTAGAGCCTTCTGTGGCAGTTTGATATGATTTATGAATTCCAAAATAGATACTGGATTATGTTTGTAAACTGGTCTGTTCTTTTGGGCATGTTAGATAGTATTACAGTCAGAAGTCTCGCTTTTACTCGATTAAGTTGTGATTAGGGCTCTGATCTGGCCACATCACTGGGGCGTTGAGCCCCCGCAGCAGTTTGGTATGGTTACGAATAGACGCTGGATTATGTTTGTAATCTGATCTGTACCTGGGCATGACTGAGTTTCCATTAGGGCGTTGAGTCCCTGCCCGTTGGTGGGTGTGGACTCACAGATAAAAGACATGGCAAAGGACAGAGCTGAGGGGTTTTGATGTTGGAGTTTGATGCTGAAGCCTTAAGCTGGAGCCCCAGGACGTCAGCACACAGAGGAGAGAGAAGCAAGTCCCAAGAAGAGTGGAACCCTGAGCCCAGGAAGAAGCAAGCCCTGGGAAGGGAGGAAACTTGAACCCAGAGAGAAGCAAGACCCTGGAAGTGAGGAGCCCAGGAAGCCTGAGCCCTCGCAGGTGCCGGCAGCCATCTTGCTCCAAACAGACTTTGGTGAGGGAAGTAACTTATGCTTATGGCCTGGTATCTGTAAGCTCCTACCCCAAATAAACACCCTTTATAATGCCCAGCAGATTTCTGGTATCTTGCGTCAGCACCTCTTTGGCTGACTAATACAGCCCCCTTGGTGGCGGACACTTACAGAGAAAACGACGTGGCAGGGGGGAGAGCTTTGAGATTTTGATGCTGAAGCCCAGGAAAAAGCACCCAGGAGAAGAACACAGAGGAAGAGAGATGGCTCCATAGAGACCCCGGGAAGAGAGAGCCTGGGAGTGCACAGCTGACCTGTGGACAGAACAGAGCAGCGGAGCCCGGAGAGAAACAAACCCGGGAGAGAGAGGAGCCCGATCCCCGCCCAGAGCTGGGAAAGGAGGAGCTGGGACCCCGGAGCCTCAGGAGGAAGAGGAAGCCTGACCCCTGCAACGTCGGCAGCCCTCCTGCTCCAGCACGTGGCCACAGACCTTGGGGAGGGAGGTAGCTTACACTTCACCGCCTCAGAGCGCTGAGCCTCGACCCCAAATAAACACCCTGGGTAAAAGCCAACAGAGTTCTGCTTCTCTGCGTCGGCAGCCCTCTGCTGGCTAACACGCCCTCCCTGCTTTTGCTAGGCACTTGCAAGGGACCGTCCTGTGTCTGCTCCTCACAGCAGCCCCTGAGGGGGCAGCGCGGGCAGTGGACGCCTGGACACAAGTGCTTCTCAAGGCAGGGCTGGCACACAGGAGTGACGGGGACGCGGGGGCACAGCAGCAGAACAGGAGGCAGCTCCCAGCCTGGGTGTGCGGCGTGGCCGCTCTGTGTGGAGCCACGTTGCTGGTGTGGATGTGGCTCAGCGGTCAGGGGGCCGCGAGCCCCGAGGTCCCTGCGCTGTGCGCGTCATGAGGCCCACCCTGCCCGCGCCCGGGCCTCTCACCCGAATGTGAACCTGTCCACACTCTTATCCAGCTCGGCAGCCTGAGCCTCGCCAGCCTCGGGGCCGTGGATGGACACGCGGACCTTGCTGACCGTGGCGTGGCGGATCCTGTGCAGGGCCCACCGCACGGAGATGGCGCTGGACGTCACGTTGGTGACCTCGAAGCCCTCGGCAGGGTGGGGCCCTGGGGACACAGGGGCCGCTCAGCCCAGGCCGCCTCACCCCCGGGGGCACTGGGGAGCCACGGCGGCCCAGGCCAGCCTCGGACCCTAGAGCTGCACCTCTCCCCCCAGCCACCAGTGTCAGCCCGGCCCGTGCCCAGCAGGTTTACCGCTCACGTGACCTGGCCAGGCAACCCGCTGTGACAAAGGGGACCCCATCGGGAAGGCCCCCAGCATGCCACCGTCACACCTGGGCTGGGCCGAGGCACCTGCTTGTGGGGCCACCCGCGACGCCCTGGTGGACCCACGGGCGGGAGGGTCTCCACTTGAGACCCCCAGAGAGGCTGCGGACGGCCCCTGTCAGCCCTGGGCCATGGCATAAGCTGACCCCCAGGCCACGAGAGGAGCCTTGTGCTCTGTGGGCAGTGCCAGGATGATGAACAAGCATGGGGAAGGGTCCTTCCTGCCTGCGACTGGCTCCTGTGGGGACCCTGCCCCATGACCTGCAGGGGCTCCTCACAAGGCCACGTTCCACAGGAGCCACACCCGCCTCCCCTCCCCATGGCCCTGCCTCCCCATGGCTTCCCCTCTGCATGGCCTCACCTCCCTATGGCCTCCCCTCCTGTGGCCTCTCCCCTGCGTGGCCTCCCCTCCCATGGCCTCCCCTCTGCGTGGCCTCCCCTCATGTGGCCTCCCCCCACATGGCCTCCTCTGTGTGGCCTCCCCTCCCCAGCCTCCTCCCCGTGGCCTTGCCCTTACTCAAGCTGCTGAAACACCCAGACCTTCCTGCCTCCACCTGCACACCACGCCCCATTTTCTTCTCAAGTCACAGCTGTGGAGGCGTCGCCTGTCCCTGCCACCCACGACTGCCGCCCCTTCCCTCGTCTTTGGAGCTGCTCCAAGAAGGCCCCTGTCAGCACCCAGCACCCCTCAGGCCCTCAGCAGCATGGGACGCGGCCCAGCGCTCACTCCTCACCTCACTGCCCCCCCCCCCCGACTGCCCTGGCCTGCTCGTCTCCTCCAGCCTCCCTCCCCCAGCGCCTCTGTGCGGCCCTCGCTCGCACCCCACACAGCCCTTGGCGGCTGCACCCCGCTCCTGCTGGCCTTCTCCAACCTGATGCCTGGGTCAGCGCCGGCTGCCCAGCCTCCCGAGAGGCCTGGCGGAACGCCCCGTGGAAGGCTCTGTGGCAGGCCCCGTGGACAGGCCCCATGGAAGGCTCCATGCACAGGCCCCGTGCATAGGCCCCGTGCACAGGCCCCGTGGAAGGCTCCGTGGAAGGCCCCATGCACAGGCCCCGTGGAAGGCTCTGTGGAAGGCCCCATGCACAGGCCCCGTGGAAGGCTCTGTGGAAGGCTCCGTGGAAGGCCCCATGCACAGGCCCCGTGGAAGGCTCTGTGGAAGGCCCCGTGCACAGGCCCCGTGCACAGGCCCCGTGCAGCACTCGTTTGCACTCGAAGCCGCTCTGCTTGGCTTGCGGGGCACCTCTCCCCTGTGGCTCTCAGCCTGCTCCTACCCTCCCAGGATGCCCCCTGGCCCATCTCCCAGGAGGCCCTGCTCTTTGAGGACACTTCCCAGCAGCCATGGGGCTCCCGCTCGCTCCCGGGGCCCCTTCACCACCGCGGGCAGATCACGGCCTGCACTGCCCGAACCCGCCACGCCCGCTGGCCTCACCCTGAAAACCCGCAGTGCCCTGTGGCCGCAAGGCCCACCCGCCCCACCTCTCCCACGGTGCCCCCTGCTCACCCCATCCGCCCCCTGAACCCCGGCTCTCCGCCGCCGGGTCGCGCGCACTCACGCGTGCGCGCCAGGAGCGCCGCGGGCCTGCTGATGTCGTTCTGGTTGTCTGCGTTGCGCTTGACCGAGAAGACCGAGATGTTGTAGGCCCTGCCGGCCGCCAGCGCGCGCAGCTGGTGCGACGCGCGGCTGCGGTCCACGAAGTCCGTGCGGCGGAAGGAGCCGTCCCGGGCGGCGTAGGTGACCGCGTAGCCGTCGATGAGCTCCTGGGCCGCCCGGCCGGCGGGCGCGCGCCACGAGATGGAGACCCCGCTCTCCCCCACCTGCTCCACCGTCAGGGCCGTGGGCGGGGAGAGCTCTGCAGGGTTTCGCGGCGAGGCAGGACGCGGTGGTCAGCGGCAGGGGGCCTCCCAGAGCCCCCGGCCGTCACTCCCCTGGCAGCGGGTACAGCCACCCTCCCCTCTCCCCGGCGAAGGGCCAGGAAGGGCCCGCGGGGTGCTCGCCCCAGGCGCTCCACCTCGCGCCTGTCCCCTGGGGTCTGCTCATGGGGGGGGGCACCTCACCTTTGGCGCAGTTCCTGCCTGTGTAGCCCACTTTGCAGGTGCAGGTGTGGGACCCGTTGCTCGCCAGGCAGTAGCCGCGACCCCCGCAGGGGCTGGAGAAGCAGGGGTCACTCACTGGGGGGGAGGAGGAGCAGTGAGGGCCGGCCGCGCATGGGGCCCCCCACCTGCGCCCTGGGCCCCGTGAGTCTGTGGGCTGCAGGTGTCTGCCTGGGGGCGCTGGTGAGCAGTGCCCTGGACCTGGTGGCGTCCAGCCGGCCCTCCCCGTGGCAGGGGCGGGGGCGGTGCTGGCGCCTGGCCTTCACCTCCAGCCGGGCCTCCCTGCCTCCCCCCAGGAGACCCAGAGCCGTGCCCTCCTCTGGGGGCGGGGCCTCTGCCTGGCGGGGGCGATTCGGGGCGGGGCGCCCACGGTGTGTGCTGTACATCGCCTTGTCCTGCGTTTTAACCGCTTTTGTTCCAGCCTTGGCTTTGGGGTCAGCGTGCCCTTCCCCCCCGCATCCCCACGCCCCGACCAAGGCAAGCGGCCCACCTTGGGGCCCTTCTCCCACCAGCCTCAGCTCCAGCGGGCGCCAGCCACGGGGCAGGGGGCGCGCGCGCAGGCGCTGGGGGGCTGTTGGAGAGGTGGGAGAAAGCCCCCATCTCCAGCAAGGAGCCGCCCCGGGGCCCAGCAGAGCCCCGAGGAGAAGCCCCCGGCCGGGGGCCCCGGGCGGACCTCGCGTCCCTACCTGTCTCGCAGTGGTAGCCGAAGAAGCCCTCGGGGCAGACGCACAGGTAGGCCCCGCCGCCGTCCTCGCACTCGCCCCCGTGCTGGCAGGGGCTGGAGGCGCAGGCGTCCACCTCTGGAGAACACCCAGGGCGCGCCTATCAGCCCCCCGCTGCCCGGCCGGGGGCGTCAGGGGAGGGAAGAGAGGAGAGCAGGAGGGAAGGGGGGGCGGCGGGCGGGCCCCCCGACCGGTCCCCAGGGAGCGGCAGTAGCCGCGCGTGCCCTCCCCGTGGATCAGGCACTGATTGGAAGCTCTGTGGGCGGGGGCGCCTGGGGGTGTCCGCGGTACAGGAGGGTTGGGGTCCACCGAGGGGAGCCCCTACCCGTTTCACAGTGGACCCCGAGGAAGCCTGCAGGGCACTGGCAGACGAAGGCCCCGGGGAGGTCCCTGCAGGAGCCCCCGTTCCGACAGGGCTGCGCGCGGCACTCGTCGGTCTCTGCGGAGACACGGGGCACAGGGCTGCAAGCGGCGCAGGGCTGCAAGCGGCGCGGGGCGCCCGCCACCCTCTGGACCTTCTCCCGCCGCAGCGTCTGGGTGGCCGATCCACCGTAGCCGGCCCAAAGCCCGCTGCCCCTGCTCTTCCCACGCCGGTACCCCCTGCCATCGGGCTGGACCTCGCCCTTCCTGGGGTGTCTGGTCTCAGGGCTTAGAGCCCCCCCCAAGCAAGAGGGCTGGTCCAGCCGGGCGCCCACAGGCCTGCCCTGGCCATGTCGCTCAAGCTCCAGGCCTGTCGCACTGCCCACCGCAGCGTGAGCCCCCAGCCAGCACAGGGGGCTGAGGCAGCAGTTTCTCAGCCTGACCCCAGCCTCCAGGAATGGGGCTGGGGGCTGGGGGCTGGGGGCTGGGGGAATTCTCCTGGATGTCGGGGTGGGGAGCAGCGGGGAGCAGGCCCCTGGGGCCCGGCCAGGGCCTGGAGCTGCGCTTACCCAGCTCACAGTGGGCGCCTTCGTACCCTTTGCTGCAGACACACTGGTAGCCCCCGACACGGTCCTGGCAGGAGCCCCCGTGCAGGCACGGCTGAGATCGGCACTCGTCAACTTCTGAGGGGAGCAGGGCCGGTATCAGGCACAGGAGGGACCCCAGAAGTGAAGAGCACACGATTATTAGAGGCATTGGCTTGGTGCTAAATTAAACGGCCCCGTTAGCTTTATTCTGGGGAGGCGGCTGGAGTGCCTGCAGACCAGGGCTGGACGTGCTTGGAGAAGGGGCAGGGCAGTGGAGCAAGGCTCAGTGCCCGCCTGTGTCCCTCTGAGAAATGACCTGGGAGGCTGATGATGATGTTGCAGGGCTCAGAAGCCACTCGGCAGTTTAATTCCAACAGATCTCAAGTGGACAGGCCTAGTAGCCTCTGAGGTTTGGCAGAAAATGTGTTATGCCCAATCTTGTCAATTCTATAAATAACAACTGTGTAAAAAAACCAATAAATCTGGGGAGGAGACTTTAACTTTAATAGAGTCACCAAAGGTTTGTATTTTTTTTTTAAACTGCAAGTTGAGCTCCTAAATTTAAAATGTTCAATTTAGAAAAGTTTTACTTTTAATACATAAATAAATGAATAAGTGCTGATGACATAATGACATCGGGGGCCCCACACTCCAACTGAGAACTAGAATGTCATCGACTCAAACGACCATCGGCTTCTCCCCATAACTCAGAATCCAAATTTTTATCGTTTCTTTGTCTTAAAATTTTAAAAAAAATTTTTTACATTGTCTAAACATCATGTGTTTTTTTTTTTTGCTGTTTATGAACTTTATTAACTGGGTGTCATATATGTTCTCTTTTCTTGCTCAATGTTAGGTTATTAAGATGCATTCATATTGTCATGGGTAGCTGTGGTTCATTCATTTTTCACTACTCTATAATATTCCATCATGTGACTTCTCCACACTTTATCTGTTCTTTCTTGGCTGATCTTTGGGTTAGTTCTAGACTTTTTGCTATTACAAAAAAATGTTGCTTTGTGTATTCTTTCAGATTTCCTGGTGCAAATAGCAAGTTTCTCTTGGGTTTATACCTTGAAGTAGAAGTTCTGGGACACAGGTTATTTGAATGATCAACTAGATAGGGAAATAACTTACCAAATTGTTTTACAAGTGGTTGTATCAATTTATACTCCTAGCAATTTACAAGAAATTCTGTTGATCCACATTCTTACCAATATATGGGCTTCTTAAACTTCTGATGTTTTGCCAACTAAATGTATTTTTGGCTTTTACATTAATGTCTATAACTCATTTCTAGCCAATTTTTATGTATGGTGTGTAGTAAGGGTTGAGATTTTTGTTTATTTGGTTCTAAATATATATCTAGTTGTTTCACTGGCTGTTTTCATTGGCTGAAAAGCCTATTCTTTCCCCACTGAGCTACGTTTGCACCTTTGCTGAAAAATCAATTGGCATGTATGTATAAGTCTATTTCCAGGCCCTCCATTCTGTCCCATTGAGCAACAGATCACTACACTTCTTCATCACTGTAGCTTTACAGTAAGTTTTGAAATCAGTTGTGTAAGTCCTGCAAAATTTTTACACTTTAAAAAATGGGGAGGAGGTGGTTATTCTAGGTTCTTTGCATTTCCATATACATCTTAGAATCAGCTTTTTAATTTCTACAAGTAAGTCTGCATGGCATTTAATCTATAGTTGATTTGGGGAGCATTAACATCTTTGCAATATTTAGTCTTCCAACTATGAATACAATAAATCTCTACATTTAGAAATCTTTAATTCTTCTAAGCAATGTTTTATGATTTTCAGTGTATTGGTCTTACACATGTTTTGTAAAATGTATCATGTTTTTTGCTGCTGTTTTAATTATTTCTGAGTATTCACTGCTGGAATATGGAAAGACAATTGGTTCTGTAGCTTGACCATGGATCCTGTGAACCAGCTGAATGCCCTTATTACTTCTTCAGCTTCTTTTGTATTCTCGTAGGGTCTTATATGTAGCATAGATTCTCATGCTACCTGTGAGAAAAGACAGTTGTACTTCTTCCTTTCCAATATATTTGCCTTTTATTTCCTTTTCTTGTCTTATTGCACTGCAGCTTGAGAACAATGCTGAGTAAATGTGGTGAAGTGGACATGCTTGCTTTGTTACTGATTACAGGGTGAAAGTGTTTGGTTTTTCATCATGAAGTATGATGTTAGCTTTACGTTTTTCATGCATGCCCCGTATCAGGCTGAGGAAATTCCCTTCTACTCTTGGTTTATTAGATTTTTTAATAATAGTTGAACTTTTGTAAAAGATTTCTCTTTATCTATTGAGATTATCATGTTTTTTCTCCTTTATCTCCTAATAAGGTGAATTACATTTATTGATTTTCAAATGTTTAAGCAACCTCTGTTTTTGAGATGAACTTTAGCTATGATGTGTTATCCTTTTTGTGTATTACTGGATTTCATTTAGTAATATTTTGTTAGGGAGTTTTGTGTCTTTGTTCATGAGGGATATTAGTCTATAGTTTCTTTTTTGTAATTCTGTCTGATTTTGGTATCAAGGCAATGATGGCCTTTAAATGAGTTGAGAAGTGTTCCTTCTTCCTGTATTTTCTAAAGGAATTTGTTTAGGGTTGGTATTAGTCTTTTTTTCTAAATGTCTGAGAGAATCCACTAGTGAAGCAATCTGATCTTGCCTTTCTTTTCTTTCTTTTTTTGCAGGAAGGTTTTAAATTACAAATTAACTTTCTTTAATAGCTATAGGACTATTCATATTTTCTATTTACTTTTCTGTTAGCTCTGATAATTTGTGTCTTTCAAGGTATTTATACTTTTCATTTAAATAAATTGGCCTGGAGTTGTTCATAAAGTCCCTTTATTATCCTATAAATGCTGGTAGGCTCAGTTTCATTCCAATATTGGTCATTTTCTTTTTTTCCTTGATAAGCCTAGATAGTGTTTTATCAATTTTATTGATTCTTTCAAGGAACTGGCTTTTGGTTTAGTTGATTTTCTCTGTATTTATCTTTGCTTTGCTTTTTCTTTTCTCATGGCATTATTTCAATAAATCATTATTTTAAACAGTGGAAAACCAAACCTGGTCCTCAGGCCATATTGCTGATCCCTGCCGTAAACCAAAACTGTAACGTTTACAAATTGATCTCTCAGTATGTATCTTTCTTATAATTACATTTTCTAATCATTTTTGCAAAAATATATATGCAATTGATTTTTGTTATATCCACTAATCATTTGCATTCTCTATTATTTTCAGTAATTTGCCTGTAGATTGTAGACAACCACATCGACTGCAAATACTGACATTTTACATTTCTCCCATCAAATTGTCATGACTTTAATTTCTTTTTCAAATTTTTCTCATTTTATTGCACTGGCTAGTTTCTCCAATACAATATTGCTTAGATTCATTGATAGTTTTGTTCCTAATGGTAAAGGGACTGTTTCCCTATTTGGGATGTTTGCTCTGGATTTGAGGAGAGGCATATGAAAGTGGCATCAAAGGCTAATTTCCTCCCTCCTTTCGGGAGATCAGCCTGTGGGTCGGGTCAGCAGGAGAGCGGCTTTTGGATTCCATGTGCCCCCTCCGCAGGAGACTCCCTGCTCTTCAGTTCTCTGGCCGCAGCCTGCATCCATCCTCTGTGGATCTCCGGAGAGCTGTGGACCCCGCCACGCCTGGCCTGCATGCACCTTTCTATGGGGTAAGGAGCACTTCTCTTTTTAAGGTTTTACCCCAACAAATCCTACTTTTACACCACATGATACTAGAGGTGTGTTGTGTTCCTTGTAGCTGGATAAGGGTAAGAATACTTCTAAACCTTGTTTGCTAAGTATTTATTTCATGAATGGGTATGAATTTTGCATTTATTGAGATTATATGCATTTTCTCCTTTAACTGGTTAGTGTAGCAGTAGATTTTTCTAACATCAAACTGTACTTGCAATCCACCTTGAAAATGATGTATATCATTTCTATATGTTGTTGGATTAAGTTGGGTAATATTTTATGATTTTTTAATCTATGCTCTCATTTTTAAATGAACCCCTTATGTTCTTTTCTTCTATTTTCTATATCTGTTTCTGGTATCAAGGCTATACTGGCCTCATAGACTATGTTGGCACATATTCTTTATTTTCTACTCTCTGAAGGAGTTTGTATAACTAGCCAGGATCTGTTTCTTGGCAGTTTGGTAGAATTTACCTAAAAACGCCTGGGCCTGGAATTTCTTTATGGGAAAATGTTTTAATTGATGCTTCAATTTCTTTAAATAGTTAAAAGATTATACAGGTGTTCTATTTTTCCTTGAGTCACATTTGGTAAGTTATATTTTTCTACAGATATTATGTCCATTCCTCCTAAGGTTTTTCATTTATTTATATAAAGCAGTTGATAGTATTTTCTTATTATCTTTTTGATCTCTGCTGTATCTATGGGTATGTCCTCTTTTGTATTTATAAAGATTTTTTATTTGTGCTCTTTATTTTTCTTTATTGGTTATTATAGAGGTTTGTTCATTTTATTAGGCTTTTCAAAGAACTAATTTTGGCCTTATCTTTTCTCTTGTATCTTTGATCCCTAGATCATTAATTATGGCTCTTACTCTTTTTTTTAAAAAAGATTTATTTCACGCCTCTTCCCCCGTCCCCCAATTGTCTGCTCTCTGTGTTCTTTTGTGACCGCTTCTATCCTTATCAGCGGCACTGGGAATCTGTGTTTCTTTTTGTTGTGTCATTTTGCTGTGTCAGCTCTCCATGCGTGTGGCACCATTCCTGGGCAGGCTGCACTTTTTTTCACGTGGGGCGGCTCTCCTTATGGGTGCACTCCTTGCGTGTGGGGCTCCCCTGTGCGGGGGACACCCCTGCGTGGCACGGCACTCCTTGCGCGCATCAGCACTGCGCATGGGCAGCTCCACACGGGTCAAGGAGGCCCGGGGCTTGAACCGCGGACCTCCCATGTGGTAGACGGACGCCCTAACCACTGGGCCAAGCCCGCTTCCCTGGCTCTTACTCTTATTGTCTCTTTCCTGTATATTTAATATTATTTGTTGTTCTTTTCCTAATGTCAGAAATCAGACATGTAGCTCATTTTGAGTTTTTTTCTTCTTTTACAACATGGGTGTTTAGAGCTATACAATTCCTGTGAAGAATTGCTTTTGCTGCATCACACACATTTTTGATATATAGTGTTCATTATTTTCAAAATATTAAAAATATTTTCAATGTTCATTATGATTTCCTTTGACCCATGGGTTCTTTAAAAATATCCAAAAGGGGGATTTAAAAATGTATCTTCCTTTTATTAATAACTTGTTTGTGTGCAAAGAATGAGGTCTGCACTCTTTTTTTTTAAAGGAAGCAGGCACTCAACCTCTTGAACGACATCCACTCCCCTTTTTAAAATGTGTGATCCAGGCAATTGTACTGTTTGTTGATTTTGGAGGGTTCCTTAATCTAACATTAACTGAGGGAGGTAGTTTGAAATTTTTCCGCATTGTGGTGTATTTGTCAATTCCTTCCTGGAGTGTATACATCTTTGCTCTATATTGAGACTATTGTCGTGGAGGCTTGCGTGTTTATAATGGCTATATGCCTTGGTGAGCTGAACCAGTTAACACTGGGAGGCACCCTCACCGTCCTTAATGAGGCATTTTGTCTTACCATCTGCCTTGCCTTGTAGTAATGTAGCTAGCTATACAGCTTTATTTTGGTGTGTATTTTCCCATACTTTTAGAATTTCCATGTCCATTGTTTTAGGAATGTCTCTCGTAAGAATATATGTTGTTTTGTTTCATAACAAATCTGGCAATCTCTTTCTTCTACCTGGAGACTGTAATCTGTCCATGCCTGTCTATATATTTTTAAATCATAATTCTTTTAAATTTTAACTTTTACCAATTTTTCTGCTTTCATTCTTTCTCCTTTATATAGTGACAAACTTCACCAAGGCATTTGATGATTCTCCTTCTTCTATCACTTACAAAATATGCTGAGTTTATTTATCTTATTAGAGTACTCCTCCCCCGCAAAGGGACCTTTTTATTACACACTCACACCAAATAACAACTGACTGGATAAAAATTTCTAGGTCTCTGTTTGTTTATTTAAACATCTATCCTGCTTGGGCTTTTCTAAGCTTCATGGGTCTGTGGGTTGACGTATTTCTCCAGTTTGGGGAAATGGAAATGCCGAGTATTTCCTCAGCCGCTCGTCTCCTCTCTTCTTGGGACTCCTCCAGTTACGTGTTTGTGTGAATCAGATTTTGTTCTAGGATTTTTTTCTTTTGTTGTATCCATTCTGTTATTAGGCCCATTCAATTTATTTTTCATTTCAGATACTGTATTTTCAGTTCTGGGATCTCTATTTTGTTATTTTTAAGTTTCCACTTCTCTGCTCAATTCTCAATTCTTTCACCCATTACCCTCCTCCTTTCCTCTATTCTCTTTAACCTATTTATAGTGACGAGTTTAAAGAGTTCTTGTCTTCTAATTCCAGCACCTGAGCAACCTGCAGGTCCTTTTCTAGTGACTGTTTTTTCTCTAGATCATGCATCTCAAACATGGTGTGTACAAGGATAGTAGGGATAGAAGCAGAAAACATCTACCCTTAGGAGGTGCATGCCGCCAGGGGGCTGGGTTGAGGAGCTGGTCTTTTCGAAAGCATCAGGAGTTGAGCTGGGCTGGGGCCGGGATGCACTTTTCGTCAGGCTCAGCTCAGGACTGGTTTTGATGCTTGAGGATTGGAACAGGCCTCCGCCTCCAGCTGGTCAGATGACGAACCCCCGTCTGCATCTCAGACCAGCCCTGGCTTCCCGTGCACTCAAAAAACCCCCTGTGGGGCAGATCTGGTGGGCTCTGCTGGGGACTGGCCCCGCCCCTGCTCTCCTGACTCCAGGCCAGAGGCTTGCCTGCAGCCATTGCCGTGGGCTGGACTTTCTCTCCCGTGGCAGGTTGCTCCCTGCCTGCCTGTGTTCTAAAGAAGGCGGCCCACAGTCTAGGACAGGTGTGTTCCATCCACTCCACCTAACATCTCTGCATCCTCAGCAATCGGAAAGGCCAAACGATATGATTGTATAGGTTAGCTCGTGTCTTCTTGATGTTACAGTGAGAGTGGTGGTATTTTGTAATGGTCTACATCCCAACCGAGTGTTACCCCTCGGTATTTTAAACTATTTAATTGGCTTCTTACATTCCACGTTGCTCTTGAAAAATTAATGTTTTTTTTCTGTCTCCTTTTACAAGTTTTCTGTTTGTGTCTGGCATTCTTATATTTTACTATGATATGTCCAGTGTTTGTATCCCCTTCCTTCAATTCAGCCTTCTAAGGGCGCTTTCAATCTGTGGTTGTTCATCTCTAATTCTGGGAATTTATCTTCACAGTTGTTAAAAAAAAATCATCCCATTTTTATTTTCTCTCCTTCTTGGACTCCTATTATCTCAATGTTGGCACTTCTACTTCTACCCTTCATAGCACCTACATTTTTTTCCCTTTCTGATTTATCTATTCTCCCCTGCTTCCTTCTGGGAAAGTTTCTCAAGCTGATCTTTCAACTCTCTAACTTATTTTTCAGGTGTTTCCATTTATCAAATTGTTTTTTCAACTTTTATATTTTTTAATCCCCATATACCCACTTTATTTTTTTAACAATTTATTGATCCTAATGCCATGTCTACTACTTTTGCATAGTTGTCAGCTTATTCTATATCCTTAGTCCATCTTCTATACTTCGTATTTTAATGGTGTAGGTTTTCCATACTTCATTATTATTATTTGAGGCTGCTGCGCTTCTCATGTGTCTTGTTACTTGGGTTTGTGGGCGCATATTCCCCGGGGATACTGACTCCTCATCTGGTACATGCTGGCGGAGAAATAGCCTTGGGAGGGGGCAGCCTCTTTGAGAGTAATCCCCAGGCCTGGGTGTGGAAATGGCCCAAGGAAAGGGAGGGGGCTTGGGGCAAGCTGGTCCCCCCTATTTTCCAGAACCCCTTGCCTGAGGAGGGCCCCCCTTGTGGACTGGGCTTTGCAGGGCATTGAGAAGCGAGTGACCGCTTAGTCGCCTCATCCATCTCTGCATGTGGCCGGCCCCTAAACCCTTGTTCCATGAGAAATGAATTATTGCCACAGATTTTCCGAGGAACATTTGGCAAGCTTTGGCGGTGCACCTGCAGCTGCTTTGGCTGCATCTCCAGGGGGCAGCACCGAGAAGGACCCTGCCTCCGGGCCATGCCCCCAGCCACACAGCGGGAGACTCTCCCGTGGCACAGTCTCGTCTGGGACCCGGGAGCTGAGGCTTTGCGGGGCAACCAGGGAGTCTCGCTCCCACGCAGGCCCTGATTCTGCAGGTCTGGGGGACAGGCAGGAGAAGGAGGTGGGGTCCCCAACTGCCATTTGATGACCCTCCCCTGGGACTACCTCAGCTGCTTCACATGCAGAGGGGGCATGTGGGTGCTTGGACCCCTGCTCTGGGCTGCTGTGAGGACAGGAGGCCCATGGGACCACTGAGTGACCCTCACTGGCCATTGCCACTGTGGCGACAGTGGCCTTGTGGACTGGGGTGGCTGGAGGGGGTGTGCCCCGTCCCCAAGGGCCCAAGGCTCACCGTGGCACTGGGGAGGCTTGCTCCAGGCCCCGTGGGGCTGGCAGACGCCGACGTGGCTGGCGGCAGTCAGGCTGTAGCCCTGGTCGCACGTGTACAGGGCCACGGAGCCCACCCGCGTGCCGTTGAAGCGCAGCGTGGCGTGCTTCACCTCCTCGGGGGGCCCGCAGTCCACCTCTGCAGGAACAGAGCTGGGCGTCCCCCTGCAGGGCTCCTCTTGCCCTGCCCCCCGCCAGACCCGGGCGCTCCCCACCTGCTCCTCCCACTAGCGAAGGGGCCTTGACCTCAGGGTACTGGCTGAGCTGCCGCCCACCCACCCTTCCTCCTTTCCCACTTGCCCCCTCGGTCCTCAGCCGAAATGCCAAATGCACGGCCCCACCTCCCCTCCCCCGCCCTGAGCAGACCCCTGTGCCCTCACCTGCCTGGCACCGGCGTCCCGCGTACCCTGCGCGGCAGCGGCAGGAGAAATCCGAGCCCCGGTCCTCGCAGGTGCCTCCGTTCAGACAGGGGCTCCGGAAACAGGGAGTGGGGGCTGCAAGGGAGGGGGACGGTCACCCCCTCGCAGAGCCCCCGGCAGCCTCCCCCCTCCAGGGGGGCGCGGGCGGCCCGCACAGGCCGGGCGGCGGCGCCCACCCCTCACCTATCTCGCAGTGCCGCCCGGAGAAGCCGGGCGGGCAGTCGCACTTGTATTTGCCGATGTAGTGGAAGCAGGTGCCGCCGTTGTGGCAGGGGCCCGAGGCGCACGAGTCGGGCTTCCCTGGAAGCAGAGCGCGCCCGCGGGGTCAGGGGTCGCGTGGACCCGCCGCCCCCACTCTGCAGCGCCCCGACGGTCGCCGAGCTGGGCGCCTTCCCGAAAAGCACGAGTCTTGGCGCCGGGTCGGGGGTCGAGGGTCGGAGGTCGGGTCAGGGCCTGGCTCCTTCCCCCCGCCCCCCACTCTCTCCGCGCTGGCTCCCACTGCCCCCACGCGCGCCTCCGGTTCTCAGCGCCTCGCCTCTCCCCCAACCCCGCGGGGCGCGCCGACCCCTTGCCCTCTCCCCCGCGCCCCCTCCGCCCCGAGCCGCACCGATCTCGCAGTGCCTCCCGGTGAAGCGGTAGGG
This sequence comes from Dasypus novemcinctus, assembly GCF_030445035.2. NCBI lineage: Eukaryota > Metazoa > Chordata > Mammalia > Cingulata > Dasypodidae > Dasypus > Dasypus novemcinctus. The sequence continues at coordinate 1,470,268 of NC_080679.1, forward strand.
GCAGCTGCAGTGGTACTCGCCGGCCGCCTCCTTGCACGTGCCCCCGTTCCGGCAGGGCCCCGAGCTGCACAGGCGCGGCCTGACTGCGGAGAGACGCGCGTGAGCGCCCCAGGCCGGCCCGCGGCTCCTCCGCCCGCGCTCTGGGCGCAGGGTGGGCGCTCACCGGCGGCGGGGAGCGCGGGGAACGCTGGGGTCAGGGGGTCGTGGGCGATGCTGCTTGGGGCTCTGTGCCCGCCGTGGCGCCGCTGCCTTTTCCCCGGTTCGTCCCATTTTCCTGCAGCCGCGCGGCCCTGGCGCCCCGCGGAAAGGTCTGAAGGCTGCGGGCAGCCCGGCAGCCCCCCTCCCTGAGAAACGGCCGCGTGAGCTCAGAACTCTCAGGCTCCGCGTCCTGAGTGGAGGAGGCCCCCCGCACCCCATGTGTCCCCAGTCCTGGAAGCAGCCCCCCTGCGCCCCCCTTTTGGGTCCAGCGCTGTCCCCACTGACAGCTCAGATGCCCCTCTGGAGAGGGGGCCCTGGGAGGTGGGGGGCAGCTCCTGGAGCTGGGGCCGGACCTCTGGGCACCTGCCCTGGGGAGGCGCTGGGGGCTCTGGGTGCGGTACCCTGGGGGCCCTGGTGTCCATACCCCACGAAGGGCCAGCGGGGGAGGGGCCAGAGCGGCCCCCAGGGGGTGCTGCCGCCAAGGCCTCCCAGCGGCCTTCCCCACCAGCTGCCGGACTGGGGAGGATCCTCCCGGGGACCTGCCCTTGGGGACGCGGTGAAGAGCAGGGGACGTGTCCTGGGACTTCCAGGCAGAGCCACGAGGTCTCAGTTTCCAGGCGAGCCCGGGGGTCAAGGAGGCGCTCGGCCACACGCCTCGGGGCGAGCACAGGGGCGCGAGTGGCCGTCCCCTAGCTGGGCTCAGGCGCGGCAGGCGCCTCTTGGCTCTGACGGGGATGGGGGTGTGGGGGCTGCCTGAGAGGCGTGGGGGTCGCTAATGAGAAGACGCAGCCCTGGGGATGGGGTGAGGGGGTGGGCGGGGGGAGCTATGCCTGTGGATTACCAGCGCAAGCACGTTTATATTCTTAAGAGACTAAATGCAAAAACGTCGACAATCTCCCATTGAATTTCAGATTTTACCAAGTCCTGGCAAGATAAAAAATAGGACTTGGAGTTGTCCTGGGCGGTGCTGCAGGGACAGATGCTGGACATTGTGTGTCCTGCCATGGCCCAGTGGGTGGCCTGGGGGAGTGTAGACTACAATGTAGGCCACTGTCCATGTGGCGCAGCGGTGCTCCAGAATGTATTCACCAGGTGCAGTGCACGTGCCACGATGACCGAGGAGGTTGTTGATGTGGCAGGAGTGGGGTGAGGGGGGGGATATGGGGACCTTATATTTTTTTAATGTCACATTTTTAAAAAAGAAAAAATCACTATTGATTATAGAGTATATCTTAAAAACAAACAAAACAATTCCACCCAACGATTCTAAAATCTCTCCGGCGTCTTCCCTGGGCCCAGGCTGGCCGCGCAGGTCAGCACCAACGCTGCGGAGGGCGAGGCGCTGGTGCCACACGGCAGCGCAGACGCGTGCCCAGGCCAGCTCCCCGGTGCTGGGCCGCCTACCTTTCTCGCAGTGCCGGCCGTGGAAGCCGCGCGGGCACTCGCACGTGTAGGAGTCCTCGTGGGCTTCGCAGGAGCCTCCGTTGAAGCAGGGGTCCGAGTCACAGGGCGACGGCAGGGCTGGGGGGCAGAGGGCGGCCTGAGCGCGCTGCCGCAGCCCGAGGCCGGCGCCAGCCCCGGGTCACCCCAACGCGGTGCGGGGCCAGGGCCCCTTAACCAGGCCGGGCTCCAAGGCCCCTGCCCGCCTTGCCCTTCCTCTCGCCTGGACCGGAAGTCCTGCTCCCTCTTCCCACGAGGCACAAGCGGCTTCCTTCAGCACCGTCCCCGTCCCTCCCCCAAGGACACCTTCCTCATGGCGCCGTCACGCACTATCTGGAACATTCGCGCAACAGCGGGTGTCTCCGCGTCACTGTTTAAGGGCACCCGGGTCAGGAAAGCCCCCGAGGGCGCTGCGCGCCTTGTAAGGCGCGTTTCCGTGGGAGCCGACGGGCGCGGGCAGCGCAGGCGGGGAGCCCGTCTTCAGGGGACGCTCGGGTGGGCTCGGGCCCCGGGGGCTCCCGGCCGGAGCAGGGGGGGCGGCCCCGCCCGCGAGCCCCCGGCGGCCGCCCCACTCACGGTGGCTGGCGTTTGGGTCGGTGTTGCAGACGCAGAGGTAGCTGCCGCCGTACTCCATGCAGTGGCCCCCGTCCGGGCACTGCGTGTTCATGTTGCAAGGCGTGGCCGTGACCTCTGCGGAGACAGGGCCCAGGCACCCCCTCGTGGCTTCCCGGGCGGCCCTCCCAGGACCCAGGCCGCCCCAGGGCGCCCTCCCGTGGGTCCGCGCGCAGCTCGCCACCCCTCCCTCGCTCGTCACGCCTGGGCGCTCCTCCACGGGGGACCCCCTGCCCGCCCCGCCACCTACCTAATTCACAGAGGAGCCCGAAGAAGCCGGGGGGGCACTGGCAGAGCGCGTCGGCGCCCAGGCACCGGCCCCCGTTGCGGCAGTCGCAGTCGGGGGAGAGCCCTGCCCGGGGAGGGGCGCTGAGCGCGGCCGCCTCCCTGGAAGCTGCGCGCTCGCACGCTCGCCGGTGCACACGCCTTCTCACACTCACCCGTCCACACCCGTCCACACGCTCACAGCCGTGCCCCCGTTCCCACCCAGGCCCGTGCACACCCACGCAGGCTCGTTCACCGCATTCTCACAGGCGTACACTCGCACACGCGCTCATTCACATCCACGCACATCTGCACACATTCTCACTCAGATGCACATCCACAATATGCTCTCGATTATACACACATCTACACTGTCACACATTCATACACACACCCACTCATTTACACACTTAGCCCCTTTGACACTCACATGCAGTTAAGCTTGGTCGTCACACACACGTGTGCACATCCGCACCCCGACACGCTCATGCTCACACGTCCCACTTGCACACTCGCACCTGCACTCACTCGCACATGCGCACTTTTACACTCGGTCACATGCACCCACGCACCACACACTTGCACACTCACCCTCTCCTTTGGTGTTGGCGTGCACGTGTGTCTTCCCTGCTGCGGGCACACGCACAGGGGCCCCGCCCCAGCCCTGGGCCGCGCCCCCTCCCGCAGCGCCCCGCCACCCCGGCCCACGCACTCTCCCTGCAGTCGCGGCCCGCGAAGCCTTCGGGGCACTCGCACACGTAGCCCTGCTCGGCGTCCACACAGGTGCCCCCGTTCTGGCAAGGGGCCGAGACGCAGACGTCGGGCTCTGGGTGGCTTCCTGAAAGAAAGACAGTGGTCCCCAGTGGCCCGCAGCACACGGCCTGGGCAGAGGGGCGCTGGCCCCTGCTCAGCCCCCACCACGCCCGGTCGGGTCGAACCTCCTTTCTCAGCGCCAAGGGGAATTTCAGCCGGAGGACTGTTTCCTGGATTTTCTAGCCGCCACTCCCTCTCTGGAGCTGGCGCCTCCCTGGCTCGCTCCTCGGAAGGGGGTGGGAAGAGGGGTAGGACGGGGCCTCCAGAGGGCGACCGTGCCCCTCCTGGGACCACCGCGCCCCTCCTGGGACCATCGCGCCCCTCCTGGGGACCACCGCGCCCCTCCTGGGACCACCGCGCCCCTCCTGGGGACCATCGCGCCCCTCCTGGGACCACCGCGCCCCTCCTGGGGACCACCGCGGTCCTCCTGGGACCACCGCGCCCCTCCTGGGGACCATCGCGCCCCTCCTGGGGACCATCGCGCCCCTCCTGTGGACCACCGCGCCCCTCCTGGGACCACCGCGCCCCTCCTGGGACCATCGCGCCCCTCCTGGGACCACCGCGCCCCTCCTGGGGACCACCGCGGTCCTCCTGGGACCACCGCGCCCCTCCTGGGGACCACCGCGGTCCTCCTGGGACCACCGCGCCCCTCCTGGGACCACCGCGGTCCTCCTGGGGACCACCGCGCCCCTCCTGGGACCACCGCGCCCCTCCTGTGGAGGCGGCCGCTGTTGTCTAGTGCACCTTTGCCGTCAGAGAACACAGAGAGCGCACAACTTGGCGCGGCGCGTCCAGGGGCCGCAGTAGGGCCTCTCAGGGGGCTGCCTGTGCCCTTGAGAAGAACGAGAGCCCTGTGAGCGGCCGGGCAAGCGGCCCTGGTTCCCTGCACTTCTACCCCCGATCTGTCCACGCGTGCTGTGACCACGGATGCCGGGGCGGAAACGGCGTCCACACCGTGCATCTGCTGCTTCCTGCAGCTCTTCCACTTTTGCTTCATGTATTTTGCACGTTATTAGGCAAGAATATTATTACATAGCTCTTTTTAAAGCAGATTTATTTTATTATGCCCCCCCCCCCCACTTTTTCATTTCATAATGAAGAAGTGATTCCTTTTTCATTATGAAAGTTTCCTCTTCACCCCTGGTTAGAGTCCTAATTCCACAGTTTCATTTGTCTGGTATTTACGGTCATTCCAGCCTTCCTTTTGTTAGTGCTTGTGCAGATTGTCTTTATTTAAAAAAAAGATTTTCAGTTTCTTGATGTACTTAAAAGTTTACCTTTTAAATTAATAGTGAAATTGACTTTTATTCAGCATACAGTTCTATGAATTTTAACATGCTTAGATTTATGAAACCACCACTGCAATCAGGATCGAGAACATTCTATCACCCCAAAAGACTTCCTCATTCTATCTCTTTGAGAGTCACACTCTCTCCCCTTGTAGATCCCCCAGACCCCATTATCCTTTGCATTTCCCTCATCATTAGTGATGTTGAGCATTTTTCTTGTGCTTTTCTGCCATTTGTATTTCTTCTTTGGATAAATGTCTATTCAAGTCTTTTGCCCATTTTTTAATTGGGTAGTTTGTTTTTTTATTGTTGAATTATAAGATCTCTTTATATATCCTGGATATTAAACCCTTATCAGATATGTGATTTCCAAATATTTTCTCCTATCTAGTAGGCTGCCTTTTCACCCTTTTGACAAAGTCCTGTGAGGTGCAAAAGTGTTTAATTTTGAGGAGGTCCCATTTATCTATTTTCTCTTTTGTTGCACATGCTTTGGGTGTAATGTCCAAGAAATCACCAGCTACCACAAGGTCTTAAGAGATGTTTCCCTATATTATCCTCATATAGTTTTATGGTCCTGGCTTTTATATTTACGCCTTTGATCATTCTGAGTTGATACTTGTATAGGGAGTGAAACAGGGGTCCTCTTTCATTCTTTTGGTTATAGATATCCAGTTGTCCCAGCACCATTTGTTGAAAAGACTGTTTGGTCCCGTTAACATTGACTTGGTAGTTTGTCAAAAAACAGTTGACTGTATAGATGAGGGTTTATTTCTGGATTCTCAATTCTATTCCAATGATTGATGTGTCTATCTTTATGTCAGTACCATGCTGTTTTGACCACTGTAGCTTTATAGTATGTTTCAAGGTCAGGCAGTGAAATTCCTCCCACATTGCTCTTCTTTTTCAGAATGCTTTTGGCTACTCAAGTGCACTTTCCCTTCCAAATGAATCTGATAATTGCATTTTCTAATTCTGTAAAGCAAGTTGTGGGGATTTTGATTGGTATTGCATTGAATCTATAAATTAGTTTGGGTAAGATTGACATTGTCATGATATTTATTCTATCCAATCCATGAACACAGAATGTGTTCCATTTGCTTAGGTCTTTAAAAATTTCTTTTAGCGTTGTTTTGTAGTTTTCCTCATATAGGTCCTGTACTTCTTTGGTTAAATTAATTCCTAGGTATTGAGTCTTTTTGTTGGTATTGGAAATGGACTTTCTCCCCGTTCCTCTTCAGCTTGTTCTGTACTAGTGTATAAAAACATGACTCAATTTTGTGTGTTAATCTTATATCCTGTCACTTTGCTGAACTCATTTATTAGCTCAAGTAGCTTTGTCATGGATACTTCAGGATTTTCTAAATACAGGGTCATGTCATTCACAAACAACAAGAGTTTTACTTCCTTTTTTCCTATTTGAATGATTTTAATTTTTTCTTCTTGCCTAATTGCTCTAGCTAGAACTTCTAGTAAAACACTGAATAGCAGTGGTGACAGCGGCATCCTTGTCATGCTCCCGATCTTAGAGGGAAAGCTTTCAACCTTTCTCCATTGAGTGTGATGTTGGTCGTGGGTTTTTCATATAGGCCTCTTATCATATTGAGGAATTTTCCTTCTTTTCCTATGTTTTGAAATGTTTTTATCAAAAAAGGATGCTGGATTTTATCAAATTCCTTTTCTGCATTGATTGAGATTATCATGTGTTTTTTTTTTTCCTCCTATTTGTTAATGTGGTATATTATGTTGATTGATTTTCTTATGTTGAACCATCTTGCATACTAGGAATAAATCCCACTTGGTGGTGATGTGTACATCTTCTGATATGCTGTTGGATTTGATTTGCAACTATTTTGTTGAGAATTTTTGCATCTATGTTAATTTGAGAGATTGGTCTGTAATTTTCTTTTCTTGTAATATCTTTATCTGGCTTTGGTATTAGGGTACCAAATACCAAATGGCTTCATAACATGTGTTGGGTAATTTTTCCTCCTCCTCAATTTTTTGGAAGACTTTAAACAAGATTGCTGTTAATTCTTTTCAAAATGCTTGTAGAATTCACTTGAGAAGCCATCTGGTCCTGGACTTTTATTTGCTGGGAGATTTTTGATGACAGATTCAATCTCCTTAAATGTGACTCATTTGTTAAGTTCTTGTATTTCTTGTAGTGTCAGTGTAGGTTGGTTGTACATTTCTAGGAATTTGTCCATTTCATCTAGGTTGTCTTGTTTGTTGGCATACAGTTTCTCATAATATCCTTTTATGATTCTTTTCATTTCTGTGGGGTCAGTTGTAACTTCCCCCCTTTCGTTTCTGATTGTATGTATTTGCATCTTCTCTCTTTTCCTTTTTCACTCTAGCTAGGGGTTCGTCAATTTTATTTATCTTCTCAAAGAACCAGCTTTTGGTTTTGTTGATTTTCTACATATTTTTATTGTTGTTGTTCTCAATTTCATTTATTTCTGCTCTAATCTTTATTATCTCTTTCCTTCTGCTTGCTTTGGGATTGGTTTGTAGTTCTTTTTCTAGTTTCTCTGGTTGTTCAGTTAAATCTTTGAGTTTAGCCCTTTGTTCTTTTTAAATATAGGAATTTAGGGCTATAAATTTCCCTGTCTAGACTGCCTTCACTGTATCCCGTAAGTTTTGATACGTTGTGTTCTTATTTTCATTTGTCTCAATATATTTACTGATTACAGTTGCAATTTCTTCTTTGACCCACTGATTACTTAGGGGTGTGTTGGTCAGCTTCCACACATTTGTGAATTTACTTTTTCCTATTACTGATTTCCAGTTTCATTCCATTATGATCTGAGAAGGTGCTTTGTATAATTTCAGTCTTTTTATATTTATTGAGAGCTGCATTGTGCCTTAACTTGTGGTCTATTGTGGAATAAGATCCATGGGCAGTTGAGAAAAATGTATAACCTGCTGAGTTTGGATGTAGTGTTCTGTGTATGTCTGTTAGGTCTAATTCATTCTTCATGTTGTTCAAGTTTTCTGTTTCTTTGTTGATCTTCTGTCTAGTTGTTCTCTTTAGTGATGTGAGTCGGATGTTGAAGTCTCCAACAATTAATGTAGGGAAGTCTATTTTTCCCTTCAGTTTTCCCAGAGTTTGTCTCATGTATTTTGGGGCACCCTGGTTAGGTGCATAGATATTTATGACCTATTATATCTTCCTGGTATTAATATATAATTAATAATCTTTTTTTTATTAATATATAATGGCCTTCTATATCTCATAACTTTTTTGCATTTAAAGCCTGTTTTGTCTGATATTAGTATAGCTACCCCTGTTCTTTTCTGGTTATTATTCTCGTGGAGTGTCTTTCTCCATCCTTTCACTTTCAGCTGGTTGGTATCCCTGGATCTAAGGTGAGTTTCTTGTAAGCAGCATATGGATGGCTCATGTTTTTTTTACCCATTCTGTCAGCCTGTATCTTTTGATTGGGGAGTTTAATCCATTCACATTCAATGATATTACTGTAAATGAACTTTTTTGCTTCCTCCATTTTATTCTTTTGTTTTCATATGTCATATCTTGTTTTTGTCTGTCTTTTTAATCTTTTGGTTATTCTTTCTGCTATTCTTTCTTCTATACTCTCCTCCAAGCCTGTCTATCCTGTCTTTTTCTTTCAGGTTCTAATGCTTCCTTTAATATTTCCTGCAAAGATGGATTCTTTTTTGTGAACTGTCTTAATTTCTGTTTGCTTGTGAATATTTTATACTCACCTTCATATTTGAATGAAAATTTTTGCTGGATAAAGAATTCTTGGGTTTTTCTCTTTCAGTATCCTAATTGTATCATACCACTATCTTCTTGCCTCTACCGTTTCTGAAGAGAAATCTGCACTAAGTCTTACTGGATTTCCCTTGTATGTGATAGTTTGCTTCTCCCTTGCTGCTCTGAGAATGTTCTCTTTATCTTTGACAATTGTCATTCTAAGTAGTATGTGTCTTGGAGTAGGCCTATTTGAATTTATTCAGATTAGGGTATGGTGCACTTTTTGGACGTTTATATTCATTTCTTTCATGAGAGTTGGGAAATTTTCAGCTATGATATCCTCAAATACTCTTTCTGACCCTTTTCCCTTCTCTTCTCCTTCTGGAACTCCCATGACACATATGTTGATGCATTTTGTTTTGTCATTCAATGCTCTGAGCCTGTGTTGAATTTTTTTCCATTCTTTTCTCTCTTCAATTTTAGCCGTTCTGTCTTCAGTTTCACTTATTCTTTCTTCTATAATTTTAAGTCTGCTGTTGTATTCCTCAAATGTGTTTTTAATCTCACCTGTTGTGTCTTTCTTTCCCATGAGCTCTGTTACTTTTATGTTCAGGATTTCAAATTCTTCTTTGCACTCATTCAATGTCTTCTTGATGTCATTTATCTCTGACCATACTATCTTTCAACTCATTAATTTGATTTTGGAAACTTGTACACATCTTGCTGATTAGTTCTCTTAAATTCTGCATCTCTTCTGGGACTTTGCTATGTTCCCTTTCTTGGGCCATGTCTTCTATTTTCTTAGTATAGCTCATAATTATTTTGCTGATATCTAGGCATCTGATTAAGACACAGTTTACTCAGATGCTCAGTTTCTTTCTCTTTTGTAGGGATTTAGTGGCAGGAGGCTGTGTGTTCCCACCGCTCTTTGTTTCTTGGCTCTACCTGGGTTGTTAGGAGTGTCCCTGCTAGGTGCTCAAATATGGGCACTGGATCCAGTAATTGGTTGTAGACTTGCTTCCTAGGGCCTTGGGGAGGGAGGATATAGAGGCTGGAAAAAGCCTCTCCTATTTATTTTTAAGTTTCTTACAAGCACTTCCTTGGTCTACCAGCAGATGGTGCTCTTTGGCAGATCTCAGTTCAATGCCGGGTCAGAGTGTATTTGTTGCGACACAGACCAGATCAATGTGCTAGAGCTTCCTGCCTGGAGGCTAGGAGCCTTGTGATTCAGACTTTCTCAGAGACCGTTCTCCTGGATTTTCATTTTGATGAAGCCCAATTTAGCCATTTTTTTCGTTGGTAGATCGTGTTTTTGGTGTGACCTCTAAGAACTCTTTGCCCAGCTCAGGTCACAAGGATTTTTCTCCGGATCCTTTTAAATATGTTATAGTTTCACTTTCCCATTTAGGCGTATGATCCGTTTTGAGTTAATCTTTGTGGAAGGTGTGATGCTGAGGTTGAGGTTCGTTGTTGCATCCATTTGGTATAGACGATCCTTTATCCACTGAGCTGACTTTGTACCTTTTCCCATATTTGAGTGGGTCTGTTCCTGGACTCTTCATTCTGCTGATCGTCATGTTCATCCCTCTGCTAGAAGCACACGACTTTAAAGTGAGTCTTAACATCGGGTAGTGTAATTCCTCAAATTTATTCCTCTTTTGCAAAATTGTTTTGGTCACTCTCATTACTCTGCCTTTTCATATACATTTTAGAATCAGCTTGTCTCTACACAAACATCCTGCTGGTGATGAATGGTGGTGATGGCAACACAGCACTGCGAATGCAACTGACACTGAGTCGTGTACATGAATGTGGCTAAAATGGAAAATGCTAGATTGTATGCACATATTACCACAAGAAAAATGTTGCAGAGTCCTGCTGGGATTTTTATTGGAGTCATGTCCAATAGATCAGTTTGGGGAGAACTGATATCTTTACTATGTTGGGTCTTGTGAGTTAATAACATGGAATATCTTTCCATTTATTTAGATCTTCTGTGATTTCTTTCATTGGTGTTTTGTTGTTTTTCACATATTCCTATACACATTTTGTTGGAGTTATATCTAAATATTTCATTTTCAGGGAGCAATTGTAAATGATATTTTATATGAATTTCAAATTTCAATTGTTCGTTGCTGGCACATAGGAAAGCAACGGACTTTTCTATATTAACCTGGCGTACTGCAACTGTTATATTCACTTCTAAATGCCAGCAATCCTTTGTAGATTTCTTGGGATTTTATAGATGGGCAATCATTTGAATTGCAAAACGGGACAGTTTCATTTCTTCCTTTCCAATCTGTTTATCTTTTATTTCTGTCTCTTGCCTAATTCATGGATAGACTTTGGGTCTGATGTTGAACAGATGGGGTAAGAGCAGATATTGTTGTCCTGTTTTCGGTCTTAGGGGGAAAGCTTCCAATCTCTCATTGCATGTCTGCTGTTCACTGTAGGTTTTTACAGATGCCCTTTATCAGGTGGGGTGTTCCGTTTCATTCCTTGTCTCCTGAGAGTTACTGTGAATGCATGCTGAATTTTAGGAAATGCTCTTTTTGCATTAATTGATGTGATCATATGCTTTTTCTTCTTTTAATTATAATTCTGGTAGAGTGTATTGATTTTAAAATATTGTACTAACCTTGCATTCCTGTAATAAACTGTACTTGGTTTTGATGCATTATTTTAGAAAAAGTGCTGGATTCCATGTGTGGATGTTTTCGAGGATTTTTGAGTCTGTTCATGAGGGTGCTGGTCTTTAGTTTTCTCTCCTTGTCTGTCTTTGTGTTTTTGTTGTGTCAGGGTATGGCTGGCTTCATGAAATGAGCTGGGAAGAGTTTCCTTCTCTTCTCTTTTTCTGATGGAGATTGTGTGAACTGATGTTATTTCTTCTTTAAATGTATGGTGAATTCTCCAGCGAGACCATCTGAGCCTGGAGGTTTCTTTCTTGGAAGTGTTAAAAGAAAACTATATATTAAATGTCTTTAATGGCTTATGGGATTATGCAGGTTTTTTCATCTTGGGTGAGTTTTGGTGGTTTGTGGTTTGGACAGAGCACCCAGTTTCATGTGATGTGTCGACTTCGTGAGTGTGGTGTCCACTCAAGCCTGAGGAGTCTGCAGAGAGACCCTCTCCGACTCCTGATACTGGCAATCTGTGTCTGTTGTCTCTATGTCAGTCTTGCTAGGGGTTTATCAACCTAATTGATCTTTTCAAAGAATTAGCTTTATGTGTCATTGACACAGGTTTATTTATTATAGCTCTTGTTTTCCTGGTTCCTTAGGGGAAACTTAGATTACTGATCTGAGACCTTCCTTCTTGCCCACTACTGATACACAATGTCAGACGTTTTTCTCTCTAAACGTTGCTTTACCTATCCCACACATTCAAAAAAATATATTTTTAAGATGATTCAATAAGAGATACAAGAAGAGAAAACATAAGGAGAGACACAACAAAGCAGGCAATGGAGGTGGCTCAAGTGATTTGTGCCTCCCTTCCACATTGGAGGTCCCAGGTTCAGTTCCTGGTGCCTCCTAAAGACAGCACACAGCAAGTGCAAACAATATGGGGGTGGGGAGAAAGAATTAAATAAAACAAATCTTAAATATATATATATATATATATATATATATATATAATTATCTTTTTTTACAGAAGTTGTGAATTTAAAAACAATCATGTACATGTGTGGAATTCCCATACAACATCCCTTCACCAACACAACACGTTGTGGAACATTTGTTACAGACTATGGGATATCATCATCAGACTATTACCACTAATTACAGCCATAGTGTACATTTGGCATATTTTTTCCATACCCCCCTATTATTAATATAGTATATCTTTGACATTAATGCAAGAATATTACAGTATTGCTGTGAACTATAGTCCATAGGTTACAGTAATTGTTTTTCTCATGCTTCTTCACATTCCCACCACCCTGCAACAGTGATGTACATCTGCTCTAGTTCACAGAAAGACATTCCTGAATTTGTACTATTAACCACAATTCTCATCCACCTCTGGGTTCACTGTGTTACTCAGTCCCTGGATCATTCTCTAGCTTTCTTTCCAATTGCTATTTACATCCCTAGACTACCCTTTCAGCCACAATCCCATTTGTAAGCCAGCTGCACTCACTATAATGTGTTACCCTCAACTCTATCCATTTCCACACTTTTACAGTCAGGTTAATTAAAACTTCTACATACATTAAGCATCAGTACTCTTCCTCAGCCCTCGCCTATCTCCTAATAACCTATACTCTAGATTTTAGCTCCATGCATTTATTCTTTGTTTAGTTCATATTAGTAAGACCATGCAATATTTGTCCTTTTGTGTCTTGTTTCACTTAGCATAATGTCTTCAAGATTTATCCATGTTATCATATGTGTCCCAATTTCATTTCTTCTTACTGCAGCATAGTATTACATCATACATATATACCACATTTTGTTTATCCATTAATTGGTTGATGGACATTTGGGTTGTTTCCATCTTTTGGCAATTGTGAATAATGCTGCTACTAACACCTGTGTGCAAATGTCTGTTTGCATCAGTTTCAGTTCTTCTGGGTATATTCCAAGTAAATGCATTGCTGGATCATATGGCAGTTCTATATTTAGCTTCCTGAGGAACTGTCAAGCTGTCTTCTACAGAGTCTCCACCATTTTACATTCCCACCAACAATGAAGGAGTGTTCATATTTCTCCACATCCTCTCCAGCACTTATTGTTTTCTGTTTTTTTAAAAATAATGGCCATTCTTTGTAGTGTGAGATGATATCTCATTGTCATCTTGATTTGCATTTCCCTGATAGCTAGTGATATTGAATTTTCCTGTGCTTTTTGGCCATTTCTATTTCTTCTTTGAAGAAATGCCTATAACTCTTTTGCCCATTTTTAAATTGAATTGCTTGCTTTCTTATTATTTAGTTGTATGATCTCTTTATATAGAATGGAAATCAAACCCTTATTGGTTATGTGATTTCCAAATATTTTCTCCCATTGAGTGGGCTGCCTTTTCACCTTCTTGCCAAAGTGCTTTGACTCACAAAAGTGTTTAAGTTTGAGGAGGTCCCATTTATCCATGTTTTCTTTCATTGCTTGTGCTTTCAGTATAAGGTTTAAGAAATGTACCACCTACCACCAGATCTTAAAGATGTCTCCCTACATTTTCTTCTAGGAGTTTTATAGTTCTAGCTTTTATATTTAGGTCTTATCCACTTTGAGTTAATTTTTGTATAAGGTACGAGATGGGGTCTTTTTTCTTTCTTTCGGATATGGCTCTCCAGTTCTCCCAGCACCGTTTGTTGAATACACTGTTCTGCCCCACCTAGGTGGGCTGGACAGGCTTGTCAAGCATCACTTGACCATAGATGTGAGGGTCTTTTCTGAACTAACAATAGGTTCCATTGGTCTATGTGTCTATCTTTATGCCAGTATCATGCTGTTTTAACCACTATAGCTAGGTAATATGATTTAAAGTCTGGAAGTGAGAGTCCGCCAACACTACTTTCCCCTTTTAAGATGTTTCTGGCTATTCTGGGCCCCTTACCCTTCCAAATAAATTTGATAATTGTGTTTTCCACTTATTTTTAAAATGCTGTTGGAATTTTTATTGGGATTGCACTGAATCTGTATATCAGTTTGGGTAAAATCAACATCTTAATATTTAGTCTTCCAATCCATGAGCATGGAATGTTTTTCCAATTATTTAGGTATTTTTAAAATTTCTTTTAGCAATGCATTACAATTTTTGGTTAAGTTTATTCCTAAATATTTGATTCTTTTACTTGCTATTACATTTATAATATTTTTTCCCCTGACTTCTGCCTCAGACTGCACATTAATAATTTATAGAAACACCACTGATTTTTGCATTTGTTCTTATATTCTGACACTCTAATGAAATCGTTTATTAGCTCTAGTAGCTTTATTGTAGATTTTTTAGGACTTTCTAGGCATAGGATCATATCATCTATGAATGGCAAAAGTTTTACTTCTTCCTTTCCAATTTGGATGCCTTTTATTTCTTTTTCTTGCCTGATTGCTCTAGCTAGAACCTCTAGCACTATATTGAATAACAGTGGTGACAGTGGGCATCCTTGTCTTGTTCCTGATCTCAATGGGAAAGCTTTCATTTTTTCACCATTGAGTACAATGTTAGCTGTGAGTTTTTCACATATGGCCTTTATCATGTTGAGTTTCCTTCAATTTCTATCTTTTGTAGTATTTTTTATCAATAAAGGATGCTGTATTTGGTTAAATACCTTTTCTGCATCAATCAATATGATCATGTGCTTTTTCTTCTTTGATTTATTAATGTGGTATATTAAACTGATTGATTTTCTTGTGTTGAGCCACTCTTGCATGCCTGGTATGAAACTCACTTGACCTTGAAGAATAATTCTTTTAATGTGTTGTTGGATTCAATTAGCATGTATTTTGTTGACAATTTTTGTACCCATATTCTGTAATTTTCTTTTTTCATAATATCTTTATATGGCTTTGGTATTAGAGTGATATTGGATTCATAGAATGAGTTTGGTAGTGTTCCTTCCTGTTCAATTTCTTGGAAGACCTTCAGTAAGATGAAATCTTTGAATGGTTGGTAGAACTCGCCTGTGAAACCGTCTGGTCCTGGGCTTTCATTTTGGGGAGTGTGACGACTATTTAAATCTCTATTTGTGATGGGTTTGTTGAAGTCTTCTATTTCTTTTAGGGTCAGTGTAGGTTGGTTGTACATTCCTAGGAATTTTTCCATTTTGTCTACATTGTCTAGTTCGTTGGTGTACAGTATTCATAGTGTCCTCTTATGATCTCTTTCATTTCTGTGGGTCAGTAGTAATGTCCCATTTTCAATTTTTATTTCATTTATTAGCATCTTTTCTCTCCTTTTCTTTGTCAGTCTCAGGGTTTGTTGATTTTGTTAATCTTTTCAAAGAACCAATGTTTGGTTTTGTTGCTTCTCTCTATTGTCTTTTCTTCTCAATTTCATTTATTTCTGCTCTGATATTTGTTATTTCATTCCTTTTACTTGCTTTGGGAATAGTTTTGCTGTTCTTTTCTAGTTCTTCCAGCTGTGTACTTAGGTCATTGATTTTAGCTTCTTTTTTTTTTTTTTTTTTTTTTTTTTTGAGGTACTGGGGACCAGAGATTGAACCCAGAACCTTGTATATGGGAAGCTGGTGCTCAACCACTGAGTCACATCAGCTTCCCTGAGCTTTTTTTTTTCTTTTCTTTTTTTGGAGGCACTGGGAAGCAAACCTGGGACCTCCCATATGGGAAGTGGATGCTCAATCACTTGAGCTACATCCACTCCCCAGCTCCTCTTTTAATGTTAGCATTGAGGACTACAAATTTCCCTCTCAGTACTGCTTTTGCTGTATCCCATCAGTTCCCATATGTTGTGTTCTCATTTTCATTCTTCTCAAGATATTTATTGATTTCTCTTGCAATTTCTTCTTTGACCCACTAATTATTTGAGTTATTTAATCTCCATATATTTGGGAATTTTCCCATTTTCCTCCTCTTGTTGATTTCCAACTTTATTTCATCATGATCATAGAAAGTACTTTGTATAATTTAGATCTTGTTGAATTTATTGATATCAGCCTTGTGACCCAACATATAGATTATCCTGGAGAAAGATCCATGAGCACTTGAGAAGAATATATATTCTGCTGTTTTGAGGTGCAATGTTCAGTAAATGTCTACTAGGTTTAGTCCATTTTTCATATTATTCAAGCTCTCTGTTTCTTTACTGATCTTCTGCCCAGATTTTCTATCCAATGCTGAGAGTGGTGTATAGAAGCTTCCCATTGTTGTTTTAGAGACATCTCTTTCTCCCTTCACTTTGGCCAATGTTTGCCTTGTGTACTTGGAGCATCCTGGTTAGGTGCATATACATTTATGATTGTTATTTCTTCCTGGCAAATTGCCCTCTTTTATTAATATATAATGTCCTTCTTTGTCTCTAATAACATTTTTGCTTTTAAAGTCTATTTTATCTGATATAAGTATAGCTACTCCAGCTTTCTAATGGTTGCTGCATGCATGGAATATCTTTTTCCAGTTTTTCACTTTCATTGTATTGTTATCCTTGGGTCTAAGATGAGTCTCCTGTAGACAGCATATAGATATCTCATATTTTCTTATCCATTCTGCCAGCCCGTGTCTTTTGATTGGGGAGCTTAATTCATTAACATTTTATGCTGTTACTCTACAGGCAGTTCTTATTCCACCCATTTTGAGCTTTGGGCTTTATCTGTCATATTTTATTTTCACCACTCTTTTTACACTTTCAGTTACTTTTACTGATATAATCTTCATTTCTAGACTCTCTTCCAAGCCCCTCTTGCCTGTCTTTTTTTTTTTCAGGCTGTAGCACTCCCTTTAGTATTTCCTGCAAAGCTAGTCTCTTGGTTACAAACTTTCTCAGTTTCTGATTATCTGTGAGTAGTCTAAAATCACCCTCATTTTTGAAAGACAGTCTTGCCAGATATAAGATTTTTGGCTCGAAGTTTTTCCCTCACAATATCATAACTATATCATACCACTGTCTTGCCTCCTTGGTTTCCGATGAGAGCTTGGCACTTAATCTTACTGTGTATCCCTTATATGTTATGCATGGCTTTTCTCTTGCTGCTCCTGGAATTCTTTGTTTTTGGCATTTATGTTCTGATTAGTATGTGTCTCAGAGTTGGTCTATTTGGATTCATTTGGATGGGAGTATGATGTGCTCTTGAACTCAGATATCTCTTACAGGGTTGGGAAATTTTCTGCCTGTTATTTCTTCAAATATTCCTTCTGCCTGTTTTCCCTTCTCTTCTCCTTCTGGGACACCCATGTTTGCATGTCTCTTGCCATCATTTCATTCCCTGAGACTCTGTTCAATTTTTTCCATTCTTTTCTTCATCTGTTCTTTTTATGTTTGGTCTCAGAGGCCATGTCTTCAAGGTCCCTAATCCTTTCTTCTGCCTCCCCAAATGTGCTGTTATATACCTCCAGTGTATTTTAATTTCATTTATTGTGACTTTCATTCTCATAAGATCTGCTATTTTTCTGTCTGTGCTTTCAAATTTTTCTTTGTGCTCACCCAGTGTCTTTTTAATATATCATTAATCTTTTAGCCATCTCATTGAATTTATTTAGGAGATTTGTTTGAACATCTATGATTAGTTGTCTCAACTCCTTTATGTCACCTGGAGGCTTATCTTGTTCCTTTAACTGGGCCATAGCTTCCTGTTTCTTGGTGTGGATTATAATTTTTTTGCTGGTGTATTGACATCTGACTTACTAGATGTATTTATTTTGGGCACAGTTTCTCTCTTTAGTTTAGGGCTTTCTTGCCCTTTCTCCCTTGCTGGTTGTGTAGTAGGAACCAAGGATGTAGTTGGTAACATAGCTGTGGAGGCTGAATCTGCTCACATTGCCTCAGGGACCAGGGAAGCTTCTCCCACCTTTCTCCTCTACCAGGGGTAGGAACAGAGCCACAGCTGTGTGTAATAATCCAAGTCGTGCAGGTCAAGACCATCTGTAGTTGCCCAGAAAGACTGATGAAGCTTCACATCCTTTCCTCCCCTGCTGGGGCAGGGATGGAGCTGCAGTTGTGGGCAGCAGTCTATGCTGTGTGGGTCCAAGATGACTGCGTTTACCAAGGTAGACTGATAGAGCCCCACCCCCTCCCTCCTCTGCCAGGGGTGGAGATGGACTCCCCGGAGCGCCCAACAATCTGATTTGTGTGGCCTGAATGTGCCTGCATGGATCTGAGAGGCTATCCCACACATTTTGATATGCTGCATTTTAATGTGCATTCTGTTCAAAATATTATCTAATTTTCCTTGAGACTTTGTCTCTGACCTATGGATTATTTAGAATTGTAGTGTTTAATTTCCAACTGTTTCCAGATTCTACTTTTATCTTTCTGTTGTTGGTTTCTACTGTTTCAATTTTTATGTCTTTGTCAAATTTGGGAAGCTTTCAGCCATTAATCTTCAACTCTTTTTTTTGCATCTTAGTCTTCTTTCCAGCTGAGACTGATGACATAAATTGTAGAAATTTTGATATTGTTTCCCAGATCTTTCAGGCTCAGCTAATTTTATCCAATATTTTTCTCTCTCTTGTTCAGATGGGATCATTTCTATTCACTTATTTCAGTTTCATTGACTCTTTTCTCTTTCATTTCCATTCTGCTTGTGAGCCCATATAGTAAGCTTAAAATTTTTCATTATTATAATTTTCATTTCTTAAAGATCTGTTTGGGTTTTATTTAAATTTTCTAATTTTCTGCTGAGAATTTCTATTTTTCCATTTGTTTCAAGAGCATTCCCACTTACTTTTTGGAACATTTTTATAATAGCCACTTCAATATCTTTGTCAGATAATTCCAATACGTGTTCCTTTTTTTGGTACTCACATTTTCCAGTTTTCTTTTCCTGTGAGAGTTGAGATTGTTCCTGGCTCTTCATAACCCAAGTACTTATGGATGATATTCTAAACATTTTTAATATTTTATGAGACTCTGGGTCTTGTTTGTCCTATGAAAGATGTTGATATTTTTGTTTAATGGAAAATCAACCTTGTTGAGTTCAAGTTCCAGGTTCTGACACACATTTTGTAGGTTTCCATTCAGTTTCACTTTCAAAACCTTCACATTACTCTTGGGTCTGGCCCACGTGTGCACCCTTCAGTGTTGGGGCCTGTTTGGTGGTTTCTCTCTTCGTTCACTTCTGTAAGTCTTTTCTATGCTGTGTAGGACCATCTTGCATGTTTTCCAGCTTGAGGGAGCTCAAAAGTTAATAAATAACTTTATGGGGTCATTGTCCCAAGATCCACCCTTTCCACAATCTCCCCAGTCCTTCCTAGGTCTCTGGAGCTACTCTTTCTGGTTTTATGGCCAGAAAGCCATGCCTTTAACTGACCCACACTACCACTTACTTCCTCTGAGTGTACCTATATCTGGGGCCAAGCAGTGAGAAGACAGAAAAAGGAGGAAAAAAAACCCACTAGGGATTTGCTTCACCCTGTTGAAACCGCAGCACTTCTAAGTGGAAAGGAAGGGACCCCTCCCTCAGAGGTGCTGAGGGTCTGCTGCCGCACCTGTCGGTCCCACCACTCAAGCCTGACCACAGGGCTTCTCCTGGAGCCCTCTGTCCATGGTGGTGCCCACTTCCAGTTTGGGTGCTGATGTGAGTCCAGGCTGGGGGGATAGCAGAGGAAAAAAAATGGTAAACTCACCAGTGGTTTGGTGGTACTTCAAATCTTGATCTTCTTCCCCAATCCACCTGCTACTATTTACTTTTCAGAGTCCTCAGATAGCTACTCCATGCCTTCTCCAGGATTTATAGCTGCATTCAGTGGGAAAGACAGGGTAGAGTGTGCTTTACTCTATCTTACCCAGAACCAGAAACCCTTTCTATTACTTTAAAACTATCTGTAACTTTATATTTCAAATGGTTTTCTTGCAGACAGTATATAGTTGGATCTTGCTTTTCAATCCAATTAAACAATCTATGCTTTTTGGTTGGAGTCTTTAACCATTTACAATTTATTGCAATTATAAATACAATTGGATTAAAATCTACCATCTTGATGTTAGCTTTTTTATATTTATCCCATTTGTCCTTTGTTCCTTTTTAATTCTTTTCCTGCCTTTGGATTAATAGGGTGTTTTAGGGATTCATTTTATCTCCACTATTAGTTTATTGGCTATTACTCTTCATTATTGCTTTTAGTGGTTGTTCTAGGGTTTACAATGCACATCTTTACCTTATCATGGACTACCTTTAAATGACATCATGCCACTCCATGTATAATGTAAAAACCTGACATAACTGTTCTCCCATTGTTACTTTCCTAATTTTTATTCCAAGGGCCAGCAAACTATGGTCCGTAGGCCAAATCTGACTTACCACCCATTTTCTTAAAAGTAAAGTTCTATTGGAACAGAGTTATGCACATTTATTGATGTATTTTCTATGGTGCTTTCACACTGCAATAGCAGAGTTGGAGTTGGAGACCATATGGTTTGCAAAGCCAAAAATATTTACTCTTTGGCACTTTAAAGAAAAGGTTTGCAGAGTCCTACTTTATGCTATCAGAGTCTTACATTTTATTTCTTCATATGCTATAAACCTCACAATACATTATTATTTTGCTTTAAACAATCAATTATATTAAAAGATATTAAAAAGTAAAAGGGAAATCTTTCATATTTACCCATTAATTTACTACTTCTAGCCCTCTTCATTGTTTTGTATCGACTCATATTTTTATCTGGTCTCTGTTTTCTTCTACTTAAAGAGCTCCTTTAACAATATTTTTTGTAATTTAGGTATACTGGTGATGAATTCTCTCAGTTTTTGCTTGTCTTAAGCAGTCTTCAATTTTGAAAGATAGTTTTGCTGGGTATAAACTTCTAGGTTGATATTTTTTCTTTAAATATTCTAAAATTGCTACTCCACTGTCTTCTCTTTTGCGTTGTTTCTGATAACAAGTCTGCTGTTATATTCTTGTTTCTCTGTATGCATGTGCCTTTTTTGCTCTGGTTGCTTAAAAGATTTTCTCTTTATCATTATTTTTTCAGCAATATGATTATGATATGGCTTCTTGTTATTTTCTTCACACTTTCCTTAGATATGTGGGTTTCCGTTTTCACCAAATTTGGGAGGTTTTGACTATTATTTCTCCAAATACTTTTTCTATTCTCCCCTCCATCCCCCTGGGACTTTATATATACTTAGGTTAGACTGTGTGATATTGTTCCACAGATCATTAATTCTCTGTTTATATACATATATATAAATATATATGTATATTTATATATATATACTTATTTACCTATCCCTATATATATTTATCTTATTCAGTCTGTGCTGCACATAAGATGGTTTCTATTTCTATCTTCAAGTTCTTTGATACTTTCTTCTGCCATGTCTAGTCTTTTATTAATACCATCCAATATTTTTAAAAAATTTCAGATGCTGAATTTTTCATCACTAGAAGTTTCATTTTTTACAGACTGTATCTTCTATTTCTCTCAAGTTCTTTTGTCCCTCTACATTCTTGAGCATGTACAGCATATTCATAATAGCTGTTTAAATATTCGTATCTGCTAATTCTATCATCTCTGTCATTTTTGTATATGTTTCCTTTGATCTTTTTTCCCTGTGGTTGTGGGTCATATTTTTCTTACTTCTTTGCATGCTTAATAATAATTTTGATTGGGTGTTTTGGGGTCCTGGATTCTTTTATATTCCATTAAACAGTGTTGGGCATTATTTTGGCACACAGTTAAGTTCCTTGGGATTCAGTTTGGTCCTTTCAAAGCTTTCTTTTACAATTGGTTATGGCAGGTCCAGAGTAGCCGTTAGCTATGCTTTCATTTATTTACTCGGTATTTAGCCTTGGGTATTCTGAGCTTTCTCCACTCTGGCTGGTGAGAAGGTGAATTATTCCGAGCTCCATTTGAGCTTTGACAGGAATTGTTTGACTCACTGCTTTCCAGTGGTCCTTTCCTCAGCCTTCTGCTCCACAAATTCTAGCCACATTGGCCTTTCCAAACTCTGTCTCCTCAACAGAGGGACTGCTGGCCTCCCTTCCCGCACGGTGGCCTGGAGGCTGCCCCTGGGCAGCAACCGGGGCACCTGTAGGGCTCCCTGAATGGTTCTCCTTCTTTTAGGGATGGCAGTGCTGTGTTGTCCAATGTCTAACAACTCTTGTTGCAGTATTTCATCCCTTGTTGATGGCTGGAGGGAAAGTCCTTTCATCCAGAAGCAAAGACCAGATACTTCCTTTGATAATTTCCAATTTTTGGCCAACTTGCTGTCAGACCTGATTAGACTGTGATTGTTTACACCCTCTCATGTGGCACATGAGCTTATACTAGGATCGAAGTGCCAGCCCTGTGGTTTCTCACTGTTCACTTCCACTTGCTTTATTACTCTGTACAAAGTGTGGCTTCTTTGCAGAAGTCTTTTGAAACTCCTTATCTGTTTTCTCACAGGAGTTCAGTTAAATACACTGCTGTTTAGATAGCGATCTGTAAACCCACACACTGGGCAAGGTGAACGGTGACTCATCACCGTTGATTTTCCAAATCGCCACCTGGCTAGGTTGCCACAGCTGCCTGCTGCCCTCAGAGCCTGACCGTGCACCAGGACAGGGCCGGAGCCCGCCCGCCGGGGGCCATCTGACACAGAAACTGAGGGAGCGCGATGTCTGTGTCTTACTCACGGGTAAAATCTCACTTCTCTCCTAAACTTTCAGATTCAGAATAAGTCTGCACAGTTGTCTTGAGCACCTCCTGGGAAGCAGCAGCCCATGCCACATCCACAGCTGTAGGAGCAGTGGGTTGAGACCCCTGGAAGTCAGGGGGCAGCTAAAGCTCTATTTTAATAGTGGGGGCCGTAATCTTCAGCGGGTCTTTACACTGACTCACTGAGTCATAACCCGTATTTACAACAAGACAGTGTAGAATAGAAAGCAGTAGATTTCATGAAATACAGGGAGGTCAGTTTCCTTTCCGATTTCTACAGCTTTCTTCCTTGCGTGGCGAGGGGTCTCGAGTGGGGAGGGCGTACGAAGCCAGGCGCCCTCTGAGCTGGAAGGAGGGGCTCTGGGAATGCCGAAGTCCGTTTCTGCATCTCAGGTGGGGTCCAAGGCCCAGCCCCACACGGCCTGTCATCAGCCAGGGCCAGCTGGTCCAGGAAGGGCTGGGACGTGGGGGAGGGGGAGACCGCCCCAGCCCCCGGGGAGGGACATGGGCCGAGCCGGCCCATTGGGGGGCCTGAGAGGTGGGGGTGGCGGCCAGTGGCTGTGGCCCCACGGAGGCCCCGGCGCCCGGCTGGTTACCTTTCTCACAGTGGCGTCCCTCGAAGGGCTCCGCACACACGCAGGTGTAATTCCCCACCAGGTCCACACACGAGCCCCCGTTCAGGCACGGGCCGGGGCTGCACTCATCCACGTCTGCGGGGCAGCAGAGCACACCCTGGGCTCCAAGCCGGCCCCCGGCCCCCAGCCCAGGAGCCACTCCCAGCACCACCCCAGGCCCCGCCCCTCCAGGCCCCAGGGCAGCCGCTCACCTGTTTCGCAGGTGGCCCCCGTGTACCCGGCTGGGCACACGCACACTGCGGTGCCGTTTTCCACCCGGCACTGGCTGCCGTGCCGACACTCTTTGGCGTCACATGGGGATTGTGCTACAGGGGAGAGGAGAGGACGGTGGGCTCCCTGGCTGCAGTGGCCCGACGGGCAGAGGCCCCCCACGCCAGGCACCTGGAGCTTGCAGCAGGGCCACGTCTGGCCATCTCTGTGGGGGGTGGGTGACAGGCTGGGAGGGGGCCTGACCAGGCCGGGTACTCCATCTGAACCGGGTTCAGCTGAGCAGACCCAGTGTCTCTTGTGGTCACTCTGTGTGCCCATGTGGGCATGCTGGAGGGGTACGGGGTGAACCGGACCCTGCTTCTGTCCTGTCTGCGGTCAGTGGGTGGGTAGACCCTCTCCTGGCTATTCTGTGCCAAGGGCTGTAGTCACAGAGTGGGGTGCTGGTCATGGGGCTTGGGGGATAACCCCAGCAGGTGGGAAGGAGGCAGCCAGAAGAGTGGGCCGCAGTGGGAGAGGCTCGTGTGGCCCCGAGGGGGAGCAGCCAGGGCAGGGCGGCAGTGGCGTCCTGATGGACGACCGGCCAGTGCATTGGCTCTGCCTGGCCCCCACCTCCCAGGAGCGCCAGGCAGGGTGCCAGGCAGGGTGCCAGGCAGGGCCCCAGGAGCGGACCAGCCTGCCTGCCGGGCTGGCCCTGGGAGGAGGCTCTGCTGGGAGACCCACTGTCCTCGGAGGCCAGGCACGGTGTGGGGTCTCGGGGACGAGTCCTGCAAGCACGCGGCTCCTTCCTCCCCACGCCAGCACGACACCGATCCTGGGACAAGGGCGGGAATGAGCTTCCTACTTTGCATACAAGGGCCCTGACGGCATTTAAGGAAGAAGACACCAAGTCTCCCCAGGGAGAACTTCCTCACGCATTCTGTGCAGCAAAACTAGACAAAGATGTCTGAGGAAAGGAAAGGCACAGACCGGGCTCTCTCATGAATGTAGACACAAAAACCCTCAACATGCTACAGGCAAATCAAGTCCAACAATGTATAAAAAGAATTGTACACCGTGACAAAGTGTGATTTATCCCGGGAGTGCAAGGCTGATTCCTCCATCAAAAACCAATCAGTGGAATCCACCACATCAGACTGAAAAAGAAAAATCGTATGACCATATCAGTTGACACGGAAAAGCATTTAATAAAACCCCCCAACTCATTCACAATAAAGACTTTCAGCAAACTAGGAAGAGAGGGGAGCTTCTATAAGATGGTAAAGAATATCTCCAAGGACCTGAAGAGAACCTCATACTGAATGGTGAGGTATGTTTCCCCCTAAGATTGGGAACAAGTCTTAGTTAGTGCCATAAGTCAGGAAAAGAAAAGAAAAGGTATGTAGATTGGAAAGGAGGAAATAAAACTGTATTTGAGTATGGAAAATCCTAAATACAACAATAACAACAAAATCCTGGAACTAACAGGTGAGTATAGCATGGTTGCAGAATGCATGTCAACCTTACAGAAATAAAAAGGATTATAAGAGGGCACTATGAGCAATTATATGGTAAACAAATTAGAACATCTAGATGAAATGGACAAGTTCCTAGAAGCAACACATTACCTGATCTGATGCAAGAAGATAAAGGAAGTCTCTGCGTAGCTTTAACAAATAGAGTTTCAGTGAGTAATCAAAAACTCTTAACAAAGAAAAGTCCAGTACTGGATGGTCTCACTGCTGAATGCTATGAAACATTTTAAGAAGATTTAATACCAATCCCTCTCAAACTCTTCCAAAAAGTAGAATAGGAGGGATTCCTTCTCAAATCATTCTATAAGGCCAGCATCACCCTGATACCAAAGCCAGATAAGGAGAGTACAAGAAAAGAATGTAGATGTGAAAATCATCAACAAAATACTGGCAAACGGAATCCAAGAGTATATTAAAAGAATTACATACCATAACCAAGTGGGACTTATTCCAGAAATGCAAGGATGGTTCAACATAAGAAAATCAATTAAGGGAAGCAGACTTGGCCCAGTGGTTAGGGTGTCCGTCTACCACATGGGAGGCCCGTGGTTCAAACCCCAGGCCTCCTTGACCTGTGTGGAGCTGGCCCATGTGCAGTGCTGATGCACACAAGGAGTGCTGTGCCATGCAGGGGTGTCCCCCACGTAAGGAAGCCCCATGCACAAGGAGTGCACCCTGTAAGGAGAGCCGCCCAGTGCGAAAGAAAGTGCAGCCTGCCTAAGAATGGCGTCGCCCACACGGAGAGCTGACACAACAAGATAACGCAACAAAAAGAAACACTGATTCCCTAGCCGCTGACAACAACAGAAGTGGACAAAGAAGACGCAGCAAATAGACACAGAGAACAGATAACCAGGGTGGGGGGGAAGGGGAGAGAAATAAATAAATAAATCTTAAAAAAAAAAAGAAAATCAATTAATATTATCATTACAGTAATAGAATGATGGAAAAAAGCACATGATCCTTTCAATTAATGCAGAAAAGACATTTGACAAAATCCAACTTTTTTTTTCATGATAAAAATACTCAGAAAAGTAAGATTAGAAGGGAACTTTCTCAATGATAAATGGCATTTATGAAAAACACACAGCAGGGAAACGGACTTTGGCCCAGTGGTTAGGGCGTCCGTCTACCATATGGGAGGTCCGCGGTTCAGACCCCGGGCCTCCTTGACCCGTGTGGAGCTGGCCATGCGCAGCGCTGATGCGTGCAAGGAGTGCCATGCCACGCAAGGGTGTCCCCTGCGTGGGGGAGCCCCACGCGCAAGGAGTGCGCCCGTGAGGAAAGCCACCCAGCGTGAAAAAGAAAGAGCAGCCTGCCCAGGAATGGCGCTGCCCACACTTCCCGTGCCGCTGATGACAACAGAAGCGGACAAAGAAACAAGACACAGCAAATAGACACCAAGAACAGACAACCAGGGGAGGGGGGATAATTAAATAAATAAATAAATCTTTAAAAAAAAAAAGAAAAACACACAGCAAATATCATAATGGTGAAAGACTGAAAGCTTTTCCCCTAAATTAAGGAACAAGAAAAAGTGCTGGCTGTCACCACTATTATTCAGTGTTGTACTAGAAGTTCTAGACAGAGCGATCAGGTAAGAGAAAGACATAAAAGGCATCTAAATTGGAAAAGAAAAGTCAAATTATCTTTATTTGCAGATGTCATGATTCTAGGTATAGAAAATCCCAAAGAATCCACAATGAATCTACTAGAACTAATAAATGAATTAAGGGAATTTGCAGGATACAGTGCAAATACTCAGAAGTCGGCTGGGTTTCTATACACCAATAATGAACACTAAGACAGAAATCAAGAAAACAATTCCATTTACAATAACATCTAGAATAATAAAATAACTAGGAATAAATTTAACCAAAGTGGTGAAAGACTTGTACACTGAAAACTACAAAACATGGCTGAAATAAATTAAATAAATCCTTAATAGAAAAGTATCTTGTGTTCACGAAGTGGAGGACTTAATACTGTTAAGATGTCAATACTGCATGACTCGTATGAGCATGCCCACACTCCCATCTTGAGTGTGTACTTTTGCTTTACATTACGTTCTCTTGCAACTAAAAAAAGTCAATACTGCCTAAAATGATCTACAAATTAAATGCAATCCTTATCAAAATTCCAGTAACCTTTTTGAAGAAATGGAAAAGCTGAACCTCAAATTCATATCAAGTTGCAAAGGACCTTGACTAGCCAAAAGTTTTTCAAAAAAGAAAAACAAAGTTGGAGGATTCATGCTTTCAAAACTTACAACAAAGCTACATTAATTTAAACAATGTTCACCCGAACAGCCAAAGCATCCTGGAAAAAAAAGAGTGACATGGGAGGAATTTCACTCCCTGACCTTGAAACATATTACAAAGCTACAGTGGTCAAAACAGTATGGTTCTGGCATAAAGACAGACACATTGGTCAGTGGAATAGAATTGAGAATACAGAAATAAACCCCACCTATACAGTCAACTAGTTTTTGGCAAACCTACCAAGTCCGTGTTAACAGAACAAAACAGTCTCTTCAACAAATGGTGCTGAGATATTTGGATAGCTACAACCAAAAGAATGAAAGAGGACCTCTATCTCACTCCTTGTACAAGAATCAACTCAGAATGATCAAAGGCCTAAATATAAAAGCCAAGACTATAAGACTACTAGGAGAAAGTAGGGAAACATCTTCAAGACCTTGTCGTAGGTGATGGTTTCTTGGATATTACACCCAAAGCACACACAACAAAAGAATAGGTAAATGGGACCTCCTCAAAAGTGAACACTTTTGTACCTTATAGGACTTTGTTAAAAGGGTGAAAAGGCAGCTGACTCAACTGGAGAAAATATTTGGAAATCACATGTCCAATGAGGGTTTAATATCCAAGATGTATAAAGAGATATTACAACTCAGCAATAAAAAGACAAATGACCCAATTAAAAATGGGCAAAAGACTTGAATAGACATTTTGTCCAAAGAAGAAATACAAATGGCAAAGAAAAAAAAAACCATGAAAAAATGGTTCAATGTCACTAATGATTAGGGAAATGCAAATCAAAACTACAATGAGATTTCATTTCACACGTATCAGAATGGCCACAATTAAAAAGACAGAGAACTACAAGTGTTGGAGAGGATGTTATTCACTGCTGGTGGGCATGCACAGTGGTATCGCTTCTGTGGAGGACTGTTT
Source organism: Dasypus novemcinctus (assembly GCF_030445035.2). Taxonomy (NCBI): domain Eukaryota; kingdom Metazoa; phylum Chordata; class Mammalia; order Cingulata; family Dasypodidae; genus Dasypus; species Dasypus novemcinctus. Next base: position 1,498,417 of record NC_080679.1, read on the forward strand.
GGCAGTTCCTAAGGAAGGTGAATATAGACTTGCCACGTGACCCTGCAATACCACTACTGGGTATACACCCAGAAGAATGGAGAGCAGCGACACAAATAGACATCTGCACCCTGATGTTCAGAGTGGTATTATTCACGATTGCCAAAAGTTGGAAACAACCCAGGTGTCTATCAACTGAAGAATGGATAAGCAAACTGTGGTGTGTACACACAATGGAATATTATGCAGTTGTAAGAAGAAATGAAGTCGTGAAGCATATGACAACATGGATGAACCTGGAGGACATTATGTTGAGTGAAGCAAGCCAGGCACAAGAGGACAAATACTGTATGATCGCATTATTATGAACCAAATATATTGTGTAACATATTGTATGAATTAAAAAAAATTTATATGTATCCAGTACATTTAATTGAGAAATGTATGTTTTTATTCAACTGTATTTTCTTTTTTCCTAATTATTGTTTATATTATCAATTATTAAATGTACAAACTAAAGTTAAAAAAAAGAAGAGTGTGGTAATGGCAAAGGATAGACATATAGACCAAAGGAAGAGAACTGAGAATCCAGAGATAAATCCACATATCTATGGCCATTTGATTTTCAACAAAGGTGTCAAGTCCATTCAATGAAGAAAGAACAGTCTCTTCAACAAATGATGCAAAGACAACTGGAAATCCACATGCAAAAGAATGAATGTGGACCCCTCTCTGTCTCATTTATAAAAATTAATTCAAAATGGATCAACAACCTAAATATCAGTGCTAATACTATAAACTTCCTAACAAGAAAACATGGGGAAATATCTTCAGTATCTTGTAGTAGGCAATGGATTTCTAGATTTTACACCAAAAGTATAAGCAACAAAAGAAAAAACAGATAAAATGGACTTCATTAAAATTAAAAATTTGCACAATAAAGGACATTATCAGGAAAGTGAATAGACAGTCTACAGAATGGGAGAATGCATTTAGAAACCATATTATCTGATAAAGGTTTAATATCCAGAATATCTAAAGAAATTCTACAACTCAGTAACAAAAAGACAAACAACCCAATTAAAAAGTGGGCCAAAGATTTGAGTATTTTTCCAAAGAATCTATCCAAATGCCAAATAAGTCTACAAAAACATGTTCAAAACCATTATCCATTAAAGAAATGCAAATTAAAACTACAATGAAATGCCACTTCATGCCACTAGGATGACTTTTCTTAAAAAACAAAACGGGGAAGTAGATGTGGCTTAAGCAGCTGGGCATCTGCCTACCACATGGGAAATCCCTGGTGCCTCCTAAAGAAGACAGGTAAGACAGTGAGCTGACAGATAGTGAGCTGAAGCAACGGGCTGGCGTGACAAGTTGGCACAACAAGATGATGCAACAAGACGCAGCGAAATGATGCAGCGAGATGATGCAATGAAGAGACACGGTAAGGAAACACAATAAGAGACACAATAAGCAGAGATGGTTCAAGTGACTGGGTGCCTCCCTCCCACATGGAAGGTCCCAGGTTTGGGTCCCAGTGCCTCCTAAAAAAAAACAGTGAGCAGAGAGCAGACATCAAGCGCAAACCACGGTGGGTAGGGTGGGGATAAGTAAATCTTAAAAAAAAAGCCAGGGGCATTTTGGGGACATTATTGCAATGATGGATACATGCCATTATATATTTTATCAAAACCTGTGAAATTATGCGGAGCAACATGTAAACCATGATGTAAACTATAGACCGTGGTTAGCAGCAGTGCTTCAGTGTGTGCTCATACATGTTCCTCAATTGTAACACAGGTACCACATTAATGAAAGGTGCTGCTAATGGGGTAAAGTGTGAAGGGCAAGGAGTGGGCTATATGGGAATCCTTATATATCGATAAAACTTTCATATAATCTAAAACATGTTTAAAAATAAAGGGAAAAAAATCACTTGAGAAACAAACAAACAACAACAACAACCAAAAAAAAAAACACCACACCTGAAAATAACCATGTGTTCCTGAGATTGGGAGAAGTAAGAACCACTGTTGGTGGCCGCTACAGAAAATGGTTTGGTGGTTTCCCAGAAAGTTAAACACAGAATTACCACATGACTGGGCAATCCCACGCCTGGGTATTTTCCTGTTGGGGGTTGAATCATGTCCTCCCAGAAGGCGTGTGCAGGTCCCAGCCCCTGGTCTTGTGAGCGGGAGCCCATTTGTAAACAGGACCTGTGAGGATGTGTCCACACTGGACGAGGGGGAGCCTTAATCCAACACGGCTGAAGTCCTTACAAGCCGGGGAAATTGGAATGGAATTCAATGGAGCCAGAAGAAAAAGACGCTGCCGTGTGCATTGCCATGGGATGGAAGAGCCAAGGAGCCCCAAAGGTGGCCGGCCAGCCAGAAGATGCCGGCCCCGGAGGACGCCTTCCAGCCTCTGACACCGAGAGCCGCTGCACGCCTGTGGGTTAGCCGAGCCCTCATGTGGCATTCGTTTTAGCGGGCAAGAAACTAAAACACCACTCAGTGGAGTTGTCAGCAGGGACTTGGGGACATTGTACACCAGTGTCCTTTGCACATTATTCACAAGAGTCTAAAGGTGGAAGCAATCCAGTGGATGAACGGATAAACAAAACATGGTCTAGCCACACAATGGAATATCATTCAGCCTTAAGGAAAATGAAGCTCTGATACATGCTACAACGTGGGTGAACCTTGAAGACTTCCTGTCAAGTAAAATAAACCAGACACAAACAGACAAATGTTGTATGATTTCTCTCACACGAAGTACTTAGAATAAGCAAGTTCATAGAGATAGAAAGTAGAATAATGGTTATTGGGGTAAGAGTTGAGCAGAATGGAGAGTTTTTGCTAAATGAGTATGAGTTTTGGTTTGACATGATGAAAATACCCTAGAAATAGTGGTGAAAGCTACACAGTATTATCAATGTATCCGGTGTCAAAAATCGGCCACTTAAAATGGTTAAAATGATTTTCTGTATATTAGACCACAATTAAAAATAAACAAATTACATTTAAAAACATACAAAGACTAGGTAAACACCCTAAAATATCCCCCTTAGTTACCTCCAAGACATGGAATAACAGGTACTTTTGTGTGTTTTTTTGAGCTTTTTTTGTGTGTTTTTTTGAGCTTTTAGTGTTTTCTAAGTTTTCCAAAATGAGTATCCATTACTTTCCAAACTAGTAAGAGGCTGATTTTAAACATAAATACCTAGTTACAATTTGTATTTTTAAAAAATACTGTTTTTTTTACCCTTTGAATTTTGTATCATGCGATGTACTATTATTTCAAAAATAGAAACAAAAATATTTTAAATGTGAAAAAGTTATCATAGACATAAATATAAAATGCAAAACTATAAACTTCTTGATGAAAACATAGGAGAAAATCTAGGTGACCTTGGGTTGGGAGAATTTTTAAATACAACTCCTATAGTATGATTCATGGAAAGAAAAAGATTGATAATTTAGAATTTATTTAAATTAAAAACCTTTTCTCTGAAAGATGCTGTTGAGAAAATAAGAGACAAACCATGACTAGGAGACAATATTTGAAAACCACATATCTGATAAAGAACTTGTGTCCTTTGGAACTCTTCAGACTCAACAATAAGAAAGCAAATAACCCAATAAAAAATGAGTAAAAGTCCTGAACAGACATTTTACCAAGAAGATGTACAGATGGGAAATAAGTATATGAAAAGATGCTCAAAATCATTTTTTCCTGAAGGAATTTCAAATTAAAGCGAGACACCACTACACACCCAACAGCAGGAATAACATCCTAGAATTGTCGGGCTGGCTGCGGCCAGGACGGAGTAGCAGGGAGTCTCACCCACTGCTGGTGGCGCACTCCACGGCAAGAGGCACGCTCAAGCGCCCAGACCTTGGTGTCTAACCTGTTCCCCCATTCAAGGGATCAGGCTCCTTGGAAAGAAGGCTGATTCTAGGGCTGGGGCAGGGAACAGACAAGCTCAGCCTGGGCATATTGTGCCAGAAAGAAGGAAGTGCTTTAAAAACACCCACTGGGGGTTCTGAGGGCAGGGGGAGGGAAAAACAGGTGTAACAAGGGGGTGTTTTCGGGACTTGGGAATAGCCCTGAATGACATGACAATGACAGATACATGACATTACATATTTGTCATAACCTACAAAATTGTGTGGGAGAGAGTGTAAACTACAATGTAAACTATAGTCCACGCTTAGTGGCAGTGCTCCAAAATGTTTTCATCAATTGTAACAAATGTGCCTCACTAAGGAAGGATGCTGTTAATGTGGGAAAACGTGGGAGGTGTAGGGAGCAGGACACGTGGGAACCCCGTATATTTTTATGTAACATTTACGTAATCTAAGTATTTTTAAAATATATATATGTTTATATAAATATAAGTATATATATTTTAAAAAACAAAACAAAAAACATCCCACAGTGATGGGCTCTGCCAAGCGTAGAGGAACCCCCTGAACGAGTGCCCAAAGGCTACAGTATCCCAAAGCATAAAGTAAACACCCAGGAGTCCTTAGGATATCAGCAATGATTGAAGAAGTAAACCCCCGAGGAGAATTCCAAATAATCTAGTCGACTCTGCCTAGAGGAGCTGGAGCCTAAGTCCCCTCCTTCAGTGTGTGTGGGGGGACGGCAAGGGGGTCACCTTTTCTGTGGAGAGGGTGGGCGAGCACTCTGTGCTGGTGGCCTGCAGAGGGGCTTTGGGAAGCCAGGTGGACAGCTGACACGCTGCTGCCCAGCCTGGCCATCGCTGGGCCCCCCCGCCTGGCCCCCCAAAAGCCTGTGGTACCCACACATGGAGCACTCTCTGGGCCACCTCCCTGGCTTTTGGGGAGAACAGAGGCGGTCACCCATATGCGGGGACCCCACCCCACGCTGCTCTTTTTAAGAGCACATGGACGATCCCAGGGTCCACAGGACGGAAGAATAGAGTATGGACTAGAGTGGACGTACTGCTATTCTACTGTGCAACTACTGTCACTAATAGTGGAAGAAACTGCAGCACTGATGTGGGGAGAGGGAGGAAGAGAGGTGGTGTGGGGGAATTTTCAGGATTGGAGTTGTCCTGGGTGGTGCTGCAGGGACAGATGCTGGACACTGTGGGTCCTGCCATGGCCCACTGGGTGGACTGGGGGAGAGTGTGGACTACAATGTGGACCACTGTCCTTGGGGAGCAGCAGTGCTCCAAAACCTATTCACCAAATGCAGTGGATGTGCCACGATGGTGAAAGAGGTGGTTGATGTGGGAGGAGTGGGGTGAGGGGGGTGGGGCTATATGAGGCCCTCATATATTTTTTTTAATGTAACATTAAAAAAAAAAGAATGTAGAACCAAAAAATTAAAATTAAAAAAACAAAACAAGAGAAATGTATTCTCTCACAATTAGGAAGACCAGAGGTCTAAAATCAAGGTGTCAGTAGAACCTGTGAAGGTTTAGGGTATCTTTCCTTACTTTTTTTTTTTTTAAACATTTATTATTTCTCTCCCCTCCCAGCCACTCCAGTTGTCTGTTCTCTGTGTCTATTTGCTGCGTGTTCTTCTTTGTCCGCTTCTGTTGTTGTCAGCGGCACGGGAATCTGTGTCTCTTTTTGTTGTGTCATCTTGTTGTGACAGCTCTCTGTGTGTGCGGTGCCATTCCTGGGCAGGCTGCACTTTCTTTTGCACTGGGCGGCTCTCCTTATGGGTGCACTCCTTGCGCGTGGGGCTCCCCTACGTGGGGGACACCCCTGCGTGGCACAGCACTCCTTGCGTGCATCAGCACTGCGCATGGGCCAGCTCCACACGGGTCAAGGAGGCCCGGGGTTTGAACCGCGGACCTCCCATGTGGTAGACGGACGCCCTAACCACTGGGCCAAGTCCGCTTCCCCCTTACTTCTTGTAATAGCTTCTGGTGGCTCCATAGGTAAAACTGTGTATGTGTGAGGGGAATATATAGGAAATCTATATGTGCACATGATTTTTCTGTAAATCTACAATTTCTCTAATAAAAATGTGTAAAAAGAAAAAAGAAAAAGCGCACATGGACGGCCAGCAGGGCAGGCGTTTCTGGACGAGGCCAAATGCCCTTGCGTGGAATGTGCTCTTCTGTATTCCCTGGAAGTGGCCACGGGACACTTCTGGGCAGGACAGCGGCCAGGAGCGGGAGGGGCCTGGCGGCAGCGTGGCTGGATCCCCAGCACGGCCACCTTTCAAAAGCCCAAGCAGCCCCCTCTTGGGAGGTTCCTCTGTGCTCCTTTCCACCTTGAAATCACACTTCCATTCCATTTCTCCTGCAGAATTTTATCCTAATGTCATCTCTTTGTACGTGTGAAAGTCTTTTATTGACATCTTGTCATCTTTGCAATAAACATATATACGCAGACTGGAATTGCACATTTTAAAATCCCTGTGGCCTTCTGTCTCCACGGGTTAAGTGCTGCCTTTCTGGCCGGCACTGCCGCCCTGGTTATTTGCACGCACTCCGTCTGAACGGCCTACTATGGCGTTATGAGAACTGTCCCGTAGTGGCAGGTGGGTGTCTCACTGTGCCGGTGGGGGCGGGTGACCGTACCGCTTCCATTTACGAGGCTTTCCTCTGCCTGCACCCCCACAGCGGGCCCGGGGTGGGAATGGGGGTCCCCCTTGCTTCACCGGGTGGGTGGGGGCCGTGAAGGAATGTTGGACGCTGCAAGGTACACGGAGCTGAGGGTGGGGGCTGCAGTTGGGAAGTGCAGTGGGGATCAGGAAGGCCCCCAACCTGCCTGAGACCCTGTGAGACCCTGGGGGGCGGTTCACCGCGCTCCTGCTGCTTCCAGGGAGCACAGGATGGTGGAAGGAGGGCCCAGGGTCAGGGGGCGGTGCACAGACAGCACAGCACACGCGGCCGTGCCCCCGACCAGCAGAGGCAGCTCTGGCCCTGCACCCCCACCTTCCCATGAAGCCTGCCTGGGGCGAGAGGGGCTGGCCCAGAGGGGCTCTGCAGCTGGCCCTGACCCCAGCCCGCCCGGAACCGCCCCTGCCTGTTCCTCCGTGGTCGGAGCGCAGGGCCCGGGACAGGGGCCTTGGTCATCGCCCACGCTCCCCCAGGCCCCCCGCGGCCCCCACAGACTGACCAACACTCCCCTCCTGGCTGGGGGGATGGCCGTGGGGCGCCGGGCTCCTACCTGTCTCACAGGTGGGCCCCCCAAAGCCGGCTGGGCACTGGCAGCTGAAGCTGTTGATGCCGTGGGAGCAGGTGCCCCCGTTCTGGCACGGGTGGGAAGCACACTCGTTGACATCTGCGGAGGGGCCAGGTGGCGGGTCAGTGAGGAAGGGGGAAGTGCAGCTACGGGGCGCAGCAGGGTCTACCCCCCCTCCCCCGCAGGCCGCACACCCCCGAGGCCGAGCCGCTCACCCAGGTGGCACCTCTTCCCCGTGAAGCCCGCCAGGCAGGAGCAGGTGTAGGAGGGGCTGCCCGTGACGCAGTCGTCCATGCACTCGCCGCCGTTGAGGCAGGGGCGCAGGGCCAGGCACACCGAGGCTGCGGGCAGAGGGCCGCGCTGTCCCTCCCGCCTGCAGGCCCGAGCAGGGGGGGGGGCATCCAGCCACCGCGTCCCCCCGCCCGACGGCCGTGGCAAGCCGGTCACCTCTGTCCCCATGCAACCCCACAACCCCACCCCGCTCCTGCAAGCTTGGACCTCCTGACACAGCCACCCACACAGGTCCAGCAACAAAGGGGGCAACCGTGGGCAGGTGGGGGGGTGGTCCCGAGCTGAGAGCAGAGGCGGTGGGCGGTGTAGGGGCGCAGACCCTCCTGGAGGGGTCACAGTCTGTTTCCTGCTCCGGCAGGGACGGTTCTAGAAACCCGGGCAAGCCCCAGCACCCTTCGGTTTCCTTGACTCTGAGTGTCGCCAGGGCCCTGCAGGCCACCGCCACCCCCGTGCCCGGCTCTCGAGGACAGGCGGCCGTGGGGCTGCGGCCACCAGGTCCCTACAGCTGGAGGGTCAGGCCCCCCGACACGTGCGATTAATGCGTTAGCCCAGGGGGACTGTTTGGAGCCCCCGGAGCCCTCTGTGGCCGGCGCGCACGTTTCCCCCGCGGAGCGTGCGTCCTGCGCGCAGCAGCTCCGCGTCTGGCCCAGCCCTTCCCCGCGTGAGACTTCAAGTCCTCCCGGGGCTCACGCGCATCCCCGAGGCCCATCCAGCCCACCGCCCCCCCCCCGGACTAACGTGCCCAGGGGCCGCCAGGAGCGAGGTGCGGGTGGCCGGGTGCCGCCCCCAGCCCCGCAGGCTTGGGGTCCCAGAGCCTCGCCCTTCCCCGGAGGCGGCACGGAGCTCACAGGGCGGTGGGGAGAAGGCCCTCCCCGCTGGGAAGGAGCCCCCGGGGGACAGCCGCGGGGGGCCAGGCCGGCCCGCTGGCAGCTCTTGGCTGAGCATCTCGCGGGACCCCTCCCCCAATTCCTAAGCAATAGTGTTGTGGGGCTCCACCTCGCGCGCGCCCTCCCCCCACCCCCCCCACCCCCAGGGCCCCGCCCTCCCGCTGCCGGCCTTCCCAGCCCAGGGCCGCAGGGGCCAGGAGCGCCCTGGACCACGCCCACCAAGGCCCACCGCAGGGGAGGGGCCCACGGGGCCCGTGAGGCTCCCAGGGACACACACGTGGCCCCTCCCCGCGCTGCAGGCTGGTGTGGGAACCGGCGGCACCTCAGCCCACCCCCCACCCCCCCACCCCCCAGGGAGAGGCGCCCCTGAGGCCCCGGGGCGGACTCCCCAGCCCCGAAGACGCCCCCAGCCCCGCAGCGCCCCCAGCCCCGCAGGCCCCCTCCAGCCCTGCAGCCCCCTTCCAGCCCCCAGCCCCGCAGGCCCCCCCCAGTCCCGTAGGCCCCGCAGCCCCCCTTCAGCGCTGCAGCCCCGCAGGGCCCCCCCCAGCTCCCCCGGACCCCCCCGGCCCCGCCGGCCCCGCAGCCCCCTTCCAGCCCCCAGCCCCGCAGCGCCCCCAGCCCCGCAGGCCCCCCCAGCTCCCCCGGACCCCCCGGCCCCGCCGGCCCCGCAGCCCCCTTCCAGCCCCCAGCCCCGCAGCGCCCCCAGCCCCGCAGGCCCCCCCAGCTCCCCCGGCCCGCCCGGCCCCGCCGGCCCCGCCGGCCCCACTCCAGCCCCCAGCCCCGCAGGCCCCCCCCAGCTCCCCCGGACCCCCCGGCCCCGCCGGCCCCGCAGCCCCCTTCCAGCCCCCAGCCCCGCAGGCCCCCCCCCAGCTCCCCCGGCCCGCCCGGCCCCGCCGGCCCCGCCGGCCCCACTCCAGCCACGCAAGACCCCCGCGGCCTCTTTCCCGCCCGCCCCGGAGGGCCCGCGCCGGAGCCGGGGGTCCTCTTACTTGTATGGCCGCAGCCCCCCACGCGCACCTGCGCATCATCGATTCGGAAGGCCCAGCGCCCGGGCACGCCCACGTTGGTGGTGGTCTCCACCTCGGCCACGCCCGCCGTGCGCGAGCCGGGGATGCTGAAGTAGCGGCGCCCGTCGCCCGCGTTGAAGCCGGCCTGCGGGCGGGGGGGCTGCGGCTGAGGCCTCCGGGAGCCCCTGGGACCCCCGGGGGACAAGGGCTCGGAGCGCCGGTGTTAGGGGCACCCCAGACCCCCGCCTCGGGCTCCCCGGGTGCCTCCAGCCAAGGGCAGTGTCGGGCTGCCCGCGCCGCCCCACCCCTCGGCACCCAGCACATGGGCCCAGGGGAGAGTGGACACCCAGGAGGGCTGGACGTCAGCACCTGGCCGCCCCCCAGGGACAGGTGACGGGTGGTGAAAGGGCGGGGCGGCCGGGCTGAGGTCCCTGCGTTTGAACCCCCCAGGTGGTCTCGGGCCAGGCCCACCCAGCCCGTGGGGCTCGCTCTGCAGGCGCCCCTTCTGCTCAGGATGCTGGGAGGACCCGGTGGCCGGCAGGACCGGGCCCAGCTCGGCCTCAACCCCCCTCTCCTGCTCCTGCCCTCTGCAGCTGTGGCCCTGCCACGGGCCCCCCCCCCCCACACCTCTGCCTCCACTGCACCCCGTCCCCCCCCAGCTTCTGCTGGGGCCAGGGGCTGTCTGTGCCCCCCTCCAGAGGCGCCCCTTGGGGCTGCCACTGCCCTGCCCTCTCCTCTCCCCTGCCCTCCCCTCTCCTCCCAATTGTCCCCTCTCTCCTCTCCCCTGGCCTCCCTCTCCCCTCCTCTCCCCTTTCCTCTCCCCTGCCCTCCCCTCTCCTCTCCCCTCCCCTTTTCTCTCCTCTCTCCTCTCTTCTCCTCTGCCTTCCCCTCCCCTCTCCTCTCCCCTGCCCTCCCCTCTCCTCCCACTTGTCCTCTCTTTCCTCTCCACTGCCCCCCTGCCCTGTGCACCTCACCCTGTCCCCCTCCCCTCCCCACCCTGCTTCCTCTGTCCTTGAAGCACTAAGGCACCCTGCTGGCCCGTGGGCCCACCTGTGTCCACTCTCCGGTCTCACTCCCTCCACAGCTGGTCCCTGGGCCACCGGCCAAGACAGACTGCAGGACAGTCAGTGCCCACAGCCGCCGGCACCCAGGAAGGAGACACCCAGGAGGAAAGGAGCCACGGGAGGGCTGCGGGGGCGGCAGGCCTGCGCCGGCCTCGTGGTTCCGGGCGGGGAGCAGCCTCGGGAACGCGTGGGGCCGCGGCCGCTCCACCCCGGCCCTGCTGGGCAGCCCTGGCGCGGGGAGGGGAGCCCACACCCACCTGGGCTGCGATGCCCCCCAGGCCGGCTGCGTTGCCCCCGCTGCTGGCATGCATGCCCGTGGTCCAGGCGATGGTCTCGTAGTTGAAGATGGTGAAGGAGACGTTGCCGTCGGTGATGAGCACCACCTGGAAGGTGTTCACCTGCGGAGGCGGGAGCTGAGCCGCCGCGCCCGCCACCCCGCCGCGCCCCGCCGCGCCCCAGACCAGGCCGCCCCGTGCCGGCCCCCGGGGGAGCGAAGCCCCAGAGGCCAGGGCACTCGGGCGCCCGGGCGGCTCCTGGGGGGCTCAGGCCCTGCCAAACCACAAAACCGTCTGGTGTGGACAGATGAGACCATCAAAAGGAAAAGGGGAAGGGGAAAGGGCAACAAGGAACCCGATCAAGAAAATCTCGCAGGCCCCACACGGAGGCGCCCACGCGAAGCCTCACGTCCCCAAAACCCAAAACCTAAAACCCAAAACCCAAAACACTAGTTTCCATTTCCTGTAATGCCGGCTTGCCCCAAGCACCACGTTTAGTAGTCGGTCAGTTATCGCCAGCTAAACTCTTTCCTAGGCTAGTTTTCTGGTTCCTAAGCCACCTCCTGCTCCCCACCTTGTGCGACCCCCTACGTAAAATGCAAGCTCCAGAGGAGGATGTAGCTCAGTGGTTGAGCACCTGCTTCCCATGTATGAGGTCCTGGGTTCAATCCCTGGTACCTCCTAAAATTAAAAAAAAAAGGAAACCACGCGTCAGCCATTCAGGACATCTCAACCTGCTTCTGCGCGCCCCCCACGAGCCGCCCCGCCCCCCACCCCCACCCCCGTCTCCTTTCTGAGTGGGATGCTGCCCGGTTCGCGAATCACTCAATAAAGCCGTGAGATCTTAAATGGTACAACACGTTTTCTTTTACTAAAAGGCAGGTCTTAATAGTTAGGTTTTATGGCTTACATGGAATTCTCAAATTCCGCAAAACATTTCATGAAAATATTAGAGGATGGTGTATATAAAGATGTAGATCAGGGCAAAGGACAGGATTTTTTAGTAAGTGGTCTTGATACAAAAAGATAACCCTGAAAAACAACAGTTAGAGACCTGCTTTACACCACACCTGGAAAAAAGTCCCACATTGGTGTAAGCTATGGAAAACAATGTAAGTATATGCAAGTATAACTATTTAAGAACATATAAGTATAGCTATAGAAGCAACTATAAAACTAAGAAGAAAACAGGCAAGCATGTGTAGAATCCTGGGCAAGGGAAAGGACTTTCAAGCCTGACATTACCTGTGGAAATCAAAAAGATTGATAGATTTGACTACAAAAATCTGAGTATAAAAATGCCGTTAAATAAAATTGAATGGCAAAGAGCAAAGCAAAAAACATATTTGCAACCTATAGTACAGTTAGAACCATCAACATCCTTAATTCAACAAGAACGTCTACAGATCAAAAAGAAGAAAAGAAGAAAACTATTACAGTAAAATTGGCAAAGGATCTGAACGGACAAATCAGACAAAACGGAATAACAGGAGAACGAATTCAACATGATTAGAAATCCAAGATGGGTACATTGAAATAAAAGAACAATTGCATTCCTATCTTCTATAACTTGGTGAAGGAGAATAATTACGATAGTTCTTTTAGGTGGGGTGCAGGGAAACAAGCATTTCTGAACATGCCTATATGCCTGAACATGCCTATAAAATTGTGCATTTGTGGAGGGGACTAGGGACACCCTTCCAGAGCTCTGTGCGTGACAAAGCCCTGGGGGTCACACCCCCCACCAGGCGCCTTTTCAACTGCAGTCCTGGGGAAATAAATTCAGGTGCTGCCTGATGTAGCTAGAGTGCGGTCACTGAGAAGGATGTGGAAGCTTGAGGGCAGGTATCCTACCTGAGGACAGGTATCCTACCTGAGGGCAGGTATCCTACCTGAGGGCAGGTATCCTTCCTGAGGGCAGGTATCCTACCTGAGGGCAGGTATCCTTCCTGAGGGCAGGTATCTATCTCCCGGCTGGGAAAGCACAGGTAGTGCGAACACTCTGGAGACACGAGGAGGCAAGAGCTGCAAAGGCCAGTTCTGGGGGAGGAGGGTTGTGACCGGGGGCACCCATGGGGTCCAGGGAGCTGGTGAGGGGCGAGTGTTGGTCCCGGGGTGGGGGGAGGGTGATGGTTTCAGGTACTCCCCTAGAGTTACTCGTCATATTACACACAGAGCTTGTCTGCCCGTGTACGCGTGTGTGTGTGAAATACTAAAAAGGGTTAAAGAACACCGCTCCAAAATAGAGAGCAAAGCAGCAGAGAAGGAAAAGAAGGATGCCCCTTTCTACTGCCAGGAATCCCTGCGTTCAGGAACGCTGGGCTGGCCCTAGACAAGACCCGAGCCTCCTCCTGGGAGGAGGCCACGGCGGCCCCCAGCTGGGGCTTCGGGGGGTCTAGGGGATGCGGAGTTGGACGACAACAGACTCCAGAGCTGCTCCGGCTGCTCGCCCAGGAGCAGGAGGAACGTCCACTCTTCCTCAGTGAGCCTGCTCCTGGACAAGCCAACGGCGAGACGGCCCCAGCTCTCCAAGGTCAGAGGTCATCTCTAACGGAAACGCGGAATCCTGGTTCCTTGCCTTACTTGAAAATCATTTTGTGATTGACAACTCTGGGCTTGGAAACCCTGGAAGGGCTCTAAGGGCTTTTCTGTCACCTCCGAGGGACCCCCTCCCAAGCTTGAGGGAACAGAAGATGACTGCGGAGTTGAAATAATTTTAAAATGCTGTAGGAGAACAGGGAATGAGGAAAGCGAGTGAACAAAACACTCACAAAACCACATGATCTAGGTGGTCCTATCTATTTGTAAAAGAATGTACATTTGCTTTGAAATATTTACTGGGAGTGCTCTTTTGGTAGTGGAACTGTAGATTACGTGTTCTCTTCTGCTAGAAAAACTGCCTAGTGGTTGATAAGATGAAACGAGCTTGTTTAAATATTAGTGGGCTGTATGTACACAAAATGTCACTAGAGTGATAAATTATTTGTAGTACTTTTTACAGAAAAAGTCCACCTTCCCTGTTTTGCTGTCATGTGCCTTTAAACAAATCCAACAGTGAACATCTTACTCCCGCAAACAACCCGGCTTGCTTTCTTTTTCTTCTTTGGCCTTGGCTGCCAGGAGACTCAGAGCCGGTATCCTTCTCTCCCTTGCACTGCCCCCCCCCCCCATTCCTACACAGCTCTCCTGGCACGCCACGTGCTTGGGACCCCTGTCTCCATCCCCAGCTGCCCACCAGGTGGGGCCACCTCCTGAACCAGGGGCAAGCACCACTGCCACGTACCCCCAGCCAGATGGGGGCCCAGGCACCAGCTTCTTAGAAAAGATGTATTTACTCCCCCACTCTCGTGGCTCGGCCTGGCTCTCTGCTCTGTGTCCCTTTGCTGCGTGCTCTGCTGCCCCTCTTCTCTTTAGGAGGCTCCGGGAAAGGACCCGGGGACCTGCCATGTGGGAGAGCGGCTGCAGCCCAATCGCCTGAGCCACGTCCGCTTCCCAGGAACCGGCTCTGACTGCTCTCCCTACTCCCGCAGGCCCGGCCAGCGTGTCCCTGCTCTGGCCACCCAGGCCCGCCAGCTCCCCCGCGGCCAAGCGCCCCCCTCTGACTTGCACAAAGCGCCCACGGCCCAGCCGCTGGACGTGCCTCCCGAGCTGCCCGCCGGGCCTGACCCAGCGACTCCGGATCCTTTCCGGGACCCTTGCGGCCCCCGCGCGGCCGCCGGGAGACGCAGAGCGTGTCCGCTCGTCCACGCGCACTCCAGGCCCAGCACGCGGCCAGCCGCCCGGGGGCGCCTCCAGGGCTCCTCTAGGCCACCCGCCGAGGCGTAGCGGTGCCCAGGCGCACGCACCCCGCGCCGGCCCCCAGCCGAGGCCAGCCTCGCGCCCTGAGCGCGCAGGGGCCACCAGCGCCGCGGTCTACCGCGCCCGCCTAGACGGCCGCTATTCCCGAGCTTCTGTTTGGCTCCGTTTGGAGGAAGGAAAGCAGCAGGAGACAGGGCGCTGCCAGTGCAGCCGCACGGCCCCGGCCTTCAGGGGCCTCCTACGGTGCCGGCCCGCACCCCGCCCTCCGGGGCGCCTGGCGATTCCCCGCGGCTGTGGCTCTGCGACCTCGGCCCCTCGAGCCCCTGCAGGGGGACCCTGACCCTGAGGCCCGTGGCTCCTGGAGGGGCGCGGGCTCCGCCGTGGCTCTGTGACCTCGGCCCCTCGAGCCCCTGCAGGGGGACCCCGGCCCCGCCGCCCTCCCCGCCCTCCCCGGGACCAACGGCTGGACTCACGGGAGAGGAGGCGCTGCCGCCGAAGAAGGTCACCTGGTGCCAGGTGGCGACGAAAGCCCAGGTGGCCGAGAAGCCCGCGAGCGCCGGGAAGTAGCGCCGGACGTCCTCCGTGGCCCTGCGCAGCGTGGCCGGGTCCGTGGCCTCCCGGTAGAACACGTCGCCTGCGCGCCGGTTGTCCACGTCGGCCCAGAAGGCGGCTACCACGCAGCGGTCCTTGGCGATGGGGAAGGCCACGGGCGTGAACTGGGAAACCTCCTTCAGGAAGGAGATGACGCCATTGTTGTTCACCTGCCGGCAGAAAGCCAGAGGGCTGTGGCCGCGCCCGCCTGCGCTGGCCCGCGCCCGAAGAGCCCTCCTTGGCCTCCCTCCGGCCACGCTGGCCCTGCGCACCCCGCGTCTGCTCGTCACGCTCGGGGCCCCCTGCGCACCCTCCCGTCCCTGACGGAGCCCGCCCTGCTCAGGCACAGGCTGGGACCTGCTTTCTGCACCCCGGGGCCCTGTGGAGGGTGCGGGCTGGGGGACCCCTGCCCCTCGGTCTCTCTCCAGCCGGGACCCTTTATCCCTGAGCCCTGGGAGGGTGGAGTCCCAGCGCCCCATACGAGTCGGGCGGGTGAGCAGGAGGCCCCCAGGTGTGATGAGTGGACACGGGGTGGGCAGGGGCCAGAGGCGGCTGGAGGGGCCTGAGGCCCGGGGAGTGGAACCCTGCAGGCTGCCCCGCAGAGGAGACCCAGCGCTGTCGTTGAAGACAGACACACTGGGTTGAAACCCCGGCCCGACCGCTCGCCGGCCACACGGCCGCTCGCAGGGCCTTGACCTGTCTGAGCTCCTGTTTCCTTCCTGCAGGGCTAGGCGCTGACCTCAGGGCGGCGGGATGGAGGGAGCTGGCGCTCGGTGCCAGGCTCTGACTGCTGTTTTCTACGGGGGGAGGACGTGCCTGGAACGTGCTTTTATCCCCTCTGGACAAGGGCAGCTGTGTAATTCAGACCCACACAAAGGTGGGTGAAAATATCTCGTTTCTTAAAAGCCCCAACGAGTGAACGCATGAGGAACTATCAATCCCACACCCAGGGCGAGGGGAGGAGACTCTAGTGGTAAACCGGCCCTTAAAGCTGCGTTTCCTGAGTGCATTTGAAGATGTAGAAGCAGCAGATGCAAAACAGACCAGCGATTTCATAATGTAAAATCCAGGCCATGGTCAAAGATAATCAGGCACACAGGGAAGCAAGACGTTATTGTAAGGAAAAGTAGAAATAAGAGAAACACCAAGTACTGGAATTATCAGACACAGACTATAAAATAGCTAAGTTTAATATGTTCTGTTCAAAGAAATAAAAGGCAAGTTTAAAATAGCTTCATTGGTGGAAATTATTATTTTTTATTATTATTTTTTCAGAGATAATTAGATCACACAAAAGGAAAATATTTTAAAAAAGATGACTTAGGGAGCAGGAGCCCCGGCATGGCTGAGTGCCAACTGCCCCTGCTCCCGTGTGTCTTGCTGAGCGCTCGGCCTCTCAGGTGGGCTCGGCAGGACCCAGGACAGAAGGGGGTCTCCAAAACACCTTCTAGGCACTTGCAGGGAGATGACGATATAGGGAGCTCCGGGACTCAGACTTCCACCAGAACAACAATTAAGCAGGCAGGAACGGGCTCAGTCAGCTATTTTGAAATTCTGGAGGCCAAAAGAACACTGTCCAGCATCCAGGAAAGAGGCTGATAAATTAAATGGTGAAGAACAGTAACTTGCTGTCTCCACAGGGTGGTTCCAGTGCCCATTCCTCACTCTCACATCAGGCTGCCCTGGGGTCCAGCCCCTGGCTAGTGGCCAGTGACAGAAAGGGACATAAAAATCCTCTTCCCCGATAATGGGTGTGCCCTGCCAATCACTGATCATGGTTTTTAATTAGTAAATTCAGACGGCTGGGCCCAGGCTCTGAGGGCAGCTCTTGTTCCAGCGCTCCCTGGAACAAGGGTAGACAAGGGTGGACAAGGGTGGAGGGGGTAGATTTAAAGATGCAGGGTGCTCTCAGGGCTGCAGGGGAGAGTCAGCTGAAGGGCTGCATTTGCTGGGCAGGCCAGGAGCGCTCAGCTCTGGGGACTGTCAAAACAGTGCTTCCCCGACTCCCTCCACGGAGCACTTGGGAGCTGGTCTGCATCCCCTTGGTGGGTCCCTGGCACCTGTTTTGGCTGGGAAAGACTGAATAGAGAAAGTCCTCCTTGGGTGACTCTTATCAGCCTTTTTGCTCCTGGCAAAAACAGCCTGAGACAGCAAAAGGAGTGTAAAAAACTATCAAGACAGACAGTCTGGGACAAAGGTCTGCTAGCTTTAGACACTTGGGAGAGAGAGGTTTGTCTCCTGGGAAAGAGGGGACAACCAAACTCCTGTGACCAGGAGAACTTCAAAATAACTAACAAGCAAAATCCCAGAATACGGCAGAGGCAAAATAAAATGGAAAATTCTTCGCACTCCATTCACCTTGGACAGACCTTTCTGATAGGAGGGCTGAAGCTCAAGAAAATCTCTCTTATCAACAACTGGCTACAAAACCAAGAAACAGACTTCCAGGGAGTAAACCCCAGAGTTAACATTTTAAAATATTAAAATATACAGTGTGCAAAGAGTACAAGACAAAGAAACAGGAAATGAGGGTTCATCCAAAGGAAGAGGATGAAAATACAGAAAACACCAACAAAGAAGATGAGAATGTGTTCATACTGAACAAAGCCTTTTAAAAATGATCTAAAAAAATGCTTGAGGAGATGGAAAAAAGTATAGAGAAAAAACAATAGGATATCAGGAAAACAAGAATGAGCAATATGAAGGTCGAAGGAAACAGGGAGAAATTTTAAAAAGGAAATAAACAGAACAACTGGAGTTGAGGACCACAATAACTGAAATGAAAAATGCCCAGGAAAGTTTCAAGAGCAGATTGGAGCTGGCGGAACAAAGAATCAGTTAACTTAAAGGCAAGACACTTGAAATGAGTCAGGCTAAGGAGCAGAAAGAAAAAAGAAGTATTAATAGTGAAAATAGCTTAAGACAACTATGAGACACCATGAGGCACACCAATAAACATGTTATGGGAGTCCCAGAAGGAAAGGATATTAAGAAGACACTGGGTGAACATAAAGAACAATTTGAAAGCACCCCCCCCCCCCAAAAAAAAGTAACAGAATTTATAGGAATGAAAGACATGATGGATGATATTAAAAATACATTAGAGGCATATAATAGCAGATTTGAATTGATGGAAGACAGAATTAGTGAATTGGAAGAGTGAGCAACTGAACTTGAAAAGTCAAGAGAACAAAAAAAGAAAAGAATGGAAAGACTGGAATAGGTCTCAGGGAATTGAATGATAACATGAAACTTAACAAACATACATGTTATCAGTTCCCAGAAGGATACAAGAATGGAAAAGGGGCAGAATATTTGAAGAAATAATGACCAAAAACTTCCCAACCCATATAAAATACATAAATATCAATATCCAAGAAGGGCAGTGCACCCCAAATAGAATAAATCTAAATAGACCAACTCCAAGACACCTACTATTCAGAGTGACAAACTATCCTTCATAAATGAGGGTGAGCTTAAAGTCTTCACAGACAAAAACTGAGCGAGTATATTACCAAAATACCAGATTTACAAGAAATACTAAAGGGAGTGCTACAGCCTGAAAGGAAAATACAAGGGCAAGAGACTTGGAGAAGAGTATAGAAATGAAGACTACTAGTAACTTAAAGGGTAAAAAGACAGACAATAGTAATGTATAATTACAGAAAGTCAAAGGATAAAATGGAAAGTTTTTACAGTAATAACATTGAACATTAATGGATTGACTTCCCCAATCAAAAGACATAGACTGACAGAAGGAATTCAAAAAATGAGCCATCTATATGCTGTCTGCAAGAGACTCATCTTACCTCAGACATAAGGATACAATCAGGTTGAAAGTGAAAGGTTGGGAAAAGATATTTCATGCAAATAGCAACCAAGAAGGTCACTATAAATATATATATATATAAATAAAAGAAGAAATAACTATAGTAAATATTTATGCATCTAACCTGGGTGCCCTAAAATACATGAAGCACACACTGGAAAAACTGAAGGGAGAAATAGATGTCTCTACAATAATAGTTGGAGACTTCAAAACATAACTCTAAGTATTGGATAGAACATCTAGAAAGAAGATAAATAAGGAAACAGAGAGCTTGAATAATATGATAAATGAACTAGACCTAACAGATATTTATAGAACATTACATCTCTAAACAGCAAGATATATATTCTTTACAAGTTCTCATGCATCCTTTTCCAGGATAGATCATATGTTGGGTCATAAGACAGATCTCAATAAATTTTAAAAGATGGAAATTATACAAAGTGTCTTCTCTGATCATAATGTAATGAAGTTGGAAATCAACAATGGACATAGGGAAGTGGACTTGGTCCAATGGATAGGGTGTCTGCCTACCACATGGGAGGTCCATGGTTCAAACCCTGGGCCTCCTTGACCCGTGTGCAGCTGGCCCATGCGCAGTGCTGATGCGCGCAAGGAGTGCCATGCCACGCAGAGATGTCCCCCGCATAGGGGGGCCCCACGCGCAAGGAGTGTGCCCCGTAAGGAGAGCCGCCCAGTGCGAAAGAAAGTGCAGCCTGCCCAGGAATGGCGCCGCCCACACTTCTCGTGCCGCTGACAACAGAAGCGGACAAGGAAACAAGACGCAGCAAATAGACACAGAGAACAGACAACCGGGGGAGGGGGGGGAATTAAATAAATTTAAAAAAAAAAAAAAGCCCACAGCCAACATCTTACTTAATGGTGAATGACTTTCCCTCTAAGACTAGCATAGTTAACTCTCAGACTCTGAAATCTAATGGAGTAAGCCAGTAGAACTGTTTTTAGAACGGGTTCGGACCTGTGACCCCTGTTTTCCTTCCAGTTTCTCCCTCTGACAATGGAATGTTTAACCTGTGACTGTCCCTTCATTTTATATTGGGAGCAGATAACTTGTTTTGTAAGTTTCATAGGTCCACCGCCTGAGGGCGATTTTGCCTCAGGGTAGGTTATATGCCAATACATGTTTTTGATGAGGTTTCGTACTTAATATTGTTACTGAAGTTATTGAAGGCTTTGGACATATGGTGACGGAATGAATGTATTTGCATATGGAAAGAACACATCTTCCTGGACCCAGAGGGTGCAATGTAACAGCTGGGTGGATCCCAGAAAATCATGTTTTTAAAGCTAATCAAATCCAGTGGGTGTAAAACCTATTGTAGATGGGACCTTTTGATTAGATTCAGTTAAGGGATCTCCCTTTTGATGAGATCATTTCAGTAAGGCATGACCCAGGGTGGGTCTTCTTTATTTTTAAACAAGTCAATTTTATTGATACATGTTAATACAGCATACAATTCATCCAAAGTGTACAATCAATGGCATTTAGTATAATCACATAGTTGTGCATTCATCACTTCTATCATTATTAGAGCATTTTCATTACTTCAAATATTATAATAAAAGAAAGTCAGACAAATAAGCAAGAAAATTCTTCACCTCTTAATCTCTCTCTGTTTCCCCTGCTGTACATGGCTGCTATTTCTGTACTTTTGTATTTGTCCTCTTGTGTCTGGCTTGCTTCACTCAACATAATGTCCTCCAGGTTCATGCATGTTATCATGTGCTTTCTGACTTCATTTCTTCTTACAGATGCATAATATTCTATCGTGTGAGTACACCACAGTTTGTTTATCCACTCATTGGTTCACGGACATGTGGGTTGTTTCTAACTTTTGGCAATTGAGAATAATGTCACTATGAACATCAGTGTGTAGATGTCTGTTCGTGTCGCTGCTCTCAGTTCTTCTGGGTATATACGCAGTAGTGGTATTAGGGTCACATGGCAAATCTATATTCAACTTCTTTAGGAACTGCCAAACAGTCCTCCACAGTGGCTGTACCATTCTGCATTCCCACCAACAGCAAATAAGTGTTCCTATCTCTCCACATCCTCTTCAGCACTTATAGTTTTTGTCTTTTTAATAGTGGCCATTCTAATAGGTGTGAAATGATATCACAGAGTAGTTTTGATTTGCATTTCCCTAATTTCTATTGATGTTGAACATTTTTTCATGTGTTATTTATTTTTTTGCTTTTTGTATTCTTTGGATAAATGTCTATTCAAGTCTTTTGCCCATTTTAAAATTGGGTCGTTTATCTTTTTATTGTTGTGTTGTAACATCTCTTAATATATCATGGATATTAGACCCTTATTGTACATATGATTTTCAAATACTTTCTCCTATCTAGTCGGCTGCCTTGTCACCATTTTGACAAAGTCCTGCAAGGTGCAAAAGTGTTTAATTTTGAGAAGGGCCATTTAACACTCTTTTCTTTTGTTGCTTGTGCTTTGGGTGTCAGGTCCAAGAAACCACCACCTACAGGCTGGGTCTTAGTCCTCTAACTGGAGTCCTTTTTAAATGGAGGAATAAATAGCCACAGGCACAGAATAAAAGCTGTATAGATGGAGAGAAGCCTCCAAGGTTGAAATCAATGAACCTGAGAGAGAAAAACCACAAACAGAGCAGCCTGCAGTAGAACTAGCACTGAGGCCAGGAGGAGAGGGGAGAGCTGCGCCAGGGCTGCCATGTGCACTGCCGTGTGCCTCCTCCCCCACAGCCACGCTCGGAGTGAAAGCATCTTTTGAGGTGCCGCCATGTGCCTGATCCCCCACGGCTGCAGCATGCGGAGAAGGGGGCTCATGATGATGACTTGTGTGGACACTTTCACAGTCTCAGAACTGTAAGCTTTAAGCTAATAAATTCCCGTTGTAAAAGCCAAACCACTTCTAGTATATTGCACCCCCGTCAGCTTTTTAGCAAGCTAAAACAATCTGAAAATCCCCCAAAAGCCACAATAAAGCTCCTAGGGCTAATAATGCATTAAGCAAAGTGGCAGGGCATAAGACCAACATCCCAAAATTAGTAGTGTTTCTGTACATAAGCAGGGAACAATCAGAAGGAGAAACCAAGAAAAAAATTCCATTCACAATAGCAACTAAAACAATCGAATATCTAGGAGTAAATCTAACCACAGGTGTAAAGGACTTGTACACAGAAAACTAAAACCATTACTAAAAGCAATTAAAGAAGACCTAAATAAACAGATGGACATTTGTATTCATGGATTGGAAGAGTAAATATGATTAAGATAGCAACACTAACCACAACAATTTATAGATTCAATGCAATCCCAATCAAAATTCCAAGGACCTTCTTTGTGGAAATGGAAAAGTCTATCATCAAATTTATATGGAAGGGTATGGGGCCTAAAATAGTTAAAGCAATCTTGAAAAGAAAGAATGAAGTTGGAGGACTCACACTTCCCTTTCTTAAAACTTATTACAAAGCCACAGTAATCAAAACAACATGGAAGCGGACTTGGCCAGTGGTTAGGGCGTCCGTCTACCACATGGGAGGTCTGCGGTTCAAACCCTGGGCCTCCTTGACCCGTGTGGAGCTGGCTCATGCACAGTGCTGATGTGTGCAAGGAGTGCCCTGCCATGCAGGGGTGTCCCTGCATAGGGGAGCCCCATGCGCAAGGAGTGTGCCCTATAAGGAGAGCTGCCCCGCGCAAAAGAAAGTGCAGCCTGCCCAAGAATGGCACTGCACACATGGAGAGCTGACGCAGCAGGATGATGCAACAAAAAGAGACACAGATTTCCGTGCTGGTGACAACAACAGAAGTGTTCACAGAAGAACACGCAGCAAATGGACACAGAGAACAGACAACTGGGGTGGGGTGGAGGGGGAAGGGGAGAGAAATAAATAAAATAAATCTTTAAAAACAAAAAAATAAAAAAACCCAGAAAACAACATGGGTCAAGCACAGACACAGAGACCAAAAGAATAGAATGAGAGCTGAGCGATCAACCCTCACATTTATGGCCAACTGATTTTCGACAAGGTGGCAAAGACCACGCAACTGGGAAAGAATAGTCTCTTCAACAAATGATGATTGGAAAACTGTATCTACATTTGGGAAATTTAAAAGAAGGAGGAGGAGGAGGAGACTTACTTCACACCATATATAAAAAATCAACTCAAAATGGATCAAAGACCTAAATATAAGAACTAGAGCTATCAAATTCCTAGAAGAAAATGCGGTATAGCATCTTCAGGGCCTTGTGTAAGTCAATGGTTTCTTATACTTTACACCCAAAGCACAAGCAACAAAAGACAAAATAGATTAAGTGGACCTCATTAGAAAAAATCAAAGGACTTTGTCTGGAAAGTAAAAATATAACCTACATAATGGAAGAAAATATTTCGAAGCCGTACATCCAATAAAGGATTAATATCCAATATATATAAAGAAATCCTTTAACCTAACAAAAAGGCAAACAACCCAGTTTTTAAAAAATTGGCAAAACACTTGAACAATCATCTCTCCAAGGAAGATACACAAATAGCCAGAGAGCACATGAAAAGATGCTCAACATCATTAGCCATCAGAGAAACACAAATCAAAACCACACTGAGATATCATCTCATACCCAATAGAATGGCTTCTATTTAAAAAATGGGAACTAAGTGTTGGAGAGAATGCAGAGAAATAGGAACACTCCTGCATTGCTGGTGATAATGAAAAATGATGACTCCTCTGCGGAAAGTTTGGTGGATCTTTAGAAAGCTAAGTGTAAAATTACCATATGCCTTGGCAATCCCACTACTGGGTATATTCCCCAAAGAGCTCAAATCAGGGGTTTGAAGTGTGAGCTATATGTACACCGATGTTCACAGCAGCATTATTCACAACTGCCAAAAGATGGACGCAATCCAAGCGCCCATCAACTGGTGAATGGATAAAATACGCTATACACACACAATTGCATACTACTCAGCCTTAAGGAGAAATGGAGTTCTGATACACGCAGCAACAATGGAGGAAACTTGACGGCATCGTGCTGACTGAAATAAGTCAGACATAAAAGTACAGATATTGTATGATCTCACTGAATCGAAACAATTAGAATAAGCAAACCCACAGAATCAGAATCTAGAATACAATTTACCAGAGAATGGGGATGGGGATAGGCAATGGGAAGTTAAGGCTTACAATGTACAGAGTTTCTATTTGGAATGATGGAAATGTTTTGGTGATTGGTGGTGGTGATGGAAGTACAACATTGTGATAGCAATTAACAGCACTGAAATATATATCTGGATATAATTACAAAGGGAAATATTAGATTGCATTTATGATAACAGGATAACATTTTAAAAAAATCCATGGAACTACACTACACAGTGAGTCCTGAGTTAAACTAAGGAATTTTAATAGTACAAGTCTAAAGAATGTGCTATCATGAATTGTAACAAATATTCCACACCATTGCTAAGTATTGGTGCTGGGAATCCTGTATTTTATGCATGATTGTTCTGTAAACCCACAACTTCTCTAATAAACAAAATAAAACAAATGACGCAGGAGATTTTAAAGAACCAAATAGATATTCTAGCACTGAAAAATAAGCAAACAAGTAAATAAATAAATACCACATATTAAGAAAATCACTGGGTAGATTTAAGAGCAGATTTGACACATTTAGGGAAAGAATTAGTGGACTAGAATATGGAGATATGTAAAAAAAACCAACTACCCAGAGTGCAGAAGCAAGACATAAACATGGGAAAGGACAACAGACGTGAGGGAAACAACAAGAAGGTTTAACATACGTGTAATTCGCACCAGAAGGAATGGAGATAAAGATGCAATGGCTGAAAAATTTCCAGAACTAATGAAAGAAATGAAGTCAAGCCACATATTCAACAATGTCAGTGACTCCCTTGCTGGAAAAATAAAAAGAAAGCCACACCAAACAAATGCTTAATATGCAGAAAGCCAATGACAAGGATCTTAAAAGGAGAACACAGATAATCTTCAAGAGCATGGCAGATTGGCAGCTGACTTCTTTTAAGCAACAGATGCATCTGGACAACAGTGGAATTACATAGTCAAGGTGCTGAAAGAAAATTACTGTTAACATAAATCATTAATAAATAAAATAAAATATCCTTTATTATGGATGGCAAAATAATGATAATTCAGACAAATAAATAATAAATAAGTAAATAATAAATAAATAGTATGCCTACACTAAAAGATATTCTAAGGGCTCATCTTCAAGTAGTGAGGCTATATAAAGCCAAAGATTCAAGAAGGAAAAATGGAAAACTTATGAGAATAAATCCAAATGAACATAAACCATGTAAAATAATAATATAAATAATGCCTTGTGGAGTTTTGTAAAAAAAAAAAAAGGAGAATTAAAATTCATGCCAACAATAGCGTATAAACTAGGACAGTTTGGATCATGTTAAAGTGTTCTAAGGGGAAGGGTTCTGGGAAAATGGTGTTTGAGTAGGCAGGCAGGGCTTAACAGTCTCACAAAAACAATGGAAAAAGGGCCAAAAGCAGTCTGAAGGACCTGCTTTGGGGGACAGCAGACCAGGACAGTGCTGTGCAACCCCTAGGACAGCAAGGGACAGAGATGAAGAACCTGAAGCAACAAAAGTGAGCTACTTTTGTTGGATTCTAGTGGTGGATGGGAAATTCCAGTGGTGGATGGGAAAAGTTCCCATCCCCTCCCCTCAAGACATTAATCCTGGATAAAACTACTGACTTGCTGCAGCTGACTAAGAGAGGAACAGTTGTCTTCCTCCTTGTCAGCTGTTACTAGGGAAGGGTGCATTGGAGGGCTTCTCTTCAGTGAATTCATCCAGCAGAGCCTGCTTTGAATCTTGGCTCTGGCAGACCAGAAACACAGAAAAGCAGAGATTGGAAGTAACTCCTCCATAGATAGGCTCAAAGATGAGTGCCATCTGCTGGCTGGCCAGGAAACTGCAAGGAGAAAAACTGCTTTTAGGACTCTCTTTAGCCCCACTTTTTTTTTTTTTTTATTTAATTTTTTTATTTTTTATTGACTTTGTAATAATATTACATTAAAAATATATATGTGAGGTCCCATTCAACCCCACCCCCCCACCCCCCCTCTCCCCCCCCCCCCCAACAACACTCGTTCCCATCATCATGACACATCCATTGGATTTGGTAAGTACATCTTTGGGCACCTCTGCACCTCATATACATTGGTTCACATCATGGCCCATACTCTCCTCTATTCCATCAAGTAGGCCCTGTGAGGATTTACAATGTCCGGTGATTACCTCTGAAGCACCATCCAGGGGAGCTCCATGTCCCGAAGACGCCTCCACCTCTCATCTCTTCCTGCCTTTCCCCATACCCTTTGTCCATTATGTCCACTTTTCCCAATCCAATGCCACCTCTTCTATGTGGACACTGGATTGGTTGTGTCCATTGCACCTTTATGTCAAGAGGAGGCTCAGATTCCACCTGGATGCTGGATGCAATCCTCCCATTTTCAGTTGTAATCACTCTAGGCTCCATGGTGTGGTGGTTGTCCTTCTTCAACTCCATCTTAGCTGAGTGTGGTAAGTCCAATAAATCAGATTGTAGGTGCTGGAGTCTGTTGAGGCTCAGGATCTGGCTATCACATTGTCAGTCCAGAGATTCAAATCCCCTAAATATATCTTAAACCCCAACATTAACTGCACCTCCAGCACATTAGCATGAAAGTCTTATGAAGGGAGATCCCATCTGAGTCCAGATTCATCACACATAAACACCATTTCCAAAGAGGGGCCATCTGCCCTGGTAGTTAACCCCATCGGCCATGACCATAACTCCCATGGGTCTCTTTAGCCCTCAAAGGAACCAATATCTGGGGGTTGTATCTGCTTTATCTGTCTCTCTGACTCTGCTCAGTTGTGCATGAGGGCAAACCTTCTGCCAGCCTCCAGACTCTTTTTTAGAAACTCGTAGCCATATAAACTCATTTCTCCTTTCCATTTCCCCCTTACTTTAGGTCAAACAGCATTTTAAAGTCATGGTATTTTATGTAGACATGGATATTCTGCTGATCCGCATTGAACCTTCCGTATAAGGTCATTTTCCAGTTGCATCATCAGTTGGTAGTTGATAGTGGTCCCTCGTTGCCAGGGAGGCTCATCCCCGGGTGTCATGTCCCACGCTGGGGGGAAGGCATTGCATTTACATGCTGAGTTTGTTTAGCCCCACTTTTGGGATAAAATGTGCACCCCATTAGAGTTCCTGGACTGATTCTGATAACTTAAGCTGGGCAATTTAAAAAACTTAGAGTAAGTTAAAAAATCAAAGAACTGTGGAAAAAAAAAAAAACACCACTAGACAAGAGAGAGAAATTGGCCATCAGAGTAAATTAACCAACATATTCAGATGTACAGACATCAGCAAAAAATTACAAGCCAAACTAGGAAACAGGAAAAGATGGCCCAGCCAAAGGAACAAATCAAAATTCCTGATGAGATACAGGATTTAAGACAACTAAACAATGATAATTACACATATCTCCTAAATTGTTCAAAGAATTGAAGGAAAATATGACTAAAGAGAGCAAGGATATTAAGAAGACATGGGGTGAGCATAAAGAAAAATTTGAAAGCCTGCAAAGAAAAGTAACAAAGCTTATGAGAATTGTAGCAGTTTGATATGGTTCATGAATTGCAAAAGTAGATATTGGATAATGTTTTTAAACTGGTCTGTACCTGGGCATGATTAAATTATTAGTAGGGCTTTATATTGATTGGGCCATATCAGTAAGGTGTTGAGTCCCCATCCCTTGGTGGGTGGGGATTCACAGATAAAAGACATGGCAAAGAACAGAGTTGGAGTTTTGATGCTGGAATTTTGAACTGGAGCCCAGGAAGTGAATACACAGAAGAACACAGAGAAATAGAGATGGCTCTTTAGATAAGCAGAAGCTTTGGGGAAAAAGCCAGAGCCAGTCACCTGGTAGTCTACAGCTGACCTTGTGGAGAAAGGCAAAGCCTAGAGAGCCTCATAGTCTACAGCCGACCTTGAGGAGTAAACAGAGGAGTTGAACCTGGAGAGAAATGAACCCCAGGAAGAGTGGAACCCAGGAAGCCTGAACCCTGGCAGACATCGGGAGCCATTTCGCTCCAACATGTGGCAAAAGACTTTGGTGAGGGAGGTAACTTATGCCTTATGACCTGGTAAATGTAAGCATCTACCACAAATAAATACGCTTTATAAAAGCCAACAGATTTCTGGTATTTTGCATTAGCATGCTTTGGTTGACTAATACAGGAATGAAAGACATGATGGGTGAGATTAAAAACACATTAGAGCCATGTAACAGCATATTTGAATTACTCAAAGACAGAATTAGTGATTACAAGGACAGAACATCTGAACTGGAAAAGACAGGAGAACAGAAAGAGAAAAGAATGGAAAAAAATGGAACAGGGTCTCAGGGAATTGAATGGCAATGCAAAATGCACAAACATATGTGATATCAGTGTCCCATAAGAAGAAGAGAATGGAAAAGGGGCAGAAAGAATATTTGAGGAAATATGGACCAAAAACATCCCAACCCTTATGAAAAACATAAATATCAATATCCAAGAAAGATAACATATCCCAGACAGTGGTATGATGTATTTAAGGTACTGAAAGAGAAAAACAACCAGCCAAGAATTCTGTATCTGGCAAAACTGTCCTTCAAAAATGAGGGTGAGTTCAAAGTCCTCACAGACAAACAAAAACTGATAGAATATGTTACCAAAAGACCAAAAGAGAGTGCTGCAGCCTGAAAGGAAAAAACAAGGGTGAGAGACTTGGAGAAGAATGTAGAAATGAATATTATTAGGAAGGGCAAATTAAAGGGTAAAAAGACAGACAATAATAAGATATGACAACAGAAAGCCAAAGGATAAAATGGATGAAGTAAGTAATGCCTTTATAGTAATAACATTAAATGTTAATGGAATGAATTCCTCAATCAAAAGACATAAGCTAATAGAATGGATAAAAATATATGAGCCATCTATATGCAATCTACAAGAGATTCATTTCAGATACAACCAGGTTGAAAATGAAAGTTTGGATAAAGATATTCCATGCAAATAGTAACAAAAAAATAGCTGGAGTAACAATACTAATAATAGACAAAGTAGATTTTAAATGCAAAAGTGTTATAAGGGGTGAAGAAGGTCATTATGTACTAATAAGAGGGCAATTCACCAAGAAGAAATAACTATATTCATGCACCTAGCCTGGGTTCTCCAAGATACATAAGGCACAAACTGGCAAAACTGAAAGAAGAAATAGATATCTCTACAATAATTGTTGGAAACTTCACTACACCACTCTCAGCACTGGATAGAACATCTGGACAGAGGACAAATAAAGAAACAGAGGGCTTGAATAATATGATAAATGAACTAGACCTAACAGGCATTTATAAAGCATTACAGCCCAAAACAACAGGATATGCTTTCTTTTTAAGTGCTCATGGATCCTTCTCAAGGATAGACCATATGTTGGATCACAAGACAGGTCTTGATAAATTTTAAAAGATTGAAATTATGTAAAACACTTTTCTGATCATAACACATGAAGTTAGAAATCAATAATGGATGGAATAAGGGAAAATTTCACAAATACATGGAGACTAAACAACAGTTTTATATAATCAGTAGGTCAAAGAAGAAATTGCAAGAGAATTTCAGGCAAATGAAAATGAGAACAAAACATAGCGAAACCTATGAGACACAGCAACAGTAGTGCTGAGAGGGAAATTTATAGTCCTCATTGCTTGTGTTAAAAAAGAAGAATGAGCCAAAATTGAAGACCTAACTGAACATCCAGAGGAACTAGAAAAAGAAGAGCAAATTAATCCCAAACCAAGCCAAAGGAAAGAAATAATAAGGATCAGAGGACCAAAAAAAAAAAAACAATACAGAGAATCAGCAAAAGCAAAATTTGGTTCTTTGAGTAGATAAATAAAATTGACAAACACTTAGCTAGAGTAACAATGAAAAAAAGAGAGAAAATACAAATACATAAAATCAGAAATAAGAGGGGAGACGTTACCACTGACCCCACAGAAATAAGAGAGATCATAAGAGAATACTATGAATAACTGTATGCCAGAACATTAGACAACGTAGATGAGGTCAACAAATTCCTAGAAACACACAATAACCTGCACTGACCCTAGAAGAAACAGGCCTCCACAAGGCAATCACAAGTAAAGAGATTGAAATAGTCATCAAAAACCTCCCAAAGATGAAAAGCCCAGGACCAGATGGCTTCAGAGGTGAATTCTACCAACCATTCAAAGATGATCTAATACCAATCTTGTTCAAATGCTTCCAAAAAATTGAAAAGGAAAGAACATTACCAAACTCATTCTACAAAGCCAGAATCATCCTAATACCAAAACCAGATAAAGATACTACAAAAAAAAAAAAAAAAAAAAAAAAAAGAAAATCACAAACCAATATCTCTAATGAATAGAGATACAAAAATCCTCAACAAAATTCTTGCAAACAGAATACAAAAGCACATTAAAAGAATTATACATCAAGATCAAGTGGATTTCATCCCAGGTATGCAAGGGTGTTTTAGTATAAGAAAATCAATTAGTGTATTAAATTGAAGAAGAAAAATCACACAATCCTCTCAATTGGTGCAGAAAAGGTATTTGATAGAATTCAGCACCCTTTCTTGATTAAAAAAAAAACAACACTCCAAAAGATAGAAGTAGAAGGAAGCTTTCTCAATATGTTAAAGTGCATATATGAAAAACCTACAGCTAGTATTGTGATCAATGGTGAAAGAATGAAAGCTTTCCCACTGAGATCAGGAACAAGACAAGGATGCCCACTGTCACCACCATTATTCAATATTGTGCTAGAAGTTCTAGCTAGAGCAATTAGGCTAGATAAAGAAATAGAAGATACCCAAATAGGAAAGGAAGAAGTAAAACTTTTGCTCTTCTCTGATGATATGATCCTATATCTAGAAAATCCTGAAATATCCACAACAAAGCTACCACAACTAGTAGACGAGTTCGGCAAAGTGGTGGGATACAAGATTAATATGCAAAAATCAATAGCATTTCTATACACTAGTAAAGAGCAATCTGAGGAGGAAATCAGAAAAGTAAATTCCATTTATAATAGTGACTAAAAGAATCAAATACTTAGGAATAAAGGACCTGTATTTCGAAAACTACAAAACATTGCTAAAAGAAACCTAAGAAGACTTAAATAAATGGAAGGATATTTCATGTTCACGGACTGGAAGACTAAATATCGTTACGATGTCAATTCTACCCAAACTGATTTACAGATTCAATACAATTCCAACAAAAATCCCAATAGCCTTTTTTTTTTCAGAAATGGAAAAGCCAATTATCATATTTATTTGGAGGGGTAAGGACCCTTGAATAGCTAAAACTGTCTTTTAAAAAAGGAATAAATTTGGAGGACTCTAACTTCCTGAATTTAAAGGAAATTACTTAGAGACAGTTGTAAAAACAGCACAGTATTAACATAAAGGTAGATGCATTGGCCAATGGAACTGAATCAAGAAGGCAGAAATAGACCCTCACATCTACAGTCAAGTGATTTTTGAGGCTGTCAAGTGCTCCCAGCTGGGCCAGAACAGTCTATTCAACAAATGGTTCTGGGAGAACTGGATATCCATATTCAAAAGAAAGAAAGAGGAAATTTATCTCACTCCTTATATAAAAATTAATTCAAAATGGATCAAGGACCTAAATATAAAAGTAACAACCATAAAACCTCTAGAAAAAATGTAGGAAAACATCTTCAAGATCTTGTGATAGGTCGCAGTTTCTTAAACCTTATGCCCAAAGCACAAGTCACAAACGAAAAAATTGATAAATGGAACCTTCTCAAAATGAAACACTTTTGCATCTTAAAGGACTTTGTCAAAGGGGTGAAAAGGCAGCTGACTCAATGGGAATAAATATTTGGAAATCACATATTCAATAAGGCTTTACTATCCATGATATACAAAGAAATACCACAACTAAACAATAAAAGGTGCCCAATTATAAAATGGGCAAAAGACTTAAAAGACAATTGTCCAAAGAAGAAATACAAATGGGAAAAAAAAAACCACTATGAAAAATGCTCAACATCACTTGCAATTAGGGAAATGCAAATCAAAACTATAATGGGATATCATTTCACACCTATCAGAATGGCCACTATTAAAAAGACAGAGAACTACAAGTGCTGGAAAGGATGTGGAGAGAAAAGAACGCTTATTCACTGTTGGTGGGATGCAGAATGGTCCAGCCACGGTGGAGGACTGTTGGGCAGTTCCTAAAGAAGCTGAATATAGACTTGCCACGTGGCCCTCAAGTACCACTACTGGGTATTGAGAGCACTGAGAGCAGTGACACGAACAGCCATCTGTGCACCGACATTCACAGCGGCGTCATTCACGGCTGCCAAAAGATGGAAACAACCCAGGTGTCTGTCAACAGACGGATGGATAAATACATCTGATGGAATATTATGCAGCTGGAAGAAGAAATTAAGTTGTGAAGCATGTGACAACATGGATGAACCTGGAGCAAAGCAAGCCAGACACAAAATGACAAACACTGTATGATTGCGCTATTACAAACCAATTATATTGTGTAAACTCATGGAGTTAATAATGAGAATATGGGCCACCAGAAAATAGGATGAGGGTAGAGATTGGGAAACTGAGGGTTAATATGTGCAGAATTGGTAAAAAAGTTGTTGGTAAATCTTTGGAAATGAGTAGAAATGATGAAAACACATCATAGTGTTTGTAACTAGCAGAGCTATTATATAGGTATCACAGTGGTTGAAAGAGAAAGTCTAAGGACATGTATATTACTAGAAAGAAAGCTAAAAAATGTAACATGGGACTTTACAACATAGTGAAACCTCATATGAAATATGAAATGGGTAATATTGCAAATATAAGACTGTTTTCACAAAATATAAATACAAATAAACTAGAGAGATGGAAACAGAAGAGTAGCTATGTGCAGCAGTAGAAGCATAGATAGATTGAGAGGTGTGGTTGTTTTTTTGTTTGTCTGTTTTTTGTTTATTATTATTATTATTGGAATAAAGAAAATGCTCTAATATGACTGAAGTGATGAATGCACAACTATGTGATAACATCAAATACTATTGATTGTACACTTTGGATGGATTTATGCTTTATTAAAATGTATCAATGAAATATCAATTGTAACAAATGTACTACACTAATGAAGGATGTTGTTAGTGTGGAAAAGTCTGGGAGGGAAGGGAGAGGGGCTTATGGGAATCTCTCATATTTAAAATGTATCATGTATGTAATCTAAAGCTTCTTTAAAAATTAAAAAAACATAAAAAATGTAAAAAAAAATAAATAAAATAGATTTGCTTAAAAAAATTTAAGGTGTACAGTATAAAAAATGTGTTCCAAGGTTGTTGTTTTTCAGGAGGAGGGCAGAGGTATTAGCAAACTTATTAGCAAACACCGCCAAGTTAATGGTGCATATTGTACTGTTTAGGGTAATCTCTGAATGAATAGAAACAGTGTATACATTCTTTTTTTTTTTTCAGGTACTGGGGCCAGGGATTGAACTGGGACTTGCATGTGGGAAGCCGGCACTCAACCACTGAACCACGTTGGCTCCCCTAAGTTGGTTTTTATGTTTGTTTTCTTATTGTTTTGGGGAGGCACCAGGGACTGAAACTGGGACCTCCCATATGGAGAGCAGGCACTCAATCACTTGAACCAAATCTGCTCTTCTATATTCTTAACTGATAGAGAGTGGAAGATGGAACGATTAAACTACTCAACATCAAAGATGGCACAAGGAGAAAAAGAAATATAAAGCAAATGGAACAAAAAACATACAAAAATGTACTACCCAAATGCTGATCCAAGGAAGCCTGGTATAGTTATAGCATTATCAGATAAAGTAGACCATAGGCAAAAATATTGCCTATATTTATGAAGGGTCACTTCATAAAGATAAAGGAAGATGCAATGGTTGTGCATTTGCGTATACCTAGTAGCAAAGTTGACTAGAGAATGCACGATAGCATACCCCACCATGATCGTGAACTGGCATGTTTCCTCTTGCCAATTTTTCATTTATATATATTGACGCTTTGCTACTAGGTATACGCAAATGCACAACCATTGCATCTTCCTTTCGTCAATATATATAAATGAAAAATTGGCAAGAGGAAACATGCCAGTTCACGATCATGGTGGGGTATGCTATCGTGCATTCTCTAGTCAAAGCAGACAAGCACACAAAAAGACTCTGTCAGAATATAAAGGATTTGAACATTACAGTAATAAATGACCTAACATACAACACAAATAGAACATGCAAAAAGATATTACCACATTCTGGACCATGAAGCAAATGTTCAAAAATTTCAAGTACTTACAAAAACACAGCATTTGTTCTTTGGTCACAGGCGATTAAATTAGAAATTACAACAAAAAATAGGTGGAGGAGTTTATGAGACCCTCCACCTACAAGAGCAGTGCACATTCTTTTTACGGGCACATGGAACATGCTCAGAATTGCCCATGTGTTAGGCCACCACACAATTAGCAAAAATTTAAAAAGCTTGAAATCATACAAAGCATCTTTTCTGACCATAATGGGATGAAATTTGAAATCAATAACAGAAGGAAAAAAATTCACAAATATATGGAAATTATACAACACACACCTAAACAACGAATGGGTCAAAGAAGAGATCACTCTGAGATGACTGAAAACAAAGCAACACACAAAACTTACGGAAGTCCCTGGGGCCTCCTAAAACAAACAAAACAACAAGCAAACAAACATAGAAACAGTTTTAAGAAGAAAGGTCTCAAACCAGTACCCTAACCTTCCACCTGAAGGAACTAGATAGAGAAGAGCCAATAAAACTCAAATCATAAAGATTGGAGGAGACATAAATTAAATAGAGAATAGAAAAACAATAGAGACAATCAACAAAACCAAAAGCTGGTTCTATGAAAGGATCAACAGAATGGACAAACTTTGGGTGAGACTGATCAAAAATAAAAGAGAGAAGATTCAAATGACTCCAATCAGGAATGAAAGTGGGGACATTACCACCAACTTTACAGAAATGAAAAGGATTACAAGAGAATATTATGAACAACTGTAGATAACCTAGATGAAAGGACAAACTCCTAGAAACATGCGAACTACCAAAATTGACTCAAGAGGAAATGGGAAATCTGTAGAGATCTATGACAAGTAAAAGGACTGAATTAATAATCAAAAAACTTCCAACAAAGAAAAGGCCAAGACCAGATGATTTCACTGGTGAATTCTACTGTGTTTAAAGAAGAATTAACACCAGTCCATCTCAAACTCTTAAAAAAAAAAATAGAAGGAAAGGGAACACTTCCTAATTCATTCTAAGAAGCCAGCATCACCCTTATACCGAAGCTAGATAAATAAATCACAAGAAAAGGAAAACCATAGACCAATATCCTTTACCTCAGTTTAAAAAAAGATAAATGGAAAATCCCTATGTATGGATATTAAGAAATATAAATAATTTTGGACATAAAGGCAATAAAAATGCTATATAAAAAAAATTGTTGGGGACCAGATGTAGCTCAAGTAGTTGGGTGCCTGCCTCCCACACGGGAGGTCCTGGGCTCGGTTCCTGGTGTCTCCTAAAGAAGATGAGCAGACCCTGCAATGAGCAGATACTGCAAATAGCAGATGCTGCAAGACGCCGCAACGAGCAGACACCACAACAATAAGATGCTGCAATCAGCAGATGCTGCAACCAGGAGACAATGCAACCAGCAGGCTCCCACATGGGAAGTCCTGGGTTCAGGTCCTGGAACCTCTTATAAAAGAAAATGAGCAGACAGACAAGGGAGCCATCTTGGGGTGGAGGGAGAAGAAATTTTAAAAAATGTGAAAAAGAAATAACTTGTGAGGATATGGTTAAAGCAGAACTTAGAGGGAAAGTCCTAGCTTTGCATGCCTTTATACTACATAAACCCAAAATTTAGTAAATAAACCCATGTATAATAAATAAAGGCAAAAAACAAAAAGTAGGAGAAAAACAAAGCAAGAGCATAAATTATTGAAACCAAAAACACTGAAAAAAGAGAATCAACAAAGTCAAAAGTTAGTTCTTTTAATCTACAAATTGAAAAAACTCTGATGCAATTTCTTAAGTCAATAAAAAGAAGGCATAAATTACCCACATCAAAAAACAGGCTATTGTCCCAGACCCTGAAGCCATCAAAAAAGATAAAAGAATAGAATAAACACCTTTTTTATAATAATGAATTTGAAATTTTAGATGAAATGGGAATTTTTCTAGAAAGGTGCAACTTATCAAATTGGCTTTAGAGGAAATAAAAGATGAAGGTCTAGTAGCACGACAGGGTAACGACTTCCCAGAAGAGGAGGAAGAAGGATATCTGCAGGCTGGGTTGGGGGCAACGAGAAGCCTCTCCAGGATCCCCCCAAATGGTGGGTGGGTGGGGTGTAAGGGCCCACTGAGTAGGCGTGACCCAAGCCCCCACCATGCTGTGGGCTGGTTTGTTGCTCACCGTTCTCCAGGTGGGAGGGGAAGGGAGGTTTCCATGACAATATGTCAGCAAGCTCCCAAGGCCCCAGCCAAAGGCAACATGACCTTGGCCCCTGAGTGAAGGAAACCCCAAAGCTGAACTAAGCGGTGTCCCCAGCGAGGATTTAGAGTTGCGTGGATAGAAACTATCGAAAGTCCATTGGGTGGAGCTGGCTGCTCGAAATCAGTTTGGCCCCTGGTATGCACCAAGCTTACCCCTGCTCTGTTTTTGTAAATAAAGTTTTATTGGAACACGGCTACACGCATTTGTTTACCCATGGTGCCTTGCTGTGGCTTTTGCGTGCAATAACAAAGTTGAGTCTTTGGGATGGGGCGCCTTGCCCGCTGGCTCAGCTACTTGAGAAAAAGCCCTGTATGCCAGAAATTTCTGGGAGGGAAGGGGCTCAAACTTTTACAGCTCTGTACCCTGTGCAGTAGGGGGTGCAGGGGAAAGGGGCAGAGACTCAGTGGTGCGTGTGGGGGGAGAGCAAAAGGAAAGGGGCTCCGGCTCCTGGGGGCTCCCTGCACATGGGGAAGTACTCTGGGCAGGAAGCAGCACTGACCCAGGGGCAAGGCCAACGGAGGGGGAAGGCCGTTGCTGGCGCCACACCCCTGAGCAGGTTAGTTTAGGGAAAGGGATGACCTGGGTCACAGCTGAGGCTGACAGACGACGTGGCCGATAGACAACGTGGCTGACGGACAGCAGGGCCACAGACAGCATGGCTGACAGACAACGTGGCCGACAGAGAGCGTTGCCAACAGACAGCATGGCTGACAGACAGTGTGGCCACAGACAGCACAGCCACAGTGTGGCTGACAGACAGTGTGGCCACAGACAGAGTGGCTGGCAGACGATGTGGCTGACAGACAGTGTGGCCGGCAGATGACATGGCCAGCAGACCATGTGGCCACACACAGCATGGCCACAGACAGCATGGTCAACAGACAACATGGCCAACAGACAGTGTGGCCACAGACAGCATGGCTGACAGACAGCGTGGCTGGCAGATGACATGGCCAGCAGACTATGTGGCCAAAGACAGTGTGGCCACAGACAGCATGGCTGACAGACAACGTGGCCACAGACAACGTGGCCACAGACAACATGGCCGACAGACAGCAAGGCTGACAACAGTGTGGCTGGCAGACAGTGTGGCCACAGTCAGCGTGGCTGGCAGACGTGGCCGGCAGACAACATGGCCATGAGACCCTGCCCAGATCACTCGTGATCCCGGCCATGAAATCTCTTTTGGAGTGAGAATCCTGTTCAGAGTCGAAGGAAAGCCCCAGATACCTTCAAATGGCCTCACCAAGGCCCCCTGAAAACTGACAGGCGGGGCGACCAATCAGACAGCACAGCCGGAGCCCCTCCCCCACCACGTGAAGGGGGCGGAGGGAAGGCCCCGAGGCCTGGCCTGGGCCGTCGCGCTCTGCCGCCCGCCTGCCTTCCGAGTCCCAGGCAGTGACTTCCCTTGCTTCTTAATAACTCTTTACTCCCTAGCCTCCCCGTGGCGTGTCCTTAAATTCTTTTATGTGACATAAGCCGAGAACCCAGAAGCGCAGAACCCAGAGCCATCCGGTAACAGCCCCCTGTTCCCAGGAGCACCCCACACTCCTGCCCTGCCAGGAGCACCCACGCCCCACGTTCTCTGGAGCACACCACCCTCCCACATGCCAGGAGCACCCACGCCCCACGTTCCCTGGAGCACCCCACACTCCTGCCCTGCCAGGAGCACCCACGCCCCACGTTCCCTGGAGCACCCCACCCTCCCACATGCCAGGAGCACCCATGCCCCATGTTCCCAGGAGCACCCCACACTCCTGCCCTGCCAGGAGCACCCATGCCCCACGTTCCCTGGAGCACCCCACACTCCCACATGCCAGGAGCACCCACGCCCCATGTTCCCTGGAGCACCCCACACTCCTGCCCTGCCAGGAGCACCCACGCCCCACGTTCCCTGGAGCACCCCACCCTCCCACATGCCAGGAGCACCCATGCCCCATGTTCCCAGGAGCACCCCACACTCCTGCCCTGCCAGGAGCACCCATGCCCCACGTTCCCTGGAGCACCCCACACTCCCACATGCCAGGAGCACCCACGCCCCATGTTCCCTGGAGCACCCCACACTCCTGCCCTGCCAGGAGCACCCACGCCCCACGTTCCCTGGAGCACCCCACACTCCCACATGCCAGGAGCACCCACGCCCCATGTTCCCTGGAGCACCCCACACTCCTGCCCTGCCAGGAGCACCCACGCCCCACGTTCCCTGGAGCACCCCACACTCCCACATGCCAGGAGCACCCACGCCCCATCTTCCCTGGAGCACCCCACACTCCTGCCCTGCCAGGAGCACCCACGCCCCACGTTCCCTGGAGCACCCCACACTCCCACATGCCAGGAGCATCCCACGCCCCACGTTCCCTGGAGCACCCCACACTCCGGTGCCCCTGGGCGCCCCCTCACACCCTGGCCCTTGGGAGCACCCCTAAGCCCCTGGAGCCCCTAACCCAGGTGCATGCTAAACTCAGCAGGTGTTCCCTGGGGGAGAAAGGCACCCCATTCAAGACCCAGTCTGGGGGCTGAGTCGGGGTCCTGCTGGGGCGGGGGCTGAAGTGGCCCTGTGGATGGGGCTGGGGGCAGAGTCCAGGCCGCTGCGGCTTCCACCTGAGGGGAACGCCAGGGCCTCCTGCCAGCACCTTCCCGGCCCCTCGAGCTGGCGATGGCCTCCTCCTGCTGGGTGGGGAGGGCACAGGGGCCGTGGGACTGCCCCCGCCCCTCTCCGTTCTGCAGGAGCAGGAAAGAAGCCCCGGCTGGAGCTGCAGCCTGGCCAGCTGTCCTGCCCGGAGAGGCGCTTCCCGGTCCTGGCTGGAGAGGCGCTCCCTGCCCGGCGAGGGCCCTCGTACACCCTTCAAAAGGGGCAGCTGCTGGCCCCGGGTGGGAGCTCCTGCGGGCTCGTGACCCAAGGGGGCTCGCAACTCGTCCGCCTGGAATCCAAGGTTGGGGTGGGTCCCCTCGAACTCGACGTGTAAGGAGGGGCGGGCGGTCAAACCCCACAGGCTAAATGCAGATGGCATATGCAAGAGGGCAAGAGCCAAGAGGCAGCTCGGCTGGACATGGAAAGGTGGCAGCTGGCCCCTGGGGGTCCTCATCTCCCACCCAGTGCCAGAAGCCAAGCTGCTGGCTCAGAGGGACCCTCGATCCAGAGGCCTCCTAAACCCCTGCCGGGGCTGCTGGCCAGCTGGAACCCGATGGTGACCACTGGGTGGCAGCAGTGGTCAGCCCCAAGGACAGCCAGGGAGGCTGAGGGTGCGGCGTGGGGGTGGGGGTGGGGGTGCTGCACCCTCGCCCTGGACCCTACTCTTAAGACCCCCGATTGGACTGACTTGGGGGTTTTTGCCAGGGGTCTGGCTCTGGGTGGGCAAAATTCTGTCAAATTTGGGCTTCACTTTTTAAAAAGTGGGCCGTATTCAGTTTCTCTGGCCATCTTCTCCTTTGCTGTTTTGTTTCTGTTTTCACAACCCTTCAAAAACCGGAAAGCTATTCTTGCCTCTCGGGCCAGGAGACAACAGCCCAGGCAGGATTAGGCCCGTTTTAACAGTGGTTTTGTGAATAAAGTTTTATTGGCACACGTCCACACCAATTCATTCACGCATCATCCGTGGCTGCTCTTGCGCCACCAGGGCGGAGTTGGGTAGCTGTGAGAGAGACCATATGGCCTGCAAAGTCTAAATACTGACCATCTGGCCCTTTACACGTTGCCCGGCCCCCGTCCCGCCGCCTGCTTGGCCCCTGGGAGACGACAGCTTAGCAGACAGGCACCCACCCTGGGGGCCGTACACGAGGAACCAGACGGCGGTGCTGGGGGGCAGCCTGCGCCCCTCCTGCAGATGCCCAGCGTCGGGGCAAATTCTCTGATGACCGAGTCGGCACTGCCCGGGCGGCCTGCTGGCCCCATCGTCATGGTGACACGGCTGCCACCAAAAAAGGGTTGCAAGTGGCTGGTGCAAATGCCTGGCTGGCACAGCCTGGACACCCCACACCCAGGACAAGCCATGACGGGCAATTACAGGCCAATCTTGCTTATTAACAGAGTTGCCAAATCTTAGATTATTAACAAACTGAATCAGCACTATAGAAATAGGAGAAAGAATTCTTCCTTACCCAAGTTGGGTTTTTGTTAGAAATTCGAGTTAGGCTTCGGTTTAGAAAATGAGTTCATTTACGTTACCATTAAATTCATTAAATTGATCTAAGTTACCAACTTAATTTAACAGATTAAAGGAGAAAACTCACATAATCATCTTAATAGGTGCGGTGAAGGCATTTAGTAAAGTTCAATGGCCTTTCATGATAAAAATTCTCAGAGTCTCAGGCACATGAGGGAGCATCCTTAATCTAACGGAGGTATTTTCATTTCATAGCCACGGAAACGAACACTATACAATGGGAACTTATTGCCTCGTGGTTTTGCAGCTAGGAAACGTCCAAATTTGGGGCTTCAGCAAGGTGGCACTTTCTCCCCAGGCTTGGGTTCCGGGGCTGGCTGCTGGCCCATGGCGAGGTCCCCCCTTCCCTTCCAGTGCAGCTGACTGCCGGTTCCTGGCTCTTCCCGTGCCTTCTCTCTGCTTTCAGGGCCGCAGCCACGTTGGATGACGGCCTGCCTCGTTCTGTTTGGGCACATCTTAGCTGACCCATCTTAGCGGGGCTATGACAAGTGGGTTCACACCCACAGGCCCAGGGCTGGGAACGGGGGTCGTGATTCAACCCCCACCGAAAGGTATCTCCAAACACCATATGTAATGATGAAAAATGGAAAGCTTTCTTTTTAAAAAAATTTTATTTTGAAATACTTCCAAACTTACAGGACGGATACATTATATAGTACAAACCCTATATAGGGAACTTCAACAGACCCCTACAGATAGATGCCCAGATGCCCACTCCCCCAATTTTAATGTTTTGCCACATTCGCTCTTTCCTCTCTCCTCCTTTCCATCTATTTATCCATCTAGGCTGCCTATTTATTAATCCATTTTCTGAACACTTGAGTGCAGGTTATACACATCGTGCTCCTTGAATATTTAATGCTGCCGGGTACATTTTCTAAGAATGAGGATATTCACTTATGGAACTACCTTAAGTGCAGTTACCAAACTCAAGAAATTTAACATTGCTATAAAGCTTACAGTCCATATTCCAATGCTTTCATATGTCCCAACAATGTCCCATTGAGCCTTTTCTCCTCCCTTGCTAGATCCTGCCAGGGTCATGTGTTGTATTTAATTGTCATTGTGTGTTTAGCTGCTCTCTTTTTTAAATTGTGAAAATAAATACACAACCTACTTTCCCATCTCAGCCCCACCCAAGCATGCTATTCAATGGGATTAATCACATCCACGTTTTACTAGAACTCACCACCATTTTACTAGAACTCTCCACCATTTTACTAGAACTCTCCACCATTTTACTAGAACTTCCCCATGTCCTCAAATGGACACCCTGCACCTACGATGCATTAACTTCCCATTGCGCCCATCCCCACCCCTGGAAACCTATGTTCTATTTTCTCATTTCTATGTGAACTTGCTTATTTTCCAATATTTTCTTTGTTGTTACCATGGGGCTTACATTGAACACCCTAATTCTATAACAATCTTGTTTGCTTTGGTACCAAGTTTACTTCACACCAACTACGTTCCTCTACCCCTCCGCCCCCCACCTTTACGTAGCCCTTGTCCCAAATTACATGCTTATACATTATGAGACCCAACCACTGATTTATTGTCACATTTTATGCATTTGCCTTTACATCTCTGTCAGGAGTAAAAAGTACAGCTACAAACTGTACTTTTATAGTTGCCGTGTCACCACCCTCACCAGAGCCTTGATTTCCCCACATGGCTCCCATCTGTTGACGAGCGTCCTTCCCTCTCAACTTGCAGAATTCCCTGCAGCCGTTCTCGTAGGGCCAGACTGTGGACAACGAGCTCCCTCGGCTTGCTTATTGGGGAATGTCTTCATCTCGCCCTCATGTTTGACAGAGTTTTGCCAAATACTGAATTCATGGCTGACAGTTTTTGCTTTGAGAACTTTAAATATGTCATTCCACAGCTATCTTGCCTCTGTGTTTTCCGATGAGAAATTGGCACTTCATCATATAGAGGCTCCCCTGTATGAGAAGCTGCTTCTCTCTCGTGGCTTTTGGAATTCTTCCTTTATCCTTCGCACTTGACAGTCCAATTATAACAGGCCTTTGGGTGGTCTTTGGGCGTTTATCCTGTCTGGAGTTTATTGAGTGTCTTGGATGTGTGTGTGTATATATATATATGGATCTCTCTCTATTTTTTATACACACACACACACACATATATACAAATTCATTAAATTTGGGAAGTTTTCAGCCATTATTTCTTTAAATAAGTATTCTCTCTTTTTTCTCCTTCTAGGAAAAAATGTATATACAATATATGTTGTGTAAATTGTGTATATTGGTAGCTTGATGGTGTCCCACAGCTTCCTCAGGCTCTGTTCACTTTTCTTAATTCTTCTTTCTGCTCCTCACACCAGATGATTTCAACCATCTCATCTTCAAGTTCACTGATTCATTCTTCTGCCAGCTAGAGTCTGCTGTTGAATCCCTCTGGGGATTTTAAATTTCTGACTGCTGTAGTCTTCAGCTCTATTTGATTCATTTTCATAATTTCCACTTCTCGATTGATATTCTCTTGTGTCCATCTATCATTTTCCTGGTTTCTTTGACTTCTTTTCCCATTTTCCTTTAGCTCTTGGTGCATATTTAGGATGATCTTCAAAAAGTCTGGTCTCCCCACTGACAGTTTCTACCACTTTAATCTTCTCCTTTGCCTGGGCCGTTGCTTCCTATTTCTTTGTTCATCTGTAACCTTTTGTTGGACCCTGGGCATTCTGATATTTTAATGTGTGTTACTGGAATTTAGACTCTGAGGCATCTGCTCCCTAAGCTTATGTCCAGCTAGTGCTGTGACAGAGCTTTCCTTGAAGGCCAGGAGCTAACAAAGGAAAAAAAGATGGAAAAAAAAAAACAAGAAAAAGAGGAAGAAGAGAAAAAAGGAAGCGCCTCTCCCAGTCTTTGCAGATTGACCCTTGGGAGTGCTGTCCCTCAGGCTGACCCATAGAACGAGTTTGGGGAATAGCCCAGGCCACGGCACGGGGGCTGCCCTGATACACTCTGCATGCCTCTTGCCCTGGGCATGGGCACGTGGCCCTGGGAATTCCCGTTTACGTGATTCCAAATGTCCCCTCTTCCCTAGGAAACCGTTTCCTCACAGTCCGGGGCACTGCACTGTGTGTCCACAGCCAGCAGTCCCTTGCCCCAGGCAGCCGCTCACCCGCTGGCCTGCAGCGTTCTGTAGGGGAGCTCGGCCACACCTGCCACACACAGGGCAAGTTCTGGGACAGCGAGTCCCTCAGGCCACCACCAGGCAGCCTGGGCCGGACGATGTGCTCCCAGCAGGGGCACGGGGCCATCTGCTCCCTCTGAACAGGCTCAGGGATCCCCAGGGGTAGCGCGTTGGCTTTGTGCTGAGCTGGGAGGTGGGGAGGGGGCAGCCGGGGGGCCCCGAGACCCTACGCCTTTAAGGAGGTGGGGAGGGGGCAGCCGGGGTGCGAGACCCTTTGCCTTTAAGGAGGTGGGGAGGGGGCAGCCGGGGTGCCCCGAGACCCTACGCCTTTAAGGAGGTGGGGAGGGGGCAGCCGGGGCGCCCCGAGACCCTACGCCTTTGAGGAGGTGGGGAGGGGGTGGCCGGGGTGCGAGACCCTTCGCCTTTGAGGAGGTGGGGAGGGGGCAGCCGGGGCGCCCCAAGACCCTTCACCTTTGAGGAGGTGGGGAGGGGGCAGCCAGGGCGCCCCGAGACCCTTCACCTTTAAGGAGGTGGGGAGGGGGCAGCCGGGGCGCCCCGAGACCCTACGCCTTTAAGGAGGTGGGGAGGGGGCAGCCGGGGGGCCCCGAGACCCTACGCCTTTAAGGAGGTGGGGAGGGGGCAGCTGG
This sequence comes from Dasypus novemcinctus, assembly GCF_030445035.2. Taxonomy (NCBI): domain Eukaryota; kingdom Metazoa; phylum Chordata; class Mammalia; order Cingulata; family Dasypodidae; genus Dasypus; species Dasypus novemcinctus. Next base: position 1,542,979 of record NC_080679.1, read on the forward strand.
GGTGCGAGACCCTTTGCCTTTAAGGAGTTGGGGAGGGGGCAGCCGGGGCGCCCCAAGACCCTCCGCCTTTAAGGAGGTGGGGAGGGGGCAGCCGGGGCGCCCGGAGACCCTACGCCTTTGAGGAGGTGGGGAGGGGGCGGCCGGGGCGCCCTGAGACCCTCGTGCATTCAGTGGTCTTCTGCTTGATTTCCCCTCCCCTTGTTGCTGCAGCCTTTTATCATTTCTGGAGCTCTCAGAAAGTTGTTTCCCGCAGCTCTCGCTGGAAGTTGGAAGCTGGTGTGTGAGTGCAGGAGCCCTGAGGCCTGCCCTTTCCCCTGGAGCCACTTGAGGGGGTCTTCCCCGAAAGCTGGCCCTGAGACCAGGGGCAAGCACGGGATTCTACGACGGCTTTTCTACTAGGAAATGGACTAGAGGCCCTGCTAGCACACAAGGCAAGGGAAAAGTCAGAGAGGAAAATGATTGGAAAGGGAATCCCAAACCTGCACTAATTACATGTGTCATGGATGGAGACATGGAGAAGCCGCAGGAGCCTGCGCACAGTTTAGACGGCAGTGCGAAGCTCTTTCACGAGTCCCGAAAGAGAACTAACCCATTCCCGTGGGCGCGGCGGTTGGGGTGGGCGGCTCAGCGAGGTGACTCGGGCGGAGCCTCCACCTCTGGCTGCGTCTGATAAAAACGGAGACACGGCTAGGAACACACAGGAAAAGGGCGCTCTGCCACGTCTGATCCGGCCACGTGAGAGAAAGGGAGCCGCCGTGTTCCACTGCTCCGGCCACGTGAGAGGGGCCCGCAGGAAAACAAGCCCCGAGGGGCTCGGGGAGCCGTGTGTCGGCCACAGCTGACCTCGGGAAGAAAGTGGAGCGGCCGAGACCGAGAGGGGAGGCCGGAGGGGCAAGCCACCACCCGGCCGCCCACAGCTGGGCTCCGGGAGCCGCGCTCTGAGGGACGGGAGCCCGGGCGGGGGCTGGCCCTCGGTGGCTGGCGGCCACCTTGCTTGGCCACGTGGCCGATGGCAGGGTCACCGGGGCTGACTTCGGTGAGAAAGCACCTCTGCTGGTGCCTGGTTTGGTCACTTCCTGGCCTTGGAATTGTAAGCTTTAACCCAAAAAATTCCCCATTACAAAAGCAACCCATTTCTGGTACTGTGCATTGGCAGCCTTTGCAAACTGGAACAGTTTATTAGAATAAAGAAGAGGGTTTGTTAGGCTGTTAGATGAAAAAGTTAGAAAATTCAAAAGTCAGTTGTAATTCTACATATGAGCAATACATAGTTAGAGAGAAAAAAAAGACTCCATTTAAAATATTGTAAAAAAAATGTAAAGTACTTAAGAATAAATCCAACAAAAACATGCACAGCTCCTCTGTAACAAATTATCAAATTGTGTTGAAAGCACTGAAGACACCCTAAATAAATACAGAAACCCACCACGCCCGCGGGCTGCGTGACTCTGTGGTGAGAGAGCAGTTCTAGATTCAGCGCACTCTCAGTCAAAATCCCAGCGTGTGTGTGTGGCGGGGGTGAGCCGATTCTCCATCTGATGCGGAGCGCAAAGCCGAGAATGACCGGCGCCTGCCGGAGGGGCGAGAAGGAAGGCCTGGGGGCAACGGGCGCCAGGCTTCCTCCCCGGGCGCAGCCCGCGGCTCAGGGGCAGGCGGAGGGAGAGGGCCCGGGGCCCCGGCCTGCTGGGGCGTGCGCTGCCGAGCGGTGGGGCCGGCGCAGGCTCGCTTCCTTAGGGGAGCATCCTACAGCTCCACCGGGCACCTCGCAGGGGCCGACCGTGAGCGACGCGGCGACAGAGCTGCAGAGCCCGCGCGGGGGCCGTGCTCTGGCACGCAAACCTCTCAGGACGGAGGCCTGGCGCCTTTCGCCGCAGTAAAATGAAGGGCTTCTAACTCCCGAAGACGCCCCCGGCGAGCGGGAAGGACAAGACGCTTCCACGACTGTAAGCTGGTGGCGCATAAAAACCCAACCCGGGCTAGGAAAGGACGAGGTGAAGGCGGACGGGCGGAGGCATCGCAGGGAGGCCGCTCTGACCCCGGGGTCTGCAGCCTCTCTGGGGGTCAGGCAAGAGGGGGACAGGAGAGAAGCAGGGGCCGGGCCGAGGGCCGAGAGGGCAGCGTGGCCAGCGTGGCCAGCTGAGCGTGGACTCTGGGAAATGCAGAGTCTGGCGCCTGGGGAAGGCGAGGGGCCTCCCTGGAGTTTGGGGAAGGAGTGTTTGGTTCTGACTCACCGGGGGGGCCAGGCAGCTCTGCCAGGCACTCGTGGGGCAGGGAGCGGCAAGGCACGCCCGGGTGCGCCTGGTCTTGGCCAGCGGGGGCCGGAAGGCGGAGGTGAGTCCCGGGCCTTGCCCCAAGCTGCCTGCCGGAACACACATTCACCGTCCCCCGGGACCCAGGGCTGGGGACGTGGAAGCTCATGCTGGTTTTAGGAAGAACGTCCTCAAACCAACCAGAAAACGGGGGACTCGAGAGGAAAGAGGGAGACGGCTCCGAGAGTCACCTCGCCGAAGAGGAAATCCAAAGGGCAATGGAGGCACGAGCTGGGCTCGGCCTCGTGAACTGAAAAGAAAACCAGAACCGCGGGAAGGCGGTACCAGGTAGGCCGGTACCAGGTAGGCCGGGTGTTTGTGCAGGTGTGGTGCCCGGGGACCCCCGCGGCTGGGTCCAAGAGGCCGAAGACAAGCGCAGCCCGAGGGCGCCTCGACACGGGGTGGGGGGCTTGCATGCACAGGGGCGTGGGTCAAGAATTCCCATCACCAGGGAAGAATTCCCATCACCAGGGAAGAATTCCCATCACCAGCCGTTAGGGCGTCCTCCTACCCCATGGGAGGTCCGTGGTTCTAACCCCGGGCCTCCTTGACCCGTGTGGAGCTGGCCCACGCGCAGTGCTGATGTGCGCAAGGAGTGCCCTGCCACGCAGGGGTGTCCCTGCGTAGAGGAGCCCCACGCACAAGGAGTGCGCCCCATAAGGAGAGCTGCCCAGCGTGAAAGAAAGTGCTGCCTGCCCAGGAATGGCGCTGCACACACGGAGAGCTGACACAACAAGATGACGCAACAAAAAGAAACACAGATTCCCATGTCGCTGACGACAACAGAAGCAGACAAAGAAGATGCAGCAAATAGACACAGAGAACAGACAACCGGGGCGGGGGGTAGGGGGGAGGGGAGAGAAATAAATAAATAAATAAATCTTTGGAAAAAAAAAAAGAACTCCCATCACCAGCATTGTTAGCGAGTGGAAAACTGGGAGCGGCCCAGACGTCCAGCACAGCAAAGCACCACCAAACTGCCACCCACGCCTACGAGGAGGATTACACAGCAGCGATAATGAACGAACGACAGCAGGCGGGAGAGGGAGGGGGAGATGCAGATGCAGGACAGCCTGGTGCAGCGTGCTTAGATGACGCCTGCGCACCAAGAAAATTCCGGAACGATGCTGTCAGGGGTGCAGGGCCGGGAGTAGGCAGTGATCGCCCCCATCCCCAAGAGGAGGTAGCAGTGGGGTGGCTGCAGAGAGAAGCGGGCTAGGGGTGCCGGCAGCGATACTTCTTAACTGGGGTTCACTGCCCCTTACGCTTCGTGCCCTCTTCTGGGTGCATTTGGAGAGTTAAGGTGAAAAGTCCTCTGGGTGGCTGGGGAGCGCAGCGTGCGGCCCGGCGGCGTCCCCGGGGCTCTGCAGACGGCCCCGGGGCTGCTTCTGCCCAGGAGAGGGAGGCCAGCTCGCAGGCGCTGAGGGAGGCCCGGGCTCCAGCTCTCGCTCAGCCTGACCCCACGCCGCTGCAGCCTGCTGGGCTGTGGGTCCTGGGCCCGGGGCACCAGGAGGGGGCAGCACAAGCCAGCCCTGTCCCCTGCCAGGGCCGGGCCGGCCATGGCGGAGAAGGTCCCGGCGGTGAGCAAACAGGCCGCTGGCGGGCGGCCCCCACCTGGGCAGCAGTGACCAGGCCTCGCTCCAATGAGAACGTCTGACCGTCCTGGGGGGGACGAGCTGGGCCAGGCAGGAAGCTGGAGAAGGGGTGGGGGACTCTCCTGGGCAGAGGGTGTTACCTAGATGGAATTTCATTGTTGCTTCTCCTACTTAAACACCACTTTGTAGAGCACACAGCACCGACACACGCAACGAGGAGGAGGCGCCAGCCCCACCGTGCCGAGGCCGCAGCAGGTTCCAGCCCCTTCCCACTCGCAGCGTGGGGTCCCGCCCGCACGCCCTGGTGGCCTCTCGGGATGGAGCTGGGTGTTTGTGGAGCCCAGGCCAGGCCCCGCTGCCCCAGCGGGCTAAAAGCGGCCCTGGAGGCCCCGCGGCTCCCTGCCGCTCTGCCCTGTGCCCTCGGCTGCTGCCTAGTGGACTCCGGGAGACCTGGCCCCACGGCCGCGCTCCAGGCCACCTGTGGACCCCACGAGACCACCGCCCACGAGGCAGGGAAGGAGGACGGCCGCTTCCCCAGGCCTGGGGGAGCAGGAGGGGGGCAGCAGGCAGGGCCCTCCTCGCAGCCCCCAGCCCAGGCCTTGGGGTGGTCCTGGCACGGTGCCCAGCAAGGGCCGCCTTGCCGGCTGCCCGAGCGGGAGCCCCTGGCCAGCGAGGTGCCAGCTGGAGGCCTCCGGGGCTGCCCGGGGCGCAGGCCAGTCATGCGTGCAGTGGACGGGCTGGTAGCGGCAGCCCCCCACCCCGGCTCTGAGGCCCCGGGTGCCGCCCCCTCCCCTGTGCCGTGGGGTCTGGGGTTAAAGCACGCCCCGCCTTCCCGTGGCCTAAAGCCCCGAGGGGTGGGGTGGGGGAGCCGCTGGCCTGGGCCCCGGGGGTGCCGGAGCTGCAGGGGGCCGCAGGGCTCTGCAGAGGGGGCAGCAGTGCCGGCCCCCGTCCGGCAGGAGGACTGCGTGGCCAGGGGAGGGTCCCGGCTGGAGGCACCAGGCCTGCGGGCCGGGAGGAGGCAGGAGCGGGGGCGCTGGTGGCTTTTCTGCCTTGGCTCGGGGCAGCGCGGAGCCCTGGGAGACGCCCTCCCCGGAGGCGGGTGACTCGGGTGGGTCGGAGCCGGGGCCTCGAGGGCCGGCCGGGCCACCTCGCTGGACGGGTGGACGCCGCTCCGGGCGGGGGCTGCGGGGGGCGAGGGCGGCCCGGCTCTGCGAACCTGGCTCGGGTTTTAAAGGGCGCGCTGGGGGCAGGGCCTTGGGTGGTTGGTGAACATCTCTGCCAAAAAGAAAACAATAAAGCCCCGGGCCGTTTATGAGCTCGTTCTGAGACCTGCTGGCAGGCGCTCACTTCCTGGCCCGCCTGGCCCTCCGGTGAGCTCTGGGGGCTGGGGGCCTGGGGCCTAGGCAGCCGGGCAGGGGGCTTTAGGGGGAGGTCATCTGAGCCCCCAGGACCCAGCCCCAGGAAGGAGGGGGGCTGGGCCCTGGCTGAGCAGCCCCCCTGCCCCGGGCCCGTCCCGGGGGGTGGGCAGACTTGGGATAAGAGTCTTGCAGCTGTCCCCAAATCAAATGTTCCCTACAAATTCCAGAGAAGGGAGGCCACTGCAACGGGAACCTTGGTGGACTTCCCAGAGGAGGCGGCGTCTGAGCTGGACTCAGCTCCCAGGTGGGAGTGGGTCATGGGAAATGTCCCGGCCCCTCCCAGGCCAGGCCCTCCTGCACTGTGGCCCCCACGCTCGTCCCTGTCCTCCCCTGCGCCCTGCCCCTCCCCTCTCCTGTCTTCTCCCCTGTACCCCTCCCCTAGCTCCCTCCCCTGTCCTCTCCCCTGCTGTCCTCGGCTTCTCCTCTCCACAGGCCCCCTCCCTTCCCTGTGTGGATGCAGCTCCCACCGCCTCCCACTCCCTCGCTGCCCGCACACCTCGGCCGGGCCCGGCTCCCCAGCCGTCCTGCCTTGGGCCCCATGGCCGGGGCTGCCCCCTCCCTGTGTCCACGCTGCCTCCAGGCTGGGCCACTGCCTCCTGCGCTCCCTGGGGACCCCGCCACCCCCCTGACCAGCCACGTCCGGGCAGCCACCCCGCGTCTCCGTGGCGCCCAGGTCCGGTCCACTACCCGCCGCGGCCAGGGATGCGCCATGTGCCTGCCGGCCTCACTCCTGGGGACTCCCTGAGGACCGGGCCCATCCCAGGACCCCAGCCCTGCCCCAGGGCCCAGCCCATCCCAGGACCCCAGCCCCTGTGCTGCCCGTGCCCCTGGCGCTCACCCCTGACACACTGTCTGTGCAGGTGCGGGGAGCCGCTGAGAGTGTTCGCCGGCCCGAGGGCCTGTGCCTGGCCCTGACCAGCCCTGGGCCGTAGTGCTGGGGGGTGGGTGGGGGGGCTGGGATCAGGGACCTGCTCCTGCCCCTTGGCGCCTGGACCCTGCCCCCAGAGTGCAGAGGTGACTTCTGAACATGCCAGGCCCCAATGCTGGGGAGCAGGGCAGTGGCTGGGCACACAGTAGGTGCTTAATCACCAAGGCCTGCTTTGTACAGTCCGTCTGCGGCTACTGAGGGAGTGGGCTCTGCAGCTGGACCCTGGACTGGAGCAGGGGGTGGGAAACGGGCAGGGGTGCAGCCCAGCACTGGCTGGAAGCAGCGTCCCGGGGCCTGGCTCCCCCAGGGGCTCTCTCTTTGGCCTGTCCACCCCCCCACCCCATCTCTGGGAGGACCACACAAGACCCTGTCCAGCCTGGGCCAGAGGAAGCACTGCAAGGGCCAGTGCCTGGATGGGGGGGCATGTTCGGCCCACCCTTCATCAGTAAAAAGGGGGTGGGAGGAGGCTCCCCTGTGGGCAGCAGGGCGGGGGAGTGGGTGCCGAGGTGGGGGCCCTGCCCTGGCATCAGCAGCCCCCGGGCATGGCTGAAAGGCTGATTCCCGGGCCACCTGAGACTCGCAGCCTCGGTGGGGGGCCAGGGATCTGCATTTCTACCATGCCCCCGGGTGATCCTGTGAGCATCGCACTGGGAACCCACTCTGGGAGGTCCACCTGCAGCCTGAGGCCAGGCCAGCTGCAGGGCCACCTGCACCCAGGAGAGAGGGCGCAGACGCAGGTGCCGTGCCGGGCAGCAGGGGGCAGTAGGGAGGCGCCCTGAGGAGCTCGCTCCCTGCGACCCGGGCGGCAGCCCACTTGGAGGAACTCACTGTAAGGAGAGGAAAGAATGAGAGACCTGCACGCCGGCGTGCAAGGCGCTCGCGCACCAGGGCGCGGTCAGCTCAGGGAAGCATGCGGCCACCCCGGACAGCAGCCGGGGACCCAGGAAGCCAGCTGCCGCGTGCACAGAACGTGGAATACTACCCGTCACCAGAAAGCATGTTTTCACTGCAAATTTAAGGCATGGGAAAACGTTCATGGTATACTATGATTCAGAGTAGAAACCTTTCTCAGATGGAATCCAAGCTCGTTTTTCATACTTGAAGACAGATGAGGAGGAAATTCACCAAAATGTTACAAGCATGCACTTCTGGATGGCAGAATTATGGATGGATCATCCGAATGATCAGAAAATGAACAACAGGGAGTTACTTGGCACCTTCTAGGAGGCAGGCCATGTTCTGGAAGCTTGGACAAGACAGTGAACAAAACTGAAAAAAAAAAGATTTTAATTCTAAAAATAAAATGCATTGTTACTCTTGTATCTGATTCCTATCTCTACTCCTTGACTCCAAGTGTGTACCCCAGAAAAACATATTCTTAAATCTGACCCCCTCCTGCAGGTGCAGACCCACCGTCGGGAGGTCAGGAAGTAACTGACGTTACTTCCGACGGGTGTAGGTCAGGGTGGGTCTTCGGCCCCTGGCTGGTCCTTTACAGGAGGATGAGATGCAGAGAGAGGGAAACCACGGGAAGGAAGAAGCTGCCATCAACGAGGCCAGAGGAGGGGGAGAGGCCAGGAGACGCCGCCACCTGCATCGCCGTGTGGCAAGCCACGGACCCAGGGTGGCCGTCAGCCGTCCCCAGAACACTAGCGTCTTCGAGGAGAAAGCGCCGCCCGGGTGATGCCTTGACTTGGACTCTCTTTTAGCCTCAAAACCATAAGTGATTAGATTCCCGTTGTCTAAGCCAACCCATTTCATGGTGTTTGCTCGAGCAGCCTAGGAAACTAAGACACAGAGCAAAGGTGCAGTGACGGTCTCTGCTCGAATGAGTGCGTGAGGGAAGAAGTGAATGGTGAGTGGCTATTTCAAGCTGCCACGGTGAGTTGTCTGTGGGAACACGGTTGGGCCAGCTGGTTGCTTCTCTGCCGAGACCTTCGGCTCCCTCTTGCCCCTGGGATCCAGGGCTGGGAACACCGAGTCTGTCCCAGCCGCCACGCCTGCTCCAGGCTGTGTGCCTGGGTCCCTGGGCAGGGCAGCAGTTCCCACCAAGGCACTCACCAGAGCCTCACATCTGGGTAGACTTAGGTTTTGATCTAATGCCAAACTTACAGAAAAAATTTCAAGAGTGCTGCAAGCAATTCCCTTATACTCTATATCCAGATGCACCAAATTGTTAGCATTTTGTGGCATTTGCTTTATCATTTCCTTGTTGATAAACAGACAGGCAGATAAGTAAATACACATTTGTCCTGAGCCATTTTAGAGTTGTGGCTAAGAAGCCTCCTTTACCCCCTATATATTTAGGGGGTATTTCCTATAAATAAGGACATTCTCTTATGTAAGTATATATAATTACCAAAACCAGAGAATTAAACATTGATTCAGTACTATCAATACTCATTTTTGCTGCATTTATTTATTTGATAATCTATTTACTTGTATCTGTATAAACACATGGAGTCTTCTTTTATGTAGGGATCAAAATCTGTCACTATCATTATTTATTTTACTACTCCAAGTGTCCTGGATATGGCCAGTGGGAGGCCCCCTCAGATGGCTCCTGTGCCCTGGGATCCAGGCATCCTGTCATTCTCTGAGATGTGCCAGGCTCAGCTGGTGCTTTTCCTGCCACAGACCCACCATCTCCCAAGAGCCCTGGTTCCTTATAGAGGAGATTAGTGTTTAGAGAGCAGGTTCTCAGGCCTGGGAGGATTCTGCTCACTGATGTGTCAGTGCTTCTGGACAGAGAGAGGAAATACATGCACACATAGGAACACGTACTTATGTATCTTATAAGTACAGCCAACACACACAAAAAACAAACAAAAAAAAAACCTAAGTGCACAAGGAAGCAGGAAATGAAAACCATAACCATGAGATAAATTCATCAATAAGAGACCCAGAAATGACTGAGGTACTGAAATTAGTAACCTTAATAGAACTATTAAAAAATTAAACATATACTCTTGTTATTAAAAAAATTGAACAAAATGATGAAAGAAAAGGAAGATGTAGAAAAGATCTGCCTGGGATTTATATAAGTAACAAATACAATATCTGAAATGAAAACACATTGGATGGAATTAATAGTAGATTAGACACTGAAGAAGAGAAGATCAGTGAACTTGAAGATATAGGCATAGAAATGATCCAAAATGAAGGACACAGAGAAAAAAGGCTGAAAAAATAAATGACCAAAGCCTCATCGATCTTTGGGACAATATCAAGCAGTTCAGTGTTATGCAATGTGAGTCACTGAATAAGATGGAGTAGAGAAAGGTGAACAGAAAAAATATTTGAAGAAATAATGGCTGAGAATTGTTCAAATTTCATGAAAACTATAAACCCACAAAACATATATCTCAATGAACCCTAAATAGAAGAAATATAAATGAAACTAAGCTAATACACCTAATAATCAAATTCCTGAAAAGCAATGATGAAAAGAAAATCATAAAAGCAGACAGAGAAAAAGACACAGTGTATACACAGGAACAAGGATGAGAACAAAGCTGACAAATGCAGTAGACTTCTCATTAGGAACTATGCAAATCAGAAGACAATGGAGTAATATCTTTAAACAACTGAAAGAAAAAAACAAAACAAAATAAGCTCACCTAAAATTTTTATCTACCCAGTAAAAATAGCTTTCAAAAATGAAAGTAAGTAAAGAACTTTTCAGATTTATTATAAAATAGAGAGAATTTATCACTAGCTGTCTTGCACCCAAATAAATATTAAAAGAATTCCTTCCAGCAGAAGGAAAATGATACTTAATGGAAATTTGGATTGACACAAAGTAAATGTGTGGGTAAATATACAAGACTTTTTCTGATTTTTCATTTCTTCAAGTGAAATATATTAACAATGTAGATTTGGATTTATAATGTATATAAAGGCAAAGTATATGACAACAATAGCAGAAAACCCAGAAGGGAAAATGGATCTATACCATGGGAAGATATTACATTGTATTTGAAAGGATATGGTATCATTTGAAGGTAGACTATGCTAAGTAAAAAATGTCTTGTAAACCTAGAGTAATCACCACAAATATATCAAAGAGGTATAGCTAATAAGCCAATAATGGAAATAAAATGAGATAATAAAAAAAGTAAGTAAATATATAGAACAAATGTAACAGATAGAAAAAAATAGGAAGATTGATAATTACACTAAATGTAAATGGTTTAAACATGCCAATTTAAAAGAAGAGATGGCCAGATTCAATGCTACTTTTTATTTTCTTTTTTCATTTACCAGTTAAGGAATTGAGGCCAAATCACCATGGGGCAGCAAGGGTTTTGCTGATGATTTCATGGGGAATTGAGGAAAAGCTCATGCCTCCCACTGCTGGGGCTGCTCAGTGCTGCCCCCTCTCCCTGCACACATCTTCTCTCTCCATGGTCTCCCTGGGGCAGGGGGGGAAGGCGGGTAGTGGAAAACTATTTTTCTTGCATTTGTGCCCCAGGCAGAAGCCAGCTTTGCTCCCAGGCCCATTCCCACTGCAGGATTTCCTTCTCCATACATACCTCAGCCTCTCCCCTTTTGCACACAGGACTTTCTGCCTCTATCTGTCCCAGGGGCTACCGTACCCTCCCTCCCACCCTCCCACTTACTCAGCCAAGAAAGGGTTCACCAATTTTGGAAGGTAGAGGACAGTATAAATGACAAACTGATGTTTCCTGTCACATTTATGATTGTTACTCCTGTGTGTGGCTTTTGTGCTCTCCTTTGTCCAGACAGATGTGTCCCAGACACCTCTCCATGCCAGTATTTCGCCCCTGACCCATCTGCTCTGGCAAGCCTCCCCTTTAAGCAGATATACCTGTTGGCATAAGGCTGCACGTACAGACATTTCCCCTCTGAGGACCCCCACCCCATGGCCACGTTCTAGCAGCAGTGCCTGCCCCAGGGCTCAAGCCAGTGCTGGGAGGGAGCTGGCTTAGGGTGGAGGCCAGAGTTCACAGGCCCCAGGGCTCCAGGACCCACCCTGTGGGGTGAGCTGGGACCTCCTTCTGGTTTGGGAAACTTGGGGTGCAGAGTGCGCTGGTGGCCACTGACACCCCGCCATGTGGATGTGGTGCCGGCAGACATACTGCCCATGGCTCACGGCTTTGCCATGGGGTCTCCTGCCTCAGGAAGGCAGAGGGAGTCCTGCACCTGGGCCAACCGCTGCAGACCCCCCACCCACCCCGGCTGTAAATAGAGGGGTGGCTAGGGGATGGCTGTCTTCCACATAGACTACACTGTGGCCCACTACCAAGACGAAGCCACGAGGACAGAGTGACAGACGAGACAGATCCCTGCCCTCATGGAACACAGGACCCCCGCCACAAGACAGACGCTCAACGAGGAAACCCGGAGCCGCCAGGAGGAGGCGGGAACCAGCAAGTGCGGAGGCAGGGCTGGAGCAGTGAGGTCCAATTTCAGGGAGGCCTTTCCCAGGAGGCCCCGCCCCAGAGCAGAGGCTGCACGTCAAGAAGTCACTGGGCACGCGAGGACGGAGGGGCTCCCAGCAGCGGGCAGGGCACGCGAGGACGGAGGGGCTCCCAGCAGCGGGCAGGGCACGCGAGGACGGAGGGGCTCCCAGCAGCGGGCAGGGCACGGGAGGACGGAGGGGGCTCCCAGCAGCGGGCACGGCACGCGAGGACGGAGGGGCTCCCAGCAGCGGGCATGGCACGCAAGGACGGAGGGGCTCCCAGCTGCGGGCAGGGCACGCGAGGACAGAGGGGGCTCCCAGCAGCGGGCACGGCACGCGGGGACGGAGGGGCTCCCAGCAGTGGGCACGGCACGTGGGGACAGAGGGGCTCCCAGCAGTGGGCACGGCACGCGAGGATGGAGGGGCTCCCAGCAGCGGGCACGGCACGCGAGGACGGAGGGGCTCCCAGCAGCGGGCATGGCAAGCGAGGATGGAGGGGCTCCCAGCAGCGGGCAGGGCACGCTAGGACGGAGGGGGCTCCCAGCAGTGGGCAGAACACGTGAGGACGGAGGGGCTCCCAGCTGCGGGCAGGGCACGCGAGGACAGAGGGGGCTCCCAGCAGTGGGCAGGGCACGCGAGGACGGAGGGGCTCCCAGCAGCGGGCAGAGCACGCGAGGACAGAGGGGTTCCCAGCAGCGGGCAGGGCATGTGAGGACGGAGGAGCTCCCAGCAGCGGGCAGGGCACGCGAGGACGGAGGGGCTCCCAGCAGCGGGCATGGCACGCGAGGACGGAGGGGCTCCCAGCAGTGGGCACGGCACGCGAGGACGGAGGGGCTCCCAGCAGTGGGCACGGCACGCGAGGACGGAGGGGCTCCCAGCAGTGGGCACGGCACGCGAGGACGGAGGGGCTCCCAGCAGTGGGCATGGCACGCGAGGACGGAGGGGCTCCCAGCAGTGGGCACGGCACGCGAGGACGAAGGGGCTCCCAGCAGTGGGCACGGCACGCGAGGACGGAGGGGCTCCCAGCAGTGGGCACGGCACGCGAGGACGGAGGGGCTCCCAGCAGTGGGCACGGCACGCGAGGACGGAGGGGCTCCCAGCAGTGGGCATGGCTATTAAGGACGGAGGGGCTCCCAGCAGCGGGCACGGCTAGCACGGAGGGATGAGCATGGCCTGTTCTTTGCGGCTGGAGCAGAGGGACTGGCAAGGGACAAGGGCACAGGTACGGCGGATGCACGACCAGCGCCTCAATACCAGGGGAGCAGGTCTGGATCTCCTGCAGGGACATGCAGGACCCCAGTTACGTTCTGCAAAGGCCCCTCTGTGCAGGCTGCTGCGGCAGCCCGGGGCAGTGTCCCTGGAGGTGCTGGGAGGTGGTTGGAGTTGGGATGTATTCCAAAGGCGACGTTGCCAGTACCAGCTGATGGATCTGACGGGGGGAATGGGAGGGGGGTGCCCAGGAGGCTCCCAGGGTGGGCCAGAAGCACCCGGAAATGATGGACCAGCAGGCAGAGGAGGCGGGCTCCTGGAGAGACCAGGGGTCACTGCGGTGGGGTGGGCAGTCGAGGACACAGCTGGGCGTGGGAGCCTGGCGTTCTCTCCAGCTGCAGTTCTATGCCTGGGTTGGCTTGTTGTCCTGCCCTGTCCTCTCGCGGGGCTGCCTGGGAGGGGAGGCCGGCTGGTGACCGCTGCCTGGGCTCCCTGCCCTCCAGCGTCCTTCCTGGAGTCCACCCCCAATTCCACTTCTCGGGACCCCCTTCCTTCAGTTGGTCTTCCCACCGGCAGGAGGCATCAGCAGAGGGGTCCGCCTCGGCCAAGCTGCAGAGGAGGGTCAGCCCACGCCTAGGGGAGGGCGCCCGGGGCCGGTCCTCCAGCCTGGGCTGGGCTCTTAAGGGTGGCCCACAGAGGAGCAGCCCAGGACCCTGTCTGTCCCTGAGGCGCTGTGGCCCCTCCCCGCAGCCCTGCCTTGTGCATCTGTGTCCCTGACTCCCAAGAGGGTCATGCATTTTTAAAAAGATTTATTTTGTTTATTTATCTCTCCCCACCCCCTCATTGTTTGCACTTGCTGTGTCTGTTCGTCTTTGTTTCTTTAGGAAGCACCGGGAACTGAACCTGGGACCTCCGATGTGGGAGGGAGGAGCCTAATCGCTTAGGCCACCCCCATTCCCTGCTTTCCTATGTCTCTCGTTATGTTTTATTCTCACGTTTCTTGTTGCATCGTCTTGCTGCATCAGCTCGCTGTCTTCTTTGAGGCACTGGGAACTGAATTGTGGACCTCCCAAGCGGTAGGCGGGAGCCCAATCGCTTGAGCCACATCTGCTTCCCAAGGCCCATGCATTTGCTTAGGTGTTTCACGCGTTCAGAATGAAGAACGGGGAGTGACCACCTCCCCTGGGTCTGCTCCCAGACCGCCTAGGCTTGCTCTCAGCGGTATACGAATGATGGACGGGCATGGTGCGCTCCACTGCACGGTGGGGAAACAGGCCTTCGGAGGGGCCGGCCACCTGTCCTGGCCGCCGCGCCTGCCACGGCTGCAGCCGCGTGGGTCCTCCACAGGGTACCCAGCACACCCACAGGCATCACCTGCGTGGCACCCCCGTGACAAGGCAACAGAGGCTGAACGGAGACCTGCTCCCAAAGGCCACCCATGGGGGCTCCTGATGACAAACCGAGAGCTTTCCTCGTGGCCCCTAAGATCTCGTGCTTGGTAGGAGCGGGACCTGGCAGCCCCGGCCGCCTCGGCCTCCACCAGGAAACGGGGCCCTGCACGACCGAGAGCCAGACTCGCGGCCTCTCCGCACGTCCACCCTAGCCAACCGCTGCCCGCTGGGCAGAACCTGGTCCTGGGAGTCTCCTGAGCCCCCAGCAGGCTGCTCTCAGAACCTTGCAGTGACGGCGAGAGGCACTGCGGACACGGGAACGAGTCACCATGAGGGCCACCCACGGGTGGTGGGCCTGAGCCTTTGCCAGGGCCGTGGCCGGGCACCGTTTCTGACGCAGGCTCCAGGGTCATTTCTGGTTGCCACTTGTGATGTGTGGGGCAGCGTCCATTCACTCATTCATGCACTGGACAGGGCTGTTCCTCATGAAGCGGTGGGCTGGGGGCTGAGGTGGGCAGGGCCACAGCGGAAGGGGGCTGGCCCGACAAAGGCGCCCGGCTGAGCGGAGGCGACGCTGTGCTTCTGCCAAATGTGGGAAACGGACCAGGCTCAGAGCCGGGCCTCTCGGGGAGCTGACTCCTTGGCTGGGTGGGTGTGGGAGTCACCACGGCAGAGCCACTGCTTTGGAATAAACGCCTGTGCTCCTCTCCACTTTGCTTTGAACTCAACCCACTCCCGCAATTATAACTGAGGACGAGGCCCCCCTCCCCCCCCCACCCCGCAGTCAATTCATGGGCGGCGCCCTGGACGCGGCTCCCTCAAGTTCATTTTCTTCCCTACTGAGCTAACAGAAGGTGAAGAGGGCTGAGCTGTGTCCACACTGGCAAGTGTTTTTCAAATAATACCTTTGTTTCAGGAAAAAAACTCTTAATGGAGATCTATGTTTTGTCAGCAGCCAGAATGTTAGTTTCTGATGTAACCATTTGTTTTGCTAGCAGAGCTTTCCACTTGAGAACGGTTTCTCCCAGTTGTTTTGGCAAGGGCACGTGTTTTTGGGGAGGCTGTTAAGAGGGTCAACCCTTACTTAATAATATTTTCACCTGTGACTTTGGGTGGGAAAGTTGATTCTGGCCAACTACTTAGGAAGGTTTTGACAAGGTTTTCTGTCTGGAGGGTGCTGGCACGACTGTTCCCAGTCCCAGCATGTGCGGGCCTCCTCCGGCTCGGACAGACCCTGGGCAGAGCTCTGCCCTACCCACCCCCGGCTTCCAGGAGGTCAGTCCTGCCCCGCCCTCCAAATCCTGGCCCAGAGAGCCTCTCAGCAGCGCGGCACCTGCAGGGGACGGCCGTGCCCCTCCCACCAGCGTCGCCAAGGTGCGAGGCCTTCCGGAACAGGCCTAGGAACTGCAGCTTCTGGGCTGTGGAGGGGCTGCACTGGAGGGGCGCACACTGCTGGTGGCACTGGAGAGGGGTGACTCCGGGGG
This sequence comes from Dasypus novemcinctus, assembly GCF_030445035.2. Classification (NCBI taxonomy): domain Eukaryota; kingdom Metazoa; phylum Chordata; class Mammalia; order Cingulata; family Dasypodidae; genus Dasypus; species Dasypus novemcinctus. Next base: position 1,558,738 of record NC_080679.1, read on the forward strand.
GTGGAGCTGGTGGTGGAGGAGGTGTGGGCAGTGGTGGGGAAGGATGATGACAAGAGTGCCACAGGTGTGGATGGTGTGGAGGTGGTGTTGGAGGTGGTGGGGTTGATGGTGGTGGGAGTGAGCCTCGCAGTGAGGTTGAAAGAGTTGTGCTGAGGGCAGAGTTGGCACGGAGGTGGTGTTGATGACAGGGGTGATGGTAGAGGTGATGGTGTTGGTGGTGGGGTTGGTGGTGGAGGATACGGTGGGTTGGTGGTGGAGGTGATGGTGTTGATGGTTAGGTTGGTGGTAGAGATGATGGTGGGTTGATGGTGGAGGTGATGGTGGTGGTGGAGGTGATGGTGGTGGAGGTGATGGTGGTGGAGGTGATGGTGTTGGTGGTGGGGTTGGTGGTGGAGGATACGGTGGGTTGGTGGTGGAGGTGATGGTGTTGGTGGTGAGGCTGGTGGTGGAGGTGATGGTGGAGGTGATGGTGGTGGTGGTGGGGTTGATGGTGGGCTGATGGCAGGGTTGATGTTGGAGGTGGTGTAGGCGATGGGGTTGATGGAGATGATACAGGTGGTGTAGGTGGTGTAGGTGATGGTGCGGTTGAGGGCAGGGCGTGTGGAGGAGTTAGTGGTGGGGTTGATGGTAGAGGTGGTGGAGGTGGAAGTGATGGTGATGGTGGGGTTGATGACAACGTTGATGTTGGAAATGGTGTAGGTGATGGGGTTGATGGAGTTGATGATAGAGGTGGTGGAGGTGATGGTGATGACAGTGGGGCTGGAGGTGGGGCTGATGTGGGGTTGTGGAGGTGGATGGCGGAATTGACGGTAGAGGTGGTGATGCTGATGGTGAGGCTGGTGGTACTGGAGGTGATGGTGGGGTGGTGGTGGCGGAGGTGATGGTGCATCAAGCTGGCACAGCAGTTTTCTAACCAGGACTCCAGATCTGCCGGGTGCTGGTTACAGTGGCCCACCCACGGTAAAGCCCCCACGCAGTCAAGCAGCCTTTCACTCCCTCCAGTGTCCCCAAGTGACTGGCCCAAGGCCACACCTCAGGGCCGGTCCTTCAGACTGTTCGGTTCCCGTGTTGCTGAGTCCCCAGCCCGGGATGTCCCTTCGGGAGTCCTCTGTTGGGTCTGAGCTCCAGCAGCTGGCGCTGCCCCTGGGGGGGGATGTCCACAGAGGAGGAGGACCCCCCTGAGTGCCTGGGCAGGTCACAGGCTGCTGGCCCCAGGCTCAGGTGCCAGTTAGGGACAAGGCCCCAGGAGGCGCTAAGACCTTCACAGGCCAGGTGCGGGACTAAAAGGGCATGGGCCCTTCTGGGGAAACTGAGGTCTCAGGCATCACGTGACCACGCCACTCCGCTGTCTGTGAGAGAACGGACTCAGAGCCAGGGCCCCCGCCATGCGCGCGGCGCTGGGTCTGGCGCAGGGGCAGGGCCGCACGGCGCTGGCCTCGCCGGGTGCCCCGGGTCGCGTGTGGCGCGCCCCCCTCACGGCGCCTCTCCCGCGGGCCGCTGTCCGGCCTTGGCCGCCGAGGAGGGAGGAAGCGCTGTCCTCATTCCACCTCTGGCGCCGCTGTGCCAAGTTGCTGGCGGCGGCGGCGGCTGGAACCCGGGCGCGGAGGGCAGCGGCCCGGGCGCGGCGCACCCCCTCCCTCGCTCGGGGCGCACCCCCGGGTGGGGGTTACTCACGTAGAGTCCGGAGTGCTTAGCGCCAAAGAACGGGAAGGGCACGGAGAGCGGCCGCAGCCCCGAGCCGCCGTCGTCCTGCTTGGGGGTGGCGGCGTCGCCGCGCTCGGTGCCGAACGGGTAGAAGTCGGCGAGGGCCACCGCGCCGCGCGCCCCGCGCGCCCCGAACCCCAGGGCCGCGGCCACCAGCAGCGCCCAGGCGGCCCCGCGCGGCATCGCCGGGGGTCGGCGGGGGGAAGCGGGGACGGAGGACACGGAGGGAGCAGAGGCGGCGCGCGGCGAGACGGAGCAGGGGCGCAGCGGGGTGCGGCGGGGACGGAGAAGGGCTGTAGCGGGACGGAGGGGACGGAGGGGACCGAGCGCGTCGCAGCGGGCACGGAGCGCGGTGGCACGCGGCCGCGAGGTCAGCGCGGGGCCCGGCTCGGGTGGCCGGGGGCGGCGGGCGGGCCGGGGGCGAGCGCAGGGCCGGAGGGTGGCTCGGGGCCCCGCGCGGGCTCTGCCGGCCGCTCGGGCGGCGCTCGGCGGACGAAGGCGCCGGGCGGGACCGCGTTCGGGCCGCCCCGCCCCGGGGGCCGCGGCTTAAATAGCCAGCGCGACCGGCCACGCGGGGCGGGGCGCGGCCCGGGGCGGGCCATGCTAATCGGGCCGTTCTTAAAGCGCCAGGTCCCGCGGAAGCGCGGGCTCCCCGGGCGCGCCCCCGGCCGCGGGCAGCTCTCCTCCCTGCGGGTCCCCGGCCGCCAGCCTGGCCGCCCGGAGGAGCCACCCGAAACGGCACAGAGCGCAGCGCGTGGGACCCCAGAGTAGCTCTGGGCAGGCCCATTTCCCTGCCGCCTGCCCGAGGTGTTAGATCTGGGGCGCAGGCTGTGCGGGTGGCCCGCTGGCCCGGGCACCAAGTCATCGCCCTCCCGCAGTCATCGTTTGGGACCCCCTGGCTGGTCAGGGCCTGGCTGAGCCCTTCTCTGAGTGGCCAGGGCTGTTCTTCACCAGCCCCCGCCGCCCTCCCCCCACCCCTGAGCCTGAGGACGTCCGCTTTGGGCGACAGGGGCGGTGGTCGCAGAAGCCTGCTCTGGTGATGGTGAAACCCTGGCCTCAGCAGGGACACTTCAGGTTCTACAACGTGTTTCAGCCCCGCGTGGTGAGCCATCAGGAGAGCCACCTGGGGAGGTCTCCTGCCAGGTCAGGGGTCACAGTGTAAAGTGCTTGGGAGGGCTCCTGCAGAGAGCAGGCCCTCTAGGGAAGGCGTCTCCACTCAGGCCGGGGGCAGGGGGCAGATGGCACTGGGCCCGGGGGAGGGAGAAGGGCCTGCACTCCCACCCTTCGGATTTGAGGATCTGATCCCATGCCGTCCCAGCCCTGCTCCAGCCTCCCCCACCCTCCCTGCAAAGAGGCCTCTTCGAGTGTCCAGGCCACCTCTGTGCCCAGGCCGACCGAGGGCCCGGGGGCCTGGGGGCCTCAGCAGCCCCCATTCCCTGTGCTCCCGAATCCTGCAAGCCAAGCAAGGGCCCTCCAAAGACAAGGAGGAAGCCGAGCAGAAAAAGCCAGCACAGAAGGGTGTTTTCCACGCTTGCTGTAGGTTTCTGTGTTTTCTAAAATGTCTACAATGAGCTTGTGTTAGTTTGCAATCAGAGCAAGGAACACCAGTTTCTAAGTAGGGCGTCCCCCGTTTGGGACTGTGTGCCCCAGAAACTACAGGCTGACCCAGGCACCCTGCCCGCCATTTTCACTCTGTGAGTTCCGGGAAGGACGGGGTGGGGCCCCCTCAGCCAGGCCCCCAGGGAGAGAGCCAAGGTGGCCACCCTCCCAGGCTGACCCTGTGCCCTGGACCCTCAGTGCGAGCCCCTCCTTGAATTTTTTTTTTATTTATTTTTATTTTTTTATTTTTTTATTTTTTAAAAATATTACATTCAAAAAATTTGAGGTCCCATTCAACCCCACCGCCCCCACCCCCCACTCCCCCCACAGCACCACTCTCTCCCATCATCATGACACATCCATTGTACCTGGTAAGTACATCTCTGAGCATCACTGCACCCCATAGTCAATGGTCCACATCATAGCCCACACTCTCCCACGTTCCATCCAGTGGGCCCTGGGGGGATCTACAATGTCCCCTAATTGACCGTGAAGCACCACCCAGGACAACTCCACGTCCCGAAAACGCCTCCCCATCTCATCTCTTCCTCCCATTCCCCGCACCCAGCAGCCACTATGGCCACCCTTCCCATGCCCATGCCACATTTTCTCTGTGGACATTGGATTGATTGTGTCCATTGCACATCTATATCAAGTGGGGGCTTGGATTCCACATGGATACTGGATGCACTCCTCCTGCTTTCAGTTGTAGACACTCTAGGCTCCATGGTGTGGTGGTTGACCTTCTTCAACTCCATGTTAGCTGAGTGGGGTAAGTCCAATAAATCAGAGTGTAGGAGTTGAAGTCTGTTGAGGCTCAGGGCCTGGCTATCATATTGTCAGTCCAGAGATTCAAATCCCCCAAATATATCTCAAACCCCAGCACCAACTACAATTCCAGTAAAGTAGCATTCGAGTCTTGTGAAAAGAGATCCCCTCTGAGTCCAGTTCCATCACGCAGAAACACCAACTCCAAAGAAGGGCCATCTGACATGGCAGTGAGCACCATCTGCCATGACCATAGAACCAGTGGGTCTCTTTATCCCTCAAAAGAACCAATACCTGGGGTTGTATCTACTTTATCTGTCTCTTAGGCTCTGCTCAGTTGTGCATAAGGGCATTCCTTCTGACAACCTCCAGACTCTTTTTTAGAGACTAGTAGCCATATAAACTCATTTCTCCTTTCCATTTCCCCCTTACATTAGGTCAAACAGCGTTTTGAAGTCATGTTATTATATGTAGACAGGGATATTCTGCTGATCTGCATTGAACCTTTAATTCAAGGTCATTTTCTAGTTGCATCTTCAGCTGGTATGTGGTAGTGATCCCTCGGTGCCAGGGAGGCTCATCCCCGGGTGTCATGTCCCACGCTCCCTCCTTAAATTTTGCACCCTCCATGTCTCCTTACCTTGTCCTCGGCCCACTGTGCTCAATAGACTGGTCCCCAGTTACAGAAGGGTAAACCGAGGCAGGGGAGGGGAAGGGCCCTTCCCAGATCACAGTGAGCTGTGGGAGGGCCAGCCCTGGGCCCACCCTCCTGGTCCCAAGGAATGAAGGGTGAGGAGGGTCACAGCTCTCATCTCTGGGAGGGAAAAGGCAGGGTCTGCATGTGTTTCTAGGGGCTTCCGGCTTCCCCTTCTCTGGCTCTCCGCGGGTCCTGTGGGGAGACACTCGCACCTTCGGGCATGGTTTGCCCCTCACACGTGCCTCACTGCTTGCACTCACGCAGGAGCCTTCTTGAGCTCGCTTTAACCCCTTCCTGGCTCGACTCCCGGTGACCACGTTCCAGGGCCAGGCCAGGCGCAGTGAGGTGGGGTGGTGCTTGAGGGAGGGGCCGCACCCCTGGGCACTGCGGGGTGGGCAGCCAGGGGGCAGCCTGCTCGGGGCGGCCGCTCGGCCGCAGGAGGCCTCGTGGTGGTGGCAGTGGGAGTGCAGTGGGCAAGCCGCTCTTTTTTTTCCGTGAAGACTGGCAGCTCTCCCCACGTGGCCGGAATGTCTTCTCTTTGTTTTCCTGGGTGGAAGAGCAGGTGGGCACCAGCCCAGGCTCGGGGTGAGAGCCCTGATGCACGGCCGGTCCCCTAAAGAAGGGTCAGCTTGGGGACCTTCCCGCCCACACAGGGGCTGGCTAGCACCAAAGGGGCTGTCAGAGCCTCATCTGCCCTCTGACCCCTCCTGCACCTGGCCCCACACCTCCCATCTGCCTGCTCCCCCTCCCCGCTCCCCTTCTCTTCCGGGGCACACTCCTGCTCCACCCCCAGCCCAGCTCCAGTTCACCGCCTCCTCTGAGCAGGCTGCCGCGGGCCAGCCGTTGCCCTCCCTGGCGCTGCCCACCTCTGCAGACCCCCGTAAGCACACACCTGGGGGACCCCTGGAAAGGCTCTCTTCTGAGCTGGCGCATGGGCCACCTACGGACCTCTGGGAGGCAGGGCTGCCCAGAGCCAGCATCTGCCAGGCATACAATGGGGCCCAATAGATGCACCAAGCGAAGGAATGTTCGTCCAGGTGTGGTGGGAGCAGTCAGGCAAGTTGGGGTCCCTAAGATGGAATCACTGGGGTTTCGTCAGGTGCCCACACCTGGGTGCCCCCCCACAGATTCTGGTTCAGGGGCCTGGGTGGGGCCAGCAGCAGGGCTGGACGCTCTGGCTACAACCCCAGAGAGGCTGTGGCCTTGGGCCTCTCTGCCCTGCCTGGCCTCTGCCCTCTGCGTGCTGATTTTCAGGTGGAACTGGGAGGCCGGGGGTTAACACGGGCCCTGCACTGCTGGGCATTGCATTTCATTAAAAAAATAAAGTAAAATAACCCAAACTCCACAGTCAAAAAAAGAGAAAAAAAAATGTGTTTTTTTTTTTCAGGTGCTAAAAATATTATCAGGAAATACTTTTCAGCAATGTGCCGTTTTAGGTTCCCCTCCGGACTCAAGGGCGCCTTTGTCTCTGCCACAGAAAGTCCACATTTATCAAAACCAAGATCGTTTTATCAAGCAGGCTCACGTTCCGCAGCCAGGAAACCCGAGCCTCCCCCGCAGGCCTGTGACATTTTAATTTAGGGCCTGAGCGTGTGCGCACTTGGGATCTGGGGGCCGGGAGCCCACCTCAGGATGGGGGTCCCTGGCAGGGCAAAGTCGGGGTATCCCTCCCCCCAGCCCCTGGCTGGTCAAGCCACGCCGGTCTGCTGTCCCGGCAGGGGCCAGGGCTCCGGGGGTGGGGGCTGCTCGTGGCCCAAGCCCCCTCTCGCTTTCCTCCCGTTGTCACTGCGGGAGCACAGAGCTCAGGAGCTGCAGAGCCCCCGTGCAGGCGTCTGGCTGAAGGGCCCCGTGCACCCCTCTACTGGCTCCTGGAGTGAGGGACCCCCAGGCCGCCCCAGGAAGCTGGAAGGCCGATGGGCCTCCTTGGTTCGCCACTTTTTACATTTTAGCTGCTAGAGGCAGAGGCAGTGAGGGGAGGGGCTGGCTTGGGGCCCTGCAGCCCTTCTGGAGCCCCCCGGAGCCCCTGAGCCCCCTACATGGCGCCCATGAGGCGCAGCCTGATGGGGTGCCCACGCGGGACGCGGGGAAATGGTCAAAGTGCGCTTGGATGTTTGCACCCCAGGATGCTCACTGCAGCTTTATGTAGAGAAACTCTCGGAGCCGAGTGGCCGTGAATGGGTTAAGGCAGGCTGGGGTGGGGTGCCCCCGGCCCTTGGGGCGCAGAGAATCCCCCTTGTCCCACAGCAGCCTCTGTACCCGGGCCAGGACCAGCCTCAAGAGAAGGCAGTTAGAAGCCACAGCCCTGCGTCCGAGGGCCGGCGGCCAAAAACTCATGCTCTTGTGGTGTCGTTAATGACATGGGGAAAACGCTAACAATACAACGCCAAGCCCAAAAGAAAACGAATCTGCAAAGCAGCGAAACCAGGGTGACCCCGGCCCTCCACAGGCACGCGTGGGCTGGGCAAGGAAACGCTGGGACTTCACCTCCCGGCTTGCCGGCAGTGGCTGGCGGCGGAAGTCATTTCCTCCTTTTTTGTCTCTGTGTTTAAAATAACTTTTTGCAATGATTTTAAAACACAAATGTTTTAGAAGCATGAAAAAGCAACAAACCCACTCCCCAGCTGGCTTCTGGGGCCTGCCGCCGCCGTGGCACTCCGGCCCCCTGAAGCTCGGGTTGTTTGGGGGCTGTCTCCTCTGGGTGCTTCTTCATTCTCCCCTGCCTGCATCGTCTGCAGCCTGGGTGCCGCTGCACGGCCGCCTTCTCCAGTGCTTCCCCAGTGCCTTTTCCTTTCATCCTCTGCTGCGGGGGCCGCAGGGCTGCGGGGCTGGGGGCTGCAGGGCTGTGGGGCTGCAGGGCTGCAGGGCTGTGGGGCTGCGGTGCTGCAGGCTGTAGGCTGTGGGGCTGTGGGGCTGCGGGCTGCAGGGCTGTGGGGCCACAGGTTCGCGGGGCTGCAGGGTTGTGGGGCTGCGGGGCTGCAGGGCTGTGGGGCTGCGGTGCTGCAGGCTGTGGGCTGTGGGCTGCGGGCTGTGGGCTGTGGGCTGTGGGCTGTGGGGCTGCGGGGTTGAAGGCTGCAGGCTGTAGGCTATGGGGCTGCAGGGTTGTGGGGCCACAGGGCCACGGGGCTGTGGGGCTGCGGGGCTGCGGGCTGCAGGGCTGTGGGGCCACAGATTCGCGGGGCTGCAGGGCTGTGGGACTGTGGGACTGTGGTGCTGCAGGCTGTAGGCTGTGGGGCTGCAGGGCTGTGGGGCTGCGGTGCTGCAGGCTGTAGGCTGTGGGGCTGCGGTGCTGCAGGCTGTAGGCTGTGGGGCTGCAGGGCTGTGGGGCTGCGGTGCTGCAGGCTGTAGGCTGTGGGGCTGCAGGGCTGTGGGGCTGCAGTGCTGCAGGCTGTAGGCTGTGAGGCTGCGGGGCTGCGGGCAGCAGGGCTGTGGGGCCACAGGTTCGCGGGGCTGCAGGGCTGTGGGGCTGTGGGGCTGTGGGGCTGCAGGGCTGTGGTGCTGCAGGCTGTAGGCTGCGAGGCTGCGAGGCTGCAGGGCTGTGGGGCTGTGGGGCTGCGGTGCTGCAGGCTGTAGGCTGTGGGGCTGCAGGGCTGCAGGGCTGCGAGGCTGTGGGGCTGCGGGGCTGCAGGTCTGCGCTTTGATGCCAGCAAAGGCTGATGTCCTCAGATCTGGCACCCAAGGGTCTGGTTGGAGCTTCCTGGTGAGAGGCCGATGGACCCTCTGACACCCAGCACATCCCGAGTTCCTCATCACGGCCACGGGTGCTTCTGTGTTTTGCCCCAGACTGGAGCTGGGTTCGTCCCTGCCTCCCCAGCCCCGTGGGGGGGGGGGTGTCTCCTGGCATTCTGAAGCTCTCTATAGATTGCTGTCCCCTCCCCCTGTTGGAGGGGGTGGGAGAGGCAGGGCTCAGTCCGTGGAGACCCTTCAAGGCCACCCCAAGCCATGAGGGCTCCCACCAGCGAGGCCCCAGGCTCTCCTGACACTAATGCGCGGTCCTGGGTCCCTGCGCCCACGGGCCTGAGGCTGGCAGGGCCCTCTGTGCCCTCACCGTGGTCAGGACTGCCCGTGGAGTGGAGGCTAGCCACTCCACGACGGCCCCCGAGGCTCGGCCTCCCCTCAGAAGCACCAGGGGTCCCTCTGGATGGTGACCAGGGCTTCTCCCCAGGGTGCCTGTGCCACCCGTCCTCTGAGAGCGCCTCGGGCCCAGCGATGGCCTGTGTGGAGCCGCACGCCGCGCTCACCAGGACCCTCCGAGGCCCGGCCTGAGCTGCCGACCGCGCGGGCACCTGGGTCCAGAAGCCGCGGTCACCCCGAAGGGCTGCTGGGTCCTCGTGGTTCCTGTGAGCCCCTCGGCGCGGACAGGTGCTCCAGAAGGGCTGGAACCCGACCCACAGAGCTGCACGCCACCAGGAATGCTTACGCAAAGGCGATTTATTTCCAGTAAAAAAAATCCCCAATTGAGAAAGTCAAATAGAGTCTCCTAAAGCCTTAACTGTTAAGATAGAAAACCTCAGCGCCTCGCAGGCGCTTCAGCTGTGCCCAGGGGAGCGTCCCTGATGGGGAGATGCGGACAAACCCGCCAGAACCTCCCTAACCGCCGGCACCAAGGCGCTCCTGGGAGCCGGGGCTGCAGTGCCACGGCATGCCCCGGGCGTGGCTGGGGCCAAGGGCGCTCGGGATGCGTGGCTGCCCACGGAGGCAGCGAAGGGGCCTGTGGCCCCGCCGAGGGGGGGCCGTGGACGGCGCGGGACGTTGGCCCACCGCCTGCGGAGGGTGGGCCTGCCTGCCGGGCTCCCGCTTCGCGGCTGCCCCTGCCAGTGGGAGCGCGTCAGGGGACGGGCGCCGCGCTCCGCCTCCATGCCTGGAAAAGCCACCGCCGGGGCAGAAGGAGGCCTATTTGCCCTCCTCCTAGTCGTTGCTTTCGTACAGTTCGTGGTGAAAGGAAACGCTAAATTCGGTCAGAAAGCGGGGTCTGGCAGGACGGCCCGGGGCCGCCTCGAACTGGACGGACAGGCAGGGGCTGCGGGTGGGGCCACAGGACATGCTCCAGGCGCAGCTTTCGCAGGCCGCGGCAGGGCGGGCTCCCCAGGCGCTCGGCCTCCCCGGCCCCACGCCAGCACTTGGCGAGGACAGCGAGCCACCGTGACCGTGTGAGCGGCGGGGGGGGGGGGGGGGGGCGAGGAACAGGGCCAAGAGGCCGGGGGGCCAGGCCGCAGCCCGCTGAGATGGCCGCCTCGGTCTCCGTGGCAACCAGGCGGGAGCCCTGCAGGAATTTTCCCAGACTTTACAGGCTGGGAAAATGGGAGGCTCTGGAACAACCTTGGATGTCACACTCAGATGCCTCTGGTGGCTGGTGACTCACCAGGCCTGGGCGTTGACTCATCCGCAGCCACCTGCCCCCAGGACGGGCCTGCAGCGCCTGGAGGAACAGAGGGTTCCGCAGCCTCTGGACGCTGGCCGTGCGGGCTGGGCCTTGCGGGACATTGTGTTTTTGGCTTCGGTGGGTGGAAATGTTCTCCACGTGTCTCCCTGTGTTTATGGCGCCGGGGGCACGGAGGGCGGTCCCAGCCGAGGACGCCGCTGGCCACAAGGCTCCGGCCGGGCCGCCCGTCCACGGCAGAGATGGAGCGCCAGGCCGGTGCTGGCTGTGAGGGGCGCCGGAGCCCTGCCCTCCGTGGCGGGGGGGGGGGAGAGGGGGCTGCTGCAGGGCGGTCCACCCACCCCGAGGCCAGGCCCCAGGGCTGGGCTGGTGAGGGGGCCCCTCTCTGGGACATTCCTGCAGTCCCTGGAACGACAGGGCGCCCGTGGGTGCTGGACACCTGGGGAGTGGGCGGCCCACCCCCTCCAGCTGCCCGCCTCCTGGCAGAGCTCGTGGCGTCGGCGTGCCCAAGGTGGTGCCCTGACGGGTCTCCCGAGGGGCCACGTCCCCCGCGCCCCTGCCTGGCGCCTGCTTCCCCCGGCTGGCCCAGGCCCCGGGCGGGTGGTCCTCGGCTCATTTCCTGGCCCAGAAGGGCTGTCCGAGGCGGGCCTCTCGCCGCTGCTGCGCTTCCTGGTCCAGCTGCTCCTTCAGGCTGGCCACCTGGGGACAGGGTGGGGCTCAGGTGGCTGGAGGCGCCGGGCAGGGCCCCCTCTGGGCACACGGCATGCGAGCTCTGGGGTCTTGGCTCCCACAGAGGGAGGTGGCGTGAGAGACGCACAGACTCACAGCCAGCCAGTCGCTGGAGGCACGGCCCACCTCTCACCATGAGCCCCCAACCACAGGGGTCCTGGGGCCCAAAGCACCCACAGCAGACGGACCCCTTCCATTCAGGCCGTGAAAGCACCTGGAATTGTTCAGAAAGAAGCCTTCCTTTGGGGGTAAGCTTAGCACATGTGGTGGTGTGGGTCAGGGGACCCCACTTGGGGGTGCCCCTGGAAGCCCCTGCACCTGCCTGCGCCTCAGTCTTCTCGTTTGTAGACGAGGCGGCTCAAAGGTCACCGAGCTCCACGGTTCCACCCTGGTGCACGCATTTGTGTGCGTGTGTGCAATGCATGTGGTTGTGTGTACCCACGTGCATGTGTGTGGCATGTGCTTGTGTTTATGCATTTGTGTGTGCAGCATGTCTGTGCATACACACATGGGTGTGTGCACAGCATGTGTTTATGTGCATGCACATGTGTGCGTGCTGCTTGTGGGTTTGTGTGTGCACACATGGGGGTGTAAGCAGAGCATTTGCTTTTGTGTGTGTGTACACATTTGTGCAGCCTGTGTGATTGTGTATAGGCATGTGGGTGTGCAGTGTGTGTACGTGTGTGTTTGTGCAGCACACATACCTCCCTGGGGTCTGCCAGTGTGGCTCAGCCCTTCCCAGGACCACTCACCTGCCCCACCTCAGCCCCGCACGCTCTGCTACCCCCCTCACGACAACGTGTCAGGCTGTTCTGGACATGACGTACACGACGACCCCTGACAGAGGGCCGCGGAGGCTCAGAGGGGCCGGTGCGCTGGCCTGGAGCCCTCCCCGCCCTTCCCCGCCAGAGGACGGCTGTCCTGTGCACGGGGTCACACGGCGGCGGGCGCTGCCGTCCCTCCCTCCCCCCACCCCGCCCCGCGGCCCCACCTGCTCCTCCAGCACCTTCACCCGCCGCTGGTGCGTCTGCCCCGGGGACGCGAGGGCCTGCGCGGCCTGCAGCTGGGCCCTGGGCGGCTGCTCGGCCTCTGCGGCCAGGTCGTGCTGGTGCTGGGTGGCCAGCTCCCGCCGCCGCCTGTGGGCCTGCTCCAGCTCCGCCACCTGGGCCTGGGAAGGGAGGGGGCACCTCAGCGCCCCACGCCCACCCGCAGAGCAGCGCGGAGCGGGGCGTGGTGTCCAGGGTGCTCGCACTCCCCTGGGGGCCACTGTTTCTTGGCTCCACACTTGGCGGGCCCCGGCCGGGCCCCAACGCGCCGGCAGCTGAGAGCTGAAAGTGCTCTTGGCGGTGGGTTCAGGGCCTGCCTGCGTCTCAGTTGGGTTAGGGTGCACGGGCCTCTACCTATTTCAGTGGCACCCCGTTCCCTTGGGCCCAGCTAGGGGACCCAGGATGACACACAATGATGGTGGCCAGAGGCAGAAGAGACCAGCACCACCAAGAACCCCTCAGGGGACCTCAGTCCCCTGGGCCTTGGGGGAACCCTGCTACCCTGTACACATGCAAGGGCAGCCCCTGGCCCAGACCTTTGGCCCTTGAGACCCTGGACTTCCCAGCCTGCTCCCCCTTCAGACCTGGGGGGACCCTGCCATTGCCCCGAAGAGCTGGGCCTGGATCCTGAGGCCCCTTACTATCCCATCACTCCTTGGGGACTTGGATGTCCCCCACACAAAGGTGGGGCTTGGAGAGAAAGCCGGGCTGGGCTCCAAGGAGTCCTGGGACCTCAGGGGAGACCCCAGGTGGACGCTGTCCTCATCTGAGTGTTGTGAGATAGATGGGCGGGGTGGGGTACGCAGAGCATGGCTGGCCCGGCTCACTTGCAGCTGCTGGCTCTGCCTCAGGGCTCCGTCCACCTCCTGGCGCAGGCTGCTCAGAGACTGGTCCAGCTGCTCCTTCTTGGCCCCCAGCCTCGCTGTGTCCCCCTCCCTTCTCAGTGTCTCACTCTCCGTCTGCAGAGATGCAGGGGCAGGATGTGATGGCCTCCTGGCAGGGACATGGAGGACAAGCCACCCTTCCCTCGGGGGAGCCCGGCGAGTGCAGCGGTCTTGGAGGGGGCCCCGGCCTCTGGGAGGATGTCTCCACATCCCCTCGAGGCTTTCAGTGGGAGGGGCACTGCTGTGGGCCGGGACACCCCCCACGGGTCCATGGGCATCCTCAGCCCGAGTGGGTGCTTGAGGGAAAGCACCGGTCCAGTCACCAACCTGCTTCAACCAGGAGGGGCCCCCACGGAGTTGTGGGAAGCAGCCACATCTCCTGGGCCACATTCCAGACACCCCCTCCCCAGGGCCCCCTCCTCACCTTCCTCCGGGCCTTATATGAGCACCTTCGACCCCCCACCCTGAACACCTGCCTTCTGCACCCAGGCACAGTGTCCCGCTGAGCTCGTACAGGCACAGGCCCTGTGAAATGGGCATGTGTCAGGCTCGGACCCACCACCCTGTGGCCCTGGCATCGCCACCCCCACTGGTGGTGTCACAGATGCTGTCCTTGTCACAGGCTGCAAATTTCCCGAATAGTGCTTACTTCCCCCCCCCCACACACACACACACAGAGCAGGAGGAAGGAGATGGGGTTAAATATCAGGGTATCTGGGTGGAAGGAAGCAGGTCCTTCTGCTGTGATGGCTTGTTTTACCCCCTTTGGGCAGTCCCTTTGGAGGAAGGAATGGGACCCAAGAATTCAGCGTCTCGGTGAACAGTGTTGGGAGAGGAGCTCTGTCCAGCTGCCCAGAGAGCCGGGTCAGGGAATCCTGGAACTCCGCGGTCAGGCCTCATGGCAGTTACTGCGGTCTGGGACCCCCAACAGCTCCTCCCCCCGGCCCTGGCTCCACGGGCTTGGCCCAGACCTGGGCAGATGCTGAGCTTTTCAGCAGCAGAGGCAGAGGTAGAAAGCCAGGTCCTGCTCTCAGACCAGGCCTGCCCAGCGTCTCGCCACACCCTGCCCTGTGCCACGTCTCAGGCCGGGTGGGGGGCTGCAGCCCTGGAGGCCTGGGTGGGCCTGGCTGCCATGGGACTTCGGGCAAATCCTGCCATCTCAGGCCTCAGTTTCCCTGTTTCCATGGGGCATGGAGAGGAGCTGGCCTCGTGAGCCAAGGCAGCTGTGGACCGTTTGCGAGGGTGAAGTTATTCCTCGGGGTTTTACAAAAGCAAGGATTCCTTCCTTTTTCAGGACTGAGAAACAAAGTGCCCCCACCCCCCGCCAAAAAGGAAGTCCTGTTTCTTTAAAAATCCAGTTACACTCCTGGAAGTGCACTTTACAGAGAGAAGAGAAAAGCGAAGTCCAAAATAAATACGCAGCCACATCCGGGTTTCCCCTCCTGAGATGTCAATAAAGGGTTTATGGGTTGGGGGCCCCTCACAGCTGGCCTCCTGGAACTCATTAGCTCTTCCTCCCCTCCCTGACCCCGCTCCGGGGACGGCCCGGGCACCGTGCCCACGGCAGCCTCTGCTGCCCCTGGCAGTACCCTCAGCTTGGAGCCACTGCCCCCAGCTCAGCAGCTCGGCGCCGGGTCTGCGCTTCAGGAAAGAGCTGCCGGCGGTGACGCCCCCCTGGGCTGGGGCCCGGCGGCCCTGCCCCGTGGCCGCGTCCTTCGGGGAGTGAGAGACCCTGTAGGGCCAGCTGGCCGGCGGCTCCTGGCCTCTGTCCTGACAGCACCTCCATCCTGCCCCATCCCTGTCTCCAGGGTACACGGCCTCTCACCAGCCCATCACTCCCCTCCTGAAAATCTACTTTGCCCAGTCCACCTCCGCAGCTGGACAGTGGGTGGCCAGGACTCGACCCCAGCCAGGAGCGCGTGGCCGGGCAGACGCTGTTCTGCTCCCTTGCCCTTGCCCCGCGGGGCTCGCTGCTCTCTTTCGGGTCTGTGGGTCCGTCTGCTCTGGGGCTTGCTCTTGTCAGAGGGGCCTGGAGGCCAAGTGGAGGGAGGAGGATGCTCTCTGCCCTCCTGCATGCCACTGTCACCCGTCCCCGTGAGGACCCCGCCCACTCTTGCCCTCGACAGCTCTGCAGCCTCCTCCCATCCCTGCCGGGGCCTGCGGCCTGGGGGGCTGGACATGCTGCTCAGCGCTGGGCACCCTGACCCACAAGCCACGACGCTTGTGGAAGGTGAGGCCGTGACTCGGGACCGCTGTCCTCGGGCCACGCCACGGATTCCCGCCCCTTCCCTGGGGAGATTCAGTGGGAAGCCCGTCTTGGCAGGTCGCGGGGGGCAGGTCAGGTGGTGGGAGGTTCAGGGGCCCTCTGCTCACCGGGGCGGCCCCTCTGCGGCCAGGGGGCTGGGCTGTGTCACACCGGCCCCAAGAGGCCTGGACGGGCCCTGCTCCCAGGGGCTCACCGCGCTTTGGGTCACAGGAGACAGCAGGGCCAACCTGGGCTCCCCTCCCCACCCCCCACTGTTTGTGCTGCACCCTCTCCCGGGGGACACGGCAGCCGGCAGCCGTGGGAGTGCTCAGCCTCAGCACTGCGCTCTGCAGCGCTTCCTCTGTGGCTGCCCCGGGGGCCTGCCCAGGGCCCACGGGGCCCGCCTTCCTCCTGCTGCCTCTTCTGGGCTCCCCGTCCTGCTCCTGGGGCGCCCTGCCCGCCTGGAGGCAGGTGGGGGGGGCAGAGGCCCCGGGTGCAGCACTGCAGCCCACCCCGCCCTGTCCAGGCCAGCCTGCTGGGCCTGCAGCACCGCAGCAGCTCAGACGAGAGGCTGACGAGGGACAGCTGCCCGGGCACTCCAGGACGATGGCCCAAGGAAGGGGGCCGTTCCCGCCCCTCCCAGAAGGAGCCTCCCACGAGAACAACCCCCCTAGAGCGTGATGTGCAGGAGTCTTCCCACCCCCCGGGCCTGCATTAGACTCCACGCTGGCCGGGCACCTGCCCGGGACCTCCTGGCCCTGTCTGGCTGGCTCCCCCGCTGCGCAAGGCCTCCCCTGAGCTCGGCTGTGAGTGGGGAGGGGCAGCGGGGCAGCTAGGTGGGAGGGGGTGGGCGTGGGAGCCTGCCTGGCCTGTGCTCCAGGCTGAAGTGGGTGATGGGGTGCAGGGGTGCAGGGGTGCTGGGCTGGGTGGGCAGCCCTCCAGAAAATGAGCCTGGGTCCACAGAGGCTGCAGACTGGAGGGGGACAGGGCCCCCCGCCCACCTCGACCTTATGCCCTCCTCCACAGCAGTGAATGAGCCCCCACTCCCCAGCAGTGAATGAGCCCCCACCCCCCAGCCCGGGGGTCCTGAAGGAGGGCCCTGGCCAAGGCCCATGCCGTCACCTCCCAGGGCCCAGGGGCCTTTGTGGAATCATGGAGACCACCCAGGCCTGGGCAGCCACCTTTACCTTGAGTATGGGGTGGGGGGCAAAGGCACGGACGGCCCTGGGGTCACTGCCTGTAACTGGCGATGCCCACACGCACCCCAGGCCGTGGGGGGGCACGTGAGCCCCTGAGTGTGAAGTGCCTCAGAAGGGGGCATGTGTGCTGCGGGCCCCTCCGCCTTCTAAAGCCAGGACCCCCGACCAGAGCCAGGGGGCCCCTTCCGAGGCCCCCCCTGGAAACCCTCTGGACCAGCCCCTCTTGAACTCCGCCGGGACCCCCTCCCAAATCCTGCACCCCCTCTTCCGCTCGGACCCCCCCGCGGAACCCGCACCTGCGCCAGGCGCGCGCGCAGCGCCGCAAGCTCCCCCTGCAGGCGCGTCCGCTCGGTGCGCAGCGCCGCCGTCTCCTCCCGCAGAACGCGCCTCTCCGCCGCCTGGTCGCTGCGCTGCCGCCGCCGGAGCACCTGTGCGGGCGAGGGAGTGGCCGGTGGTCCCGGCCCCGGGCTGCTGGGAGCCTGTGGCCTTCAGGCCCGAGGCCCAGCCCTGGACGCCATTTAGTCTTTTCCCCTCAACTGCGCATCACCGCTGAGCCCCTGTCCGGGCTGGACATCCTGGCGGGAGTCCTGGGCCTCTGACCCCCTGCTCCTCCCTTGCCCAGCCTGCGCCCCAGTTTCCTGGCCTAAGGGATGGGGCCTCTTCCCACTCACCCCTCCTGGGGACCGGCCCCCCCCCCCGGCCCCTCACCTGCCGCAGGGGCTCCAGCGCGCCGTCTGCCTCCTGGCACCTGCGCCCCAGGTCAGCGAGCTGCGCCTCCAGCTGCCTGCCCCTCGCCCCCAGGCCCTGGCCGTGCCTCCTGCTGTCCTCCAGGGCCTGGCGCAGCGCCTCCAGTTGCTCCTGGGGAAGGGGAGACACAGGGTCCCCCTGGAAACACGGGGTGGGGGTGCTCCGGGGGGCAGGGGGACACAGGGCATCTGAGTGACCTGTCTTGCGGTCAGCGGGATGCACAGAGGCGGGAAACAGGCAGGTGCAAGTGTGTTTTGTATGGTGACCACGACGCGTGCAGACCCCCGGACACCAAGAGAAGGGAGAGCCGGCCGGGAGCCGGCCTTCTTGGCCAGCTGGCCGGAGCTGCGCTTAGTAGGCTCTCTGCTGCAGCCAGCGCCGTCTCGGGGCTGCGCCCCCTGCAATGCGCCCTCAGGGGCTCCCACCCAGAACAGAGGCAGCAACAGTCCCGCTTTGGGCTCGCGGAGCCTGATTGGTCCACCCCTGCGCCTCCTCCCGGTCCCCCTGCGCCTCCCCTCCCCTCCTACCCACCCCCTGCCCGCCCCGGCTCAGGCCTTGCCTCGGCCTCCCCCTTTGCCTGGAGCACTGGCCACCGTCCCCTTGGCCTCGTGGCCCCCGGAGGCGCTCCCTGACCACACTGCCTGTCCACGCTGCCTGGCACCCTTCTCACCCAGCTCTGTCAGAGCCCCCCTCTACAAGCTCTCTGCTCTGCACGCCTTCGTGTCCCGGAGCCTGGAGCTGGCACCTGGAAACCTGTGGGCGCACGAATGAGAATAAATCCGTTGCCAGCACCTTGCGACCACAGCCTCAATGCTGCGTGCTGCTGCCAGGGCGCTGCAAGTCTGAGCTGCCCCCGGGGCTTCGCGGGAGGGACGGCCCATCCCTCTGGCTGACCGCGGAATCCGAAAATGACTAAACAGCCCCCTCCTGCCGCAGCTGGCTGACCGGGAGGGTGAGGGGGCTGGCAGCTGAGGAGGAGGCCACGGTAACTGAGGGGTCTCGGGCTCACAGGGAGAGGAGTGGGAGGGTTTGCCATAAGCGTGGATGGACCTGAGGGGCTGGGCAAGGGGCAGAGCCTAGACCCAGGTCCCATCCGCTGAGCTGGGAAGGGGGTGGGGCACGTTTAGGGACGTGGGTGCAGCCTCAAGGAGCCCGGGAGCTCCTGGACATGGGAGCCCCATGCAGAAGCCACGGCCAGGCCTGGGCACCGACGGCCAGGGACAGTGGGCTGCCTGGGTGAGACGGGGGAAGGAAAGGGATCCTGGGACCAGTGGACGTTGGCGGTGGGAGAGGAAGAGAAGCCAACCCGGGGAGGCCCAGGGGCTCCAGCGGACCGGGGGAGAGAGGAGGGGCTTGGAGAGGGAGGGCGCGGCCAGTGGACATTGCTGGGGACCTTTGCAAGGCGGGGGACAGAAGGCCACCTGGAGTGGGGAGGAGAGAGGAGAGGGGCGAGCCCTTGCAGGAGCTGGCTGGGGGAGGGGAGACAGGGCCAGTCGAGAGGGGCCCTGGGGTGAGGCTGCACAGGGAAGGGGAGACTGGGGGGAGGGAAAGCCATGGGTGCAGGGGCGTCCTGCTGCCAGGCCCCCAGGCTCCAGCTCCCGTCTGAACCAGCACACCCGCGTCCCCAACAATGACCGCAGTCCCTCCCTGGGCGCTCACGTCCGAAGGGCTCTCGTCTACTCTGCCAGCAGTTCTCACGG
The DNA here is from genome assembly GCF_030445035.2 of Dasypus novemcinctus. Lineage (NCBI taxonomy): Eukaryota > Metazoa > Chordata > Mammalia > Cingulata > Dasypodidae > Dasypus > Dasypus novemcinctus. Next base: position 1,577,433 of record NC_080679.1, read on the forward strand.
AGAGCTGGAACCGTGCGTCACCCACCTCCCAGCGGGCACGGACGCTCAGAGGGGAGTGGAGTGGGGAGATGGGGCCAGGGTGTGCTACAAGCATCTTTTTTTTTTTCTGTCTGACATCCTATCACTTTAAAAAAGGAAAAGAGGAGGGCAAGGCCGGTACCTAAAATTGCAGTGTTTTACCCTTCTTCGCCATTTTGAAAATTACAATTTTTCATTGGTACACCTTTTCTGATAGAAAAGCTGAGGTTTCCTTCCAATGTGGCTTAAATATTTCATGGCATTTTTAGGTCCCGAGTCAGTTGTACGAAACTTTGTGCTCTCCTTGTAATGACCCAGCTTTCATGGAATTCAGATTAGCTGCAACGATGGAATTGCTCTCATTCTCCTGTCACTCTGGCTGTAAATGCTGAAAGCCTCTGAGCTGTGGGCTGGCAAAGGCAGCCTCGGACACTTAGGTTTGGGGCTTGGGCTGCACAGAGGACATAACCCTCAGAGCCCTCCTGCCCGCCCAGAGTTGAGTGCGGGCTAGCCCCGGGCTGGGGGCACGGCTGCTTGGCTCTGCTCCTCTGCGTGGGCCTGAGCCACCCCCCAGGGCTTTTGCCAGGATGGGAAGGATGGGAGGTTGAGTCTTGGGGTGCTGTTGGGGTGCATGACTCCCTAAGATACCCGAGGCGTGGGGCTTTGTGAAAGAGGGTCTAATGGGATCTCTCCCACATGGGGGCTGGAGAGTCTCAGGCCCTCATGCAGGGGACGCTGCGTGAGGAAGAGAGCACCCCCAGGCCCCCTCCCCCCCCAGCCCATCCTTGGGCCCTCAGAGTCTGGGCCCTCAGCCCGGCCTCCAGGCGCTGATGGGGTGATAACGGATCTGTTCTTTTGCTGGTGGCTAAGTGTCCACGGGCTCCCAGAGTGGGCGAGGGCTGTGGGCAGGGGTGGGCAAGCCTCCTGGGTCCTGCCTCAGGCCAGTCTCAGCACGGAGTTGGCGCCATACGCAGGGGGCCCTGGGGCCAGACGGGACTCAGGCCCCGTGCTGGGCACGATGGCCAGGCCACCTCTGCACCCTGGCTGTCCCACTCTCTGTCCACTCTTGTGCCAGTCCCTTCCTGTTCTGACCACACTAGCTGTATCGTTTTTCAGTTCTTTTTCAAAATTTCCTTGGAAAATCTAATTTATTCTTCCTTGCAATCAGTTTGTACTGTTTCCCCTCAAACACACCACAAACACATAGACAAAACCAAACCAAGAAAGATACAACTGACAAGCCAGGAGCACAAACCAAGGGCTGCCCAGAAGATGATCAGAAGAGAACGACAGTGACCGCCCAAAGCCACCCCTCTCCAGAGAGGTCCAGGTGCAAACATGGGGTCATTCTTGTAAATGACCCTTGAACTAAACAAGAAATAAAAAGGGAAACTCGGAAAATTGGCAAAAAGGAAAATAATTTACATAAAAAACCTAGCGACACCTATCAAGTCACATTTAGGGGAAATCAGATAATGGTAAATGCATTTACTATTGAAGGAGAAACCCTGAATATAAATAAATTATTCAATTTAAGAAATTAGAAAAAAAATAACATAAACAAGACAAAAATAAGAGGCTACGAATAGGTAAAAGCGAAAATAAACTAGACAAAAAATGAGAGAAGGAATAAAAGATGATGTTTTGAAAAGACCAATAAAATAGATAAACCATTAATAAGACAGATTATGAGAAAAAAAAATTTGTAGCATTAATAACAAAAATCGTATAACTACATAGATAAGATTAAAATGATGTTGGGCGTACATTTGTGCAAGTGCTTGGTAATGCTTTTTTTAATTTTTAATTTTTTGGCAATGCTTTTAAAAATATAAGATGGATGATTTAAAAATGTAAGATGGACCACATGGCAAAAGCTGACCCAAGAAGAGATGGAAAGCTGAAACAGACCGGGGATATAAAAGAGATTGGACAGGATAGTAAAATCTGTTACTTAACAAGGCAGGAGGTGTAAAGCTCAACTTAATCTTTAAAGAAAACTTAATTTCTATGCTCCTCAGACCAGCCAGGTGATAGAGTATGCTCACCAATTCCTTTTATAAAGGAATTAACCACAAAAAGCTGATAAATACTGTGTCAGTAGGAATGAAGAGGCCAAGATTCTCAACAGAACATCAGCAATCAACGCCAGCTGTGGTGCAATGTCCACAGCATGGGGCCCCCACAGACTGGCCCCTCCCCGCCCTTCCCAGCACCCCGACACGTGTCTGGGAAGGGGGCGTGGCTCCGAGGACTCTTCTTCTAGGATCCGGGACTGAGGCTCATTCTGGCCCTGGAGAACAGCTCTCTGGCAGAGAAGTGTGGGGGGTGCCTGCAGAGGGCTGGCATCTGGGGACAGAGGAGATGGTGGGGTGGGAGGTGGCCTATTTGGATACAGGAAGGAAGGGAGCTGGGCAAGGGTCTAGGGACGCCACGAGCCACGAGCCCTCGGAGCCACCAAGGTGGCGGGCTGGCTCCCCTCCGAGGACGACACTTGGGCGGCCTCTCTGAGTGGGCGTGAGGGTGAGGCTGGGTGGGTGCCAGGCCCTCGGCCTGAGTCTCCCACTTGCTGGGACCCGGCCAGCTGGGCGCGGCGCCCCGGCGCCAAGTTCGGTGCGTGTCCTAGAGCTACGGGCTCGTTCGTATTGTTGTTCTCTTGAATCCCTGGGGTAGCCCTGGAAACAGGGAGGGATTTGCTTTCAAACAAGAATCTTACTGTTTGCACAGCACAGCCTACCGCTTAATTAGAAAAACATGTTTTTAATTAACTTGCTCTTGACAAACACACTGGCTTATGTGAGATGGGGGACGGGCGGGAGGGGAAACACATCTGTGGAAGTTGGGTAAGAGGCAGCTCTTGCTTTGGGGTACGCTGGCGGTCTGGCAGGGCTGGGAGAGGGGCCGGGCCTGCCGGCTGGACCTCAGAAGCCTGGGCTGGCACGGGGCGGCCCCATGTGCTCTGCGCCCGCCGCTGGCAGGAGCATCGGGCTTCTCGGTGCTCTCTGGGTTTGCTGTGGGCTGAGTGCCTGGTGAGACGGAGACTTAGGTGGGGTCGGGGCCCTCCCAGCACCCTGACCACGGCCAGCTGAGTACAGAACTGGGAAAAGCTTTCTTCAGAGCTGGCGAGCAGGGGCTCGGGGGTCTCTGCAAGGTGGAGGGCAGATGGCACCAATGCCAGAGAAGCGGCCTGTGGCCATGACTCCCGTGTGGACCCCGCCACAGGGCTAGAAGGGTGGGGGCTGGAGGTGGGGCTGCGGGGGGGAGGGGAGGCAGCTGTACCCCACTGGGCCTCTGGGGCAGGGGGTGGGGGCAGGGGAGGGACCAGGCAGGAAGGGGGTGGGGACTGGGGGTGGGCACCACCACGGCGGGCTCTTGGCGGGAGGGGGCAGCTGTGCCACTAGGAGAACAGGACCCTCGCCCGCTATTCCTGGAGGAGAAACGCCCCTGGCAAGGGGGCCACGCTGCAGGCTCCCCCGCCCCCCCAGGCTGCAGGTTCTTGCATCTCTGCCCCCCACTTTCTGTTCGGGCCTGAAACATTTGTTCAGGAGAGCAGGGAGTCCCTGCACTCCCCCCTTCAAAGACCATAACCCCTTCTTTAGGCTGCCAGAGAGGCAGATAGCATGAAAGGCGTCAGTTTTTAACGATGGGGATGTATTCGCCGACGAGTTTACAGTTCTGCACATGAAAATGTCCAAACTGAGGCGTCCTCGAGACGAGCCCTTCTTCCTGAGCACCAGCTGCTGGCACCCTGGACTCCTCCGGCACACGCAAGGCACAGGTGGCATCTTCTCTTCAGGTCTCGGTGCTTCCCGCTTCTCGCATCTGTAGCTTTCTCTCTCTCTCTCTGAATTTCATTCTCTTATAAAGGACTCCAGGAAGAGGATTAAGACTGACCCCGCGTGAGGTGCCGCATCTTCACTTAAGATCCTACCACAGTGGGTCCGTGCCCCAGGAATGGGTCAACGTTAGGAACATTCTTTTCTGGGATCCATACAGTTTCAAATCATCACAATAGGCAAAGGGAAAGTCACAAAATAAGCAACCATCAATTACGGTCTAAAAGACCGAGCTGGCCCTCAGAGTCGAGTCACTGGATTCTAATTAATTAAATTTAAAATCTAATCTGACAGAAAAGAGAGTCACTGCCAGAAACAGGACCCTAGTTCAGAGGCTGCCAGGGGACATTCTCAGTAAGAGTCAGGAGGGCACGGCAGGCGTGGCCCCGGAGCAGGAGGCCGGGCAGGGAAAGCAGATCACAAGGGCAGAAAACCAGACGCGCGAAGTCGAGTGGGTCCTCCTTTCTCCCAGATCGTGGGGGGAGACGAGAAAGCTAAATATAAGAGAACATCGGGGAGGACAGGCAGCCAGTACTGGGACATTAAAAATTCCAGGAGAAAATGTAGAGAAGGAGGAGGAGAAGAGATTCTTGTTTAAGCAGTAGGAAAGTCATGAACTGAAGGCGGATTTGATTCTGTGAACTCGGAGGGCTGGTCAAGCACAGGCCACTGCAGCAGGGGGTACCATGTCAGACCCACGTTTTGGTGGTTTTTGGATTTCGAAGATAACCTGGACTTCTGGCTTCTTCCCAGGATGCAGAAGGCTGGGAAGAGCATTGACAAGAAAAATGCAAATACTCTACAAAATCCTCCATTTTCGAGCTGAAGCCATAGGGCAAACAGCTCTCCGCAAATCTAAGGAAAAGTAAGTGCCTCCAGGAGAGACGACCGTGTCAGCACGGGGCAAGGAGGCGGCTGCCAGGTGGGCGTGAGGGGCTCGGCCGAGACGGGCTTCCGGCCGCTGAACCCCAGGTGGGTGGGGGCGGTCGACGTGTGCCATGCCCGCTGGACTCTGGTGTTTCTCCCTGCACTGCTCTAGGCGAGGTGGTGGCGGGGCCTGCAGAGGGAGCTGAGGGTGCCGTCCAAAGGGGGCATCCAGGTGGGCCCACTCCCATCACATGGCACCTGGAAAGGCAGGGGGTTTTCTCTGGCTGGTGGTGGAAGAGGGAGTCGTGAGATCTGACGAGTGCGGGGACAGTGGCCTCAGCGCCTCCACTGCGGGAGCTGGGCTCTGCCCACAAGCTGGTACGCTTGGATGCTCACGGGCCCCCAGAGCCTTGGAAGAGAAGTCAGCCTGGCTGTCCCCACAAGGGTGAAGCCCCGGTCACACCGTGCTGGGCGGCTGTCCTTCAGGCCCACAGGCACACCGTGTGCTCAAAATGGGTGTGCTTTCGGGGCCTGGGTCGGTGGTCATTTGCTGCGTGGCCACTGAAAACGAATACACCCACGTGGGCCCAAGGGAGTACAGAACCCCTGGCGTGCAGGCACGGGGACAGCTCCCCCCGGGTGTCCAGTGGGCACCTCGCAGAAAGAACCGGGGGAGAAGCAGGAGAGCAGAGAGCCCCTCCCTGGGGCGGAGGAGAAGCCGGGCCTGGCCTTGGAGCTCTCCAGCACAGAGTGACACAGCGTCGCAAGTTTGTGCCGAAGGTGGAGAAGGAGGGACCGGCCCCTCCCGGCGAGAGGCAACCAGGCCAGGGAGGAAGGGCTGGAGAGAAAGGGAAGGAATTAAAAAACCCTGAGGATCAAAGTAGGACAAAAAGGACCAAAAAGGCAAGAGTGAGGACACACAAGCGGCGGCTCAACGCAGAGGGAACCCCACAGCGCCGCATGCGAGAGCAGATCCAGAATGACCGCACAGCTCCTAAGTGGGATGAATGTCCCGGCAAAAGTGACAGCGCTGGGTGGGATTGAGGCAAAGGGCTGATGAAATGATGGCAGACAAAGGGCAACGGAACAGGGGCAGGAGAAGAGAGCACTGAGCTTCTCAGACCAAGCGGAACTCAAGCCGACCTTGGAGGCCGCCCCATCCTGCAGAGGGGACGGCTGTGACCAAGGAACGTCAGATCCCGAAGAGCGTGTCACGGGCATCCTTAGAATAAAAGAGATGCGGACGAGGAGCGTTTTCGCGGGAACATTCAACACATCGCTCTCAGCTTCGATAAGTTGGGGAGACAGGCGATGGTGAAGTATTTAAATACCGTGTTTTTAAAGGCTGATGTAATAGGTATGTTCCAAAATGCATAACTCGCAACGGAAAACATTATTTTCAATGTATATGAAAAGTTTTCAAAAATGATTCCTATAGCACAGCTCAAAAAAAGGAATGGAGGGAAACGGACTTTGGCCCAGTGGTTACGGCGTCCGCCTACCACATGGGAGGTCCGCGGTTCAAGCCCCGGGCCTCCTTGACCCGTGTGGAGCTGGCCCATGGGCAGTGCTGATGCGCGCAAGGAGTGCCGTGCCACACAGGGGTGTCCCCCGCGTAGGGGAGCCCCACGCGCAAGGAGTGCACCCGTAAGGAGAGCCGCCCAGCGCGAAGGAGGGAACAGCCTGCCGAGGAATGGCGCCGCCCACACTTCCCGTGCCACTGACAACAACAGAAGCGGACAAAGAAACAAGACACAGCAAAAAGACATAGAAAACAGACAACCGGGGGAGGGGAGGGGAATTAAATAAAATAAAAAAAATAAATCTTTAAAAAAAAAAAAAAGGGAATGGATTCAGAGTATTTAGAGAAAATACTCGACCTTTGGTGAAATAGAAACCATGACTTAAATGAAGAGAGATCTAAAAAAACCCACTGCATTGGTCTCTGCAGCTGCTGTAACAAATTTCCACAAGCAGGGCGGCTTCAACGGACATTTATTCTCTTACATTTTTGGAGGTTGGAAGTCTAGAGGGGGTCTCACTGGGCTAGGAGCAGGAGTCAGCAGCGTTGTGCCCCCAGCTTCCCAATTTGTAAGGTCCCCCATTCCTGCCTCATGGCCCCTCCCATCCTGCCTCGTGGCCCCGCCCCATTCCTGCCTTGTGGCCCCGCCCATCCTGCCTCGTGGCCCCTCCCATCCTGCCTCATGGCCCCTCCCCATTCCTGTCATGTGGCCCCGCCCATCCTGCCTCGTGGCCCCGCCCATCCTCTGAGCCAGCCCCGCCTTATGTCACACCTGCCGCCTCCCCTGCCTCCCTCTTCCACTCACCAGGACCGAGCATCCAGGAGTATCTTACTTTGTCAGCTTCATTCCACCTGCACCCTTCATCCCAAGCCTTCACAGCTTCCAGGAAGAAGGGTGCGGACATCTTGGGGGCGGGGAGGCGCTATTTCACCCACCGCAACCACTTTCTTAAATAACTCTTGGATTAATAAAAATTCAGTGGCTAGAAAATCACGGCGGTGGCACCCACACGTATCCCTTCGCGGCTCTGAGCCCAGGCCCTCGCCTGTGAAATGGGCTCTCGGTGGGGTTGGGCGCACCGAGAGGGGTGAACCAGCCCGAACTTGGAGCTGGACACGTGGGTGCGTGGCCGTCGTGGCAGGTCTGGGTGGGGGCCGAGGTTCTCTCTGGGGCGTCCGGGTCCTCCCCCTCCTCTGCCCTCGGTCCCCAAGCCCCATCCCGGCCAGCCCCCCGCTTCCCTCCCCTTTCTCTCTGCAGCTCGGATGTGCCCTCCTGCTGCCCAGCACCAGGACCGACGCTTCTCACTCCCAGCCGAGCCGCCTCCCCTGCTCTCTTGGACCCCACATCTCCTGGGATCTCGGGGATCCTCCCGCCATCCCCAGCCAGGCCACCCAGACCCTCCCTCTGACCCCTCCAAGCCCCTCCCCTGGTGACACACCCACAGGCCTGTTTCTGAAACACAACTCCTCTTCCAGCCGACGCTGACCACAGCTTCTCTGCCCCTTCCCTGCAGAGGGCCACCTCCCCAGAGTCCCAGGCCTGCTGGGGACAGACCCCCGCTTGCCCGGCTGCCGGCCGGGCTCCCAGGCAGAGCCCCCACAGTTAGAAGGCAGCTTGGGCCGCCGGCCTGGACGGCTTAGCTCGGCTCTCACCCTGGCAGTCAAGGCCCACAGGCCGCCCTCGGCTTCTCAGGCCTTGCTGGGACCCCAATTCCACAGGCCCCCGAGTCAGCCCATTGTGGGCGTCCTCCTTGGGGGACACTTGAGGGGGTGCCCTTCCAGTCCGGGGGCACTGCCGGAGTGGGAGCCCCCGTCCCGCCCTGCACTCTGAACCCGCAGCCTCCCGGCCTCCGGCTCTGTCCTTCAGAGGGGGCTGGTGGCCTGGGAAGGGCACTTCCCATGGGTCCCCACTTGCTCTCTGGGCCCCGAGTGCTCCCTGGGCCCCGAGTGCTCCCTGGGCCCCGAGTGCTCCCTGGGCCCTGAGTGCTCCCTGGCCCTGAGTGCTCCCTGGGCCCCCTGTGCTCCCTGGGCCCCAAATGCTCCTTGGGCTCTGAGTGCTCCCTTGACCCTTCATGCTCCCTGGGCCCCGGATGCTCCCTGGACCCTACGTGCTCCCTGGGCCCCGAGTGCTCCCTGGCTCTGAATGCTCCCTGGGCCCCGAGTGCTCCCTGGCTCTGAGTGCTCCCTGGGCCCCGAGTGCTCCCTGGCCCCGAGTGCTCCCTGGGCCCCGAGTGCTCCCTGGGTTCTGAGTGCTCCCTGGGCCCCGGATGCTCCCTGGACGCTATGTGCTCCCTGGCCCTGTGTGCTCCCTGGGCCCTCTGTGCTCCCTGGGCCCTGCCCATGAGTAGCACTCTGGAAATGGGGGCCAGGTGCCCAGACCCAGTTGCCTGCCAGCCCCGTCCTGCAGAGGGGGCCTCGGCACACCCCTGGGCCAGCCCTACTATCTGCTCCTTCGGGGGCCACAGACCCTATGCGCCGGTACGCAGGGGCAGTGAGAGGGGGTCTTGTGAACAACACGGAATTGCAAGGGGCGTGTGACCCCACACTGCCCCGGGCCAGCACCCCCCTCGCTGGTGTGGCCCCAGATTAGGGAGGTGCTGGAGAGAGGCCTGGGGTCTGGCCTGGCGCTGCTCCTACTGGCCACCCCGCAGCTGCCCCTGCCCAGGGCCTCAGGCTCCCCAACCTGCAAAGGGAGGGCTGGGGCCCCTGAGGCCTGGTTCTGGGAAGCCCCATGGGGAGCAGGTGCTCTCCCCCTCCTTGAAGCCCCCTGCCCTTGCTCCCCCTCCCTGCCCCGTGGTGTGTCTCGGGGTCCCGTCCAGACCCCTGGCCCGCTCTGGGCCTCACCTGGAGGTGCCGCTTCTCAGCCGCGCCTGCCCGGAGCTGCTCCTCCTGCAGGGTCCCCGCGGCCCGGGCGCTGCTCAGCTCAGCCTCTGCGCGGCGCTGGCCTGGGGACAAGCAGGGGCTGGTGGGCTGGGGCCTGGGGGCTGCCGCCAGAGTCCGCCTCCCCCCCTTAGTCAGCTGGGTGAGCTCGATGACAACCTGGCAGGTGGGGGAGAGGCCCCCTGGCAGGGTCCCTGCTGCCTGATCCTCGCAGCAACTGGAGCCTGGGGGCTGGGCGGGGGGCCTGGACTTCCCAGTCCCAGCCGGTCCTTGTCCTGCCTTCTTTCTTTCCACACATATTCCTCCGTCACCAACTCCATGGCAGGTGGTGGCCGGGCCCTCCTGGGATGACCCTCTGAGTGTGTGATGTGGTGGTGACAGCAGGGCAGGGGGTGCTTGGGGGGGGGGGTGCTTTGGGGCAGAGACCTGGGAGGGGGCGGCAGCGGGCCTGTGGGAGGGGTGTGCCCAGCAGTCGGGCCTGCCTGGCTGGAGGGGCAGGAGCCGGACGGGGTGGGGCCTTGCGTGGTCCCTGCACTTCACTCCCCTCGTGGGGGGAGCTGCACCCCTCACTGCCCAGACTGGACATACCTTGGCAAGCGTGGCCTCCACATGGCCGGGGCCTACCCGGTCCTTCCCAGGCCTGCGCCCGCTGAGGCCCGCCCTGCCCCAGGGCCCTCGCCCGGCTGCCCCCCGGGGCGTGGGGGGCAGTCACCTTCTTCCGCCTCGGCCAGCGCCCTCTGCAGCTGCCCAGCGTGGCTCAGGGCCCGGGCGCGCCCGCTCTCCGCCTCGCCCAGCCGGGCGCTCAGGCCCACCACCTGCAGGCGTGCGTCATCCTGGGTGGAGAGAGGGGCCGGGGGCTGAGGGAGCGGTGGGCTCGCGGGGCGGGAGGCCCGGCGGCTTCTGCCCAGGCAGTCGGTCAGCCTGGAGGGCAGGCCGCCAGGGAGGGCCTGGGGACCCCGTGCCCCCAGTGCCCAGGATGGGGTGCTAGGACGCGGGGGCTGGCAGGGGAGGCCCATGTGGGGCCGGGTGACCGGGGCTTGGGCCGCGGGTCCCGAGCTGCCCCAGGGCTGGCATCAGCAGATGGCCTTGGGGAGCCGTGGGCCAGGGCTCGCTGGGTGCTTGGCGGGGGGCTGTCTTCTTCCTCCCAGCCCCCTCCCCCCTGAGTCACGAGGCCGCTGGCCGCTATTGGGGGCCCAGGGGCTGTGGGCAGGGAGCAGGGGCAGGGGCTGGGGAGCTTGACCCCCGAGGGGTCACGGCCCAGGCAGGCCTGTCCTTCAGCCCCCACCCCCAGGACAGTTCAAGAGATGCGCTCTCATGCTCCCTAGTGGGGGCTCAGCAGACCCCGGGGATGTCGGACGACGGGTGGACAGTGGCTGCACCCGGCCGGGGTGACCCTGCTGGCTCCCAGGAGACCCCAGGGCACGTGCCCCTGTAGGAGGAGCCCCCGGGCTTACCCGCTCCCAATGAGCCCCTCGCAGCCTCTGCACCAGGTCCGTCAGCGCACCCTGCACGGCGGCCACATCCACGGCCTCGGCGCTGTGGTCCCTGGGCGCAGGCGAGGACCCGCGGAGCGGTGAGCGGGGACCCGCGGGTGGGCTGGCACTCTGCAGCCCGTCCGAGCCTGCGGGACAGGGAGGCTGAAGGGCTGGGTGGAGCTTGTGGCGGCACCCAGACACCCCTGCCTTTCCTGCTGCCCCCAGGGAGGTGGGCGCATGGGGGCACGGGTCCTAAGATTGCCGAGAGGGGTCCAGCGGGGGATGGCAGGGCCTGCTTGCGGTGTCCGCTGCTTACCTTTGGTGGGGGAGCCGGGCCGTGCCGGCGAGGCTGGGGTGCTCCGGCCGCCGAGCGCCAGGCCACGGCGCAGCACGGAGCCGAGCCGACACAGCTGGGCCTCTGCGTCCCGCCTGGCGCCCTCGGCCCGGGCCAGCTCCTGCTCCAGGCTGCAGACACTGGCGCAGGCCACGTCCAGGCGAGCCCGGAGGCCGTCCGCCTCGGCCCGTAGGGCCCGCTCGGCCGCGCGGCTCTCACGGAGGTGGCCCTCGGCCCCCGCCTCGGCCTCCGCCAGCTTCCGCTGCAGCTGCAGGACCTGCGGGAGGAGGGGAGGGCCGGGGAGGCTCCTGGGCGCCGGGTGGTGGGGCGAGAGCCCTGGGTGCCTGCCCTGGGCCCCACCTGCCCAGGACCCCTGCAGCCCGCCCGCTGGGCCCTCGGCCTCCTCGGCGGCCACAGCTGGAGGGACCCTCGCCCAGCCTCTGGCCCGGGTTTGGCCTGGGGGCGCGCGGGTGCGTCAGGGACACGGAGGCACACGTGTGGGAGTGGGCCCACTTGTGCCTGTGCGTGGGCTGAGCGCGAGGGCCTGTGCATGCAGCGAGCTGAGCCTCAGCACCCAGGCCGGGCAGGGGGTGCCCAGCCTCTGCTCGGCTCACGGGTGCTCCCGACGGTCCGCGGCCGCGCTGACAAGTGGGAGAGCGGGAGACCGGGGGTGCCCCGGAGCCGACGCGGCAGTGGGGCCGGCCCCAGGCTCCCAGCGCCCCCCGCCTCGCCCCGGGGCTCCTCCGCGCGGGCCGGCAGCCCCTCACCTCCTTCCTGGCCGCCTCGGCCTCGGCCCCTGCACGTTGCAGCTCCAGGGCCTCCCGCTGGCTCTGCCGCCTCCGCTCGGCGTCCTGGGCCCTCTGCGCCTGCAGTGTGCTCACCTCCTGGCCCTTCCTCTGGTTCTCGGCCTCCAGCGTCCTCACCTGCGAGGAGGGTGGCAGTGACGGGGCAGACCGGCCCCTGCGCCTGGAGGGGTGGGCCCAGCCCCTGTGCAGGGGCCCGGGCGGCCTCCGTGGGCCCCAGCCCTGCTCGCAGGTCCCCGGGGAGGCACTTGCCGCCTCCTGGGAGGCACCTGCTGGTCACGGGGCGAGCTGTGCTGATCCCCACTGTGCTCCCCCGGATGGCCACGCCCTTCGGAGCAAAACCACGCACCCGTGCCACCTCTCTGGGCCACTAGGAGTCCCGGGACACCCAGCGCCTGGGGCAGAGGGGGGCTGGGAGCCCGGCCGGGTGGGCTGGGGGCTGGTGGGGAGGGTGGCGCCGTGGCCAGGCTCGAGCTCAGTGTCCGGCTCTCACGTGCAGCGTGGCCCCGGCCGGACCGCTGAGCTCCCTGGGCCTCCGCTCCCGCAGCCGGAAGGGGAGGGGGGCAGCAGACCCTCCCTCTCAGGCGGTCAGGGGGCCTCGATGAGGGAACCGCGGGCGGAAGCGGAGGGAGCGGGGGTGAGCCGTGCCTCTCCTGCCAGCGGGCCTTTCTGAAACCCGCTCTTCCGAAGCAGTTGTAAAAAATGCGGCCAACGCTTTGGCCTCCCACTGAGAGGTGGGGGCTGCGTCTGGGTGGTCGGTGACCCGCGGAGCGCGGTGGAAATGACCCATGACTTCCAAAGTCGTCAGAAGAGACGAAGCCGCCCCCGCCCTGCCGGCGCGGGTCCTCGTGGGCTCCTCAGCGCTGGGCCCGCAGCGCGGCGCTCCGAGGCGGCCATGCTGGGAGGAAGCCCTGGCGTGGCAGAAGCGTGTGGGACTCGAGCCGACAGCCGGCCTCACGAGGCCCAGCGGGCGTGGGCGGCGCCTCCAGCCAGCAAGGCGTCCCTCCCCGAGGTCCCCCGAGAGAGCAGCGCCAAGCCCCTCCCCTCGGCCGAGCTCCTGCCACAGAAGCCAGAGCAAGACCCAAGGGTTATGTCCAAGGCTGCCAGGAGGAGCGCGGCCCTGGGAGGGTGGAGAAGTTTGATATGATTGAATTCTAAAAAGAAGTATTGGATTATGTTTGCAAACTGATCTTCTCCTCTGGGCATATTAGATTATATCGGATTTAGAAGTTTACTTGATTAAGGAATCATGTAAACCTCTCGTGCCAGTAGGGCATTGAGTCCCTGCCCTTTGGTGTGGGGACTCACAGATAAAAGGCATGGCAAAGGACAGGGTTGGGCGTTTAATGTTGGAGTTTTGATGTTGGAGTTGGATGCTGAGGCTGGAACCCTGGAGAGAGACAGGGCCGCTCACCTGATAGCCTACAGCTGACCTCATGGAGAGAGGCAAAGCCTAGAGAGCCTCCTAGTCTACAGCTGACCTCATGGAGGAAACAGAGGCGCTGAGCCCAGAGGAGCCCAGGAAGCCTGAGCCCTGCAGCCAAGGGCAGCCATCTTGCTCCAACACGTGGAAATAGACTTTGGTGAGGGAAGTAACTTATGCTAATGGCCTGGTATCTGTAAGCTCCTACCCCGAATAAATACCCTTTATAAAAACCAATCAATTTCTGGTATTTTGCACCAGCACCCCTTTGGCTGACCAGTACGGATGGGGAGGCTGCCATAGAGCAGGTGCCATTGGCTCTGGCACTGGATGGAGGGCGGGTGCTGGAGAAACACAGGAGGTTGCCACTGAAAGCTGTGGGTCCTCGGAGAAACTGTTGGTGAAGGCTGGGAGGCAGAAAGGAAACTGCAAGCTGGAGGAAGGGAAGCTTGTCACATAGCGGTGGACAGCGCAGGGAAATTGACACCTGTGATAATGTGGAAAATGTATCTACAGTCTAGGTGAGAGATGTGGGGCAGAGTATTGGAGCTGCCGCCTGGCTTTCTGGCTGCCTATAATAAATGAGAAAGGAAAGAGAGTAAGTAAAGAAGGGACTGGTCAATTTTCAGAGCTGTCATTTCAGCCAACAAAAGCATCTGGAGTTTCAAATCCACAAAGATGTTTTAAGGTTCTTTCTTAAGATTTCAGAAAGTTTTAGGGCAGTGCTGTGCCTTAGGCCTTCCCGACAGACAAGATGCCCCTAAAGGGCCATAAGGACACACTTCCAGACCCTTTCTGGGGCACAGTAGGGCCCCCACAAATCCAAAGGGCACCGTGGCAGTCTTGGGGGAGCCCAAAGTAGAGAGGAGCGTATCTAGAGGATCTATGAATATGGCTTTCCCCTGTGGGAATGGATTATAAATTGACACATAGGAAACCCAAAGAGGTTTTAAAGGAGTCGAATCAGCTGGATTTCAAGGGACAGAGAAAGTAGAAAAGAAGGGAGCCCTTTTGATCTCCAAACTACCCAGGGCAGGAAGCAGGACGAGAAATTTACTCGGTTGCAAACCGAGACCACTCCTCGAGGAAAAGGAGAAATGACCGAGAAAGCGAGCCCAGACCCCAGAGGGAGAAGCCGGGAGCACAGAGAAGGACTCCTAGAAGTGTGGTGAGCCCCTCGAGGAACTGGAAACCTGTGCAGGCTGGATTTCAGAGCTGTTCCCACCCGCGACTGCCGTGTGCCTCCCTCTTTTATTTGAGAACAGGTATTTACATGGTGACAACCCTCTGTGTGCCCACCACTGTATGTTGCAGGGCAGCGCTTGTCTCCTTCGTTCACAGCACTGAGAGGAACTGTACTTGAGGGGTCTCGCCCAATAATCTACAACCGAGGAGCCTCGCATGCACCTGGCCTTGACTGTGCTGAAAGATCCTGGACCTCAAGCCTGAGCCTGATGCCCCAATGGGATGGGACTGGAGGTGGGGGCTGTGAGAAACAGCGAGTGCACTTTGCAAGTGAGGTGAATGGAAATGACTGTGGCCAGAGGATGGACTGTAGTGGATGAACAGAGAAAGACCGGAACCCCCTTCACACTCCTCCCGCAAGAGGTGAGGGCTACCTCCCCTCCCCTGGACGCTGGGCAGGCTTGGGCATGTTTGTAGCTCAGAAAATGTGGCGCAAGCGACTCCATGTGACTTCCAAGGCTGAGTCGGAAAAGGCCGTGCAGCTTCCTCCGCGTCTGTGGGGACAGCACTTCTGGAGGTGGCTCTGCTGGGAGGAGCCCCCAGTGGATGGTCCCAGCTGAGCTGGATCTCCCCCCAGGCATCAAGCTGCCCCCGGCTGCCACATCTTTCCAGCTGAGACCCCAACCTTGTGGACCACGGGTAAGGCGTGCCCTCCGTGCCTGCCCACTCCTCACCCTCAGAACCCACGAGGTAATGAAATGGCCTTCTGGGGCCTCGAGTTGGGAGTAACTCGGTGTGCAGTAACAGCAACCAGAGCTGGCACCGGCTCTTGCCGCGCTCGCTGCAAAACACTCCTGGTCTTGCTCTGCCTGGGCTGGTTGTCTGCACCCCACAGGGCACCCCGTGAGTCTGAGCAGGACCCTCCGCTGCTGGCTCTAAGCCTGGGGACAGGCGCCCCGAAGGCAGTGGCCTTTGATGCCGTGGCCAGGCCTGGGGCCTCGCGCCCCTGGGGGTGCCAGGGCCGCCTTCCAAGAGCAGGGCCCCCTGCGGCTCCCGTTCCCCGGTTTTGGCGGCGTCACCTGTCTGCGCAGCTCCTGCAGGTCCCGGTGGACGTCCGCCCGCGCCTTCTCCGCCTCCCGCAGGCTGGCCCGCAGCTCTCCGGCCTCCTTCTGAGCCGCCGCTCGGGCCTCCTCCAGGACCAGCAGCTTCTGCTCTTTCTCCTCCTTGGACCGCTTAAAGCTGCGGAGGGTGCCGCAGGCTGGACCGGGGAAACCAGCCCCAGGGCCCTGTCACTGCCCTCGGGTGACCGGCACGCCCAGCGCCCCTCGGGACCCCGGCTGGCCTGGCCCCGCTCCCTGCCGCTGCCCGTTCTGTCCCTGTGAGGAGGCTCCACCCTCCCCCCAGCCACGCAGCCGGGAAGCCCTCCTGGGGCCCCCTCTGCTCCCCCAGCCCTTGGCCCGCTCCCGCCGGACAGCTGGCCCGGCCTCGCCTGCGGAGCCGGAAGCCGGCGAGGGCAGGGGCGGGGCCGTCTGTGTGGGCGGCGGGCTGCCCCTGCTCCCTGGCCTGGGGCGCCGCCCGCACCTGGCTCTGTCCTGCTCGGCCTGGCGGACGGCGGCCCGCAGCTCGGCGTTGGAGCGCTGCAGCACGTCCTTCTCGCGGGCCTCGTCGCCCAGAGCCCGGCGAGCCTCCAGGACCTCCCCGCGCAGCCCCTTGCCGCGCTCCTCGCTGCTCTGCAGCTCCCGGCGCAGCGCGGCCAGCCCCTCTTGGGCCACGTCCAGCTGTGCCCGCAGCTGCTCAGCCTGGGGAGGGGGTGAGGCTCTGAAGAGCCCAGCTGTCGGGGGGCAGAGGGCTGGGGGGCTGGGCTGGGGGCAGGAAAGGGCTTGGGTACAGACGGGCTGGGGGCAGGGGTTGGGGGGCCATGGGCGAGCATGGGGCCAGAGAGGCCAGGGGGCTGAGGGCCGTGGGGGCAGTGGGCTAGGGGCCTGGGGTGGGCAGGGGCTGGGGGCAGATGGGCCGGGGGTCTGTGGGCTGGGGGGGAGTGGGTTAGGGTGGTATGGTGGGTGGGAGCTGGGGGACAGATGGGCTGGGGGTCTGGCCACTGGGGCTGCAGCTCAGGGGCAGCCTCAGGTGTCATTAGGCCCCGGGTTCTGGTGTGGCTGGTGCCCAGCGGGTGTCCAGCACTGTCCAGGGTCCCCAGGTGCTCAAAGAAGGACCCCCGCTGTGCCCGACCCCATGGCCCAGCCTCTCCTTCTGCCGCTGGGGCTGCTCACGAGGGCTGGGGCGAATGCTCTGGGGGTCTCGGCGCAGAATGGTCCCTTCCAGAACCCGTTCCAAGGCCTGGCAGGTCCACCCTGACCCCTCCTGGCCCCGGGCCTGCCCTGGGCCCCTCCCTGGACCCTGGGGCTGCTGGCCGGTCCCCCGCCTGGAACATGGCTTGGCACACTGCCTGCACTGCCCCCCCCCCAGACCCACTGTCCACTCTGATGGCCCTCCCACCGGCTGCCCGACACCCACTCTGCGTCTGGAGCCCTGGAGCCTCCTGGCAGCCTAAGGGCTTCCCGGGCCGGGCTGCTGAACTTCTGGACGGGGGTCTCACCGTCACATGCGCCCACTCCTCGCAGCCCCACGTAGGGAGGTCACACTGGAGCCTCCAAGAACCCGAGGGGCGATGCCAGCGGCCTCGAGCGCAGGCCCCAGGCCCGGGGCGGGCTTAGCCAGGGGCGGGCTTAGCCAGGTGAGGCGAGAGCGTCCCCGAGCCCACCCGCCTAGCTGGGCCTCACACCCTGCCCCCCCTGCACCAGCGCCCACCCGACCAGGGCCTCTGGGCAGGCCTGCTGCCCGCAGTTCCACAGATGCCGAGCTGAGCTCAGGCCGAGCCCGGGTGGAGGCCCGGGGCCCACGCGCGGGTCCTCCTTCCTGGGACATGAGGCGCCTTCAGGCCCCGGGCGGCCCTGGGGCGGCCCTGGGCGCGGCGCGGCCAGGCGGGGCTCACGCGGGTCCGGGCACCCCGCCCCGGGGCCTGCCTCCCGCTTCCCGGCGGCCGCTGGCCCTGCACCAGCCGCGCGCCCCTGGGGAGCAGGGGCCGGCAGGCTGCGCCGGAGGGCGGGAGGCGATGGCTCCGCGCTCGGCCCCCACCCCTGCCAGAGCCGAGGCCCTCTCTCCCCGCCGCGTGGGACCCCGGCCAGCCCCCCGCCGGCCCCGCGGCCCACCCGCTGCTGTTGTTCTGTTTGGGGAAGGGCCCGAGCCCCCTCCGCCCCGCTCCCACCCTGCCCCCCACACGTGGGAGCCGCAGCCGGGCCCGGCATTTTCCGCCGAGCTCAGCAGAATCCACCCAGAAGGTCAAGGACCAGGGAGAGGGCCTATCCATCATAAAATAAACTGTTTTCATTTCCCAGGGCCGAGGAGATGAAAACAATCAAAACAAACGCAGGGGAAGGGCCAGCCCACCCGGCTCCCCCCGCCCCACCCCGCGCCCTCGGCCTCACGAGAACAACCGTCCCTTTTACAGGAATTTTACAGCCAAATCGCTTAATGTGATTATAAGAATTATTTCTTTACTAGAAACTGCATAAACAGCCTCTTTTGAAATCTGCAGGGAGGGAGCCTGAGAGCTCAGCAGGAAGAGGGCAGGGAGGGGCTGTGGGGCGCTGGCCCGAGCGTGTCCACGCTGGGCGGTGTGTGCTTGGAGTGCGTGTGCGTGGGGTGCAGACACGCGCGGACATGTGCCCTGATGGATCTGTTCACGTGCCCGTGGCGTGTGCTTGCAGGACCGCACACTCATGCATGTGATGTGCAGGCGTGTGTGTGCGTGTGGTGTGCACGGGCTCAGCGTCCACAGGGTTCTGCACGTGTGCTGTGTGGGTGGGTGTATGGGGCTGTGCATGTACATGTGTGCGTGCCCATCTCTATGCACATGCGTGTGCAGGCACAGGGTCCAAGCACTTGCGTGTGTGTCCCTGGGCAGTGAGTGGGTGGGGCAGTCCACGCCTGTGTTATGTGCATGTATGGAAGTGCGTGTGTGCATGTGGGAGTGGTGTTCACGTGGAGCTCGGGCGTGTGCCTGTGCGTGCACATGTGGGTGATGTTTATGTGGAGCTCATGCGTGTGTGCATGCATGTGCACATGGGAATGATGCTCGTGTGTGTGCATGTGCTTGTGCGCATGGGAGTGGTGTTCACGCAGAGCTCATGTTCATGCGTGTGTGCACGAGAGCAGTGTTCATGTGGGGCTCGCGTGCGTGCATGTGTGCATGTGTGTGGCGTTTACATGGAACTCGTGTGTGCACGTGGGAGTGGTGCTCACTGGAGCTCACATGTGTGTGCATGCATGTTTGCATGCATGGAAATGATGGCCATGTGTGTGCATGTGCTTGTGCACATGGGAGTGGTGTCCACGCAGAGCTCATGTGCATGCGTGCATGTGCGCACACGTGTGGTGTTTACATGGAACTCATGTGTGCATGCGTGTGTATGCACATGAGAGTGGTGTTCACGTGGAGCTCACATGCGTGTGCATGTGTGTGCACACACTCGAGTGGGTTTCAGGCAGGGCTGGGAGAGGCGTGTAAGGCCGGTTTGGAGGCTGTGGGAAGGCTGTGGTTTCCATGGCAACCCCGGCCTCCTGCGCCTGGGGGTCTCCAGCACTGCTCCCCTCTGGCTCCCCGTGCGCCCCTCCTCCCCTCCACGGCCTCGGCCCACCCCCCGCCCCGCCCCCTTTCTGGGGCGCCCTCTGTCCTTTCCGGGAGGCTCGCGCCCCTTCCCCCGTCCCTGCAGGCTGCATGTGCCCCCAGGCTCGCTCTGCCCCCTCCACCCCGTTTTGCCCCCCGCGTGGTCGCTGAGCTGGCTGACTTGGAAATCTGTTGAAAGGAGATCTTTCTCTTTCAGGGCCAAAGTAAACAGCCTGTCACGTCCAATCCGCCGCCTCCTCTTAGGTCCCCGCGCTCGCGGCCTGCCCTTCGCGGGACGCTGGGGGCGAGCCCCCCTCCTCACCCCCTGCCGCCTGCCGGGCCGGGCCTCTGCGGTCAGCCCTCCGTGACCGCGCGGGCCAGTGACCCTCCTGGCTTGGCACACGGCCCGGGGCGGGGCGAGAGGACCCCACCTGGGCTCCCCCACCTCAGGACCCCGCAAATCCCCATGTCCGGGCCCCCTGCCCGCACCGCCGCCCCCAGTCCCATCAAGCCCACCGCAGAACCCTTGTGCACCCGTCCCTCAGCTCCCGGTCAGCATCAGCCCTGAAACCGCCCCAGCCCCTCTGTACCCCGTCCCTCTATCTGAGGCACCCCGAAATGCAGCTTCTCCTCTGGAGCTGAGCACTCCCCAAGGCCCCCCAAGTTTCAGGCTCCCCAAGTTTTGGCCTCCTCTTAGCCCATGGCAGGAGCCAGGGGACGTCCTGTGGGCAGCCACAGTGCAGTCTCGGGCTCGGGCACCCAGGGTTCTCCAGCCCTGGCCTCCCCCCAACCCAGGCACCTCCTGTCCCGCTCACCTCCCGCCTGCTCACCTCCCACCCCTGCTCATCTTCTGACCTCTCACCTCCCGCCCGCTCCCCTCCCACCTGCTCACCTCCCGCCCCTGCTCATCTCCCACCCGCTCACCTCCCACTTGCTCACCTCCCGCCCGCTCACCTCCTGCCTGCTCACCTCCCGCCCACTCACCTCCACCCCCACTCACCTCCCACTCCGCTCACTTCCCGACCTCTCACCTCCCGCCTGCTCACCTCTCGCCCCACGCTGCTGCACTCAGCCGCCGCCTCCCTGAGGCTCCCGTTCAGAGTGGCGGCCTCTCTCTGGTGGGTGGAGATGGCCTCTTCAAACTGGGCCTGCAGGGCCCTCAGCTCCTCAGCCATGGCGCTGACGGTGGCCTGGGGGCAGCAAGGGGGCCTTGACCTCAGCTGGGCTGGCCCAGGGGCGCAGGCGGCCTGAGGTCTTTTCGGGCCGAGGCAGGCGGGCCAGGGCCAGCACTTTGCTGGGGGCAAAGGTCAGGGTCCCGGGCTGGCCACTGCCAGGCGCCCGAGGCGACGGGGATGAAGGGTGGCCAGCAGAGACCCCTGGAACGGGCCACAGGGGAGGGGCCTGGGCTGAGCCCCGAGGCTGCTCCTCTCCCTGCCTCCATGGGTTTCCACGGCGTGCCGAGCCCTGTCCTACCCACCACCCTGCTCGGCCCCCTCTCCTGCCTGGGGAGGGTGGGAGTAGCCGCTTGGCCACTGAGCCACAGCCCCTGCCTTCCCACGACACGGGGGTCATCCCCTGCACCCCAGAGGTAGGGACCGAGCCGCTGCCCTCCCCCGGGCCTCCTGGCCACGAGGCCTTGCCAGGTGCAGGAAGAGAGCCACCTTTCCGTGGCTGCGTGGCCCGAAGCATCTGCCGTGCAGTGTCAGGGTGCTTGCCCCTCCCAAGAAGGTCCCTCACAGCGGCCCAGGCCCCCAAGGTAAGGTGGGGACTCCTAGCCCAGGGCAGTGGCCAGCCCGGTCACCGTGTCCTGGTGCCCACGCCTGGCCCTCTGTTCCCCAGCTGTGAGACGGGCAGCTAGACTGGCTGACGCCACGTGGGGACACGCTGAGAGGAGGCCACCCACGTGCCTTGCCCGCCACGGGGCAGGGTGCCTGCCTGAGCCTTCCCCAGGGACAGCACAGCCTGCACCCTGTGTCCAGCCTCGGAGGCTGGAAGCTCGGCCAGGCCCGCTTCCCTGCGGCCAGCAGGCCACGCTGCCTGAGACAGCGCTCACGGTGCCCACCCCCGACCCCCCACGGGCGTCCCCGCCTCCGGGGTCAGGACCACCCGACGTGCCCGGCTCACGCAGAGCCTGACGGGGCCCAGGACAGCTTCCAGGCTGGTCCCTCAGCCCCACCCTCGCCCTGGGCCTCGGAGCCAGTGGAAAGATGACCGTGCAGCGGACGGGGTGCTCAGGGCTCGGCATGGAGGACGGAGCAGCCTGGGTCCCTCCGGGGCGCCCTGCAGGCCTCCTGCCCTGGGCCTGAGTCCCTGCCCGCACCTCCAGGCCACCCGGCCTCTGCAGGCCGCCCCTGCGGGCACTGCCTGGGGGGCTCCTACCAGGCTGTCCTGGTGCCCCCCGCTCCCCAAAGCGTCACAGGCGGCCGGTGGGCTCTGGGTCACCAGCTCCACCCATGGGGGTGCCCCGCGGGGCCCCGGGTGACGGCGTGGAGCCCCCACTCCCGTGGCTGGCCCGCAGCGCCCCGCAGCCCGCACTCCCCCTCCTCGGTCCTCCCCCCGCCACCCCAACGGACTTGAACTTCGGCTTTCCAGGCTGAGGTGGCAAAAGCAGCCTCGACCAGCGCCCCGAAGGGCCGGGCTGGCTGGCAGGCGCGGCCCCGAGTCCAGGAGGGCCTCCAGCCAGCGCCGAGAAGGCTCTGGAAGCCGGAGCTGGGAGGCGGTCCCTGTCAGGCGGGGGAGGCAGCGCCAGGGCCAAGGGGCAGCCGGGCAGGGGGCAGCCGGGCTGGGGACCGGGGAGGGAGGGGGCACGGCCCCCTTGAGCGGGCTCGGCCCCCGCAACCCTGCGGCCCAGGCCCCCACCCTCGGGGGGGTGACTCCGGCAGCCAGGAGCTCTGGGCCAGCCTTTCCCGTGCCAGGAGCACGTCGCGCCCAGCCCGGTGCACCCGGTGGGGGGGGCCCGAGCCGTGCGCACTCTGTCCACCCCCGGCCCAGCCCCGGCGCTCCCTCTGCACCCCTGCCCCCAGGTCGGCCCCGGCTTTCCCCAGAGCCCTGGCGCGTTCCTGATCCGTCCCCAGGTCTCCCCGCAGCACCCCCCGAGGAGGCCCCCCGCCCTGCAGCCTTCCTCCCTCCCTCACCCTGAGCCGTGCTTCGGGGCTGGACATGCTGGAACCCGGCTGGAAAGGACCCTCCAGACTGAACAGGAGCCGCGAGCACGGGGGCGAGCCGCGGGGGCCGTGGGGGCTGCAGGGGGGCCGGGGCGGAACGAGCAGCCCAGAAGGGGCCGGGGCGCCAGGGGGACCACATCTCTCCCCGGGCCCCCACCCCTGAGCCCGCCCTCTCCGTCCGTGCACACCCCACCTGTCTCTGCACGAGCCGCCCCAGGCCCCCTGGTGGCCTGCCTGGCCCCTCCGAGGGGCCCCCGAGCTCCCGCCTGCGTCCGTCACCCTTGTGCTGGCCAGCCCCTCCCTGCGGGCAGGGGGCTCCAAGCCAGGGCCTGGCCAGTGCATCACCACTTCCTAAGTGGACGGAGGGCCCTCAGGGCTGGAGGTCGGAGGCCACCATGCCAGGGAAGGCAGCGGGCACCAAGCCCCGGCCAGGGGGCTCCTCGGCACCCCAGAGTAGCAGCGGGGCCCAGGAGAGCCCCTGGCCGCTCGGCTGCCTTGTGCCTGTGGGGGCCGCGGCACCCTTAGGCCAGGGGCCACGGGTGCACTGCTCTTTCCTGCTGCATCCGGGAAGGAGCCTCGAGGACCAAGAAGAAAATCTCCTTCTCGTTTCCCATGCCAGCGTGAATTCTCCCTCCCTGTGGAGCAGGCCCCGGCCTGGGCAGGCGGCTGTGCAGGGTGGCCTCCTGTGGCCACGTGGCCCCTTGGCCGGGTGCTCAGGCCCAGCACCTCCTCCAGGAAGCCCCCTCACCCCCCACCCCGAGCTGCCTATCCTTCCCTTAGCTCAGATGTGGGGGTGGCCCTGCCTGGGCACTGGGCCGGGCATCATGGGATGGGCCTCCTGGCGTGGCTGAAGGAGCCACGTGCCCTGGGCCCCGCCTGCCTCCCCCCTCCCCCTGCACCCCTGGGACCTGGACCCCACGGACCTCAGCAGAAGGATCCCTGGAGGACGGACCCCTGGAGGAGTCCTCCAAGGGCATCTGGGGGGTGCAGGGGGCCTGGGGGAGCTGGGGTCGATGCTGGCAGCCGCTGGACGGTGAGACGTGGGCGCCCCACAGCCCCACCCCAAACCACAGGGGCCAGCTGGGCTCCGGCCGAGCTCGTGTGGCTTTGGGAGGAGGGGATGGCCAGGAGGACCTCACAGGAAGCGGTGCTGGCCCCCTTGGAAGGGGCGCAGGCCTTGCTCGGGTGGGAGCAGGGTGGGCAGGCACACGAGCCCCCCTCTGCGCAGGCTGGGGCCCTGAGGCCCCCAGGAGCCTCTGGCCGGGTGGGGGCAGGTGGGTGGGCATGGAAGGAAGCCCCCGCTTCCTGGGTGCTCATGGTACAAGCCCGGGGTTCTGGCGCGAGCCCCCCATGCACCCCCTCCCCCTCTGGTGAAGCTGGAGTGAGGGGTGCTCCCAGGTCTTGCCCGGCCCCCGAGGGGCGCTTTCACTCACTTGACCCTCTCCTGCCCATCGAGCTGGCAGGGTCCCTGAGGATGCCCGGGGAAACAGGCTCCGGGCGGGCTCACCTCCGCCTGCTCCTGCCGGCTCCTGGCCTCCTGCCCGGCCTGCTCCAGCTGCTGCGTGGCCCCGGAGAGCTCCTGGCTCAGCAGGCTCCTCTCAGCTTCCTTCAGAGACAGGGCCTGCGCGTGGGGGGGGGCAGAGCTTGTGAGGGGGCTGGGAGGCCGAGGAGGGGCTGGGCCACTCGGGACAGGGGCCGTGGTGGAACGCTGCGGGCTAAAGCCCCTTCCAGGGCCCAGCGTGTCCCCAGCTTTGTGGTGCTGGGGGGGGGCGGCAGGACCCCACCGAGCCCCTGGGAGCTGAGTCTGGAAGGGAGGCCGGGGGGGCCGTAGCCCCCCTGGAACCCCCCTCCACCTGGACCCCTTCCTACCTGTGGGCTGGTACTCGGCTGCTTCCTCCAGGGGTGCCCCTGCCCGCTCCATCTGACCAACATCCTACTCTTTCTCCAAAGGCCCAGAGTGGGTTGGGGGCTTCGCAGCCCCCTCCTCTCCAGCCTTCAGCCCCTCCCAGAAGCGCTTCCTGCAGCTCGCAGAGCGGGGACCTCACCACCCAGGGGACTGTCAGCTTCCACGGGCCTTAGCTTCTCACCAGTCAATGGGGACAGTAAGACTAAACGCAGAGTGTTACGAGAACCAAGCACGAAACGCAGAAGCCGACAGGAAATCTTGGTTATCCCTCCCTTGTAATTTGTAACTTGCACCGACACTGTCACGCGGTGTGATAACGCGATGAATGAAGGTGTGGACTCGGCTCCGCCCACTCATCAGCAAGCCCTTCCGACAGCGCAGCCCTGCGAAGCCGAGACCCGGGTACTGTGCCCGTGCCAGCGTCTGAGCCTCAGCGCCCGCGGGAAGGAAGGATGGCAGGCAGGGTCGAAGGCTGTGGGCACGGGCTCATGGCCACGCAGGAGGCGGCGGTGGGTGATGGGTGTGTGGCTGGTTGGCTGGGTGGTCAGGTAAGTGGAGGAGGGTCAGACACACGGGTGAAGGTTGGGTATGTGGGTGAGAGCTGACCGTGTGCATAGATGGATGGGTGATCACAGGTATGGATGGGCAACTGGGCACAAGGCTGGAGAGTCGAGTGTGTGGTTGGAAAGCAATGTGGATGGGAAGCTCAGGTGCCTGGGTGGAAGGTTGGGTGTGGGTGGACAGTCATGTGGCTAGGTGGTTGGCGGCATGAGTAGATAGAAGGAAGTCCAAGGGAACGGATGGATGGTTGGAGGGCTGGGTGTGTAAGTGGACGCGCAGGTGCATGGATGAAGGTCAGGTACATGGATGGACAGCTGGTTGTGTGGATGGAAGGAGGGATGCTCAACTGAATGAGTGGGTGAATGGAGGGACAGTTGAGTGTGCAGTGGCATGGATGGGTAGAAGGATGGATGGGTGGGTAGATGAATGAATGGAAGGAAGGAAGGAAGGAAAAGGAAGGAAGGAAGGAAGGAAGGCTGGCTGATTGGGTGGACTGATGAGTGGATAGATGGATGGACGGGTGGG
This sequence comes from Dasypus novemcinctus, assembly GCF_030445035.2. Classification (NCBI taxonomy): domain Eukaryota; kingdom Metazoa; phylum Chordata; class Mammalia; order Cingulata; family Dasypodidae; genus Dasypus; species Dasypus novemcinctus. Next base: position 1,602,598 of record NC_080679.1, read on the forward strand.
TGAGTGGATGGTGGATGGATGGGTGGGTAGGAGGGTGAGTGTCCCCTGGACTGCTGTGGAAGACAAAAGCCACAAGAGCTATGCCCTGGCCAGGCGGCCCCTGCCCGTGGGATGCCCACAGATACCCCTTGTGCCCGGTCAGGGGGGCGCAGGGAAGCGGGCGGCCCGTCTCCAGCGCCGGCACCTGCTGCAGCTCCTGCTCCAGCTGGAGGAGGTTCTCGTCCCACTCCTGCTTCAGGCTCCGCACCTCGTCCCGCAGAGCCTCCCTCTCGCCCGCGGTCTTCGCCACCAGCTCCCTCTCCTGTTCCAGCCGGCATGCGGCCGCCTCCTTCTCCTCCGCCAGGGCCACAGTCAGGGTCTCCTGAGCCGAGGCAAAGGGTCTGGCTGAGAGGACTGCACAGGCCCGCGGTCCTGAGGGAGGCCCGGCTGGGGGACGTGGGGTCCTGGGGCTGTCGGGTTCGCCTGCCGCATCCCCGTGCCTCACACACAGGGACCCCGAGGCAAGCGCTGCGGGCTGGGCCGCTCGGGCTCAGCATCTGCCATCGCACATTTATTTAACTGTCCACAGCACCTGCCCAGGCATCCAGGGGCCCATGGCCAGTGGGTCCGCCTGACAGACGACGAGGCCCCTCCAGCTCCAGGCCTCTACCCCCCGGGGCGCCGGCCTCTTCTTCGAGGGAGAGGGCCCCAGGCCCCACGCTTCAGGGGCCCACATGCTGGGGCTCCCCAGGGAGGCGCTGGACCGCCCGCTGGAGCCCAGGCTGCACTTTGAGGAGTGGGCAGGCGCCCCGCAGGCTCCCCCCTGCCCAGCCTTGACCGCCCCTGCCCGCTAGTCGCCCAGACCCCCGGGACGGTGGCTTCCCAGGAGGGCCCAGCCCCCGGCGGGCCCCAGGGAGCAGACCTTCTCCCTCTGGAGCTGGGCTAGGTCCTCGCGGTGGGCCAGCGCCTGGCTGTCCAGGGCCAGCTGCGAATCCTGCTCCAGCCGGGCCACCTGCCGCTGGCTCTGCTCCAGCTCCCACCGCAGCTTCGTGCCCTGGACCTCCCAGGTGCTCTTCAGCTGCTCCATCTCCACTGGGAGAGGACAGGGAGGGGTCAGGACTGGCTGTGGGGCCCCGACGCTGTGGAGGCCACGCCACAGGCAGCACCCTTCTTCTTACTGGGCCTGGAGCTTTCAACCTCCCCCCCCCTGTGGCCCCCGCAAGCTCTCCACAGAGGCAGGACCCTGCGTCACGGAGGATGTCCAGCCCGGCAGGGACAGAACACCCCAAGCCCCAGTGCAGCGTGTCCTGTGCCCCACCCTGGGCGGGCCCCGGCAGGCCTCGGGGACCACCAAGGGCAGCTGCACACCTGGCCAGGTGAGCTGAGCAGGTGGGAGAGGGGCGCCTTGAGCACGACCTCAGAGAGCGGTGTGGGGCCAGCACACTGACCCCGTGGCCTCTGCCTGGTTCTGAGCCTTGGGCCAGTACCAGAAGCAGGCCCGGTCGGTGCCCTCCTGCCTGCCCACCCCTCCCCCAAGGGTTCACGTGACTCGTGCAGGCCCTGAGCTCGGGCCCTTTGGGGGCCAGGGGCGGGGTCGCGCGTCCTGGGGCTGCGCTGCGTCCGGCCCCCTCCTCGTCACTGCGGACCACGCAGGCGCACCTTGCAGGTCCCGCCAGGCCCGCCGGGCGCCCTGGGCCTCTGCCTCCAGCTGCGCCTGCTGCGCCTGCAGTTGTGTCGCCAGCTGCCGGGCCTCAAAGAGGCTGCTCTCCAGAGAGTCCCTCGCCGCCCTACGGGGGCCATCGAACAAGAGGGCGGTCACCCTGAGGTGTCGGATCCCCCAACCCGTGGGGAGTCATCCAATGGGGCGGTCACCCCGAGATGCACGGCCCTCCCCACCCTGGAAGAGGGTCATCCAACAGGGACGTTCCCAGGACCCCTCCGCAGAGGGTCATAGCACGGGGTGGACCCCCGAGAGCCTTGGCCTTCCCACCTGCAGAGGCAGCACGATCGCTGCCGCGAGGAGGGAGGCCCCCAGCCCCAGCTCAACCCCCGAGCCCAGGGCAGGAAATCAGAAAATACCAGGAGGCTTGCTTTGTTCTGAATCCCTCAAAAATGAATTGGACCCTCCCCAGAATGTGTTTCAGGTGGATTAAAGCTAAATGCAAAACCAGAACAGAACCAACAAACAAAATATTTAGAACTATTCATATAAAAATAGCAGAACAAATATAGAAGGGCATTTTATAATCTTCTTAAGCAAGACAAAACCCAGACGCCAAAACTAAGAGGGCAACAGGTCTGAATTCACCCAAAACAGTCAAGGGGGATTTGAACAGAAAAGATTCCATAAACCAACGTAAAGGGCAAAGGCAGGTTTAGAGAAAAATCTGTCCTAGATATGCAAGCGATTAAGATCCAGCATATACAAAGAGCTGCATCAACGATTGACACCAAGTCGGCTGATCCTTCAGAGAAATGAGAAGAATGGCTGCTGATCAGAGAAGAAACACAAATGGCCAACGAGCCTGTGAAGCCTGCTCACCCTCACTGGTACCCAGGGGGTGCAATCACCCCGTGCAGTGGGGTTAATCACGCATCCAATTAGCAAAAACTCAGACGGGGATAATGTCCAGCGTTGGGAAGGATGTGGGATGAGCTTCATGGACGGGGGGATTTCAGAAGGTAAAACGTGCATCTTTCTGACGCAGCCATTCCATTTCTACAGAAAGACACACGGACCGACCCTGTAAAGGATTTTCACGGCAGCTTTTTACAGGGCATTACTCAGACTTGGCTTAAAAGCCGAGAAATGGGAGGCTGGTTTAGCAGGGACGGCACCGTGCAGTTGTTAGCGAGGAGAGCGCACCCTTCTCCCACCAGGAAGTGGTGGCTGACTCCAAAAAGCCACGCACTGAAGCAGGACTTGGCCCGCAGGCCATCTGCTCCCGAAGGCCCTGCCTCTGCGTGTCCGCGCACAGCTGTGCCAACGCGCAGAGGACACGGGAACGGGGCACATCGAGCGCCGCGGCTCACAGCTAGGAGGTCACGCCAGCGGCTGAACTGCTGACCAGCCATTCATCAGCCAGCCGGCCAAAGGACATTTTTTTAAAAAATTTTTTTCTATGTTTTCTTTTAAATGTCACATTAAAAAAATATGAGGTCCCCACACACGCCCCACCCCACTCACGCCACCCCTCCCCATCAACAAACTCTCCCATTACCGCGGCACATCCACTGCACCCGGCAAACACATTCTGGAGAACCGCTGCAGCACATGGACAGGGGTCCACCTTGTAGCCCACACTCTCCCCCAGTCCACCCAGTGGGCCATGACAGGACACACAATGTCCAGCATCTGTCCCTGCAGCACCACCCAAGACACCTCCAAATCCTGAAAATGCCCCCACGCCACGTCTCTTCTTCCCTCTCCCGACCATCAGCAGCCACCGTGGCCACCCTCTCCACATCACTACTACAATTTCTCCCCTTACTAATCACAATAGTTCCCCAGCAGAACACCAGTAAGTCCACTCTAATCCATACTCTATTTCTCCATCCTGTGGACCTGGGATGGCTGTGTCCAGTCCCCCTCTAGATCAAGAGGGGGCTTAGATGCCACTTGGATGATGGATGCGAGTCTCCTGCTTGCAGCTGTAGGCACTCTTGGCTCCCTGGTGTGGTGGTTCCAAAGGGCATTTTACAGGTGCTTCTGCGCTCTGCCTTGTCCTGGCGGATCACCCACCCAACGGCACACACACCCACCAGCACAGACCCGGGTCCCTGCCTCGGCCGCCCTCGCCCTCCCCGTGCGCCGCTGCCTCCGCTGGGGTGGCGCTCACCACAGCCATCCAGGGCTTCCGGTGTTTGCCAAGAGGCCCCGGGGCTCAGGTGGGAACCCCTAGAGGCGTCCCTCTTCCCTCACGACACCCCAGCCGCCCATTCTAGTCCGGCCTGCAGGCGCCCGCGTGTGCTGCTGCACGTTCGTGGGCCGCCTTCTTCCTGGAGGCGCCCCAGCTCTCGCGTAAGAAGCACCCCCCTCGAGCCCGCCGCAGGCTGCCCTCCTCCCAGCTCCATGAGCCTAGTCAGCCGGCCTCCGCTGCTCCGAGCTAGGTTTCCATTGCCACCTGCCAGCCCTAACCCTCTCCTTCAGGGCGGCAACCCCAGGCTCTCGCAGCTCTTGAAGCTTCTGGATCCTCCCCCACAGCGAAGGCACGTGCTTGCGCCTCCCTCACAGCTGCTCTGAAATGCACAGGCTAACTTGTCCCCGCCTCGGGCAGCACGTGCCCACCCCGGCCACAGAGGGGGAGGCCACAGGGGGCCCTGCCCGACGGGGGCCCCAGGCACCTGAGGTCAGCTGCCTCCTCGGCTGTGAGCCGGCCGTGCCTCTCCAGGGCCTCCTGCTGGGCCAGCAGCTGGGTCCGCTCCTCGGCCAGCGCCGCCTTCTCCCGCAGGGCTCGCTGCAGGGCTTCCGTGTGCGCCGCCTGGTCCCGCAGGCCCCGCGCCAGCTGCTCCTCCAGGGCCTGCGTCCTGCACGTGGCCTGGGGAGGGGGAGGAAGGACTTCAGAAGGGGCTGTGTGCACACAGTGCAAGGGAAACGTGGCGGGGATGGGGGTACTGGGACACACGGGGCCTCCGCGGTGCACGGATGTGTCTCCCCGGGGCAGGGACAGCTGGTCGGACTGGGCTCTCCCACTTAGGAGCCTGCTCCAATCTGAAGGGTGACCTTTGCTGGACCTCAGGTGTCCAGGGGTGACCTTTGCTGGACCTCAGGTGTCCAGGGGACAGGAAGTGCCACACAGAAAAGGCAACAGAGGTCACTGACCAGACTCCAGCCGACCAACGCATTCACTGAGAACAAGGAAATCTGGACAAAACAACCCACCAGAACCCCTGAGGCCCAGAGACCGGCATGGGCAGCCAGGATGGAGCAGCCAGGCCCGGGGAGGAGGACACACGGGAGCAAGCCCACCTGTGTGCTTGCACGCCTCGCTCTGGCCTGCTCTCCTCGACACGCTGCTGACTTCAGCTTCTGCTGGGCAGCGCAGAAGCAGGGGAGAGCTTTGGGCAGTTCTAGGGCCTCATGTGCAAAAATCAGAGTTCAGAGCCACCAACGCAGAGGAGCTGGACAAATGTCCAGGATTTAGCTGCACCCCAGAAGGCTTCATCCTACTCCTAGTGGCAAATCCAAAGCAGACCACCCCTCTTCAAAACCGAAGGCCAGGCTCAAATTGGCTGCAGCGCTGACTGTCTCCTGCCTTCACTGCCTGTCAGAGTCAAAGGAAAGGCCTCTCTAGAAGAGGAAAGCAAGGTCAGGGCCCTGAAATCATTGCGATCGTTTTTATATATGCTGCTTGGCATTTAATTGACATGTCAGATACATCAGGAGACAAGGTTGTGTGAAGAAAACCCCTCCCTAGATTTCCCAGCTCTTGGAGTTAGCAGACACGGACTTCCAAATAGCTGATTAAAACGATCAAGAAGATGGATGGCCAGGTGCAGAAGTGTACAAAAAGATGCGGAATTTACAGAATCTACATATAAATTATATCAGCTAAAAATATAATAACCAGAAATTAAGAAATCAATAGATGGGTTCAACAGCATAATAGACAAAACAGAAGAGATAGTGAATGATCTGGAAGATAGACAAAAAGGATATATTCAGAGTGAATCATGAAGAGAAAAAAGGATGGAAAATAAAGGAAAGAGTGTAATAGTCATATAGAATAAGGTAAAATGGTACAACTTAAGTAGAGCTAAAGTCTTAGGAGAGGAGAAAGAATATTTGAAGAGATACTAGCCAAGAATTTTCCAAATCTAATAAAATACATCAAGCCAGATTTAAGATGAGCCACATAATCCAGAAAGGATAAATACAAAGAAAATAGCACCTACATGATATTTTAGCAAATTTTATGAATACCAAAGACAAAGAAAAAAGATCTCTGAAAGTCCAAGGGAAAAAGGACACATTGCTTTTAAACAGACAATGGTAAGACTGACAGTTGTCTTCCAAGCGGCAACAATGAAAGCCAGAGGACAGTGGAACAACTTCATCAAAATGCTGAAAGAAAATATGGTTCCTCTAGTCTTCTGTACCTAGCGATAATATTCATCAAAAACCAAGACCAGGACTTTCTCCTTCTTCAGTGATAAAGAAGATTCCAACCCTGCCACCAAGAGCAACTAAGAGCTGTACAATAAATGAAAGAGCTGCAAGGGTGCTAGGCCTCAAGCCAGGACTCGGAGGATTCTTGAAAGGAGACGGTGTGTTAATAGGAGTGTGATGTTCCACAGCAGATTTCCCCTTGAGGCACCTGCCAAGTCCCGAGTGGCATGGAACCTAGATTCCGGAGCAAGTGTAAAACTTTAGCTACAAGCTCTCAGCAGCTTATGGAGCTGGGGAGGCACAGCTGGGAGGTGAGAGGCCCCACAGCAGCAGGGCTCAGGCAGATCTCAGAGAAAGGAAAGGCCCTGAGGCGACCCTGACCTTCTGTGCCCCTGTTTTTTTGGGGGGGGAGGAGATGTTGTGCATTGGATCAAAGCCTTAACCCCGGTCCTGTGCAGGACTTGCTTGTCAACAGGTTCCTTGAAGATCCCTTCAGGTGAGGTGCGGCCAGCCTGAGTCAGAGTGGGCCTTCACCCACACGGCGGAGTCCTTACAAAAAGAACTTTGGACCCAGTAGGAAGAGTCAGTCGGGGAGAGAGAGCACGTGATGGAGTCAGGGCCTGAGCATGGGCCACTAGCCAGCACCCCCGAATCCTAGACCCCAGAGCACGCACAGCCACCCACATCTTGATTTTGGACTTCCAGAGACGATACGTTCCTCTTGTTTAGGTCACCTTGTCTGTGGTGCTTCATGAGAGCAGCCCTGGCAAGCTAGGACAGAGGTCGCTGCAGTTTACTGGCTGTTAAAAGTAAACACCACGCGGTGAGTTTGCTTAAACAATGGTGGGTTATTGGCGCGTGGTTTTGAGGCTGGCAGGGTCCACAGTCGAGGCGTTCTCCCCACAGGCTGTGGCGCCCTGGGGTTGGCGGCAGCGAGCCTTGGGCCCGGGCGTTCCTGTCGTGGCGGTGTACATGGCGGCCTCTCCTCATTTGCCTCTAGAGGATCCCAGGAAGAGGGTGAAGGCCCTGCGTGACTCAGCAGGGCCGTCGGCTTAAAGAGCTCAAAACCACGCGCTGATAAACTGAGCGGGCAGCTAAGAGCCTGGAAAGTGAGGGGGAGAGCTCAGCTGTCTTACAGAACTGAGAAAACAGAATCTGGAGTTTAGGGGTCCCCAGAGAGGAGGGGCCCTGACTTCCAGTTAGGAATATAGGAGGGTTGTAGTGTACCCAGAGTAAGCCAGGAGTATACCCCTCCCCTTAAGACGGAAACCCAACTACTTCCCAGACAGGATAACGGCGATTCACCCCCACTCCGCGTTCCAAAAACCAAAAGCCAATTCCCACTGAAAGGCGTTTATATCATTAGAGCCTCGAATGATGTCTATACAATTTCAAACACAAAGACTGTCACGCAGTCGAAAATTACTAAGCACACTGAAACAATACCAAATGACTGAAAAACAAAGACATGAAAGACAATAGAAGTACACTCACTAGGAGATCCAGATGTTGGAGTTATCAGATACAGACTTGAAAAAAATTGCAATATGTTCACAAATATTAATATGCCCCCCAAAGGTGAAGAACCTCACAGAATAAGGAGAAAAATAATACAATAATCCCAATAGATACAGAAAAAGCATTTGATAGAAGTTAATACCAATTCATGATATTAAAAAAACACTCTCAGATACTGCGAATAAAAGGGAATCTCCTCATCTGATAAAGGGCATCTATGAAAAATCTCAAACAGCACCATACTCAATAGTGAAATAGTGGAAGCTGTCCCCATGATCGGGTTCAGCAGAAGGACGGCCAGTCTCACCACTTCCATTCAATCTGTTCAGCAGTACTTAGCCAGCGCAATAAGAGAAGAAAAAAAATGTTTTGAGAGGAGAAAGAAGTAAAACTGTTATTATTTCACAGATGTTATAATTACATACATGTAAAACCTTAGGACTGCTAAGTGAATTTATCAAAGTCCCATGATTTTGTATACTTTATATATGAAATCGTATTCTACATACTGGTAATGAACCATAGCAAAATGAAGTTAAAATAGCATTACAATTTACAATTTCAAACCTAGGAATTAACTTGACCAAAGATTTAAAGACATATACTGGAAACTACAAATATGGCTGAGAGAAATGGAAGAAAACAAAGTAAATATAGAGAAATATTCGTGAGTTAGAAGGCTATATGGTTAAGATGCGCATTCCCCTCAAATTGATCTACAGATTCAACACGGTCCCTATTGAAGTCCCAGCAGGCAGTTTGTGTTTTTGATAGAAATTGACAAGCTGATTCTAAAATACGTAAGGCTATGCCAAGAATTTAGAACAGCCACAACAATCTTGAGAAAGGAGAACAGGGAAGCAGCTGTGGCTCAACCGACCAGAGCATCCACCTACCAGACGGAGGGTCCAGTGTTCGATCCCCAGGGCCTCCCGACCCATGTGGTGAACTGGCCCACGTGCAGTCCTGCTGGGAGCAAGGAATGCCATGCAGGGGTGTCCCCCGCATAGGGGTTGCCCCACGCACAAGGAGTGCACCCCGCAAGAAGAACCGCCCCGCGCGAAAAAAAAAAAAAGAAAAAGGTGAACAAAATTGGAAGACCCACACTACCTAATTTCAAGACTTACTAAAAAGGCCTTGTCATCAAGATAGTGTGGTTTGGGTGACAGGATAAACAGATAGATGGGTGGAACAGTACAACGAGTCTCACTGTTAGATTTATTTCAACAAGTCATTGAGGTAATTCAATGGGGAAAGAAGAGTCTTTTCAACAAACAGTACTGGAAGAACTGGATGTTCTCATAGAAATGAAAGGCTCACAACTCGTATTTCACACCGAGCCCTTGTGGTTCTCACACTTCAGGGCATTTCAGAACCACGGAGGGCTGGCTAACATCTGTACTTCTGGGACCCATCCACACAGTTTCTGATTCAGTAGGTCTGGGGTGGAGCCTGATAATTTGCTTTTTAAACAAGTTCCCAGGTAATGATCCTGCTATACACAAAAATCAATATGAAATGATCATAGACTTGAATATAAAAGGTAAATGAAAACATAGGAGGATATCTTCTTGACCTTGGTTAGGCAAAGATTTCTCAGACAGGACATAGATAATACTAACCATAAAAGAAAAATTGGCAAATCAGATTTTACCAAAATAAAAAATTTCTCTTCATAAAAAAATATCACTACAAAAATGTATACGCAAGCCATAAACTTGGAGAAAATAATTACAGTGCTGTATCTGACAAAGTATTTGAATCCAAGATACACAAAATGAACTCCTATGTGCCAATAACTCCAATACAAAAACCCAATAAAAATGGGTAAAAGACTTGGACACTTGGCAAAAGAAGATATACAAATACTCACTAAGCACACAAAAACATGCTCAATGTCATTAGTTATCAGGAAAATGCAAATTAAAACCACAATGGCCTATAACTTCATACACAGCTGAATATTTACAAATTAAAAACTGACAATATCAAATGTTGGGAAGGACAAGAGGCAACTGGAACTCTCATGCACTACTGGTCTCAGGGTAAAACGATACAACCACTTCGGACAATTGTTCGGCAGTTTCTTATAGCAGTCAACATACACAGTCTGACTTTGGTGAATCCCTAAAAGAGAAAGATTATGTTTTTGAACTAATCCATTCCTGTGGGTGTGAGACCCTTTGACTGGACTCTGCCAGTGAGCTGTGACTCAGGTTCCGTCTCCGCCCTCTTGCTGGGTCTGATATAGAGGGAGACACAGGGAGGAACGCAGAAAAGAGAGCTCTGCCATTTTTGACCCAGCTATGTGAGGAAGGACTCGAGGACTGCTGGAAGCCAAAGCTTAAGCACAAAGTCCACGAGAGGCTGGACCCATGGAGGAGCTCAAGGGGAGATGAGCTTTGCCATGTGCCATGTGGCAGGACGTCAGGATCGCCTGTAGCTGACTTTGGTGAGAAAGCATCTCTGATGGTGCTTTGATTTGGACATTTCACGGCCTTGGAACTGTCAATAAAATCCCTTTCATAAAAGCCAACGCGCTTCTGGTAACTTTGCCTTGGCAGCCCTTTGACCCACTAAGGCACGCACCTGCCCTTTGACTCCCCAGCTTCACGCCTACGTATTTACTCGAGACAAGAAAACCCAGGCTCACAAAATAGACTCATCACTAACGTTCACAGTGGTCTTGTTTGCTATAGCCTCGAACCAGGAACATCACAACACCCGCCAGCGGGTGGATGAGCAACTGTAGTTTGTTTTAATGGACTACCATTTATGATATTTAATGGAATATTTAATAGAATAATGGAATATCACTCGTAATAAGAAAGGATAAACCTTGGCTACATGCAGCAACCTGGACAAACCTCGAAGATGTTACCCCGAGAGAGAAGCTGGACCAAGAGTCCATCTTGCATGGCCCCACGTACCAGGGCTCTAACCCGGACGCCACCAGCAAGTGGTCAGGACTGAGGCTGCTGGGGTGTGCCGGGGACGGACGGGAGGGCACAAGGGAGCTGGTGGGTGGGGAACGGTCCACGTCCTGTGCTTAGTGGCAGCTACGCAGGGGCACGTGGTTGTCAAAACTCCCTGATTTGTGCACTGACCTACTGAGTGTAAATTACACCTTGATAAAAAGAAAAAGAAAAAGTAAAGAAAAAAGAGAGGAAACAGGACAGTCTGAGAACCTGAAAGAGGCGTGCTGTGCCCCGGAAGTGACGGGCTGTGGACTCTGAACGCCCCGGGCCCAGCCTCGGCAGGGACGAGCGACAGGCTGGAGCAAGACGAAGCGGCTTCTCCCCCAACAGTCACGTCGGTAAGGAATTTGGGGTGAATGCGCGGTGAGGGATGGGAGCGCCCGCGGTGGGATGTGGGTGAGGGCGGAGGCAGGACCTCCCGGTAGGCAGCGAAGCCCTCCACCCCAGACCCTGGCCCTGAGCACAGGTGACATCCGCCCTCCAGAGCCCGTCCCACCCCCCTCCACCAAGGGAGGCCGCGTCTGCCGGCACCGCGGCTGGAACACGGCTGCAGGGAGCCTCAGCCTGGGGGGTCTAGAGGCCCAGCCACGTCACCAAGTCAGGACATGTGTCCCGTCCACACCGGAGAGGAGGGGCTTTGGGCCCTCTGGATCCCTGCAGACACCTCACTTGGCCCAACTACCCCAGAGCCTTGGGGACACCTCACCCGGCCCACCTGCCCCCGGGGCCCTGGGGACACCTCACCCGGCCCACCAGCCTCCAGGGCCCGGGAGATGCCTTACCTGGCCCACCTGGCCCACCTGCCCCCGGGGCCCTGGGGACACTCACCTGGCCCACCTGCCCCCGGGGCCCTGGGGACACTCACCTGGCCCACTTGCCCCTGGGGTCTTGGGGACACCTCACCTGGCCCACCTGCCCCCGGGGCCCTGGGGACACTCACCTGGTCCACCTGCCCCCGGGGCCCTGGGGACACTCACCTGGTCCACCTGCCCCCGGGGCCCTGGGGACACTCACCTGGTCCACCTGCCCCCGGGGCCCTGGGGACACTCACCTGGCCCACCTGCCCCCGGGGCCCTGGGGACACTCACCTGGCCCACCTGCCCCCGGGGCCCTGGGGACACTCACCTGGTCCACCTGCCCCCGGGGCCCTGGGGACACTCACCTGGTCCACCTGCCCCCGGGGCCCTGGGGACACTCACCTGGCCCACCTGCCCCCGGGGCCCTGGGGACACTCACCTGGCCCACCTGCCCCCGGGGCCCTGGGGACACTCACCTGGCCCACCTGCCCCCGGGGCCCTGGGGACACTCACCTGGCCCACCTGCCCCCGGGGCCCTGGGGACACTCACCTGGCCCACCTGCCCCCGGGGTCCTGGGGACACTCACCTGGCCCACCTGCCCCCAGGGCCCTGGGGACACTCACCTGGTCCACCTGCTCCTGGAGCTGGGCCCGCTCGTGCCGGAGCTGGGCCGCCTGCCCCTCCAGCTGGCCCTGCTGCTCCTCCAGGCGCCCGCAGGCCTGCTGCAGACCCTGCTTCTCGGCCCGCTCACGCTCCAGCTGCTGCTCCACCCCTGCCAGCTGCTCCCGGGCACCTGCCCCCGCCTGCTCCAGCACCTTCTGCCGCTCCTGCAGGTGGTCCCGCTCCTGCTCCAGCTGCCCAGGGAGGCCAGGGGGCTCGCGTCAGGCAGGGAGGGGTCGCGCCCCGGCCCATGGCCCTGCGTCCCGGCTCCTGTGGGCTGGCCACCCTGCACCCGCCAGCGGGCACTGCCTTCACTCCTCGGGCCAGGCCAGGGCTGGGCAGTCTCCCTCGGCCCCCTGTGGGCCCCTTACTCCAGAACCGGGAATGGAAAGACGGGGATGACCTGCGGGAACGGGGCGAGAGGCCCAAGGGGCAGGCCGGCGCAGCCCTGCCGCCCACCTGGGCAGCCTCACCTGCAAGACCAGGTGGTTTAGGGTGCCTTTGTCCTGAGCCAGCCCTTCCATCAGGGCCGCCATCTTGGCCAGGGAGTCCCTTTGCGCCACCCCCTCCGACTTCAGCCGGGTGACGAGCAGCTCCAGGGCGGTGTTGCTGGACTCGGCCTGCGGGGAGTTGGGGGGAGTCACTCCGAGGGCGGCAGGGAGGGAGCAGAGCAACCCCCCTGGGCAGGGCTGTGGACGCAGTGAGGGAGTGAGCTCCACGTCACGGGCGTGTGCAAGGTGGGGCGCTCATGGGACACGTGGAAGCGCCCGGAGCAGGCTCAGCCAGGAGCGAGCCGCCAAGGGAAGGGCCGGTGAGGGGCGGCGTGAGGATGGCGCAAGTGGGGTGCGGGAGGCCATGGGGACTTCCGGGGGCTCTGGTGGTGCGCGGAGGGCCCGGCAGGCAGGGACCGAGGTGAGGGGGCGGCGAGGAGAGCGAGGCCGGCGCCGCAGCGTACCCGGGCCAGGGCGCCGCGCAGGGCCTCGCCCTCGCCCTCCAGCACGTCCTGCCGCAGCTGCGCAGCGCTCAGCGCCTCCCTGGCTGCCACCAGCTCCTTCTTGAGCCCCGAGACCTTGTCCTCCAGCTGCTCCAGGCGCCCCTGACTGTGGCCCCCCAAACCAGAGGGTGATGGTGTGAGGGGGCCACAGGTCAAGGCGAGGCCACCCACGGGCAGGGTGACCACTTGCTCCTCCCACCCACCCCAGGGGCCCCCAACAGAGCCTGGGCGCATCCTTGAGGGGGGGCCAGAGCCCTCCAGGAAGAGCCTTCGCCTGGGGAGGCTGGGGGCTTCCAGTCTGCACAAACAGGAAGTACATGTGGGTGGGTGTGTGCAAGGACGTATCGCGTCAGTGTGTGTGCACCACACAGGTGTGCATGGGTGTGAGTGCACGTGGGTGTGTGCGTCTGTGTGCATGTGTGAGTGCACGTGGGTGTGTGCGTCTGTGTGCATGTATGTGAGTGTGCATGGGTGTGTGCGTACACGTGGGTGTGTGCATCTGTGTTCGTGTTTGCATGTGAGAGTACATGTGGGTGTGCATGGCACACATGGGAGTGCACATTGGTGTGTGTGCATGGGCGTGTGCACACATGAGCGTGGCACCCAGTGAGATCCGAGCCTGTCGCCCACCCTCCTCCGCCTCCACTGGTCCCGGGGCCGGGCAGCAGGGAGGGGGCCGGTGCGTGTGGGGTGGGCCGTGGGGCAACCACCTGCGAGGGCCCCTCACCTCCTGAGACGAGGTGGGCAGGCTGCGCAGCCCGCCGTGGGGCCAGGCCCCTCCCGCGGCCCACCTGGCCTCCAGCCCACCTGGCCTCCAGCTCCCTCTGGCTGCGCGCGCCCCGCCGCGCCAGCTCCTCCTGCTGCTCCGTCCGGCCCCGGAGGCTCCTCCGCAGCTCGGCGTTGGCGGCCTCCAGCCGGTGCTTCTCGGCGTCCGCCGCGTCTGCCTTCGCTCGCAGCTGCTCCAGCGCCGTCTCCAGGGCCTCCTTCTCCCTGGGCGCGGCAGAAGGCCGAGCTGGGGCAGCCCCGCACACACAGCGAGGCGGGCCAAGGACCCGCGCTGGACACGGCCCGGCTCGGCCGCGTGAGGGAGCCCTGGTAGGGGAGGGTGGCGCCGACTCGGGCCCCTCAGGCAAAGGAGCCAAGGGTGGGGCGGGAAGGCCAAGGGGCCGGCCTGGGGGCACCCCTCTTGCCTGCCTGCCTGGGGTGGCCCCTGGGGGCTGCTCCCGGGAGCCCCGAGCTCTGCAGAGAGAGGGGCAGGGCCTCCCCGCCCCACAGAGCTGGACTCGCGGTCAGCCACGCTGGACCCCGGGGGCCCAAGCCCCTCGCCCCGTGTGCTCAGCCTCGCACAGTCCCACCCTCCCGTTTCTCACCTCGGATTCAGCCAGAGCTCTGCACCTCTGCCACTCCCCGCCGCTCCTCCCAGCCCCCCAGTTTCCTAAACACCTCCTTGAACTGACCCCCCTCGGCCCCCACTCCGTGGAGCTCATCCAGTCCCCCACACCCCCCCGGGTGCTGCACTGGCCCCCTGCCCCCACCCCCGGCAGCCCCAGCAGCACCCCTGCTAACAGGCCCCGGAAGCCCCCGCGGCCCCAGCTCCCGGGTGGGGTGCCCTCCACGCTCACAGCGCAGCGCCCTGCCCCCACCCCCCTGCTTCTGGCCCCTGCCCCACACTGCCCCTCCGGGAACCTGCCCCGGACCCTCTGCCCCATCTCCATGCCCCCGGGCGGGGCCCAGACTGTCCCTGGCTCTCATTTCTCTCTCTGAGCACCTCTCAGGGGTGGGTGGGTCTCCGGGTCCTCCCTGCACCTGCTGCCCCATCACGGGGCCCTGCGGCCCCTGGAGGATGCTCAGAGGAGCAGGCCTGCCCCTGCCATCGGACATGCAGGCAGGCCCGGGATGGTCAGCCCTGCGCCCGGGGCCCCCGCTCCGCCCCTCCACCTCCCGCAGGGAGCCTTCCGGCTGCCCCAGCCCATCGCGGGTCGTGCTCCCCGTGACCCTCCTGGGATCTGGAAAGCCCGCAGAGCCTCTCATCGGCGTCTGCAGACCCCGGGACCCAGAAGAGATGGGAGACGCTGCCAAGTGAGTGCCACGGGATAGGAAAGCCAAGCCCGAGCGACCCGGCAGCTGCCGGAGTGCCACAGCCTTGCTGGGAAAAGTGCTGCCTTCCTGACGCCTCCGTTTTGGACTTTACCAGCCTCAAAACCAGAAGCCATGGGAAGCAGATTTGGCCCAACGGACAAGGCGTCCGTCTACCACATGGGAGGTCCATGGTTCAAACCCAGGGCCTCCTGACCCGTGTGGAGCTGGCCCATGCGCAGTGCTGATGCGCGCAAGGAGTGCCCTGCCACGCAGGGGTGTCGCCCGCGTAGGGGAGCCCCATGTGCAAGGAGTGCACCCCGTAAGGAGAGCTGCCCCACGTGAAAAATGTGCCACCTGCCCAGGAGTGGTGCCACACACATGGAGAGCTGACACAAGATGACGCAAGAAAAAGAGAAACGGATTCCCAGTGCCACAGTGAAGAATGCAAGCAGACACAGAACACACAGTGAATGGACACAGAGTAGACAATGGGGGGGGAGGGGAGAGAAATAAATAAATAAATAAATCTTTTTTAAAAAATCAAACCAGGAACCAATAAATTCCTGTTAAGCCGACCCACTTAGGAATTCGTTTTAGCAACTGGTAAACTAAGGTGGGGGCAAGCAGGCGGTGTCAGCACAGGTAGGAGGGGCTGGGGAGGTAGGAGGGGCTGGGGAGGTAAGGGGAGCTGGGGAGGTAAGGGGGGTCGGAGAGGTAGGGGGGCCAGGGAAGTGAGGGGGGCCAGGGAGGTAGGGGGGTTGGGAGGTAGGGGGGGCTGGGGAGGTGAGGGGGGCAGGGGAGGTAGGCGGGTCGGGGGGTAGGGGGGGCCGGGGAGGTAAGGGGAGCCGGGGAAGTAGGGGGGGTCAGAGAGGTGGGGGGGGCCGGGGAAGTGAGGGGGGCCAGGGAGGTAGGGGGGTCGGGAGGTAGGGGGGCTGGGGAGGTGAGGGGGGCTGGGAGGTAGGGGGGGCTGGGGAGGTAGGGGGCCGGCAGGGCTGGCTGAGACCATTCCGCCTGGAGGGGCAGCCCTGGCTGCTCCTGCTGGAAGGACAGGTGGAGGGGGAGTGGCCCTGCCCCGGGTCAGCCCGGCCCTGCAGGCCCTCGGCTCACCTGTCCCTGAGCTCGCGGGCTGCCCCGCAGCGCCGCGCCTCCAGCTGGCCCCGGAGGCGCTCGCATTCCCTCCACGAGGCCCGCAGCTCCCGCCGGCTCTCGGACAGCTGCTCCCGGAGCCCGGCTGCCGCCTCCTGGGACGACTCCAGCCGCAAGCACAGCTCCTAGGGGGGGTCGTGAGGCAGCCGGGGCCCCCGCACGCCCTCCCCTGGATGTGAGGCCCCGGGGGCCCGGCAGCCCGCTGTGCACAGGGCACCCTGACGCCCACCTGCTCCTGCTGCCGCCGCCGCTCGAGGGCCGTCTGCACGGCCTGCAGCGCCTGGTCCGGGGCGGCTGGGGAGCAGGCCCGTGGGGGGGACCGACCCCGCGGCGGGGGTGTTGCGGTGGGCAGGGGGCTCCTCGGCCAGCCCCGCACCTCCTCGCCCTCTGCGCTGCTGCTCCACGCCGGCTGCGGGTGCTCTGTGTCCGCCTGGGCCACCTTCAGGGCACAGAGAGGAGGGGACGGAGGGCAAGAGGAGACGGGCTGGGACTCAGTGGGGCCCTCCGGGCTCTCAGGAGTCAGCCGGCCTGGGGGGCCCGCGGGTCTCCTCCCCTTTTCCCAAGGGGGAAGCCGAGCCGATGGAGAAGAGGCCACGAAGCCGGCGGATGGAGGAGCGCCCCTGGATGCTTGTTGGTGACTTGGGGCGGCCGGGCTGACCCTGGGTGGCTCAGCACCTGTGCCCCCGCCCAGCTCTGCCCCTCACGCAGGACAGGGCGACTACGTGGGAGAGGGCAGCACCTTGGAGACGCTGCTCAGAGCGTGCTGCAGGGACCCCACTTTGTCCTTCAGGCTGTCCACCGCCTGCTGAGCCCCGTGGCACCGGGCTTCCTGTGGCAGAGATGCCCCGTGAGCAGGCAGATGCCCCCGGGGGCAGGCGGCAGGCACCCCCGGCAAGAGCCCTGGGGCAGGTGCCCCTGGCAGGAGTCCTGGGGCAGGTGCCCAGCAGGAGCCCTGGGGCAGGTGGCAGGCGCCCCAAGCAGGAGCCGCTGGGCAGGTGCTCCTGGCAGGTGTCCCCCTGCAAGAGCCCCCTGGCAGGCGTCACCTGGCAGGAGCCCCGGGCAGATGCCCCTGGCAGGAGCCCCGGGCAGGTGGCAGGCACCCCTGGCAGGTGTCCCCCAGCAGGAGCCCCAGGCAAGTGTCCCCCAGCAGGAGCCCCGGGCAGGTGGCAGGCGCCCCGCCCACGTACCAGGCTCTGCATCTCCATCCTCAGGGAAGAGATAGTCGCCTCCTTCTGTGCGTTTTGCTCCGTGAGCCTCTCCACCAGCAGCATCTGCTCCGAGAGCCTGGCGAGCAACAGGGGGGCAGGGAGGACAGGGCCGTCAGTGCCGAGGAGGGGGCCCAGGGCGCCCGCGGTGGGGTGGGGAGGGGGGGCGCAGGGCCGCCCGTGAGCCACGGGACGTGGTCGCGGAAGCCAGCGCGGCCCGCAGGCCGGGAGGAGGGCCCCCTGCGTGAGCCCGCCGCCCCCGGCACCCACCTGGCCTGGAGTGCCACCTTCTCGGTGTCCCAGCGGCCCTGCAGCTGCAGCATCTCCTGCACCTTGTCGCGCACCTGCTTCTCCGGCCGTGGGCCCCGAGGGGTCTGCACGCTGCCCGCCGACAGCTGCAGGTTGGCGTCGAGGCTCAGGCAGGCCGTGTGGAGGCGCCGGGCCGTCCTGGCTGCGTCCGCCCGCATGTCCGCGAGACCCCTGGTGAGACGAGGGCCCGGCGCCCTGCGGCTGAGCCCCAGGACCTGAGCCGGGTGGCCCTGGGGGCTCCCAGCCAGAGCTGACCGCGCCCACCCCTGCTCCCCGCCCTGCAGCAGACGCCGCCCCACCCTCAGGGGAGCCCCCACCCGGGGCATCGAGTGCCCCCCTTGAATCTGAGCCCCTCCCTGGGCCACAGGACACCCACGGGGAGAGGGGGAGCCGGGGAGAAGGACCAGGCCGGACAGAACCGGGCCCTGCTGCCGGCAGCCCTGAGCCCACTCCAAGCCTGTTTCCTCGTGTGCAAAGGGGAGTGCCGAGACCTGCCTCCAGGGCTGTGGGGAGACCCCGGGGCAGGCGAGCATGGGGTGCCTGGCCCAGGCCCCCGGACCCCACTGCCGCCCCCAGCTGGCCCTCGCAACCCTCGCCTCTCCCTGCCAGCCTTGCCCTCCTCGGCCACCTGCTGGCCTTCCTCTCCCACGGCTCATCCCTGCCCTCCCTGCTCTCCAGTGGGTCAGCCCGAGGCCCAGCAGGGTGGCCCTGGCGCCCCTAGTGGGCGGCTGGCCCTCACCGCTCCGTGGCCGCCCGCAGCTCGGCCAGCTGCGCCCGCAGCGCCGTGGCCTGTCTCCACAGGAAGAGGATGTCCTGGGGCTTCCTGGGGTGCCACCGCCGGCTCTGGAAAGCAAGGTGCGCGTGTCCTCTTCAGGTGCCAGGAGGGGCGTGGAGCCCCGTGACCTCTGGGCACCTGCCGGGCAGGTCCAGCAGCCCCCGGGCCACCCAGCCTACCTTCCGATAAAATGCGAGCGAGCCCTGGGCTCCCAGCAGCTCCTGCCGGGCAGCCCACGGGGAGCCCGTGGGCTCGACCTGCTGGCGGGGCGGGGCGGGTGGAGGTTATGGGCCCACGGGGGGCGGGGGCTGCTGGTCGGCGATGAGAACTCCCGCCGGGGCCTCAGCACCCCTGGGGTACGAGCTCCTGCCCCTTCCCTGCCTGTGACAGCCCCGCCCTCTCAGCAAGCCCCTCCCCCATGCTTTTCAGAGTTGCTTTCTGACCATCTTCCAGGCCTGGGCAGCCACCTCTCCATTATCTGACCCCCTCCCCTTATTCCACATCTGCGGTGCCCCCACCCCCTCATTGAGCCAGCGACACCTTGCTGAAGATGCTCCACGGGGAATGTGCTTCCTGCCTGCGCCCACGGCCCGCTGCGCACTAGAGGAGCTGTGCCCCCCGCCCCCCGATGGGTCGGCAACGAGCAGGATTAGCTACACCCGGCAGCACGGACAGCCAGACGCCTGGACAGACTTGCCCAGGAAGTCCAGTTAAACACATCGAATTCCCAACTTGACTTCTCCAACATAGGGTGGGCTGGCAAGATAGTAAGGGGCTCAGGAAAAGAAGAGGCAGGCAGCTTCTTGCCACAACGAGCAGTTTGAGCATCAGTGCCCTTGGCCACAAGGGCTCAGGGGACACACAGCAAGAGGTAGGGCCCACCCAAAGTGGAGCGCTTAGTAGGAGAACTCACACATGAAGGTGATATTCCAAAAGCTGCACTCTCATTGCAAGGGTGAACTAGATTAACCCCCCATACACACACCCAAACACTGCAGGAAGCGAAGGAACACTCTGTCTAGAATTCTGGAGAGCAGCAGAGGGGGAAAAAATCTCCCCTGTGGATTTGGAACCACAGTTAGCTTTCATGCAGTTTGCAGCCTGAATTCACATAACCTGGGTGGTCTCAAAAATAGTCAAGCTAAAAATTCACTTCAAAGTGGCCCCAAGGACTGGCAGAGGTCCCAGGCAACTGGCAGAGACAAATGCAAATCCTTTATGCAAGGTACCACATTCATCCCAGGTTTCAAAGAATCTTCACAAAGTTCAAGAAAAAATAAGCAGCTCTCAGTTTAAAAAAAAGTTTCCATATACACAAGGAAACAAAGCACCATGGTCAAGAGACAGCAAAAATAACAGAATCGGAACCTGAAAAACTTCAGATATTAGAACATCAAACAGCATACAAAATGACCATTTTTAACATGCGTCAAAAAATGAGAAGTTTGAAAGTATGAGTAAAGAGTAAAGTATTTGGGAAATCATCATTCAGATGACTTAAAAATGAAAAATACAATATTTGGAATTTAAGTCCAGGGGAGAGATTTAACAGAGATTAGAACCAGAAAAGAAAATTGATTGGTGAACAGGAAGGTAGAAATTATCTAGAATATCGTCCAGGGTGACAAAAAGAAAGGAAATATGAGAGGTTATGAGGCATGGGAGGCAGCATTAGAATGTCTAACATACATTTAGTTGGAATTCAAAGTTGACAAGAGAGCTAATGAGCACAGGCAGTCTTTTAAGGGATAATGGCTACTTTCTGAAAACAATGAGAGACACAAGAAGCCTGATGAATCCTAAGCCAGATAAATAAAAAGACATCTTCACGAAGATACATTGTATGTTAAAAAAATAGATGAAATTAAGAAAAAGGATACTTTATAGTAAAGCTGCAGAACACCAAAGCCAAAGCCAAGATCTTCAAGTAGCTAGAGTACAAGATAAATTACCTTTACAAGGAGTCAGTCAGAAGCAAAGGAGGCTGGAAGCTACTTCTCGACAGCAACAATGGAAGTCAGAAGACAGAGAGAGAGTATCTTTAAGGCGTGGAGAGAAAACAACTGTGAACCAGCGACAGTGTCTTTCATGGGCTAGGGTGAAATGAAGACCCGTGGTAACGAAGGCCATATTGAGTTCAGTACTTGCTCCTCCTCGGACACTTGCTTTCCCACAGCGGTAACGACTCCTGTGGTCACTGCGTGAGGACGTGGGCTGGACAGTGGCGTGGGGCATGGAGCATCCCGGCAATCTCCCCATCACACATCCAAGTCCTGCCGTCGGCGCTTACCCCAGGATGATAACTGTGCCTTCCTGACGGCACTGCCGTGAGGGCAGCGCTCTCCCTCTTACGCCTTGGTGGTCTGCCCGAAGCCTCCTTCCCCAGCAGGGGACTGGTGGCCATCAGGAGGGTCCACGGCGGCTGCAGAGGGTCTGGGCAGGGAGTCGAGCCGCTCCCACACAGCAGCTTTGCCCAGGGTCCCTGCTGGCCCCTGGGAGCTGCCTGACCCCGCACAGTGCCGGCCACTCGGCGGTGGGCTTGTTTGGGGGGTGTCTGTGTGGAGGCCGCCTCGGGCCCCCACCTCCACCTGCGCAGAGCCCACCCTCAGGGCAGCCTCTGGGGAGAAATCCCACCCAGGTGCTTGCGGTGAGGCCGGGCTGCGCCGTCCTGGACCCTTTGACGGGGCTTGCAGGCTCCACCACAGCCAGGACGCTGTCAGGGCCGCAGCACCTGCCTCAGCTGCAGAGGCCACCTTGCCCGGCCACGCCCCTTCCAGGGAGGCCCATACCTGACAACAGGTGGGGGCAGCGCATAACCGCCTGGCCCTCCCGCCCCCGGCTCAGCCACAAACGGCTCCGGGTTTCAGCAGCTGTGCAGGCGAGGTTGCAGGGGCCCTCCCTGTGGCCCCGGCCAGGGGCCGTGAGTGACCGTGGCCCAGACTCCTTCGAGGGCCCCCCTCCTGCAGGCTGGTGGGGCGCCAGGACCTCACAGGCCGCCCTCCCCTCAGCAGCGAGGGGATCCTTGCCCAGCCAGGCTGCTCTGGGCTGGCCCCGGGGTCCCGTGCACCTGCCCACACACCCAGGAGTCCCTCACCCTGCAGCCCGCTGTGGCCATGCCAGGTGGGGACACAACGCAGCAGGAGACCAGTGGCCTTGCCCCCAGGCCACCACCACTGAAGCTGGAGCACCCTTCGCTGCCCGCCCATCACCCCCAGCTGAGGGACCCAAGCCGGCCTCCCCCCAGGCGGGGGGCAGCGCACCTCTCTCTCGGCCTGCCGCCACGCCTGCCCGCGCTCCAGCTGGCCCTGCAGGCGGAGCACGCTGCCCGTCGTCCTGGCCAGCTCCTCGGCCAGCCTGTCGTTGGCTGTCTTCATGTGCTGCAGCTGCTCACGCAGCAGGGCGTTCACCTGCGCGAGGCCGGTGCTCCTGGGTGGGGAGAACGCGGCGGTGGGGCGCTGGGTGGCGGGGGACCGCGCAGGGGGCCCCGCCTGGAGTCGGGGCGCAAACGGACACTGGGACCTCCCAGGCCTCCGGCCCCAGCTCAGCTGCGCCCTGAGAAGCTCTGACTGTGGTGGTCCCCAAGGCGCCCCCAAACCAAGGGCCAGGATCAGCGCGGTGGTCCCAGGGCCACCCGGTCACCCTTCCTCCCTGTTTCCATCCTCCTCTCCCTCCCGAGCCCCCCAGCTGGTTCCGCCCCCGTCACCGTGTCGGACCGTCACTCCTGGGTGTGGAGGTGAACCCAGAAACCAGCAAGGAGAGCAGGGCTTGGGGTCCCCTCACCGGAGGGTGACGGGCTGGGGGCGGGGCTGCCTGTGCAGCGGTCAGGACAGTGGGCGGGGGGCTCCGTAGGCCTTGTGGAGGAAGGCGCACCCCAAGACTGGGGTCCTTCTGCACCAAGGGGTGCCTCCACGTGCTGCGGCCAGCGTGGCTGTGGGCAGGCCCCCTGCGCCTCGGGGCGCAGCCTCCGCTCATGCACCTGTCCCCACAAAGCTCTTTTCAAGGAGCTCCTCCACCTCTCAGCCTTTTGCAGGTTCTCTGGGGACCAACCAGGCGTGGGACGTCCGTCTCCTGCCCCAGGCCTGGGGGTGGACTGGACCCCCCCTCTCAACTGGCCCGCAGACTGGGGGAGATGCCTTCCCTTCCCGGGGCGTCGTGGGGCTCAGTGAGCTGAGCGTGATGGAGCTGGGGCTGGCACTGGGGAGCGGGGCATGCCGGGGGCGTGGGGTGCCCCTGCCGCACTGACTCTGGGGCAGCGGGATGGGGCTCTGGGGAGGAGGCCAGGAGGACCTGCGCGGCCTGCGGGCTGCCCCCCAGAGGGGCATCTGTGTCGGGCGAGGCCCCTCCCAGGCCGCGGCCGCCCCCGGGCCCAATCCCCGGCCCCTCTGGGGGTGCAGCCGGGAGGGCAGGGGTAGTGGGGGATGAAGGCCCTGGTGAGGGGCTGCTTGGTGCCCGCTCGGATGCCCGCGTCCTGGCGTCTGTCTCCCCTTGGCTCAGGAGTGATGCTGGCGGGGGGCAGGGAGGCGGGCAGGGGGCGCGGGGCGTGGGCAGAGCCCCCAGCCCTTCCTCAGCCCCGGGTCGTGAGCCCTCCCTCGGAGCTATCTCCTTGCCATGATGGGGGGCTGGGGGCCAAAATGAGGCCCACCCAGGCGGCTGTCAGGGGCCCCGGGCACGAGGGGCCTGGAGGGTGGGCGAGGCTGGACCCGAGACCCTGCGGGGGCCTGTCAGGAGACCAGGACGGGTCCGCTGGGTAAGAGGGAGCGGGCGCCTAGTGCCCCTGCCCGAGGCCAGCGGCGGCCGCCCCCCCGCCCTGCTCCACCCCCTCTGCCAGGCCCAGCCCGCTCCCACCCGGCCCGGGCCCCCGACTCCTGCAGACAAAGGGGCACACGTGTAATTTAGTCACTGAGCCACGGCCCAGCCTCCCACGCGTGCTGCTGCCCTGTCCACCAGCCTCACCCCTACCCTTCGGCCACCCTTGCCCACTGACCTTACCCCTGCCCTCCAGCCTCACCTCTGCCCTCTGCCCTCACCCCTGCCCTCTGGCCTCATCCTTGCCTGCCAGCCTCACCTCTGTGTGGTGGCCTCACCCCTGCCAGCCAGCCTTGCTCCTGCCCACCGGCCTCACCTCTGCCTTATAGCCTCACCCTTGCCCGCTGACCTCACCCCTGCCCTCCAGCCTCATCCCTGCCTGCCAGCCTCACCTCTGTGCGTCAGTCTCAACCCTGCCCTCCGGCCCCACCCTTGCCCTCCCGCCTCACCCCTGCCCTCCGGCCCCACCCTTGCCCTCCCGCCTCACCCCTGCCCTCCGGCCTCACCTCTGCTCGGCGGCCTCCAGGCGGCCCAGGGCCTCCTCCAGGTCCGCGCTGTGCTCCAGCTCCGACCTCCGCAGCCGCGCCCCCGTGCTCCCCAGCCGGGCCTGCAGCTGGCCACACCGCGCAGCCTTGGTGCAAAGCCCGCCTGGGCTGGGGGCTCCCTGGCCCAGCGGGGCGCGCTGGCTGGTGCTGGTTCTGGTTCTGGGGCGGCAGGCTCCTCCTCCTGACCCTGGACTGGACGGTGGGCCCCCGACCCCAAACCAGCCCTCCACCCCGTGGGGGAAGTCCTGCCCGTGCCTGCGGGAGGGGGTGGGTGGGCAGGGTCTCTGGACTGAGCGGTGGGGGGTGCACCCAACTCCCTCAGGCCTTGTGGACAGTGCGGCGTGGGGGGCGGCCACGGAGGGGGCATTGGAGCTGCAGGGCCCCTAGAGGCAGCAGATGCAGCCCAAGCTCTTTCCCTGATGGGTAAACTGAGGCCCGCTGCCCCACTGCGGGGCTGCCCAGCTGTCGGGGGGGGAGGGGCCTCTGGGGTCGGGATGGGTGGGCTGAGTCTGAGGGGCCTGGACTGGCATTCAGTGGCACAGCCCTCAACCCCCCTAAAAAATGGAACTTGGGGTCCCAGAGACAGCGACCCTGGAACCAGAGCACCTGCGGCTCTGCCAGTGGTTGGTGTTGGTGCCGTGGGGCCCGCGCGAGGGGCAGGAGGGGCCCACGTGGCCGCGTGGCAGGACCGGGCGCCTCGAGCAGATGCCCCCTGGTGGGCTGGCCGGCTGCGCGGTGGTCCCTGGACACAGATGAGCCCGAGCCCGCATGGCCGGGCCCAGTGGCCGAGGCAGGCCCCTCGCTGGGCCTGTTTCAGGGCTGACCCGGTGCCCTCAGGTTTCTGGCTGAGGTCATCCAGTGGACCCTGGGCAGGGGGCGCCTGCTGCCCTCCCCCCCATCCCTCCCCCCGGAACCAGCCTGTGCTCCCAGGTGGGGAGAGGCCAGGCTCAGCCGGCCAGGAGCGCGGCCCCACGCGCAGGGCCTGAGGGGGCAGCGCCCGTGCCCTGCCCACTGCCCGCCGGCTGCTGGGCTGCCCCCCTCCACCAGCAGCGCCGCCCTGGTAGAGTCTTCTCCCTAGAAGGAGGGGGTGGTGGGCCGAGGGCAGAAGGATGGGTGGGCTGAGCGGGTGCCCACCCCCCGCCTGCCTCTCCCAGCACCTCCGCCCCCCCCAGGCCTGTCCACCTCAGGTCCCAAGGTCTCTGGGACACTTTTCTCCTTGACACTCTGCCACAGCCAAGCTTCCCCACACGCCAAGGCTCGGCCCCAAACACCTCCTCCTCCAGGAAGGCCTCTGGGATGCTCTGAAACCTGTGGGGCCCTAGACCACCTCGACCTCCAGCACAGCATCTGGGCGTAACCCTGACAGCCAGGTACGCAGGGACGCCTGTGGGCCTGGGGGGCTGGGGGTGAGGGGAGGGGGCGGGGGGCAGGGGAATGGGGGCTGGTGGCTGAGCCTGGGGGCTGGGGGAGGGGATCTGGGTGCTGGGGGCTGAGCCGGGGGCAGGGGGCTGGAGACTGGGGGTGGGGGGCTCAGAGTTGGGTCAGGGGACAGGGGTCAGGGGACCTGAAGGCCTGGAGGACTATGACCTAAGGGTCTGGGTTCTGGGGGCCTTGAGGACCTGGGGGTGGGGGGCTGGGGGCTGAGCCTGGGGGCGGGGACTCAGGGCTGGGCGTGGGGGCAGGGCCTGGGGGCTGGGGGCCTGGGGCCTGGGGGCTGGGGGTCTTGCGGTCTGGGGAGCAGGGGTTCTAGGGCCTGGGGGCTGAGGCCTGGGAGCTGGGGGTCTTGGGGCCTGGGGCCTGGGGGCTGAGCCTGGGGGCTGGGGGTTGGGCCTGGGAGTGGGGGTCTGGGGGCTGGGGGTGGGGGGCTGAGGTCTAGGGGCTGGGCGTGGAGGGGTCTGGGAGCTGGGTATGGGGGCGGGGGCCTGGGGCTGGGGGTCTTGGGGCCTGAGCCTGGGGGCTGGGCCTGGGCCGCTTGCCCTCCGGATGGGACTAAGGCCCCCCTGGGTGAAGAGAGGGGCCGGGCTCTGGGCTGTCAAGGAGAAGCAGGGCCACCTTGGGCTGCCCCACACCAGGGGTCCTGAGCTTGGCACCCCAAGGCAACCCCGTCCAGCCAGAAGGCGGCTGCCACGGCCGAGGCCTGGGGCGGGGGGGGGGCGCGGGGCCACCCCGCCCAGCTGCTGCTGCGTGTCTGCCCTGCGGGGTCTGAGGGCCCAGGCAGGGGGCACTGCGGCCCACCCCACCGAGGGTGCCCGGAGCAGAGCCCTTCACCCTCAGAGAGGAGCGAGGTGGGGGGACCGCAGGGGGCACGGAGGGCGCCAGCGAGGCCCCCCAGGCAGAGGGGAGAGGGCTGGGCGCCGGAGTCCGGCTGACTCACGGCCTCGGGGTCTGGGGCAGGCCCCCCGCCGCCCGGGCCTGGCTCCTCCCCAGCGCCTTCCTGCCCCACGCAGCCCTGCACCAGCAGAGCGCCTGCCGCTGGGGGCCGGCTGGGGGTCACGGTGCACACAGCTGAGGTCGGGGCACATCCCCGGGGCAGAGCGGGCCCCGCACGGTGGGACAGGGGCGGAGAGGAGCAGGGCCCCCGGGACCTGCGCCGAGGGTCAGACGCGCCCGGCGCCCTGGGACGGCCCGGCCTGAAGGCGCCTGCCCCTCCACGCCTCAGCGTTGGCACCTGGAAGGGGCGTGCAGACCCGCCCCCCACCCCGGCGAGCAGCGCGGGCAGGACCGGCGCCGCGGGGAGCTGGGCTCCAGGCTCCGCGGGGGCTCCCTCGCCCGCCCCGCGTCCGCCCCCGCCCTTCGCCCCATGCCCGCCCTTAGCCCTGTGCCCACCCTTCACCCTGAGCCCGTGCCCGCCCGCGCCCAGTCCTGCCGCGAAGCCGTTGCGCTCTAGGAACGGCTGACATAGTGAAGGCGCTCTGGCGTAGCGGGCATCGTCACTTTCCTGCCTCAGTTTCCCCATCTGTACAACTGAACCCCTTCCCAGCTTCACCCTTTCTGACCCAGGAGGCCTCTTGCTGCAGCTCCTGGACTCCCCAGCAGGGGCTGTGGCCACCAGTGGCCAGAGGGGCGGGTGGAGGTGTGTTAAGGGCCACACCTGTCCCTCGCCCCGACCTGGAGGCCTGGCCGGCCCCAGCTGAGCACCCATCCCCAGCCGACATCCTTGGGTCAGGGCCGACCAGGCCACCCCCACAGGGCTCCCAGGCGGGCGGGACAAGTCGATGCCTGAGCTGGGCCCAGGAGACCCGGGCACCTCCTACTCCAGCCTGCCCAGCCCTGCCTCAGTTTCCCTGTCTGCAGCCCAGGGTTTGGATGTGTGTGTGACTTGCCGCCCGGCCCCACTGGTGGGACCACTGGTCTGAGGGTGACTGCCTCCGCCAGGGCGGGTCACACCGCCCGCCTGCCCGGTGCCCTGGTGCGCTCACCCGCTCGCTGACCGCGTGGTACTTGCTGGCCAGCTCGTCCCGCTCGGCGCCCGTCTGGGCCAGCAGGTCCTCCAGGCGGGACAGCTCCTCCTGCAGGAGCGTGTTCTCCTCCCGCACGCGGGCCGCGGCCCCCGGGGGCTCCCGCACCCCTGCAGAAGCAGCACCCAGGGGCCTGGTCAGCCGGTGTGGCCAGGGCACCCTGCGCCCTGTGGGGCATTGGCTGGCTGCCCCACTCCCACCACAGGGCCAGCCCCGGGCTTCCGGGAGTCCGAGCTCCAGCTGGGAGCCCTGGGCGGGGGTCCCCCCCGCCTCCTGCCAGTGGGCGGCCCACCCCTCCCCTGCCTTTGATCAGCATCTGTTTCTCATTAGAGATTTTATTTATAAATGTATCACTTCTGTAGCGCTGGAATTTTGTTTACAAATAGAGGTTACCAGAGGACAAGGGGCGGGGGGAGGGGGCTTACGTGGTGAGCGTAAAGCGTTTGCAAATAAAATTTATCAACATCTTTAGCCCAAGTATAGGCTGTGCTAGGCCCCACTCCAAACCCATTAAAGCAGGACATGGGGGGCTGGACATGGGGTAACCCCCCCGCGGGGCTGCTGCTGGCTCGGGGCCGCGGCTTCCCGCGTGGCGGGCGGCCTGTCCGGCCACCTCGGCCGTCCCCTTCTGCAGCACGCACCTGCGCGCCTTTGGAAGCGCTGCCGGGCCCTCGGTAGGGTCCCTGGGTGCCGCAGGAGGGTCCCGCCCGGCAGATGTCAGCAGGGACTGGGGGGCGGGGTCAGCTGGCTTGCAGGGATCCAGGTCCAGGTCCAGGGACCACAATCGAGGTGGACCACGGAGGACAGGTGAGGGGGCCCACCCCGTGTCGGCCCGAGGGCTTCACTGGTCCAGTGAGGGCAGGAGTGCCAAGGACACCGAGACCAGGGGTCGGCCAGAGCCAGCGCTGCCCGCCAGGCGGGGCCAGCCCATCCCTGAGGCCGGCGTCCGGCCCGCTGTCCCCCCGCTGTGCCCCCAGCGACCTTCACCTTGGGGCGGCTCCTTGCTCAGGCTGCCCGCCACGATCTCGCGGATGCGCGCAGGCACAGGGGTGGGCGAGGCTCCCCGGCCGTCCCCACGCACGGTCAGCGCCCGGTCTTCTCTGCTCGCCGTGGGGCTCAGGACGGTGGTCTCCAATCTCTGCAAAACACCGACCGGAGCCCCTGGGGCTGGAGAGCCTCCTGGACAGCAGCCCACCCCAGCAGCCCGCGGACCCTGGGGCCCTGGGACGGGACCGCCCGAGACCGGGCTGGTCATCGGGGCACCGTGACTTGGTCTCCCCTCCTGCAGGACGGGGCTGCGCCTGCCTGAGCCACGTCGAGGCAGGGAGAGGACCCCTGGCATATATCACATGCCAGCGTGGGGACAGAAAGCTGGCCGCGGGGCCGGCGTGCCCACGATCGAGGAGACAGGGGGTCCAGGCTGGGGCTAAAAGGCACCTCCCTGGAGCCCCCCTTGCCGGCCGAGGCTGAGAGGGCTGAGGTGGGCACGGACCGCGCTCACCAGGGTCCAGGCGGCATGAGGGTGCTGGAGGCAAGTGGCCCCCATGGTGGGCAGATGTCAAAGGACCATGGGACTCTGGTGGCCGGGCCACCAACCGCCCAGCTGGACGGCGAGCCCAGCAGAGCCGACGCTGGCACTACGAGTCCTAGGTGGCAGCCACGGGGCTGCGAGGGCCACAGCCAGGGCTCCCTGAGCCCCCGCCACCCGCCGAGGCCCCCTACCCCCACTACTGGGTGTGCTGTCTTCACTCCAGCTGCCTGGAGGTGGGTGAAGCTGTTAGAACCGCTAGGCACCTCGGGAAGAGACACTAAAGGTGTTCTTATTTTAAAAAAAGGGAAAAAGAGGAGCTCCAGCTCCCCCGGGACTGCTAAAGACTGAACTTAAAGCAGCGAGGGACCCAGGGAAGGGCGCCCAGACGCGCCCCGCGGGACCCGGGCAGGCTGGTGCAGCCCAGAGGCCCTGCTGGCCCCAGCCGCCCACCCCCTCCAACTTGTCACCGTGCCCCCAGACCCTGCCCATCCCCTCAGAGCCACAGTGCGCTCCTGCCCTCACCCCGGGCCTGTGCACTGGTGTCCCAGCCCCCTGTGGCCCCACCCCTGGCCCTCAAGACCCTCTGCAGTCCCACTTCCCCGGGAAGGTCCCGCAGGCCCGGGGCCGCTGCAGGAGGCTTTCTTGGTTGTGGCCCCACTGCCCCATCCCGGCCCCCACTGTGCCCCCCGTTCTCCGCCTGGCACAGCCTCTTGCGGTCCCGCTCGGCCTTCATGTCCTGCCTGGGCTGCCGTGCTGCCCCCAGCTCCCCCGGACACGTGGCCAGCTCCAGGCTGCCGAGAGCCACCCCAAGACCCAGCCTCCAGCCAGACACTCCAAGAGGGCCCACCCCCCAAGTGGTGCCCGCTGGCCCACTAGCCCCGGCCCCGCAGCCGCCCAGTCCAAGCCCAGGCCCTGAGGGCCCCTGCCCCTCCCCACAGCCCCCTGCAGTGAGCGGAGGTTGTGGGCGAGCAGCCGGCCGGAGGTGGGGGCCTGGCGCTCAGCAGGGGGATGGCCTTGAGGCCGGGGAAGGCCGTCTGCAAGGGCGAGCCCCTTGGATTCAGGGGGACGCCCGGCTCCCCTTTCTGAGCCTGGAGGCCAGTGGGTGCCCAGGCCAGGGACCCCTGGCAGCTGGAGCCACAGCCCCCACTTCCTAGGAGGAAGGCAGCTGGCAGGGCCTGGGGGTCATCGTCCACTCAGATGCCCCCATTTTGAACAGGGGACCCGAGGCCTAGCGGGATGGCTGGACCTGCCCCGCCTCGGACGCGCCCCGCCTCCCCGCCTCCCTCCCCTCCGCCCCCCGCCGCCCCCTCCCCGCGCTCCCCGGGGCATCCGCGGCGCCACCCGCTAACGGGAAAGCAGCAGCGCGGCATGAACTTGACTCATTCCTAACATTTACAGAGGGTCCCTTATTAGCCCACAGTCCCTGGAGGCGCTGGGGGCGTAATGGGTTCCAGCTGTGGCCGGTGCTGGGCGGGGGCAGCCCGAGCAGGAGGGGGGCGTGGCGGGGGGCGGGGGGCCCTCCCCAGCTCCTGCGCCTGCCCGCCCGGGGAGGGGGAGAGGAAGGAGGGGGCCAGCTGGGCGTGAGGGCAGCCCCACCCTCCCGGAAGCCGCGAGGGGCAGGCAGGGGCGGGCAGGGGCGGACTGTCACGAGGCGGCAGGGCCCGCAGACCTCCCTGCCTGGACCCACCCCGAGGCTGCCTCCTTCCCTCAGCGGGGGTCTGGCCCTGGGGGCTCCGCTGCCCACCCTGCAGCCTGGGCTGGGGGCCACGAGCCTCCCATTCTGCGGCCACTGGGCACTGCCTGGGGTCCCAGCACCCACCACCACCCCCGCCCCAGCCCTGCCCCGAGCTCTGCAGGCTGCCTTCTGCCCCGATGGTGGACCTGCAGGGCCACGGGCCTTCCTGACTGTGGGTCCTCCCTGGCCGTGTGTCCATCCTGGCCGTGGGTCCTGCCTGGCCGTGGGTCCTCCCTGGCCATGTGTCCATCCTGGCCGTGGGTCCTGCCTGGCCGTGGGTCCTCCCTGGCCGTGTGTCCATCCTGGCCGTGGGTCCTGCCTGGCCGTGGGGTCCATCCTGGCCGTGGGTCCATCCTGGCCGTGGGTCCTGCCTGGCTGTGTGTCCATCCTGGCCGTGGGTCCTCCCTGGCCATGTGTCCATCCTGGCCGTGGGTCCTGCCTGGCCGTGGGTCCATCCTGGCCGTGGGTCCTGCCTGGCTGTGTGTCCATCCTGGCCGTGGGTCCTGCCTGGCCGTGGGTCCTGCCTGGCCATGTGTCCATCCTGGCCGTGGGTCCATCCTGGCCGTGGGTCCTCCCTGGCCATGTGTCCATCCTGGCCGTGGGTCCTGCCTGGCCGTGGGTCCATCCTGGCCGTGGGTCCTGCCTGGCTGTGTGTCCATCCTGGCCGTGGGTCCTCCCTGGCCATGTGTCCATCCTGGCCGTGGGTCCTGCCTGGCCGTGGGTCCTCCCTGGCCATGTGTCCATCCTGGCCGTGGGTCCTGCCTGGCCGTGGGTCCTCCCTGGCCGTGTGTCCATCCTGGCCGTGGGTCCTGCCTGGCCGTGGGTCCATCCTGGCCGTGGGTCCTGCCTGGCCGTGGGTCCTCCCTGGCCATGTGTCCATCCTGGCCGTGGGTCCTGCCTGGCCGTGGGTCCTGCCTGGCCGTGGGTCCTCCCTGGCCATGTGTCCATCCTGGCCGTGGGTCCTGCCTGGCCGTGGGTCCTCCCTGGCCATGTGTCCATCCTGGCCGTGGGTCCTGCCTGGCCGTGGGTCCATCCTGGCCGTGGGTCCATCCTGGCCGTGGGTCCTGCCTGGCCAGGCCGGTTGGTTTCCCAGCCAGGCCCCAGGGGGCGGGCTGCTGGCTGTGACCTGGCAGCTCGTGGGGAGACTTCTAGAAGCCTCCTTGGGAAGCTCGGCCAGTGGGAGTCACAGCCTTGGGCTTGGGGACACCAAACTGGACAGTGGACTCCCCGCTGAGCCTGGCCACGCGCCTCCTCCTGCCCCCGGGCCATGGCGGCTGCCCGGCACCCTCCGCCTCAGTGCAGCCCGCGCGAGGGGCCCCCAGGGGGCCCCCAGGCCCTGTGGCCTGCCACGGCCACGCGTGGGAGCCAGGTCCCCGCCTGAAGGAGCCTGTGAGAAGGCAGCCCCTTCCTCATGCCACCTGCACTCCCACTCCATGCGGGGAGCCCCCACCCCAGGACCAGAGCAGGACCCCCGCTAGAAGAGGTGGGCTGAGCCTGCACCTTGCCCGCCTGTGAACACGGGGTGGGGTGGGCGTGTGTGACCCCAGCCTGCCTGGGTGCAGAGACCCCGGGGCCCACGGCTAGGTCCAGTGGAGCGTGGGGGTGCAGGGGGGACTGGGGGGCCTCCCCATCGCCCCTGCCAGGCTCCCCAGGCCCCCCAGCTCCTCCAAGGCCCTGTGGCTCAGACGGTGGGTGGGGCTGGGCCGCTCCTTTAGAAGGGGGTGGGCCTGGGAGGAGACCCGAAGAAGCAAGGTGAGGAGGCGACAGGCAGGGGCGGGGCACCCATCGCTCCCGACACGGGTGGAGCTGTCCCCATCCCCCCACCCCCCCCCACGCAGGGGACCCCGCGGGGACCAGGCGCTGCTGTGTGCGCCCTCCCCCCGTTAGGGTCAGGGTGCCCCGGCCAGCCCATCGGGAGCCAGCGCCCTGGCGGGAGTTGGGTCCGGCAAGACCCGGGCGTCCAGCCGGGGTGCCCCTGGTGAGACCCCGCGGGCCTCGGCGCCTCTCCCGGCCGAGCCCAGGCCGCGGCTGCCCACGTGGGCCCTGGAGGGGCGGCGGGGCGCCGGGAGCCGCACCCCGCGTGACGCCGCTGGGTGGGCGCCCGGGGCAGGGCGCAGGCTCTTCGGGGGAGGGGCGCGCCAGGGGCACCGCCCGAGGCCGGGGGTCGCGCGGGGCAGAGGCCGGGGCGCAGGGGCTTCCCGCGGGGAGCGCGGCCCCTCTTCCAGGACCGGCGGGAGGCCCAAGGGAAGCGGCCGCGGGCGCTGCCCCCACCCTCCCACGTGGACGGCTCGGACCCCCACCCCGGGCCCCCCGCAGCGCCGTCGAGGCCCCCCAGGGGCCGTTCACGTCGCAGGAGCTTCAGGGACGGAAGCTGATCACGTGCACGGGGGCCCAGTTCACTCGCCCCCTCCTCAGGGGCGGGAGGACGGCCCGTACGTGCTGGTTCCCGGGGGGCCCGGGGCGGGGGGGGGGGGGGGAGAGGGGGGTGCCCCTCGCCCGCATAAGGGAGAAACCCGGTGGACCACGGTGGAGCCAGCCAAGCCCAGCGGCAGGCAGGAGGGGACCAAAGCCCAGATTTAAAGTCGCCCTAGGAGAGGGGGCGTCCCGCAGGCGACCCCGACTCGACCAGGACCTGATCCCTGCGCCCCCACCCCAGCAGGCAGGGGAAGGCGCGAGCGACGGAGTCAGCCCTGGCGAGGCGGCCGCGCTACAGCAGTGCCGCCGTGTGGCCGCCGGCGGTACTGCAGGCCCCCCTGCCCGGGCGCCGGGGCTGAGGGGCTGGGGTCCCAGGGGGCCCTGGCGAGGGCGGTTGGAAGGGAAGTTGGGGCTCCAGGGTCCCAGCGTTCGCGAGGCGGCCTGTGGGAGGCCCAGGAGCGTTTCATTCCAGTGTCTTAGCTGCGCCGTTCAGCAAACACTTTCAGGCCCACTCCCTCTCGCCCTTACCGGGCGTCTCACCTCCTCTTTACTGGGGCGGGAGCTCGGGCTGGGGAGCTCGCTGGAGGTCACCTGCCCACGCGGGCTCCCAACGTCCCCCCGCCCCCTCCGCCCGTGGTTGCAGGTGAGCCAGCACCTCCACAGCCGCCCCGGACCCTGGCCCGCCCACCGGCTCTCCTCCACGTGCCCACCCTCCCGGGCCCAGGCCCTTTCGCTCCCCGCCTCCCAGCCCCGCTCAGACCCCCCAGGCCTTGTGGCCACTGCCGGCGTCCGCACAGGGACTCCCCAGGCCCCAAGGCTCCAGGTCGTGGACTTTGGCCCTCGCTGGGGTGGGCTCAGCCTGAAGGACCCCCAGCCGAGCCGGCCGGGATGCCTGCCCCCTGCCCTTCCAGGGCTCGGCCTGCACGGAGAGGGTGCCGGGCCGGCGGCCTCCTGCCAGGCTCCGTTTCCTCAGGAAAGAGCTCCTTTGTGGAGGACCAACGCCTGGCCCCCCAAATGCCATGTTGCCGCAGCTACTCCATTTGAACCTGTGTGCGTCTGGGGGAGCACTGGGGCCCCCAAAATCGTGCCTGGGGCGGGGACAGGTTTTTCTTGGGGGCAGCTTATTTTTCAGCTGATAAGAAATCTAGGCGTGCCTAAAAGTGAGACCTGGGCCAGGGCTTGAACCAGGGGCTGGGGGCAAGGGGGATCCCTGTGCCCCTCCCCCCAGCTGAGGCCAGGCACAGAGTGGGGCTCAGACATGAGCGACTGAAAATCCAGCTGGAGCCCCCTAAGGTATGAATCACTAACTGCAAAATGACTCCCAGCAAGGAGTGCTCCTGCGTGTGAGACCCTGCCTCTCGCTTGCTCCTGTGTCCCCTATGCCTACACAGGCCTCCTGGAGGAGGGGGCCTGTGAGTCGGACCTTGAGGGATAAGTGAGCGGGACTCAGGTCTGGGTGCCCAGGTAGGGGAGCCTTGGAGGCTGAGGCAGAGCCATGGGCAGCTGGTCAGCAGCGAGTCCCCAAGGCCTGCAGGGCTGGGAGGGGGTGACAAAGGGCACGGCGGCCGCGGGAGGAGGCACCGGCTGCTGAAGGCCTGGACGGCGGGCCCGGAGGGTCCCTGAGCTGGGGGACGCGGCCTGTGTGCGCAGAGAGTGGCCCTGGCCGTGGCCGCGTCGAGGCGTCAAGTGCGGCGGGCGGCGGGCATGCGGGTGCTCTTTTCCTCCAGCAGCCTCTGGGCAGGAATGCCCGCTCTGCCCAGCCGGCCACTCCCCCACCGTCCACAGTGCCTTCCACGGGCGACTGCACGCCCCCAGGCCCTGGGGGCAGCCCGGAGACCACCTGCCCACCCTGCCGAGCAGAGACTTCCGCGGGGAGCCAGGGCCGGCAGCAGGACCCCGCCCAGCTGCCAGCCCTGCTGCCCGGCCCGGC
Organism: Dasypus novemcinctus; assembly: GCF_030445035.2. NCBI lineage: Eukaryota > Metazoa > Chordata > Mammalia > Cingulata > Dasypodidae > Dasypus > Dasypus novemcinctus. The sequence goes on from NC_080679.1 coordinate 1,637,568, forward strand.
AGGTCACCGCATCGACCTGCCCTCCGGAACCTCCCGGAGTGCCCTCCTCACGCCGCCTCCTTGGCACCTCCCCTTTGGAAATGTGTTTAATCTCTCTGGGGACAGAACTTCTACCCACATAAGCACTTTCCTTCTCTCAGGGCTTGATAAAAGCTGAGTGGGAGCACTGTCCTCAAAGGGTTAAAACCCAGGGACCCCAGACTGGCCTTCCAGGAAGGCTGCAAGAAGTGCAGGCAGGCTGTGTTCCCTGTGCAGCAACTGGAAATGCTGGTTAAGTTACGAAGCTCTCGTTTTAAAAGACATCAAAGAGCTGGGAAAGCAGTGCTGAAAAACACGGGCTGAAATTAGGCAGCAGCGAGAACCATCTGGAGAGGAGCAGGGGTCCAGCACAGCGAGGCAGAGGGCCTGAGCTGGCCCAAACAGGGGCCAGTGCCTGGAGGAAGCAGCCAGCAGAGCTGGAAGCTGGGGCTGCAGCGATAAAACTGGAGACAAGCAGAACCTCGAACCCAGAGCTGTTTATCCTAAAAAGCCTTTGCTCAATTTGGAGGCTGTCGAGGAGACTGGAGAGAGCAGCTGGAGAGCGTGGCAGGCAGCGCCCTTTCTCCTTGCCCGCGTAGAAGCAGAGGCCGCCCAGGGCAGGGCCAGTGGGAAAGCCCTGGCGGGGGGTTGACCTGGAGCCGCTCGAGCTCCTCTCTGCCTGCAGGTGCTTCCTGCGAGCAGGGGACAGAAGCCCAGCTGGCCTTGCCATCCCCTGGGGCTGGAGGACGGCCTGGAGACTCGGGACGTCCAGCATGGCTGTTCCCTCTCACAATGCTCCAGCCTGGAAGAGAACGGCCAAGGGAGGTTCCTGGAGAAGAGCGTAGAATGAAGAGCACGCATACGAGAAACAGGAGAGTTAGAAGACAGCCAGCAGGAAGATGTGACAGCAGAGAGCCAAGGGATAAGATGGACGAAGTAAGTGAGCCTTAGAGAAGTTGACGGTGAATGGGAACGGCCTGCACTCCCAGGGATAAGACGTGCACCGACAGAACGGATAAAAAACACGAGCCGTCTATTAGCTGCCTACAGAAGACAACTTAGATTCAAGGACACAATCAGGCTGCAAGTGGAATGCTGGAAAAAGATATTCCACGCTAATGGCAATTAAAAAATAGCAGGTATAATGATACTAATATAAGGGGAAAAAAGATTTTAAATGTAAAGCTGTCATAAGAGGTGAAGAAGATTACTATATATTCATAAAGTGGAAAATTCACCAGGAAGAAATAACAATAATAAATATTTATGTACCTAACATAGGTGCCATAAAATACATGAGACACTGTGATGTTTAGGTTAATGTGTCAACTTGGCCAGGTAATTGTGCCCACTTGTTTGGTCAAGCAAGCACTGGGCTAACTGTAATCAAGGACATTTATGAACTTTAGTCACTATTGACTTTACGGCAGTGGTAAATCATAGAGAGCTGATGACAATTACATCAATCAGGGAGATTGCCATCAGCAGTGAGTGACGCTTAACCCAATCAGCTGAATCTCTTAAAAGGGGAAGTGATTCCAGCATTGAGAGAGAATTTCCCAGCTGGTCTCTGGACAGCCAACGTCTCCCAGCACTCGTCAAGAACCTTCACTGCCCTTGCATCGGAGCCCCTGGCTGCAGCCCGCCTGCGGAACCTGGACTTGTGCATCCCCACGGCTGCGGGAGAGGCTCTTACAGGACCGCATAATATTGACAGATTTCTCTTGTTGATTCTGTTTCCCTAGAGAACCCTGACTGATACACACACTGGCAAAACTGAATGTAAAAGTAGGTGTCTCTATAATAATAGTTGGAGACTTCAGATAGAACATCAGTACAGAGGAAAAATAAGGAAATTGAGAGCTTGAATAATAGGATAAATGAACTAGACCTGAAGACTTGATAGAGCATTACACTCCAAAACATCAGCATATACATTCTTCTCAAGTGCTCATGGATCTTTCCTCAGAATAGACCACACGTTGGGACAAAAGTCAGATCTCAATACATTTAAAAACACTGAAATTATACAAAGCACTTTCTCTGATCATAATGGAATAAAGTTGGAAATTAATAACAAGTGGAAAAAGGGAAAATTCACAAATTATGGAGATTAAACAATACACTTAAATAATCAGTGATTCAAAGAAGAAATTGCAATTGAAATAAGTAAATGCCTTAAGACAAATGAAAATGACAACACAACATATCAAAACTTATGAGATAGAGCAAAGGCAGAGCTGAGAGGGAAATTTATAGCTCTCAATGCTTATATTAAAAAAAAAAAAAGATCTAAAGTGAAAGACTTAATCACACAACTGGAGGAATTAGAAAAAGAACAGCAAACCAATCCCAAAGCAAGCAGAAGGAAAGAAATAATAAAGACCAGAGCAGAAACAAATGAAAGGGAAATTTAAAAAAATACTGAAAATCAACAGAACAAAAATTTGGTTCTTGGAGAAGATAAACAAAATCGATAAACCCTTAGCTAGATTAAAAAAGAAAAAAAAAAAGAGATAAGATGCAAATGAATAAAGTCAGAAATGAGAAGGGGTACATTACCACTGACCCAGTGGAAATGAGAGAGATCATAAGAGGATATTATGAACTGCATGCTGAAAAACTAGTCAATGTAGATGAAATGGACAAATTTCTGGAAACAAACAAACCACACTGACCCTAGAAGAAATAGAAGACTTCAACAAATGAATCACAAGTTAAACAATTGAAACAGTCATCAAAAACCCCCACTCGATATAGAGGTAGTGAGGACATCACCATCCCAGGGACCACAGGATGAAGGAATAAAATATGCATTAGAGTGAACTTACTGATATTCTGCAATAGATCTATTGTGACTAGTAATGGAAGAAACTGTATCATTGACTTGGAGAAAGTGGCCACAGTAGTTGCTGAGGGCAGAGAGGAGAGAGAAGAAATGAGATATGGGGGCATTTTCGGGACTTGGAGTTGTCCTGAATGATGTTGCAGGGACAGATGCAGGACATTATATATCCTTCCATAACCCACTGAATGAACTGGGGAAGAGTGTAAACTACAATGTAAACTATAATCCATGCGGTGCAGCAGTGCTCCAAAATGTATTCACCAAATGCAATGAATGTGCTGCAATGATGAAAGAGGTTGTTAATGTGGGGGGAGTGGGGGTGGGAAGTGGGGTATGTGGGAACCTCTTATATTTTTTAATGTAATATTTCTGTGATTTATGTAGCTTTAAAAAAAAAGACAATTTATTAATAAAAATAAATAATTAAAAAAAAAAACACTGTCCGAAAATGAAATGTCCAGGACATGATGACTTCATAGGTGAATTTTATCAACCATTTAAAAAGAAAAGGTAATATCAGTCTTGCTTGGTGGTGGACTTGGCCCAGTGATTAGGGCATCTGTCTACCACATGAGAGTGCCGCGGTTCAACCCCGAGCCACCTTGACCTGTGTGGAGCTGACCCATTCTCAGTGCTGATGTGCGCAAGGAGTGCCCTGCCATGCAGGGGTGTCCCCCGCATAGGGGAACCCCATGCACAAGGAGTGCGCCCCGTAAGGAGAGCCACCCAGCGCGAAAGAAAGTGCAGCCTGCCCAGGAATGGTGCTGCACACACGGAGAGCTGACGCAGCAAGATGACGCAACAAAAAGAAACACAGATTCCCGTGCCGCTGACAACAACAGAAGTGGACAAAGACGACGCAGCAAACAAACACAGAGAACAAACAACTGGGGTGGGGGAGGGAAGGGGAGAGAAATAAATAAATAAGTAAATCTTTTAAAAAATACATCAATCTTGCTCAAACTCTTTTAAAAAATGGAATAGGAAGGAATGCTACCAAACTCATTCTATGAAGCTAATATTACCCTAATACCAAAACCAAAAATGACATGATGAAAAAATAAAATTATGAATTTCTTTAATGACTATAGATGCAAAAATTCTCAACAAAATTCTTGCTAACTAAATTGAAAAACACATTTGAAAAATTATACATCGTGATCAAGTGAGTTTATACCAGGTATGCAAGGGTGGTTCAACATAAGAAAATCAGCCATTGTAATGTACCACATTAATAAACTGAAGAAGAAACATCACATGATCATCTCTATTGATGCAGAAAAGGCATTTGACAAAATACAAAATCCTTTCTTGATAAACACAATCCAAAGGATAGGAATAGGAAAATCTTCCTCAATATGATAAAATACATGTATGAAAAATCCACAGCTAACATTGTCCTCAACAGTGAGTGACTGAGAACTTTCCACTGGGATCAGGAACAAGGCAAGGACGCCCACTCTCCCCACTGCTGGTGCTCGTGATGGATAGGCTAATGTGTCAACTTGGCCAGGTAATGGTGTCCATTTGTTTGGTCAAGCAAGCACTGGGCTAACTGTAATACAAGGGCATTTCAGACACTTTAATCGTCATTGAGTTGACTGCATAGATGGCTGGTTGCATCTACAATCAACTGAGAAGACTGCCATCAGCAATGAGTGACATCTCAATAGTAGAAGGCCTTAAAAGGGGAAGTGATTTCAGCATTCAGGAGAGTCTCCATCTCTACTTCAGGCAGCCAGTGTCTCCTGGGGAATTCAACGAGGCCCTTCACCTGAGCCCCTGGCTGGCAGCCTGCCCTACAGAATTTGGACTTTTGCATCCCCATGGTCACATGAGACAATTTTGTAAAATCTCACACTATTTAGAGATATCACCAGTTGGTTCTGTTTCCCTAGAGAACGCTGACTAATACAGTGCTAGAAGTTCTAGCTAGAGCAATTAGGCAAGAAAAAGAAATAAAAGGCACCCAAATAGAAAAATGAGAAGTAAATTTTAGCTATTTGCTGATGATATGATCCTATACTTAGAAAATCCTGAAAAATCCACAACAAAACTATTAGAACTTAGAGATGATTTTAGCAAAGTGGCAGGATACAAGATTGATACACAAAAATCAATACCGGTTCTATACACAGCTAATGAGCAATCTGAGGAGGAAGTCAGAAGTGCAGCCTGCCCAGGAATGGCGCCGCACACACGGAGAGCTGACACAAGATGACGTAACAAGAAGAAATACAGATTCCTGTGCTGCTGACAACAACAAAAGTGGACAAAAGAAGAACACGCAGCAAATCGACACAGAGAACAGACAACTGGGGTGGGTGGGCGGGGGAGGGAAGAGGGGAGAAATAAATAAAAATAAATAAATCTTTAAAAATAAATAAATAAATAAAGTAACTCTAATTGCTATGCTCAGAAAATATGGACAAAATAGGTGAAAGAATTTCACCAGAGAAACTATGTAGTTACAGCAGATTGGAAACAGCAGATTTATTTAGTGCATTGGGACCAGGTTAGTAGAAAATTAATTCTGTACCCAAACTAATGTACAGGGAATAAAGCGAATGCTAAAAACAGATCAGGAGACCTGGGAGTCTATGCAAAAAGTCTTACAAACGAGTGATTGGAGTCCAGTAAGGGGAGGAGAGAAATAATGTGACAGAAGATATATTGGAAGAGATCATAGCTAAGAATTTTCTAAACCCAATGAAAGGCATCAACTTACAGATTCAAGTTTAGCAAACCCCAAGTTGGTTCAATATTTAAAAAGTCAGTGTAATCCACCATATTGGCAGTTTAAAGAAAACCCACACGCTCATATTAATTGATCAGAAAAAACACTTGACAAAAATTCAACACCCATTTATGATGAAATCTCTTAGTAAATTAGGAATACACATGAGCAGCCTCGATCTGATAAACAACATCAATAAAATATTTTATCTTCAACTAAGGTCACACTTAGTAGTGAAAGATGGAATAATTTTCCCCATAAAATTGGATACAAGACATGGATGTGTAGTTTTACCACTTTTATTCAACTTTGTATTAGAGGCAAAAACAAGACATAAAAGGCAAAAAAATTGGAACTGAAGAAGTAAACTTATCTTTCTTCAAAGACAACATGATAGATAGTGTATGTAAATAATCCTAGGGAATTTAGAGGGCAATTTCTAGAATTAATACATGTGTTTAGCAAAGTTACAGGCTGCAAAATCAATATATTGAAGTCAGTTTTTTTTTCTATGTAAGAGCAATACATAATTGAAAGTTGAAATTTTACATTGAAAATACCATTTATAAATTCAACACAATTCCAATAAAAATACTTTTTTTTTTAGAAACTGGCAAGCTGATTCTAAAATTATGTGGAAATACAAAGGAACGAGAATTTCTAAAACAATTTGAAAAAGAAAAACCAAGTTGGAAGACTTCTGTGCCCTGATTTCAGGACCTAGAACAAAGCCATGATGTGATGCTGACACAAGGACAGACAAAGAGCCCCACACCTTGCTGAGTTTGTTGAGTTGACTTTTGACAAAGGTGCTGAGAATTCAATGATGACAAGATAGTCTTATCAACATATGCTGGAAAAACTGGATATTCATATGGAAAAGAAAAAAGGAACTTTCTCTTGTATACACTATGTACAAAAATTAACTAGAAATCTAAGCATACAAGGAAAAACTATAAAATTTCTAAAAGTCCACATAGGAGAAAATCCTCACAAGTTTGGGATAAGCAAAGATTTCTTAGGACACAAAAAGTACAAATCCTAAAAGAAAAAGAATAGTTAAATTAGACTTCATCAAAATAAAAAGTATCTGCTTTTCAAAAGATACTATTAAAAAATGTAATGGCAAACCACAGAATGGGACAAAATATTCACAATACATATTGTTGACAAAGGACTGGTAACTAGAATACATAAAGTACTCTTACAACCCAATAATAAGACTATAAACAACCCAACTAATAAATAGAACAGATAGTTTTTATTTGTGTAGGAAATCCAAAATAATCTCCAGAGAATTTAGCAGTCACTGAATATAAGGTCAATGTAAAAGACTACACTTCTTTAATAACAGCAGTAAGCAAACTGAAAGCAACATTGTAGAAGTACTAATTATAATGGCATCCCTAAGTATTAAATACCTATGAGCAATTGTAATAATGAAACATGTTCAAAACCTCTGCATTGAAAACTACAATACTGAGTAAAATTAAGAAAGACAAATAAATGGAAGAAAAGATTATGGGTATAGATTAGAAGACTCACTACTGAAAAGCTGTCAATTCTTCCTAATTAATCTATTGATTCAATCAAATCCAAAGCCAAATCCTAGTAGCTTTTTTGTTATTATTATTATTATCTAAAGATTTTTAAAAAATTTATTTCTCTCCGCTCCCCAGTTGTCTGCTCTCTGTGTCCATTTGCTGTGTGTTCTTCTGTGACCACTTCTATCCTTATTAGCAGCACAGGGAATCTGTGTTTCTTTTTTTTTTTGTTGCATCATCTTGTTGTGTCAGCTCTCTGTGTGTGCACCACCATTCCTGGGCAGGCTGCACTTTCTTTCATGCTTGGCGGTTCTCCTTACAGGGCGCACTCCTTGCACGTGGGGCTCCCCTATGCGGGGGACACCCCTGCATGGCAGGGCACTCCTTGCGCGCATCAGACTGCGCATGGGCCAGCTCCACACGGGTCAAGGAGGCCCGGGGTTTGAACCACGGACTTCTCATGTGGTAGGCAGATGCCCTATCCATTGGGCCAAGTCCACTTCCCTTTTTGTTATTATTGGCATTAACAAGCTGATTCCAAAATTCAGATGGAAATATAAAAAGTCATAAATAGGTTATGCAGTCTTAAAGAAGAAAAGCTAGGGGACTTAACGCTACCAGATATAAAGACCTGTTATATACATACAGTCATAAATTGTACGGTTCAGTTTATATGAAATATCCATTATTAGCAAATCAATAGAAACAGAGTAGACTTTTGGTAGCCTGGGGTCGGGGGTGGGGGTGGCAGGTAGAAGGGGAATGACAGCTAATGAGCATGGAGGGTTTTGGTGGGGGATGGGGGAGAATGATTAAAATAGTCTCAAACTGTGATAATGGTTGCACGACTCTGAATACACTAAAATTGTACAATTTAAATAGGTGATTGTATGGTACATGAATTATATCACAATAAAACTGGTTTTTTTTTTATTGTAAAGAATTCTGCCCATCCAATTTTTTTTAATTTGAGAAGTTGTAGGTTTACAGAAAAAAAAAATTTTTTTAAAGATTTATTTATTTATTTATTTCTCCCCTCCCCCCCTGCCCCCGTTGTCTGTTCTCTGTGTCTATTTGCTGCGTGTTCTTCTTTGTCCACTTCTGTTGTTGTCATCGGCACAGGAATCTGTGTTTCTTTTTGTTTCGTCATCTTGTTGTGTCAGCTTTCCGTGTGTGCAGTGCCATTCCTGGGCAGACTGCACTTTCTTTCGCGCTGGGCGGCTCTCCTTACTGGGCGCACTCCTTGTGCGTGGGGCTCCCCTACACGGGGACACCCCTGCGTGTCACGGCACTCCTTGTGCGCATCAGCACTGTGCATGGGTCAGCTCCACACGGGTCAAGGAGGCCCGGGGTCTCCATGTGGTAGACAGACTCCCTAACCACTGGGCCAAGTCCACTTCCCTACAGAAAAATTGTATCACCACCCTACCCCACTGCCATTATCAACACTTTGCATTAATGTGGTACCTTTGTTACAATTGATCAGTTGATAAAAAAATATTGCAATTATACTTAACTCTAGTCCAAAGTCTACATTAGAGTTCAGTGTTGTACAATCCTGTTTTTTTCCACTAGTAATATATCCACAACCTAAAATTTCCCCTTTTCACCACATTCAGATGTATAATTCAGCAATAATTACATGTACAATGTTGTGTACTATCAGCACCGTCCATTACCAAAATTTTTCCATCACCCCAAACAGAAATTCTGTTCCAATTAAGTATTAACTCCCCATTCTCTATACCCACCTCAGCCCCCAGTAACCTGTAGTCTAGTTTCTATGATTTTGCTTATTCCAATTATTTTGTAACAAGGAAATCCTACAAGATTTTTAAAAAATATCTAAAATGCATATATTATAATCTCTTTCTTGTATACATACTGCTGATCATCATTTTATAGATTAGAAAATAAGTCCAAAGAAGTGATTTTCCCAAAATTTCAGATGAAATGTAGGTTCATTATCTACTGTTTATTACATTATACTGTGTTGTAAAACTAGACTTAAATTTGAACCCCCTGTGATCCAAAACTTCTTTAAAAATGAAGCCTAATATATTGCTAAATTCAATTAATAGGAAAATGAAATAGTAATGTTAAGTTTAAAGAGTAGAAATAAAATACATAATAATTTGGAAAAACTAAAATAAAGTAAAAAAATAAATTGGAATATTAAAAAATGAAACATAAATTTTTTTGACATTTTGCCTTTCATCACTGTAATAGGTGTTGTTCTGTATGTACAGTGGCAAGGCGATCTCTTCCAATTCTTCTGCAGTGTCTTACATCTTTTTATTACTATTATTATGTCTTAAAAAAAGTTTTAGGTCACAGTAAAGTCACATATAGAATATAGGGGACTCCCGTATACCCAACATCCTCCCTCTTTTCCCCCTTCCCCAGCTATGATCTTTTTACATGTGGTTGTTACATTTCCTGCAACTAATGTACAAATATTGAAACATAGCTACCAACCATCGTTCCATTATGGTTTACACCATGGTTTACATTTTAGATTGTTTAAATTTTTGTCATTTTTCTGAATTAATCGTTTTTTCTATTAAAAATATATAAAATGCTTTGAATCCGGTTTAACTTTGTTTTAGAAAAATGCCTTGTTTTTAGAGCACTTACTATCTGTAAAATCTTTGCGGTGAAAGGGATCCTAAATGAAGACAATCAGCTCTCTGCCCTCAAGGAACTCACCGACCTGATGGAACTGATACATGTTATTTGCATAAGTTATTTACTTTTCAAGGCAATGCTTTCAAATGGTTGATTAAAAATTTGAAACAGTACAAATAATATAGAGTACAGAAGTCAGGCTCCTTAATGCCCAGGCTCGTCATTGCACCCCAAGGCAGCCCGCCCTGCTCTCCTGTGCGTCCTTCCGCAGGGGTATCTGGTGATAAATTTAGAAACTTGCACGTCTGTAAAGGAGGCTCGTCTCACCCCAAGGGCTCCGTGTTCCTGTGCGTCTGCCTTAGCACAAGTGCCGAGCGATGCCCAACCACGTCTGACCTTCACTTGAACACGCAGATGAGCTCCGTTCCAATCTGTGCACCTTTTACCTATTTTTGCCTTAATTGGCTATGACTTTTAATTCAATATTGAACAGAAGTACTGAAAGCATTTTGCCTTATTTCTTATAGAAAACATTAAGTTTTTGTCATTGAGTATAATGTTTGCTCTAGGCTTTTTTTTTTCTTTTTGCAGATGCTCTAATCAGGTTGAAGAAATACTCTTCTTCCTCTTAGTTTACCCAGAGTTGTTGTTGTTGTTTTTTTTATCATCAGTGAGTATTGAGGTTTCTCTAATCCTTTTACTGTTTCTACTTAAATGGTGAATAACACTGTTTTATGTTAAATCAAACCTTAGATTCTCTGAGATAAACCCCTCTTGATTACAATGAATTATTCTTCTTATACATTGTTGGATTTAATATGCTTAATTTTTAAAGACTTTTTTATCTACATTCATGAGGGATGTTGGTCTATAGCTCTCTTGTAATGTCTTTCTCTGGCCTTGACCTTGTAAAACAAATTGAGAAGTGTAAAAAAAAAAAGACCCATTATAAAGCTACGACCATTAAGGCAGGGTGTTACAAGTTTAGGGGACAAACCAATGGTGGGCGAGATTGTAGAGTCCAGGAACAGGTCCACATATGTATGTTGACCTGATTTGTGACAAAGGTAGCACTGAGGTGCAGGTGGGGAAACGATGGCCTTTTCGGTCATGGTGCTAGGACCACTGGATGTTCATCTAGAAAGAAATGTCTTGTCACCTCTAACTCACATCATATCCAAAGATCAATCTCAAATGGACTGCAGATTTAAATGAGAAAGTAAAACATCTATTAAAAGAAAGTATAGAAGAACATTTTTTGTCATCTTGGAGTAACCTGAGATTTCTTTAACAGGACAGAAGAAGAATCACTAACTGTAAATGAGAAAAATAACAACTTGTCCTGTATTAAAATTATGAACCTCTGTTCATTAAAATATACCACTATGGAAGTGAAAAGGCCCCCACAGAACCTATTTGCAATGCATCTATTCAACAAATGAACTGTTTCCAGAATATACAATCAATAATCAAAAGAGAAGGTCCCAGAAGAGAAAAATAGGCAAAATATGAGAGCAGACACAACACAAAAGAAGATATCTAAGTGGCCAACAAACATACAGAAAGGGGCTTAACTTCATTATTAATCATCAAATAAATGCTAATTGAAACCACAATATGATACACCATTGTACATCCACCGAATGGCTAAAAAGGAAAATGATAGAAAATGCCAACTTTTGGCAAGTATGTAGCGCAACCAGCCTCTCATACACTGTAAACTGGTCCAGCCACTTTGGAAATCTTCTTGGCAGTGTCTACTGAAGCTGAATATAAGGAAGCTGTGATCCAGTGCTCCCACCTCGGGCATGCAACTATTAATACCTTAGCATTACATTAGAGTGTATACTATGGTGCCAAAAGACACGAGCTAGAATGTTCGCGGCTTTCACATCAGCTCTGATTTGCAATCAGGCCAATGGCAGGAAGAGCAGAGTGGATAAAAACAAATTGTGGTATAGTCACACGATGGAATGCTCTAAAGCAATGAAATGAGATGCTGCTTTCTGGATTAACTTCATGAACGTAGGAAAAGGAAGCAGGTACCAAGGAGCACGTGATGGGTGGTTTCTTTTGACAAAGTTCCAAAGCTTGAAAGACTCCTCTAGGCTCGGGAGACTTTTGGTGTTCTGGTAATGCCCCCTCCTTGGGTGCTGGTCACGTGGGTGCATTCACTCTGTGAAAATTCTTTGAGCTGCACATGTACAATGGATGCGTGTTTCTGTATGCATGCAGTACTTGAACCAAAAGGGAAAAAAAATCTAGGGAGCCTCTCGTAGATCCTGCCCTTACCCCAGAATCTTGTGAGTGATGTATTTCTGCCCACTCTCCAATCCACCATCTATCCACCCATATCTACCCACCTATTCAACCATCCGTCTATCGATCCTTCCACCCACACACCCCATCCACCCTCCAGTCCAGAGGTCAGCCAGCTTTAGCCTGTGGCCCAAATTTGGCCCATTGTGCTGGACACAGCCATGCCCATTTGCTTACATATCGTCAATGGCTGCCTTTGCATTACGAAGGCAGAACTGAGTATATAGAAAATGCATGGCTTACAACCCCTAAAACATCGACTATCTGGCCCTTTACAGAAAGTTTGTCAATCCTGCTTTAATCCATCCATCCACTGATCACCACCATCCTCTTCTGTCTTACTTAAGATATTGCTCCAGCAATTCTTCCCTCTCTTGTGTATGATTTTTCTCTATCAGATTGCAAAACATGTTGTAATTTATCCTCTCCTTAAAAAATTATTTGCTCTTACGCCTCCCTCCAGGTACACTTGCAGTCAGGGTCACCAATGCCCTCGATTTTGCTAAAGCCAATAGTCCATACCGCATCTCCATCTTGCTTGTCAAATAGCAGCACCTGGCACTGATGGCCATTGCCTCCTCCGTGAATCACTCTTCACTGGACTTTTGACATTGTGCCCTCCCAGTTTTTCTCATTTCACTGGCCACCCCTTCTTGTTCATCTTGGTTGTTTCTTTCTCACCTCTCCCATTTTAAATGGTGGAAGGCTCCGAATCCTCTTTCCTAGTTACACTCACTCCTTGGGGATCTCACCCAATTATCTACATGCCAACAACTCTAAGTGTGTATTTCCAGCCTGGAGCTCCTCCCTGAATCCAGATTCATAGGTCCATTTGCCTCCATCTCCTCTTGGATGTTAACAGCCTTCTCCATTCTAAGATGCTCAAAACCAAACTTTTATCTTTCCATCCAAACCTGCACCTCTTCCAGTGTCTTCCATATCTGTAGGTGACAACTCCACTCTCAGACAACACCTGAGGTCAGAACTCCAAGTCATCCTTACCTATCAACCCTTACCGTCAAACCCTTGTCAAAACACAGCCAGATGAAAAAGAATACAGGTGCAAAATGGCGGAGTAGGAAGTTTTACAAAGTGCTTCTTCCACTGGGAAAATGAAAGAGCTCAAAGAAAACAATGAAATTAACCAGGTGGTAACCCTGGAACCAGAGCAGACCTTTAGAACAACTACAGCAGGGCCAGAAGAAGCGAGAGGCCGCTGAGAGTTCAGCCTTCGTAAGTGAAAGCACAAGCCCGTGACCAGCCCACATTGCCCAGCCCTGTGGATTCTAGGATGTCCAGCCAGGCCTGTGGACAAGGCCTCCTCTAGAAGCTGGCCTTGAGGGTGGCGGTGTCTCTGGGGAATCTCTGAGGGATCTGCATGGAAGCTGGCCTCAGGTTTGGCCCTCTGGACAGCAGGGCTCCCAGCCTTCCACCAGCATCCACCTGGAGGTAAAGCATTAGTGTTTTCTTTCTTTCTGTGAGTATTTCTGATATGGCCTGCCTCTGGAGGCACAGCACAGGCTCTGGCCATGGGTTCAGCCCTCTCTTGCAGCAGAGGTGACTTCTGGCCTCATGTCCATAGTTACCAGTGCACTCCTTTCATTGGTTGGATTTTTTCTTTCTCTTTCTTGTGCATTTAGTCTGGTGGAACCCTGAGTGTCCAGTGTGGATGCCTCAGATTCTCTCAGCAGTAGCATTTTCTGGCCTCACCCCAACATCCACAGGGACACAAAGAGCGGGTCCTCCTCTTTCTCTCTTCTGTTTGGCTTGTTTGTTTCTTTCTTTCTCTGTTTTATAGTTGGGGTCTGGTAGGTCCCTGAGTGATGAGCAGGGATGCTGGCTTAGGTTTCAGGCTCAAAAGCAGCAGCTTCTGCTTCCCACCAGCACATAACAAGAGCCTTGGAGTGGCAGTATAGTTCACTGGATTTTTGGTTATTCTTTGTTTTTTCTCTGTTTTTTCTTTTTGTCTGTGTTATCTGTTTGATAGTATTTTTTATTATTTTTCTTTTTCCTCTCTTTCTTTCCTTCTTGTTCTTAGTCTGATGGATTGAAGTGGGAGAACTAGATTTTTTAAGTGACCACAATATAATACTAAGAATGTCCAGTTCTCAACCAAAAACCATAAAATATACAAGGAGACAGGAAAGTAAGGTCCATTCACAGGAAAAGAAAAAAAAAAAAAAGAATTTGAGGAGGTGGAATTGCTAATCAAATGTCTTAGCACACTCACATTAATACATCAGTGAACTAAGGAAAAGATGTAGAAAGAGCTAAAGAAAATCAGGAAAACAATATATGAACAAAATGAGAATTTCAATAAGGAGTTAGAAATTATAAAGAAAAATTAAATGTGAATTCTGGAAGTCAAAAGTAAACAACTGTGGTGAAAAAATTAGAGGGCCTCAAGAGCAGATTGGAAGAGGCAGGAGGAGGACCAGCGAACGCAAAGACAAAACAATTGACATTGTCCAAGTTGAGGAGCAGAAAGAAAAGAAGAAAAAAAAAATGAACAGAGCCTGAGGAGCCTGTGGGAGACCATCAAGCAAACCAATGAATGCATCTTAGAAATCCCAAAAGAGAAGAGTGAGAGAAAGGGCCAGAAAGAATATTTGAAGAAATAATGGCAGAAAACTTCCCAAATCTGATAAAATACATGAATATTCAAATCCAAGATGCTCAATGAACAGCAACCAGGATGAACCTAAAGAGATCTATATTGAGACACATGATCAGACTATCCAATACCAGGGACAAAGGCAGGCTCTTAAAAATGGGAAGAGAGAAGCAACATGCCACGTAGAAGGGGTCCCTGATAGCTGTCACACCTGATTTCTCAGCAGAAACCATGGAGACCAGAAAGCAGTGGTGGACATATTTAAAGTGCTGAAAGCAGAACACTGTTACCTAAAAATAATAATAGCTGGCAGGGAAAACGGACTTTGGCCCAGTGGTTAGGGCGTCCGTCTACCATATGGGAGGTCCGCGGTTCAAACCCCGGGCCTCCTTGACCCGTGTGGAGCTGGCCATGCGCAGTGCTGATGCGCGCAAGGAGTGCCGTGCCACGCAAGGGTGTCCCCCGCGTGGGGGAGCCCCACGCGCAAGGAGTGCGCCCGTGAGGAAAGCCGCCCAGCGTGAAAAGAAAGAGCAGCCTGCCCAGGAATGGCGCCGCCCACACTTCCTGTGCCGCTGACGACAACAGAAGCGGACAAAGAAACAAGACGCAGCAAATAGACACCAAGAACAGACAACCAGGGGAGGGGGGGAAATTAAATAAATAAATAAATCTTTAAAAAAAAATAATAATAATAGCTGGCAAAATTACTGTTCAAAAAAGATGGAGAAATTAAAATATTTCTGGATGAACAAGAATGGAGGGAGTTCATTACAGGAAATTTTAAAGTATGTGAAAGGAAAGGATGCTAGACAGTATCTCAATGATGCTTGAGGAAATAATATGGATAAATATATATGCCAGGATTATTACATTTTTCATTTGTAATGCTATCTTTTTTTTTTTAAAGATTTATTTTATTTATTTCTCTCCCCTTCCCCCCCCCACCCCACCCCGGTTGTCTGTTCTCTGTGTCCTTTTGCTGTGTGTTCTTCTTTTCGTCCACTTCTGGTGTTGTCAGTGGCACGGGAATCTGTGTTTCTTTTTTGTTGTTGTTGTTGTTGCATCATCTTGCTGCGTCAGCTCTCCATGTGTGCAGTGCCATTCCTGGGCAGGCTGCACTTTCTTTCATGCTTGGCAGCTCTCCTTATGGGGCGCACTCCTTGTGTGTGAGGCTGCCCTATGCAGGGGACACCCCTGTGTGGCACAGCACTCCTTGCGCACATCAGCACTGTGCGTGCGCCAGCTCCACACGGGTCAAGGAGGCCTGGGGTTTGAACCGTGGACCTCCCAGGTGGTAGATGGATGCCCTATCCACTGGGCCAAGTCTGCTTCCTGTAATGCTATCTTGACTTCTCATAACCTGAAAATTCAAATGCATAAAAAAACAAGCATACATTTTGTTAAGGGACACACAATTCATAAAGCTGTAATTTGTGACATAACAACATAAAGAGGGGGATGGAAGAGAGAGAGGCACTGTGCATGTGTAGGCTATTGAAGTCAAGTCAGAATCTATACAAACTAAATTATAATAGATTTAATATGCTAAATATAATTCCTGTGGTAACTATAAAGAAAATATCCAAAAGTCTACAAAAAGGAAAGTATAAATGATTCAAAATGGCTCATTATAAAATATCACCTAAATAAAAAGGTAAAAATTACTGATATGGCAGAAGTAAATCTTGCCATATCAGTAATTTCTCTAAATATAAACACTCTAATCAAAATTTCCAGAGTATAGAGAATGACAGAATGGATAAAGAAATATGACCCAGCTATGTGCTGTTCACAAGAGACCCATCTTATATCCAAAGATAAAAATAGGTTGAAAGTGAAAGAAAGGAAAAAATATTTCATATGGATAATAACCCAAGGGTGTGTGTGTGGTTCTATTAAATCAGATCAAATAGACTTTAAGTAAAAATCTGTTATAAAAGACACAGAGGGACATTATATGTTGATAGAAGAGTCAATTCAATAAGAAGATTTAACAATTATAAACATATATGCACCTAACAGCAGAGCACCAAAATATATGAAGCAAACTGAGAATTAAAAGGAGAAATAGACAGTTATAAAATAATAGTTTGAGATTTCAATATATCCTTTTCAACATTGGATAAAACATTTAAACAGAAGATCAACAAGGAAATAAAGGACTTAAACAACACTATAAACCAACTAGAACCATATACATGATATATTGAACACTTTCTATATATACCTATATATAAACCGTTCATAGATAAATCATATATAGAACAGTTCATTCAACAACGGTGGAATACACATCATTTTAAATGCACACAGATCATTCTCTAAGATAGACCACATGTTGGATCAGAAGAGAAGCCTAAAATTTTTTTACATATTGAAATAAAAAGTAACATCTCTGACCACAATGGAATGATGCTAGAAATCAATAGCATAAAAGGAAAACTGGAAAATTTACAAATATATGGAAATTAAATAGCAGACTCTTAAACAACCAATGGGATAAAGAATAAATTACATGGGAAATTGGAAGCTATTTGGAGACAAATGAAAACAAAATCACAACGTACCAAGATTTATGGGATGCAATGAAGGCAGTGCTCAGAGCTATGAACACCTGTATTTGAAAAGAAGATAGATTTCAAATTAATAACCTAACTTTACATCTTGAGGAACTAGGGAAACAAGACCAAAGTAAACCTAAAGTTAGGAGAATAAAGAAAATAATTAAGATTAGAGTGGAGATAAATGAAACAGAGATTACAAAAGCAATTGAGAGAATAAACAAAAGTGGGTTCTTTGTCCATAAAATTGATAAACATTTAGTTAGACTGACAAAGAAAAAAAGCGAAAAGATGCAAATAACTAAAATAAAAAAGGAAAATGTTGATATTGTTATTGATCTTACAGAAACAAAAAGGATTAGAAGAGACTATTATGAACAATTGTATACCAACAAACTAGGTAATCTAGAAGAAATGGAAAAACTCATAGAAATTCATCAGTTACCTAAATTGACTCAAGAAGAAATAGAAAAGATCAACAAAACTATAATAGGTACAGAGATTGAATCAATAATCAAAAACCTTCCATGAAAGAAAAGCCCAGGACAAAAGGGTTTCACTGGTGAATTCTAGCAAACATTTAATGAATTAATACAAATCCTTTCCAAATTCTTCCAAAGAATTCAAGAGGAGGAGACACTTCCCAATTCATTCTACTGAGGCCAGCATTACTTTGATACTAAGCCTGGTAAAAATATCACACAATGTAGCAGTTTGACATAGTTATGAATTCCAAAAATAGATATTGGATTATGTTTGTAAACTGGTCTGAACCTAGGCATGATTAAGTTATGATAAGGGCTTTGATTGGGCCACGTCAATAGGAGGCATGGCAAAGGACAGAGTTGAGGGCTTATGTTGGAGTTTTGATGTCGCTTCATGCTGAAGCTGGAGCCCCAGGGAAGGAGACAGAGCCGTTCACCTGATATCTACTGACCTTGTGGAGAGAGGCAAAACCTAGAGAAACTCATAGTCTACAGCTGACCTTGTGGAGAAAACAGAGGAGCTGAGCCCAGAGGAACCCAGGAAGCCTCAACCCTCACAGACATTGGCAGCCATCTTGCTCCGACACATGAAAATAGACTTTGGTGAGGGAAGTAATTTATGCTTTATGGTTTGTATCTATAAGCTCCTACCCCAAATAAATACCCTTTATATAAACCAACCAATTTCTGGTATTTTGCATCAGCACCCCTTTGGCTGACTAATACACACAAACAAAAAAGAAATTACATACCCACTTCCAATATGAATATACATGCAAAAATCCTTAACAAAATACCAGCAAGCCAAATCCAAAGCATATTAAAGGAATTACGCGCCATGACCAAGCGGGATCCATCCCAGGAATGCAAGGGTGGTTCAACATACTAAAACTAATCAATGTAATGCACTGCAAATATCAATAGATGCAGAAAAAGCATTTGGCAAACCTAGCACCATTTATTGATAAAAACACTCAGAAAAGGAGAAATAGATGGGAACTTTCTCAGTGTAGTAAAAGACGTTTATTAAAAATGCACAGCTAACATTGTACTCACTGGCGAAAGGCTTAAAGCTTTAACCCTTAAGACGGGAATGAGACAAAGGTGCCCACCTTCACTCCTCCTATTCGGTATTGCTCTAAAAGTTCTTGCCAGAGCAATTAGGCAAAAATAAATAAATAAATAACAGCCATCTTGGAAAAGAAGATGTAAAACTATCTCTATTTGCAGATGACATGGTTTTATATAGATAAAACCCAAAGGAATCCACAAGAAAAATATTAGAGCTAAGAAATGAATTGAGCGAAGGGTCAGGGTACAAGATCAACACACACGCACATAAACAGTTGTGTTCTTCTACACTAGCAAGGAACAATCTAAAGATGAAATTGAGAAAACAATTCCATTTACAGTAACATCTAAAAGAATAAAATTCTTATGAATAAATTTAAGAAAGGATAAAAAAACTTATATAATAAAAAGTACAAAATATTTGCTGAAATTGAAGAAGACCTAAAGAAATGGCAAGACATCTTATGTTCATGGATTGGAAGAGTTAACATTGTTAATTTGTCAATAATAACCAAAACAATATACAAATTTAATGCAATCCCTATTGAAATTCCAGCAGCTTTTTTTTTTTTTCCAGAAATGTAAACTGGTCCTCAAATTTATATGGAATTGTGAGGGGTTCTGAAGAGCCAAAACCATCTTGAGAAAGAAGGACAAAGTTGAAGGGTTCACACGTCCAGTATTAGTCAAAGAGGGTGCTGATGCAAAGTACCAGAAATCTGTTGGCTTTTATAAAGGGTATTTATTCGGGATAGAAGTTTTACAGTTATAAGGTGATAAAGAGTCCAACTCAAGGTGCCATAAGAAGTACTTTCTCATCCAAAGTCATTGGCCACATGTTGAAGCAAGATGGCAGGTGTTATCTGCAAGGGTTCAACCTTCCATCTTCCTCTTAAGGCTCCACGGTCCCAGCTTCTTCTGATCTCAGCTGTAGGCTAACATAAGTCTCTCTTTCTCCAGGGCTCACTTCTTTCCAGGCTCAGCTGCTCTGTTCTCTTCACAAGGTCTGCTGTAGACTATCAGGTTCATCTCTCTTCCCAGGGCCTCTGCTGTGTCCAATGAGCCATATCTATTCTTCTGTGTTTTCCTGTGTGTCTCCTTCCCTGTAAGAGTCTGTTTTATCCCCACCATGGAGATGGGGACTCAACCCTGCATGACCTAATGGATGTGGTCTAATCAAAGCCTTAATCTTAACGTAATTCAATCAAGTAAACATAACCTTTGACTTTAATACAATCAAAGGGTATCACACCCAGAGGAACTGACCAGTTTATAAACATAATCAGATATCTCTTTTGGAATTCATAAATAATAAATTGCCATGCTCCACCTTCTGAATTCCAAAAAGACTTTACAATATTAAAAAAAATAAACAACCTTAATTCCGTAACAATGCTAAGTACAAAATCATATTACAATCAGTTTATAAAAATACCATTTTTCTTGGGACAAAGTCCCATCTGGCTGTAGACCTCTGAAACTTAAAAAACAATTTATCTGCTTTCAATATAAAAAGGGACAGACAAAGGATCAACAGTTGCATTATCGTAAGGAGAAACTGGGAGGAAAGCATGAGTCACAGGTCTCTTACATCTCTGTAAATCTGCAGGGCATACTTCATTAGACTTCAAAGTCTGAGAGTCATTCTGAAGATGATGATTTCTTCTCCATGGGGACCCAACCTTTCTGCAGGCTTGCCCAATGGCCATTTTCTTGGTTCTGCACGGGGCAACACTCTGCGTCGGTCAGCACTCCATGTGGGCCAGCACTCTGTATGGGCCAGCTCACCACACCAGCCAGCTCGCCTTCACCAGGAAGTCCTATGCATTGAACCCTGGACCTCTTATATGGTAGATGGGAGCCCAATTGCTTGAGCCACATCTGCTTCCCAAAAATTCTCTTTAGCATCCATATTCCTAGCAACAGTTTCTTTGAAGCAGTCTAGTCCTTTCCTATCAAGCACCACATAATTTCTCCAAAAAATATTCCTTACCCATTTATAAAACTGTTTCAGCCTTTTGGTAATTGCAAAAGCACAACCCCATGCCTCAGTACCAAATTCTGTATTAGTCAGAATAAAGGGGGTGCTGATACAAAGTGTCAGAAATCTGTGGCTATCTTTTGGAATTCATAAATAAACTGCTACACTTCCCAATGTCAAATTGTATTACAAAGCAACAGTAATAAAAACAGTGTGGTACTGTCACAAAGAGCAAAGAGATCAGTGGAACAGAAATTAAAGTCCAGAAATAGACTCCTACATTGATGACCAACTGATTTTTGAGAAGGGTGCTAAGTCCATGCAGTGGGAAAAGAATAGTCTTTTCAACACATAGTTTTGGGAAAAATGGGTATCAACATGCAGAAGAATGATGTTAGACCCCTACCTCACACGATATATAAAAATCGACTCAAAATGCATCAAGGCCCTAAATACAACAGCGAAAACTATAAAACTCTTAGAAGACACCATAGAGATGAATTGGCATGACCTGGAATTAGGCAATGGATTCTTAGATTGACAACAAAAGCACAAGGAACAAAAGAAACAATAGATAAATTTGATTTCATAAAAATTTAAACCTTTTGTGCATCAAAGGAAATTATCAAGGAAGGGAAATGACAATCTACCAAATGGGAGAAAATACTTTTAAACCATATATCAGATAAGGGTTTAATATCCAGAATATATAAAGGACTCTTGCAACTCAATAACAAAAGGCCAAACAATCCAATTAATAAATTGTCAAAGGACATTTCCCCAAAGAACATATAAAAATGGCCAATAAACACATGAAAAAATGCTTAACAGCTTTAGCCATCAGAGAAACACAAATGAAAACCACATAGAGACAGAATTTCACACCCAGAAGGATGGCCATTAATAAAAGAATAGAAAATAACAAGTGTTAGAGGCAGAGATTTTGGGACTCTAGTGCATTGTTGGTGAGATGTGAAGTGGTGCAGCTACTGTGGAAATCAATATGGTGGTTCCTCAAAACATTAAATATGGAGTTACCATATGACCCAGTAATCCCACTTCTAGGTATATACTGAAAGAGAAAGTGGGGTCACAGTAGATACTTGTATACCATTGTTTATAGCAGCACGATTAACAATAGCCAAGAGCTGGAAACAACCCAAATATTCATCAACAAATGAATGGATACACAAAATCTGGTTCATATACACAACGGGATATTAAGCCATAAAAATGAAGTTATTTTTAACTTCTGCAACATGTAATCACCTTGAAAACATTGTGTTCAGTGGAATCAGCAAGATGCATAAGGACAAATATTGAATATCATCTATAAAATGACTAGAAATAGCAAATTTGCAGAGAAAAATGCAGATTAGAGGTTACCAGGAAAGAGGGAGAGGTGGGAGGCAGAGGGGGGAGTGTCTCATCATTAAAAAAGAGGCAATATAAAAAGACCCTGTGAACAATAGGAATGATGCTCTAGTTATTACATTTCCAGATACAAATAAAAATATGTAGCCAGATTCAGTCAATCCAAAAGACAGCAATAAAAAGAAGGAACATAAAAGAGATGAAAGAAATAGAAGCAGCTAGGAGAATCATAATTATAACCCCAACAAACCAGCAATTACATAAATGCAAACAAATTAAATACTGCAATTAAAAGATGAAATGATGGGAATAGATAAAGCAAAGCAAAACCTAATTAAAAGAGAGGCATCTAATGCATAATTTCAACAGAGCACTTGGAAGTTAAAGGATGGGGGGAAAAATCTCTGCAAATACCATCCAAAAGAAGACTGGTGTAGTGTAAATATTAAATCAGATGAAGTGGACTTCAAGGCAAGGAGATGAAGAGGGGCCCTTCAAATGATAACAGGTTCAATTCACCAGGAAGTTATAATAGTTCTACATCTATATATCCTTATTAACATAGCCCTCAAATATAGAAAGCAAAAGTTGTTCAAAGTAAACAGGGAAAATGAGAAATCCAGGACCAAAATGGCAAATTTTTTTTAAAGATTTATTTTATTTATTTCTCTCCCCTTCCCTCACCCCGCCCCCCACAGTTGTCTGTTCTCTGTGTCTGTTTGCTGCGTGTTCTTGTCCGCTTCTGTTGTTGTCAGCGGCACGGGAATCTGTGTTTCGTTGTGTCATCTTGCTGTTTTACCTCTCCGTGTGCGGCACCATTACTGGGCAGGCTGCACTTTCTTTCGCACTGGGCGGCTCTCCTTACGGAGTGCACTCCTTGCGCGTGGGGCTCCCCTATGCGGGGACGCACCTGCGTGGCAGGGCACTCCTTGCGCGCATCAGCACTGCGCATGGGCCAGCTCCACACGGGTCAAGGAGGCCCAGGGTTTGAACCGCGGCCCTCCCATGTGGTAGATGGATGCCCTGTCCACTGGGCCAAGTCCTCTTCCCGTAAATGGGAAATCTCAACACACCTTTCTCAGTAGCTGACAGAGCAGCCAAGAATCAACAGGGCTATAGATTTTCACTGCACAATCAGCAACCCTGATGTAAAGAACGTTCTAGAACTCTCCACCAACAGCTGCAAAGCACCTTTCTCTTCAGGGGTACACCAGACATCGACAGAAATTAGGTGTATAAAACAAGACTCAGAAACTTTCAGAGGCTTGAAATGGTACAGAACAGTTCCCTGGCCACAGTGCAATTAAACTAGATATATCAAAAAGAGATAATTTGAACATTTCTAGATCTTTGGAGAGTAAAGACCTATGGATAAAATAAGAAACCACAATGAAAATTAGAAAACAGTTTGAACTGGGCAGTTATGAAGATTATTATATCAAAAACTTGTGGGAAGTAGCTGAAGCTTTGCTTCAAGGAAGCGTGTCTATTAAAAAATAAGAGGCCAAAGGACACATCTCAAATAATTAGATGAGCAACAAATCCAAAGGAGTTAAAAGCAAGGAGATAATAAAGATTCGAATTAATGAAATAGAACATAAAAATAATATAGAGAGAATCAACAAATGCCTGTGGTCGGAAATGAAAGGGGCTGTCGTTTCGGGTGAGGGACCCCTGGTTGAGCAGGCCCGGGACCACCCAGGTTTTAGCACCCAAGGCCCTCCGGCTAGAGCCGCCGGGACAGCTGGTCACCTCCTGCAGCTCCTGCAGACACGGAAAAGACAGAACGAAATGAAGAACCCCTTGAGGCTGATGAACTTGAAACTTGAAATGGGAAAGTTCCTAGAAAAACCCTGCTAACCGAAAGGAGGCTGCAGAGAGCCCTGGCGGCGCTGCCACCTGCAGTGAATCCGCGCCGGCACACTCGCCCAGGCCTCGGCCGTGCTCCCTCTGCGCCCATCACGCTCCCCCCCCACTTAGAAAATCCCCCACCCCCCTTTCCCTCAGCTTTCCAGGGGGCTCCGCGCTCCCAGAGGCCACGCGAAGGATTCTCCAATTCCAGCTCTGGCGTGAGGTGGGGGGCGCTGGGCAGAGGCTGCTGGGGGCGGCAGTGGAGAGGGGGGAGCAGCACTAGCAGGGGGTGGTCAGGAGCGCCAGACCCCTCCTCAGCCCGCAGTCAAGCCCCGGACCTGCCCAGCCCTCGGCTCCCCCGTGCGCCCCTGGAGGGGCTGCAGGACCCTCCGGCCCTGCCACCCAGTCTGGACCGGCCCATGTGGCGTCTCCTGGCGCCTGCCCGCCGCCCACTCGCCCCGGGGAAAACTGCGCCCAGATCTCAATCAACGCGGCGCAAGTCACCGCCACTGGCGGCCTCCGCCCCTGGCCAGCACGGCTTTGCACGGTGGCCTCAGCGCGAGCGGCAGGATTTGCCCGGGTTGGTGCCGCGCCGGCCCTCGGGCTCAGGAGGAGCCGCTGAAGTGTCCATCGGCTGGGGCAGGCCCCTCCCTCTGTCCACCCGCCCCTCATCGGCCACTCGCAGAGCCTCTGGTTGGGGACAGCCCGGTCCCGGTGGCCGTCCCCCACCCCCCTGGCTGTCTGGTTGCCTCAGCTAAACCCACACCCTGCCCTCGTCATGGCACGCGTGGGCGTGTCTGTGTGTCTGTGCACCCCTGTGGGCGTCTGTGGATGCACGTGTGCCTGTATGTGCACGTCTCTGTGCACCTGGGCATCTGCGTGCACCTTTGAGTGTCTGCCTGCACGTGCACGTGTCGCACCTGCTTGTGTGTCTGCATGTGTGTGCCCACGGGTGGTGGCCCCTACCTCCTTACTTAGCCACTTGTCACCAAGCAGGGGTGATGCTGCACAGTGCCTGCCCCATTCACCCGGGGCCACATCCACCCCTACGGCGCAGTTTCGAGGTTCTGAGAGCAGAGCAAGTAAACGAGTCTGGGTCAGAGGGTCCACTGGGCTCAGGGGATCCCCGAGGTCTGCTGGAAGTGGGGTCTGCCTTGCTGTGGTGGCCGGGGAGGCGTGGGTGTGCCAGGGCTGGGGGCGGGGGCGGTGGGACTTGGCAGTGGCCGGGCCTGGGCGGTGGGGGTGACGGGAGCACTCCTGGGCGCGGCATGGCCCCCGGGGTGGTGCAGGAGGGGGCCGCGGAGGAAGATGGGCCAGAGCTGCTGCAGCTTCTGGAACAGAACTTGCGCGGTGCCACACGCACCCCCAGGCAGGGACAGCTCCTCTCCAGGGAAGCACACAAGGCCTCCGAAACCGCCACAACGAAGGCCAGTGCCGGGAGGGTCTGCAGGGCCCGTCCCTGCCCAGCCCCCCGCGCAGGTGGCCAGCCCCAGGCTCAGAGAGGGCGCTGGCCCCTGAGCGCGCCCAGCGTGGAGGGGGCAGGCGGGCCTGGGCTTCTGGCCTCCCGCCCCGCTCAGCCGGCCCAGGCTCCCCCCGAGGGCCGCCTGCACCCTGTGTGTGCACACGTGTGTGTGTGCCGTGTGCATGCTGACCGCGTGGCCGGCCCCGTGGCCCGTGGAGCTGGGAGGTGTGGCCGGGCAGCCCTCCCTCTGTGCAGCCGGGGTCCCCAGGGGCCACAGTGTCTGCTCCGGGCAGGGCGTGGCCCTACTGACCTGGATCACGGCGCCCAGCCCCAGCTGGGGAAGCTCGGTGGCATCCGAGTCGCCCGGCTCGCTGGCAGCAGAGCTCATGGCTGGTGGGGCGCAGGACCCTGGAGGAAGCGGGGTCCTTCCTGCTCCGGCTGGCTGGGGCGTCCTTGCACTGTGCCGGCTCCACACCTGCCGAGCCCCGCACCTGCCTAGCCCCGCACCTGCCCAGCCCCGCACCTGCCCAACCCTGCACCTGCCCGGCCCCGGTTCCTTCTGCCGCTCCAAGCCCAGACTCCCAGCCCAGTCAACCGAGCCTGTCACGTTGCTTTGGCAACCACGACGCTGAGGCCTGGGTTTCCCTGGAAACAGGAGTGCAGGCTCCGTTGCCGTGGGGACTCTGGCACGCTGTTGGCTGGAGCCGTTTACCCAGACACCTGGGACGCCCTGGGTGCAGCCATGCACTGGGCGGCTGCGCCTGCGGGGAGGGGCTGCAGGTCGCCCCAGGAATCCGAGTGAGCAGCCGGCCCGGCCTCGTGTGGCATTTGGGGGACGCGGCGCTCCCCGGTGCTACTGGCAGGAGGCAGGGGGCTGAGGCTGAGGGGAGCCGCTCGCCGGCCTCCTGTGCGCCCCCACGAGCCCTCCCTGCGCCCGTCCCCCTTCTGACACGCTTCAGGGGGTGCAGTCCGCTATTCGCACACTCCATGCCCCTGGGCGCGGGTGGTGGCGGTCCGCAGGGGTGGGGGCAGCGCCGACCCCCACCCACCGGGGCTGCAGACCTCCGGGCGGAGGCTCCCTGCCCGGCCCCCGGTCCTCTCTGCCCGCTCCTCGCCCTGACAGGTGGGGGGGCGGATTAGCTGCCGCTCACCTTGACGGCGCCCTCATGGCCAGTTCAGACGCAGGGCGGCTCCCAGGAAGGGGAGGGAGCGCCCTAAGAGCGCAGAGCCCTCAGGCTGGCCGGCTCAGCCCCCAGGACCCACCGGCACTGGGACCGGGCCCGGTCTCTGCTGCTTGGTGATGCCACCCCCAGGGCCGGCGCCGCGCCCTCAAGGCATCCGCTGACGCGGCACCGCCGAGGGACAGCCGGCTCGTGCCGGTGACTGCTGCTCGGCTGGCCGCCACTCACGGACCTTCGCGGGCCCCCTCCGGGTGCTGGACAGGAAATAGGCCATGGGTCATTGGGGCTGCGCCACATGCAGCCCGTGCTGACCAGACGCCAGCGCGGATGGTCCTGCGGCAACCACACGCTTGACCTTTTGTGCAAGAAGGGTCTGTCTCCTGTCCTGCCTCAGCCCTGGGAGTGCTCGCTGACCCCCCGCCCCCCGCAGGCAGCACACCCCTCCTGAAGGCAGGGCAGAGCTGGACGGGGCAGGACATGGCCGTGCCGCACAGGCTGGGTGTTTCCGCCAGGGCTGCGCCCATGAGGTGGGCGTGGGGCTCGGTCCCTGTGAGAGGAGACCTCGGGCGGCAGCCGCCTCGGGGATCCCGGGGAGCCTGAGAGTGCTCGCCCTGCCGTGCGCCTCTCCTACCACCGTGCCCTCCTGGCAGGTGTTCTGGGCAGTGGTCAGGACAGCCCCTGGGCCTGGGAGACGAGGACACGCACCCAGGGGGTTAGCACTGAAGGGCTCCTGTCCCTTGACCCGATAATCCCACTACGGGGAAAGCACCGTCAGAAACCATCAGATCTACTACAGAACTATTGTGACTCTAAATGGAAGAAACTGTATCGCTGATGCAGAGACAGTGGCCATGGTAGTTGCTGAGGGCAGAGAGAGAGAAGAGGTGTGCTGTGGGGCACTTTCTGGACTTGGAGTTGTCCTGAATGATATTGCAGGGACAGATGCAGGTCATCATATACCCTGCCATAACCCACTGAATGGACTGGGGGAGAGTGTAAACTACAATGTAAACTGTAATCCATGCGGTGCAGCAGCACTCCAAAATGTATTCACCAAATGCCATGAATGTGCCGCAATGATGAAAGAGGTTGTTGATGTGGGAAGAATGGGAGAGTGGAAAGTGGCGTATATGGGAACCTTCTATATTTTTTAATGTGACATTGTGTATGATCAATGTATCTTTTAAAAATAAGCTTAAAAATATATTTAAAAAAGAAAACCTCCAACAACAGCAACAACAAAACCGTTAGAAGCTGGGGCAGGACTTCTGCCCCAGGTGGTCCTCGGCAGGCTCCCTGATGCCGGTGAGCCTGCGGGGCTTGGGAACGGGGCACCTTGGGGGACGGGAAGCCGGGGCGGGCGTGTGGCACAAGCGTGGCGTGAGCCGGGGCACAGGTGCCGGTGGGAGTGGCCCCGGGGCTCCCCTCCACGTGCCTGGCCTTCACTCTGCGCCCCCTTTCCCCTGCCAGGGAGGGCCCCAGCTGAGTGGCAGGCAGGTGAGGGCCGGGGGAGGTGGGGAGGAGCTCCCTGCTGATGTGGGGGGGCAGCACGTCCTGGTGTGGGGGTGGCGGCCGAGGTCCCCCGTCTCGTCCAGGCCGGCAACGGCCGCACCTTCCCTGCTCCTCCGCCCTCGGGAATGACCAGCGCCGTGGTCAGCTGGCGGGGTCGGCAGGCGGGACGCGCAGGACAAAGGGAGCTGGGCTTCTCCCCCGGCGTCGTTGCTAACCTCTCCTGGGCCAGCTCCCCGTGTCCTCCAGGGCGCCAGGGACGCCGGCTCCCCAAGACGCGGTGCAGGCAGCCGGCCGGTGTGTGGGAGGTGGCTGTGCCCGTCTTCCAGGACACGGGGGCCGCCGCTCAGCCCCTGCCGTGGACCGGGCGGCCGCCTCCCCACCGTCCCACCAGCCGCCGTGCCCAGAGCTGCCTGCCGCCAGCCCGGGCCCGCCGCCCCGGCCGCCCTTCCCAGCCGGGCACAGCCCCTCCCTCGGCTGCCCCAGCCAGCCCGGGCCCTGCTGGCTCCTGAGCACCTTCCCAGCCGCCGCGCGTCCCGCCGGCCTCGCATCTCCCATGCCCGCCTGTCCCCACACGACGAGGCGGAGGCCTCCTCGTGCGCCCGCAGCGCGGGCAGGGATCTGGGGGCTTCTGGGCGGGGCAGCTGCAGGGCACCCCAACCGGGCCAGCGACTCGGCAGCACGCCCAGAGGCACCCAAAGGCGCCTCGGCCTCCTGGGAGGCGCTCAGGGGGCGTTTCTGACGCCACCGGGTGTGGTGGCCCCCGCTCAGCAGGTGAGAACTCCACTCCCCTGAGAGCTGAGCTCCAGGGAAACTGAGGAAGGCGCAGGGCGAGCATGCCTCCGGGGCAGTCAATGAGTTTCAGATGACGTCAGGCTAGACTGGCGCTGTCTCGCCTGGCCACCCCCTCCCCAGCTCGGTGCAGGCAGCCCTCCCGGACCGCGGGAAGGGGGTTTGTCCAAACACACGCAGCCCGGGGCCTTCCCGCGCCCGTCTGAAGCGGCGGACCCGGCGCCGAGGGCTCCCTGCCGTCGCCGGGTGGGGCTGCCGCCCCCGGGCCGTGTGGGCCACCCTCCTCCTCCGAGGCCTTCCACGGGCTGGGGGCTCTGGGGGCATCTTGGGGCCGTCTCGGGCACCACCTCCTTCCTCCCTGGAGCACGCTGGTGCTGGGTGGGGCAGCGGGCGGCACCTGGGCTCGGCTGTCCCTTGGCTCCGGCCGCTCTGCTTCTGCACCTGGGCTCTGGCCTCCACGCGGGTGCTCTGGGTACCTGTGCGAGCTGGCCCAGGACCCCTGGCGCAGAGGGGCGTCTCCTTCCAGGGCCCGTCGGCCGTGGTGGTTGCCGAGCTTGCACCGGGCGCTGCTCTGGGGAGCGCATAGGGTCCAGCTGCACTCCTCCCCTGCAGCGCCACCGCTGCTTTCCCGTCCACCCTAGCTCAGCCGGTTTTGTGCCCCAGAGGCCGGCCCAGAGCTGGGCTCACGAGGCCTGAGTGACCGGGGCTGGCAGGTCCATGTGGCGGCCAGCACTCTGGGAGGTGGCCAGGGGAGTGCAGGGCTGTGTGTGGGTAGCGGCCGGGGCAGACATCCTGGCACAGGGTCCTGGTGGGTGGACGCCAGCAGGGCCTCGGGACAGGGGCCACTTGGGTGGACACCCACAGGACAGGGCAGTTGATGCCTGCAGGGCATCAGGGACAGGGTCCGGTTGAGTGGACACCTGCAGGATCTCGGGGACAGAGTCCAGCTGAGTGGACACCTGCAGGACCTTGAGGACAAGGTCTGGTTGACTCCTGCAGGACCTGGGGGGCAGGGTCCAGCTGAGTGGACACCTGCAGGACCACGGGGACAGAGTCCAACTGAGTGGACACCTGCAGGACCTTGAGGACAAGGTCTGGTTGACTCCTGCAGGACCTGGGGGGCAGGGTCCAGCTGAGTGGACACCTGCAGGACCTGGAGGACAAGGTCTGGTTGACTCCTGCAGGACCTGGGGGGCAGGGTCCAGCTGAGTGGACACCTGCAGGACCTGGAGGACAAGGTCTGGTTGACTCCTGCAGGACCTGGGGGGCAGGGTCCAGCTGAGTGGACACCTGCAGGACCTGGAGGACAAGGTCTGGTTGACTCCTGCAGGACCTGGGGGGCAGGGTCCAGCTGAGTGGACACCTGCAGGACCTGGAGGACAAGGTCTGGTTGACTCCTGCAGGACCTGGGGGGCAGGGTCCAGCTGAGTGGACACCTGCAGGACCTGGAGGACAAGGTCTGGTTGACTCCTGCAGGACCTGGGGGGCAGGGTCCAGTTGAGTGGACACCTGCAGGACCTCGGGGACAGAGTCCAGCTGAGTGGACACCTGCAGGACCTTGAGGACAGGGTCTGGTTGACACCTGCAGGACCTGGGGGGCAGGGTCCGGTTGAGTGGACACCTGCAGGACCTGGGGGGCAGGGTCCAGCTGAGTGGACACCTGCAGGACCCTCGAGGACAGGGTCCGGTTGGCGCCTGCAGCACATGGGGATGCTGACATAGGACCGTGGTGGCCGGTGCTGCCGGTGACGGCACATGGTCCCACCTGGACGTCCCTGAGTCGGTTTCTCTGCGTCTGCTCAGGTCCCTCCTGAGCACCTGGGGATTCCTGAAATACCTGCTCGGGCCCTGGCCCTGAGGTGCAGGGTGGGGCCTCGGGAACGGGCCTTCCGAGGCTGGTGGGTGTGGCTGGAACCCCCTCTTTGTGCAGCCACGCCCCGGACGTGGCTGTCAGACCTGCCCGCCACCCCCGAGCCTCTCCCCCTCGCTGAGCTCGCCGCCCCACCCCGGCCTCCTGCGGCCCTGCCACGGCTGACCTGCCCCGAGCCTCGGAGCCCGTGGCTCCTGTGGCCAGAGGCCCCCTGCTAGCAGCCCCCTTCTCTCCACTTCCCCTGCCCCATCCCTGCAGGGTCAGGAGGGGGCCTCGCTCACCCACAGTTCCACGGGGCTCTCCACGGGATGCACCTGAGGCTGACCCTGGCCCGCCTCGAGGAGCTTGCCATCCGGGGGAGGGGCGGGCCCTGACCAGCGGCCACTGGGGGCCCCGGGGCCTGGCCTGATGGAGGGTTCAGCTCTGAGCTGCCATCCAGGAAGGCATGGAGTCGGGCACAGGGGCACAGGGCTAGGGGGCGCAGCACATGCCAAGGTCCTGGAGCGGCCCGCTTGGTCCAGCGGAGGCCTGGCAGGAGGCCTGCGTCCTGGGGCACAGCGAGGGACAGCGTGGGTCCAAGCCGAGGCCGGGGCAGGGGTCAGAGCCGGGAGGGCCCGCTCTGCACCTGCCGGGTGTGGGAGCCTGAGACGCCCTGGTGGAGATGTGATCTGCAGCAGGGTGCTGGGGTGGGGGGCACGAAGGGGCAGGGGCGTTAGAGCAGGATGCCGGCGGAGGTGACGTGAGCCCCGTGGGGAGGGGGAGGGGAGGGCTGGCTGCGGGCCCCGGTGCCGGGGCCGAGGCAGGGTCCCCCGGGGGGCTGGCCTGAGGGGGAAGGGGCCGTTCCATTTGCGGCGGAGGGAGGACCAGGTGCCGGGCGCGAGGAGCGGGCAGCGGCTGGCCCCCGTCTCGGAGGCCCCTGCACCCGGCTGGCCTGGGGCTCACCGGGCGAGTTCAGGAGACGCTGCGGGGCTCCCGAGCCAGGACTAGAAGGAACTTGCTGCGCCCACCCACCTGGACCTCCCAGGCAGCGACGGGGCGGTGAGCCGCGGGGGCCAGAGACCACAGGAGAGGGGCAGGGACAGGCCCGTCCCCCTTCCTGCAGGTCAGTCCTGCCCAGGCGGAGGGACCACCGCAAAGGCTGGGGGGGGGGGGTGTGGACAGCAGCCAAGGGCGTGGGCTCCTCAAACCTGAGCAGCGGCCTGGGGGGAGGGAGACCCCAGAGTGCAGGAGGGGGTTGGGTTTATAAACGGAAATGCCCCTTGCTTGAGTGCGCTGTGGGCGGGCGTGTGGTGGTGAGCTCCCCGTCCTGCGAGGCATGGGTGGGGGCTCACCAGGGATGCCCCCCCGGAGGGTTTCCAAGGACCCCGGACCCCCAGCCCTGACTTGGGCGCAGCTCCCGGGCTCTGAGCTCCTCGGCGTGGGTGGGGGCCGGAGGCTCCCCGGAGGCTGCGGGGTGGGGGGCGTGAGACCCGGGGCGGCGCCTGGGCTCCTGGCGCCGTCTGCGGGGGCGCCTCCGCGGCCGCTGTTTGCAGAGTCTCCAGCGGCGGCTGAGCCGGGTCCAAGGGTCCGTGCGGGCGGGCGGGGCGGAGCCCAGTTTCCCGACCAGACGCGCCCCTGGGCCAGGTGGGGGCCGCTCTCAGGCCGGAGGGGCGGGGCGGCGGGGGCGGGGGCACGCCCCGCCAGCCCCCCTCAGCTGGGCAGACCCGGGGCAAGCTCCCGCTGTGAAGCCGGCACAGGTGTCTGAGGCCCCAGGTAGACTGCGCCAGGTTGTTCTAGAAGATGCACAGCTCCGTGCCCGCGCGGGGCGCGTTGCTGCTCAGGCCAGCTTAGGGCGAGGCCACGGGGAGGCGGGCGCCGCGGCGGTCCCGCACAGCGAGGTCGGGGGCCCACCCGAGCAGCGGGGGTGCCCCGTTCCCCCACCCTGCAGAGGCCCTGCCTGCCGCGCCCCTGCTGGGGGAGGCGGAGGCGGAGCGGCCACCCCCGCTGCCCCGGGACGGCCCAGCCCGGGGTGGCCAGCCCCGAGGGGGCGGCGGCCTGTCCTGAGCGACGGGAGGGCGGAGGAGCCGCAGCCCAGGTAAGCAGCGCCCCCGCGGCGCCTGCGCCCGGCCCTCCCCGCGCCCGGCTGACGCACCGCTTCAGAGGCCCGGCCCCCGGCAGCTATTTAACCGCAGGGCGCGCCTCTGGGCCTCGCCCTGGAATTCGGCTCTGCCGGGAGCAGGTGCCTCACCTGCGCCCTGCCCCGCACCTGGGCAGCTGCGCTCCCCCAGCCCGCGCGTCGCCGTCGGCTGCGTCCGGCCGGCCATGGCCGTGCGGGGGTCCCCGTGGCGCCGCTACCTGCAGGCCGTCGGCTCGCGGCAGGCGGCCCGGGCGCAGGACTTCCAGCGCGCAGAGGACGTGCTGCTGACCGTGCTGGAGCGCGTGCACGCGCTGGACGCCCGCTTCGTCGTGGACTACTCCCGCGACCTGGGGGCCTTCCAGTTCGCCCTGCGCTCCTCGGAGGAGGCCCTGGACCTGGAGGTGCCCCTGTGGGTGGACGCCCAGGCCCTCGTGGTGGAGGAGAGCGCTGAGCCCCCGGAGCGCCCCGCGACCTGCCGCCTGGGCGTCCCCAGGGCCGCGGCCTCTCTGGAGCCGTGGACGGCTGACGACGTCTTCAGCGCCTGCCCGGAGGGCGACGGCCAGTGCCGCGGCTACATCGTGCCCGGCAAGGTCCTGTGCGTCCTCAGGGACCTCCTGGTGGCGGCCATCGTCCACTGCAAGCACCTTGGCCTCGTCACGCCAGGTAGGGGCTCTCAGGTGCCGAAAGTGTGTCGGGTGCACAAGTGTGCCAGCTGTGTGTGGTGTGCACAGGTAGGACCACTTGGTGTGTATGTCTGTGTGCACCTGTGTGGCTGTTGCCTAGGTTTGTGTACACAGGTGTGCAATGGCTCGGTGCACACCTGGGTGCACAGGTGTGTGATGGCTTGGTGTGTGTCTGGGTGTATGTGTGTATACACTGCACTGTGTGTGTGTACAGGTGTGCAGTGGCTCGGTGCACACCTGGGTGCACGTGTGTACTCACTGCGTGCAGGTGTGCGATGGCTCGGGTGTTTGGGTGCATGTGTATACCCACCACCCTTTGTGTGTGCACAGGTGTTGATGGCTTGGTGTGTGTCTGGGTGTATGTGTGTATACCCTGCACTGTGTGTGTGCACAGGTGTGCAATGGCTTGGTGTGTGTCAGGCGTGTGCCAATTTGGAAGAATTGCTGTGAGGGTCTTTCTAGCTCCAAATACTTCTAAGAATGATGAATGATCGTGCATTTCGTAGTCTCTGATTTTCACCTGGTGCTTTTGTAATGAAAGTGTAAATGGCAAGAAGCTTGCCCCGCGCGGGGCAGGCCGGGCCGGCTGGTCTAATGAGGCCCCCGGGGCGGCCCCGGCAGGCGTTCTGTGACCGCCACGTCCTCGCCATCTTCTCAGCCGCCCCACGCCTGGCAGCAGGGCACGAGGTGAAAGTCTGGAGGACTGCATGCATGCATGGGTGCATGTGAGAGCGTGCACGTGTGTGTTGCTCTGTGGCCCTGTACACACATGCACAAGCATGTAGATTGTGTGGGGATGTGTGCCTGTGTCTGCTTTAACTCGCTGCCATGGTGCTGATTAGTGTCCGGGGACAGAGTGGGCTCTGTGGCCGCTCACCTTCAGCTGGGCTGGCGTCCTGGCCTCTGCCCCATCTTGGGGTACCTTGGTGCGGCCTCAGGGTGGGTGGGCCTGGGGTGAGCTCAGGGTGTCAGGGATCCCAGCAGAGCCTGATGTGGAGGGACGGTCCCCGCAGGATGCCTAGGCATGGGTGACTGGCAGGCGGGTGCTGTCGGTGCAGGGGCCAGGACCGGCAGGGGCATCCTGAGGTCACAGACCACCCTGTGGGGCGGGGGCGCAGCCCTCCGTTGGCCCGGCAGCGACAGGGCTTGGGGTCGAGAGCGGAGCTTCCTTGGAGGAGGCCAGGGATGTGGCGACCACAACTGCCCGTCCTCAACCCGCTGTGCTCAGGGCGCTGGGCACTGGCCTGGTAGGCGCCGCCTGATCACTGTGGGGTCGGCAGGAGCGGTCAGCCCGCCTCATGAGGGGCAGTGAGCCGCCCGGCCACCCAGACGTGGGGTGCAGGGCTGCCAGCCGTGGGCGTCTCTGGGGCTGTGTCCGGCCGAGCCCAGAGGCTGGTGTGTGGCCTGGACGCTGGATGGGAGTGGGAGACCGAAGGCAGTAGATCTTCTGGGACAGGCACCTGGCCCCCGGGATCCCCGGACCCGTGCGCCCCGGGCAGGTGCCCAGGCAGGAGGCCCGCCTCCTGGGGCTGGCAGGGTCCGCGCCAGGTCCTTACCTGGCCGTCTTGTCACCTTGTTACTGAGGCGGCTTGGCGGGACTGCTTAGCTTTTCTCTCCTGACGCGGCGTGGCTGTTCCCTCCTGGCCCTGTCACCAGTGGGCCCACGGCCCCGCCCAGGGACCCTCACCTGTGGGGCGAACAGGAGGCTCCACCTGGCCCTGGGGTCATTCAGGTGCAACGCTGCCCACAGGTGGTGGCCCAGCTGGGAGGGCGGGCCTGGGGCGGCAGGCGCAGCCAGGGGAGCGGGGAGCTGAGCTGGGCGTGCAGGGAAATTCCAGGCATTGCTTTGTGACACCTTGAAAGGGCCGCGAGGGGCCCCGGTGCAGGGTGCAGGCTGCCGCACCCCAGAACAGGCCGGGCATGGTCCGGGGGGGGGCTGGCGTGGGCGGGCGGGCTGCCAAGCCACTGTTTCAGGAACCAAAGGTGTGACTGAAGGTATAGAGGAGGCATGACCCCAGCTTCACCTGGACAGGAAGTTCAAATGCGCAGTTGGGGGCCTGGGGTCACCGAGCTCCTCAGCCCCCCACTGATGGGGAAACTGAGGCCCCTGTGCGGGGTGGCAGGGCCAGGTCCTGCTTGGGATGGTCCAGGGGTCCCGGGGTGGCCCAAAGCTAGCTGTGGGTGGTTCTGGGGAGACAAGGCTCTGCCCAGTGGGGGCGGCTTGGCCCTGCAGGACCTCCTGGATGGTGGGCCCGTCGGGCGGGGCCTGTGGCTCCCACACCCCTCGCTCCACGGAGCCTCCTCTCGGGGCGCACCTGCGGCTACCTCTGGGCCCACCTGGCTGCGCTCCTGCTGGCCTCGCCCGACACCTGGCAGCTCCTCTCCCTCCTCACTGGCTTCTGTCCTTTGGCTTTTGAGGGTACCAGAAGGGTCAACTAAGGCAGAAGGGGTCCCTGGGCCCACCTGAGTGACCCCACATTGAAACAGCCCTGCCTGGTGGTCTGGGGGTTCACGAAGTCAAGGAGCATGGCTTAGGGGGGTGGGCGCTGGGCTGGGTCCTGGTGGTCTGAGTGGGGGCGGGGGGGCACAGGAGGGGCCTTGGGGAGGGGGAGGGGGAGGGCTCCGGAAGGCACGTGGGCAGCACGTGGTATCACGGCAGGGGGCAGGTCGTGTGGCTCTCGTAACTGGGATTCAGGGCATAGAGCAGGACTTGGGGTCCCATGGGCAGCGCTGGCCCCCTGCCTCCCTGACACCTTGGTGCGGGGGTCCCGGGGATGCAGCTCCTCACAGGGCCACCACGGCCACTCGGTGCTCCCTGGATGGGCCGGCTGCCTGCTGCTGCCCCGAGAGGTCACCCGCCAGGGTTGCGCAGCTGTCCTAGCTCCCAGGGGGCGGGGGGCATTGGGCCGGCCACCTGGCTGGACAGGAGCAGCCGCTGTCCCCCAGGAGACATCGTGGCCTTTGCAGGGGGACAGCAGGCAGGGTTGACCAGGGCCTGGTGTTCAGAGATGGCCACCCGCACCCTGACCTCTGAGGCTGTGGGCAGGATGCCCAGGCGAGCTCGGGCCTGGCTCCCCTTCTGGGCAGATGCCCTGCTCTCCCACACAGAGCAGAGGCCAGCCATGTGGGGGTCAGAGAGCAGAGGCCGCCACAGAGGGCTGGGGCGCTGGGGCCGGCCATGCCAGGGAGGTCAGCCGCGCAGGGCCCATGGGGTCTGGAGCAGCATGCTCGCCTGGTGGCCACTCCTGAGGGTGTGAACTTGGGCAGGGGGGGTGGTCTGCTCTGCACCTCAGTTTCCCCCGGGAGATGAGCAGTGTCAGGCCTCACTGCAGGCAGCTGCGCAGCTCAGGTGAGCTGATTCACGGAAAGGCTCAGGGCAGGCTCGCGGGCAAGTTCCGCTAACACCCGCTCCAGGTGCTACATCTTGGGGGATGTGGGGTGAAGAGGGGAAGGGGCCGGGCGGGCTGGGGGGGCCCAGCATGAGTGGGGGACGGGCCCCGGGGGGGGGAGCAGCTCAGGGAAGTCCTGGAGGGCTTCCAGAAGGGTCCCCTGCTCCTGGTCTGGGGGGCGCCTCTGGGAGGGGAAAGTCAAAGGTCTCCTCAGGGAGGCCCAGGCTCGGGCCAGCTGCCCCGGGAGGTGTGCGGCCTTCTGAGCCCCCGCACGGTGGATGCCACCTCCCCAGGGAGGGGGTCCGCATCCCCTTCCTGCAGATGGGTCCCGTGGGCTCTGCTCTTTAATCCCCGCGGCTCTCAGGCAGGGCCGCTCTGTCCCGGGCACTGCTGGGGTCCCCAGGAGTGTGACTGCCCCTTCCCTGAGACGCCCGGCCCCCCACTCCAGGGCGGGACCCCTGGGCAGGCCGCGTCGGACCCCAGCACCGGGTGCACTCGTCCTGCGGGCTCCAGAGAGAGAACTGGCCACCCCGAGGCTCTGAGCCGTGCCGTCTGGGACAGCAGAAGGTCATGGGGTCAAGGTCACGGGAGGTGCTTCCACCTGAGAGGCCAGTGGGGCGGTCAGCACCGCTCCTGCTTTTTAAAGCTCCTTCCAAGGAAGAGGAAATAGTTAACAAAGCCAGAGGGGTGTGCCTGCTCAGCCACTACCAGGAATTAAAGCACTAATTCAACTGACAGCAGCACCTTCTAGAAGGTTCTTGGTCAAGTGGCACAGGCACAAAGGCGGCCCAGTCAGAGGCCTCAGCCGCGGCGCTGTCCCTGCAGGGCAGTTGGCAGTTCTGAGAGGAGGGGCCGTGGGTGGACCGTGGGGGGGTCCTGGGCAGGGGCAGCCGGGCCCTGGGTGCTGCTTGGGCCGAGGGGGGCAGGCAGGGGCTGCGGCTGGGCCGGGCTGCATCTCGCTGGGGAGGCTGGGCCTCGTCTTGGGCAGTGAAGGCTGCAGAGGGCCTGGCCCGGGACCGAGTGACCCCGACAGATTTCCCAGGATGCAGCCCCCGGCAGGGCCTTGGAGCCAGGGGCACTGTGGAGTCCAGGGCACTGGGTGGCCCTAAGAGCTCCCCTGCCCAGGCTGCAGGCCACCCACTAGGCCAGGGTCCAGGACTGGATCTGGGGGTCCGGGACTGGATCTGGGGGTCTGGGGGTAGATCCGGGGTTCTGGGGTATAGGCAGGGGTCTGGATGGATCTGAGGATCTGGGGGTGGAGGCGGGGGTCTGGAATGAGGTAGGGGCCCAGGGGTAGATCCGGGGTGGATCTGGGGGTCCGAAGCTGGATCTGGGGCCTGGGGTCTGGGGCGGATCTGGGGGTCCAGGAGTCTGGGGTGGGGGTGGGGGTCCGGGGTGGAGGCAGGTGTGGGAGGGGAGGGGCAGCAAGCTGCCTGCAGGTGGGGAGCGGGGCTCCAGGGTGCCGGGGGCAGTGGTGTAAGGTGATGGTGCCGACGCGGCCAGGTGGGCGGAAGGGCCGGGACCTGGCAGAGGCGGGGTGGGCACGGGGGTCCCGTCCGCAGGGCCGACGCGGCGTCCTCCCGTTTCCCTGCAGTTCTGCTGGATGTGGCGAGCCTGCGGGAGGAGGAGCCCTGCGTGCCCCTGCTGGTGCCCGGCGGCTGGAGGACGCTCTACTTCCGCGTCGTGCCTGCCGTGAGAGGGACGCGCAGGGTGCCCGCCCTGGAGGGCGCCCAGCTCTCGCCTGGGTTCCCCGAGGGCAGCGTGCAGAGGATCGTGGGCCAAGGGGTGGACCTGGTGCCGGCCAGCGCCCAGCTCTGGAGGTGGGACCGCCGCCCGGGGCCATGGGGTCCAGGGAGCAGCCCCCCGCCCCCCCGGCTCTGCCATCGGGCAGGAGGCTCTGCGGGGTGCCCGCTGCTCCGCCAGGCTGTCCGGCCCCTTGGCCTGTACCTGAGTCCCGCCCAAGGCTGTCGGGGTCTCGGGGGTTCAGGACACGGCCGGACTCCACGCACCTGCCGGCCGCTGCCTCTCGGGGCTGCAGGGCGGGGAGCAGGCTGGACTGGACCGCACCGTCCCTGGTAGCCTGTGAGCCCCTGCACGGCTCCCCGGGGGCCTGAGCCTTGTCGGGGGGGTGGAAGGAAACAGGGGCAGGGGCTGAGTTCCCCCTGAGACCCTAAACCAAAGTGGGTAGCGCCATCCAGAGCAGCCTCGTTTCCACAGCACCCTGGTGCCAGGACGTGGCGAGGGGCCAGGGCGATGGAGCTCTCCCCAGTGCCCCCCTGCGGCTCTGCGGGGCCGTGGCAGCCCCTGCAGGGCACCCCGGCGGACCTTCCTCGCAGGGCAGGCGCTGCCCACCCACCCACCAAGGAGGCGAGAGCTGGGCGGGGAGAGCCGCCTCCATACGTCAGGGGCCAACGCCTCCCGCGGTCTCCGGCCTTGGGCATGTCTTCCAGGGTCCAGGTCCAGGGCCCTGGGGTGCAGGCTCACTTGTCCACAGGGAGGAGGGTGCTGCAGGGAGCACCTCTGCTGGGCCATGCCCTGCACCATGGCACGGGGTACCAGGAGACACTGGGGGGGTGCCCTGAGCACTGGCACGGGGGGCACCAGGACACCCTGAGGGGGGCTGGGCCCTGCACTGTGGCCTTGGGACCACCCAGACCCTGAGCTCTTTAACTGGCGCAGCTGCCTGAGGGGGGCTGGCTTGGGACCCCTGACTGGGGTGTGAGGGACTGTCCCACTGCCCAGCTACCCAGACCAGGCGCCTCAACCTGGGCAGGCCTGGCTGACCCCTTCCTGTCTGGGCAGAGGCTGGGCTGGCCTGGGGCGCCCCGAGTCGCTCCGTGTCCTGGGCCTGAGGTCCGCACGGAAAGCCGGGTGTTTCGCACCCGGGCCCCGTGGAACGAGCGGGGCCTGGGAGTGCCCCGAAGCTGGGAGGCCGCGGAGCCGGGCGGGGTGGGCTGTGGTGCCCGCAGGCGCCCGGCACTGAGGGCTCGCCACGCTGCCTGGCGTTCCAGGGTCTCCGCCGACCACCCGCTGGCTGAGCTGCTGAGCGCGCTGGGCACCCTGCAGGGCCACCACCTGGACAGCCTCTCCATCCTGGACCGGGTCAACCACGAGAGCTGGCGGGACGGCGGCCGCAGCGCCGGCCTCGGCTTCAGCCACCTGAAGGTCCGTGTCCCTCCTCTGCGACCAGGAGCCTGAGGGCAGGGGGCGCCCGGGCTGGCCTTTCCATCAGCTCCGAGTGTGGTGGGGGGCAGCCTGGAGCTGGCCCTGTGGCGGGAAGGTCCTGAGGCCTTGCAGATGGACAGCATCTGTCCCCGAGGCGGCCACGGGCCCTTTGCAGTGGGAGCTGCTGGGTCAGGGGCCTCCTGGGTCCCCTGCGCTGGGCACGCTGCAGTCGGACCTCGAGGGCTGCGCAGAGCCGTGCACCTGCCCGCGTGCCGCCCTGGAGGCCGGCCCCTTGGCCTCACATCCCCTCCCAGGGACGCCCCCTCCATCCCAAGGGAAACACACCCTCTACCTGGCTCCTTGTCTGCTTGTCACTGGGGCAAAGCCGCGCCTGACCAGGCTTAGTGGGGGGAGCCCCCAGGGGCTTGACCCACCCGGGCAGCGCTTGGGGTCGAACGTCCCACCCCAGCCCTGCAGGGTGGCGAGGGTGGAGCAGGTGGGGCTGCAGTCTTGGGGCCCCCCCAAGCGAGCAGGCAAGTGGCAGCAGACACCCTGTGACAGCTTCTCGTTAAGGGACAGGTGGCCTCCCCTGGCGTCGGGAGACCCAGCCTCTGCTGCAAGGCCCATGTGACCTCGGGCCATTGGCTGCCCCTCCAGGGCCTCCACTACCCGAGTGGGGTCCCCGTATCCAGCTGCCCCTTGGGGTCTGATGTGTTACGGCGACCAAGCCCCAGGCGGTGCTGGGGGTGATGGGGCAGGAGGGAGGAGGGGTGCCCGGGCGGCCAGCCTGGCCAGTCCTCGTTCTAGACATCTGTCTGTCCCAGACACCCCAGGCACAGAGACCAGGGCTGGTTGTTCCAAGAGGGCGGGCCCTTTGGGTCAGGCTGCAGGGGATGAGTAGGAGTTCAACGTGTGCAGGGTGGGGTGGGGGTCAGCATAAGGGGAAGGTCCAGAGGCAAGGACAGGGAGCCTCGGAAGCCGTGAGGGCACGGTGGGGGCCTGGGAGAGTGGGGAGGAGCAGAGCAGCAGGTCTGTGCCCGGCAGGGAACGTGCTGCAGCACACGCTGCCTGCATGCCTTGACTCTGCATCTCTGCATGCGCTGCCTGCACATGCTGACTCTGCATGCGCTGCCTGCACACGCTGACTGCACCTCTGCACACGCTACCTGCATGCCTTGACTCTGCATCTCTGCACGCACTGCCTGCACATGCTGACTCTGCATGCGCTGCCTGCACACGCTGACTGCACCTCTGCACACGCTGCCTGCATGCCTTGACTCTGCATCTCTGCACGCACTGCCTGCACATGCTGACTCTGCATGCGCTGCCTGCACACGCTGACTGCACCTCTGCACATGCTGCCTGCATGCCTTGACTCTGCATCTCTGCACACGCTGCCTGCACATGCTGACTCTGCACGCGCTGCCTGCACATGCTGACTCTGCACGCGCTGCCTGCACACGCTGACTGCACACGCTGCCCGCATGCCCTGTCTCTGCATGCCCTGCCTCTGCATGAGCTGACTCTGCACGCGCTGACCGCACGCACTGACTCTGCACACGCTGCCTCTGCACACGCACATGCTGACTCTGCATATGCTGATCCTGCACACCCTGACACTGCACACGCTGCCTGCGCTGGCTCTGCCCGCGCTGACTCTGCAGGTGCTGACTCTGCACCTCTGCACACGCTGCCTGCACATGCTGACTGCATATGCTGCCTCTGCATGCCTTGCCTCTGCACGCAGTGACCCTGCATGTGCTGACCCTGCGCGCGCTGCCTGCCACCACAGCCTATGGGGCAGCAATGGGGAGGCAGCTGGGACTCGGACTGGGGCAGCGTGTGGAGAGGCGCTGGCGGTGGGGGCAGGGCAGGGGCTGCTGGGTGTTGGGGGGCCCAGGGTGGGGTGAGCAGGTGGGGGGCGGAGCGTCCGCCGGCCCTGACGGTGTCCTGGCCCCGCAGGTGGCGCTGCTGTGGGCCGCGGCGCTGTTCCCAGCGCCTGAGGACTGGGCGGAGCTGCAGGGCGCCGTGTACCGCGTGCTCGTGGTGCTGCTCTGCTGCCTGGCCATGCGCAACCTGCCCCACTTCCTCTTCCCTGAGTGCAACCTGCTGCGGGATGCCGGCCTGGACCTGCAGGCCCTCTACCTGCGCGTGGAGCGCTTCGCCCGCCAGCCCGAGGTGGCCCTGCGCCTCCACGCCACGCACCTGGGCCGCAGCCCCCCGCCGCGCGCCGCCCACGGGCTCAGGGCCCTCCTGCAGCTGCCCGCCAGCGACCCCGCCTGCTGGGCCACCGCCTACTTCGACGTCCTGCTGGACGAGGTGGGTGCGGCCGGCCACGCCCCCGGTCAGGCTGGGGCCAGGCCAGGCTCTGGGCGGCGAGACCGTCCGCAGGGGAAGGGGTCCAGCTGCCCCTCTCGCTCCTGGCCCCTCACGCCCGGGGAGCCCCCCACCCAGACCCCCGGGACCTGGAATCTTCCGTCTGGCCCTCCCGCCGCCCCAGCACTTCCATCGCTGGCCCCGCTGGACCCAAGGTCCTGCCAGCTCGGCCGAGCCCGGCCCCTCTCCACCCCTGGGGGGCCCACTCCCGTCCCCTCCACCCTCCCCCTTCCACGGCGCGGCCTGCGTTTCCGGGGCCGGCCTCTCCCTTGTTCTTGCAGCAGAGGGGTGCAAGGGTGGCAACCTCCCTACTTAGCAACCTCCCACCTGCCGGGGTGCCGAGAGCTCCCTGGGGTCACTAGACCCCCCCATTCAAGAATTGTTCCCCCGAAATCTGCAGGCCAGGGAGGGTGGGCCCCGCTCTGGGCTCTCGGGTGTGTGTGGGGGTGCAGGCCCTGGGGCCCCCCACCCATGCCAGGAGGCCTCCTGGAGGAGAGGACACCGGCAGGCGCAGTGCAGGGGTGGCCAGGCAGGGCGCATGGCGGGAAGGCCAGGCGAGGGGGGCGCACCGCCCCCGGCTGGGTCAGGGGTCGCCGGGGCCGGGCCGGGCGCTGAGGTGGCCCTTCTCCCCGCACCCCCAGTTCCAGGTCTTCCACTCGCAGGACGAGGGCCGGGTCGCCGCCATGCAGAGCATCTCCCAGAAGGCCAGGACTCTGTGCGGCGAGGAGAGCTGAGGGCCCTGTCGCTGCCCCCCCTGCCCCCCGCAGGAGGCCCCGGGACGCCTGAGGACAGGGTGGGGGGTGGAGGGCCGTTGGCTCCAGGGGTGGCCTTGGACTGTCCAGGGACGGCCTCGTGCGCATCCGAGGGTGAAGGGCACCTTGGGAAGAGGCGCCGTGATGCTGCGGACACCCCTGGGGGACGCTGGGACGTGCACACCGAGGGCTGCGTGATGTTCCGGGCCCAGGGCTCCCGGGGCCGGTCCTTCGTGTGCCGGGTGGTTCTCCCGGGACGAAGCGCTACACAGTTAATAAATTAATGCCCGGGACAGACACAGGGAGCCGGCGCCCGCGGTGTGTGTCTGTGTGGAAACAGTCCCCCTGCACAGAAGCAGAGAAGACGTGTGTGCGCCGGCAACCCCCCGTCTGTGCTCTTCTCCAGATTCCACCCCCCTCCCAGGGCGTCCCCACCTCCCAGCTCACAGAGGGCATCAGAGTGGACAGGTGGGACACCCACGGCCCCCCACTGCCCACCCACCTGCCTCAGCACTGGCCGTGTCCGCCTGCCACCTGATCTGGGGACGCACCCTCCCCCTTCCACAAAAGGTGGTCTCTGCCTGGCCTCCAGATGCCCCCCCAATCCAGTCTCTGATCTCCCCAGTTCACGGTTTCTGATAGGCCCACTGCAACCGGCTGAAGCCCCCGCTCCAGAGAGCCTGCCCATAGAGGTGGCTTCAGTGTCCTGATGGGCATTTTCTAGCCTCTCTCCTCTTTGGCCTCTTGGTGGCATTTGCTCCTTAGCTTCTGAGCCTCGACCCACACCCTGGGCTCCCCTGAACCTCCAGTGAAAGGGCCTTGACCCCGTGCCAGCTGGCCACGCATTGAGGGAAAGGAGGGTGCAGATCCTTTGAAGGTGTGGGATTCAGAGCCTGCGCTCGCCTAATACAGGGGGACATAAAGCCATCAGACCCCCTCCCACTGTGAAAGCCGGAAGCTTGCTCCAAACCTGCTTCTCAGTGTGTGAGAGTCCAGGCCCCCTCTGTGGTCATTTCCTCAGTGTTTGAGTCCACATCGAGGTGGCCGCGCTTAGCAGGGGTGAGAGCCATGCAGTAGGAAAGGGGAAGACCTTGTCGGGA
Organism: Dasypus novemcinctus; assembly: GCF_030445035.2. Classification (NCBI taxonomy): domain Eukaryota; kingdom Metazoa; phylum Chordata; class Mammalia; order Cingulata; family Dasypodidae; genus Dasypus; species Dasypus novemcinctus. The sequence continues at coordinate 1,681,994 of NC_080679.1, forward strand.
AGGGGAGGACCCCGTCCGATGGCCAGGATAGTCCTCAGCACAGGACCCCGTCCCCAGGGGAAGAGCAGAGCTCAAAGACCTTCACTCCTCGCTGTGGCCCAGGAAACCAGGTGGGTCATGGCAAGTGGCAGTGGACTGCGCAAACATGGCCGAGCTGCAATCTGTGACCCAGAGGCTGCACTGGGTGTGGGGTCTTCAGTAGAAAAGGACAACCCAGTCTCAGGAACATGCTGTGTGGCCACTGACCTGGGGACGCATCCTTTCCTATACCCATGAGAAAGGAGGATCGGAGATAGTCTGCATTCCCTTGGAACGATGATGGTCTGGTCCCGGGCTGATGGGCGTCCTCCTGTCCTGTGTCACACTATAGGCTGAATGGCCTGAATTGTGAGGACAGTGTGTCGAGTATTGTGCTGGTTACTCCATTGGTAACATTGGCTAACCAGACCTGTAGAGCACTACCTGGCAAGTACTTAGGATGCCCTGAAAGGCACATTCATTCCAAAGAGCGGGAAATAAACCCCACGGTACCAAGGATCTGTCACGTGGACGAAGGTTTCAGTGGTCTGGAGCATGCTGAGACATTTTTTCCGGGTAAAGCAGGTTTTGTGCCTTGCCCCACCTTCCGCCAGGAACATTGGGTTTCGGAGACTGCAAACACTCACTCAGGGTTTCCATTTCCTGGTTGCTCGGATGCTGTTAGTTTTGGATCTCTATTAGGGTCAGGCTGTGATGCAAACGTATCTGTGCTTCAATAGGGCACCACCTGGTTCTTTTGGAAGAATCCCCACAAGGTCACTGAGCACAGGGATCTGGAATAAGACATGTTGTCTGCAGCAAAGAGCTATTCACTGCCCAAAAAAGCAGCGTTGGACATGACACTGGGCCCTAGTAGAGACTGAGCCCCAGGCCAAGGGACACCAAGTGACTGTATGGCCCGAATGGCCCATTGTGAGCTGGGTATCGTAAGGTGGTAATGTCGGGGGAGCTGTGGCAGCAATCCAGGGCAAGGCGGGCGTGACCCATTCAGGATCAGGCTGAGCACGTTGGGTGGGGCATATGAGCGACACAAACAGTGGCCTGGGCGGTCCTGCCCTCACCTCCCATGCACTGAAGCCTCTCCTTCACTTCACCCTTATGACTTTGTAGGGTGTGGCCGGAAGCCCTAGACCAGCTGATGGGGCATGAAATCCCTTGAGCCTGGTTCATGGATATGATGGCTCTGACTGTGGGAGCAAGCCAAAAGGAACCGCTGGTGTTCCTGAAAAGCAGTGGTGAGGGGCAATCTTCCCAGCAGGCAGAGAATCAAGAAATCTACTTATTTATACACTTTGTGTAGAGAGAGAAGTGGCCTGAGGAGAGAACACACAGAATCTTGGGCAATCCTGAATGGCTTGGCTTGTTGACCTGGTGCTTAAAAGAGCAAGGGCAGAAGGGGCCAACTGGAGTGGACACAAATATTCCACACCAGTGCCTGAAGAAGTCCACTCCAGAGAAGGTGCTGGACAGCCAGGTGGACAGAATGACTCATCCGGTCAGTCTTTGTCCTCAGTCATGCTTGTGGTTGCACAATGGACCCACGATTGGAGCAGCCACTATAGCGGGAACAGTGCGCTTGCTCCAATAGCACGGGCCTCCTCTCCCTCCACTGGTGGACCACCACAGCTGGACATTGGCCCTCTCGGCAGCACAGACCAACACTGAGCCCCTGGTAGAGCCTTGTGATTGGGAGCTCAGACCATTCAGGCAGGAAGGTCTGGTCACCCCACTGGGAAAGTGAGGTAGCAGAATTGCTGGCCCAGAGTGAGGAAGGTCAAGAATGGACATTAGAGTTGGCTTCTACTTTGGGTATTGCTTTGGGCTGAATTTTGTCCCCCAAACACATGTTCAAGTCCTAACCCCCAGTCCTGTGGCTTTATTTGGAAATAAGGTATTTGAATAAGTTATTAATTCAGATGAGGCCAACTTGCATTAAGATGGGCCCCCATCCAATATGACTGTTGTCCTTCTAAGAAGGGAAGAACCGGATGGACAGAAAGTGGGGAGCAGGCCATGTGACGGAAGAGGCCGAGTGCCATGGATTGCCAGCAAGTCCCTGCCCAAAGCCAGGAGAGAGACGTGGGGCGTACTCTCCCCTCCGCTCTTCAGAGCGAGAGTGGCCCTGCTGACACCTGGATTTTGGACTTCTGGTCTCCAGAACTATGAGAATAAATTTATTTTTCCACACAGTTTTTATTTATCCAAGCCACCCAGTTTGTGAAACTTTGTCATGGAAGCCCTCAGAAATGAAGACAGGTGCAGAAAATCAAAAGAGATTATCATGCTTTCCCTAACAACTCAAACGTTCTGTATAAACTATACAATCATCATCTTTTTAATGCATCAGAGAGATGAGGACACAAAGACGCTCTGATGAGCTAAACTCCAGAGACTAAGGAGCCCTTTATAAAAGACAAGACTTCCCACTGCTCTCATCTCCGACGGAGCCGTGAGAGGAGGAGGAAGGCACCATACACTGGGTAAGGAAATGTAAACCGAACTTTGAATGAACTTTTAATGGCCAAATGTAGGCACAACGGATTATAATTCCGAGGAGTCCTGGGCAGTCCAGCATGGCAACTCTTTCCAAAGGGACTTCACTGAGTTCCCAGAGGTAGATGGGGTCAGAAAAGGAGAACTAAGAGAGAGCTCTCCCCCGAGATGTGTGGAGTGCAAAGCAGCTGTTATCTGAGAGGCAGTGAGAGGAAGGGAGGGGAAGACAGGACTACAGAGTAATCCATCAGGAGCATGCCAGGATTTCAGGCTGAGGGTTAGGACAGGAGAATGGAGAGAACCCCACCTCCAGGCTCTCTTAACCATCGCCGAAGGAGGAGCAAACCTGGGTACAGGGAAGACAGCTGAGGGATATCCCTCCAAAGCATTCCAGGCTTTCACAGAGGTTTCTGCCTTCAGGAGGCTCAGAAAGCAGGTGCAAGACTGGAAAGCACTACTCAAAAAAACTTGTACCTGGACTGTGGAGCAGGGAGAGGTCCCAAGCATTTTCAAAAGCAGATCTCAAGAATCTCACTTGTGCTCAGAGCCCAGGCACAGTTGAAGGAAAGTCTTTATTCTGAACTCAAAACATTTAAGGCCCAAGGTGAATTGGACCACACTTAAGCTGTAATAAAACCCAGACCCAGCTGAATGACAGATTAGCTATTGAGTTTACTCTCCAACGGTTTGACATAAGAAACAAAGTACTCCTTTCTGCAGGTAAATGTTATTTACTTCCATCTTTACTGTTCTTTAATACAAAATATATAGTGTACAATTTAAAAAATCACCAAACATGTAAAATCAAGAAAATGTGACCAACAATCAAGAAAAGAAACAGTCAAAATAAGCAAACCTGCAGATGTCTCAGATGATGGAATTCTCATAAAGGGACCTTAAAACAAATGTTAAAAATGCTGAAGGAGTCCAAAAGGTGGAAACATATAAGAAGAGAGGGGACATTTCACAGAGATATGGAACTATAAAAAAGGATCAGATGCAAATACTTGAATTTAAAAAATGATATATAAATCAAGAATTGATTATATGAGATTGGCAGAAGACTAGAAGAGCAGAGGAAAAGACCAGTGAACCAGAAGACAGGTCAATAGAAAATGTACAAATAAAACACAAGGAGAGAAGATGTGTGAAGTAAACAGAACAGAGCACTTGAGTTAAGAAAACAAATAGCAAAAGGTTGATCATAACTGTAGTTGGAGTCCTTGAAGGATAGAAGAGAGATAATGGAGCAGAGAAACACTTGAAAAGATAATGGCTGAGAACTTTTTGTTGAAAGGCATCAATCCACAGAGGTAAGGAGCTTGGCAAATCCCAAGAATACTGAATACAAAGAAATCCACATCCAGGAATATCTTAGACCAAATCCTGAAGACCAAAATTGAAGAGCAGATCTTAAAAGCAGCGAGAAGAGAAAGGAAACATTACATAACAGGTGGGGTGGGGAAATGATACAGATAATGGCTGACTTCTTGCCAGGGACAATGCAGGCTAGAAGATGATGGGGCAATGTCTTTAAATATTGAAGGGAAAAAAACTGCTAACCTAGAATTCTTTATCCAGTGAAAATATCCTTCAGAAATAAAGGAAAAGTAAAGTTGATCTCATTCAGAGAGGAGCTGTGAGAATTCACCACAAGCAGACCAGCACTGCACAAAATCCTAAAGTAAGTCCTTAAGGCTAAAGGGAATAATACCAGAGGAATCCCCAGATCTTCTGGAAGGAAAGAAGAGTATCAGAAACAAATAGTATCTCGGTAAATGTAAAATACCTTTTTTGGTACTGTTATTTTATATGTACATATATGTACTGTTTTTACTTAAATATCTATGGCTATCGGTAATTTAAAGGAAAAATCATCTTTGAGGGATTCAAAGTGTTTATAGTAATAAAATATTAAACAATATCACAAAGTGCAGGAAGTGGATAAGTGGAATTCTAATGTTTTAAGAGTCTTAAAATGTGTGTAAAGTAGTATAACATTATTTGAAAGTAGATGGTGCAGAATAAGTCCATTGTAATCTCCAGAGCAACCACTGAATATAACATAAAGAGGTAGAGTTAAAATATCAATGCCACTAATAAAATAGAAAACTATAAAATATGCAGTTCACTCAAAATGAGGCAAGAAAGAACAGAGAAATAAAGAACAAGGAGAAATAAAACAATAAAAACCAATTTTAGGATTGGAGATTTAAACCCATGTAAATAGTCTAAGACTCCCAAATAAAAGTTGGAAAATTTCAGATAGGTTAAAATAAAAGCAAGACCCAATTATATACTCTTTAGAAGATATATATTTTAATTATAAATAAAAAGCATTTTGGATGTAAATAGATGGGAAAATGTATACCATGGGAACATTAAACATAACAAAGATAATGTGGGATATTAATTTTAGCATAGATTTTAAGACAAAGAGTATCATAGAGGTAAAGGGGAATATTTTATAATGATAAAAAGACCAATTCATCAAGAAGATATAACAACCCTAAAATAGAGCTTCAAAATCCATGAAGAAACTTTGAAAGAACAAAAGGGAGACATAGACAAAAATCACACACGCCATTTGAGATTTTAACCCCCCACTCTCAGTAAATGGTAGAATAAGTAGGCAGAAAAAATCAGTAAGGACATAGGTGAGTTGACCAGCAATAACACCCAGCCTGACCTAAGTGATGTTTGTAGGAGCCTTCACCCAACAACAGCAGAAGCCATTCACAGGTTCATGGAATAGTCGCCATTACGGACCACATGCTAGCTATAAAGCAAGAGCCCAACAAGTCTTAAAAGAAAATTCATAGTATGAGCTGCACAATAGACTTAATTAGAAATCAAAAACAATAAGATATTTAGAATGTTACCAAAGATATGGAAATTACATAAATCTAAATAATCTATGGTTCAAAGAAGACATTATAAAGGAAATGATAAAATATTTTGAAATTAGTAATAAAAAATACAATCTATCAACCCTTTGTGGATGCAGCTAAGGAAGTGTTTAGAGAGAAATTCATAGCTTTAAATGTTAATATCTAAAAAGAAGAAAGGTCTAAAATCAATTATCTAAGCTTCTACTATAAGTAGCTTTACAGAAGAGTAAATTAAAACCAAAGGAAGTAAAATAAAGGAAAAACTAAGTGAAAATTGATTAAATAGAAAATAAACAATAGAGAAAAACAAAGACAAAATTATTTTTTGAAAAGACAATAAAAATTGATAACCCTCTAGTTAGACTAGTTAGACTGATCAAGGAAAAAAGAGAAAGAGTACAAATTACCAATGTCAGGAATGAAGAAAGGAAAATCACCATAGGTCCCACAGACAAAAGGATAATAAAAGTCTATTATGAACAACTTTATGGCAATAAATAAATTCAAACAACTAAGATGAAATGTAGATTCTTGGAAAAGACAAATGAACAAAACTGACACAAAAGAAAATGAAAATCTAAAGAACTCCACACCTATTAAATAATTTGAGTTCATAATTTAAGAAAAGTCCCTCCAAAAAAGAAAGCTACAGTCCCAGAAGCTTTCACCAGTGAATTCTACCAAATACTTAAGGGAAAAAATACATATTCTATACAAACTTTATTGGAAAATAGAGGAGAATAAAATACTGCCCAAATCATTTTATGAGGCCAGCATAACCTTGATACCAAAACCTGATATGGTACAAAAAGGGAAGAGACCAAGAATGAAATATGCATATTAACAGAAAAGAGGAGAAAACTTTATGATCACCTCACTATATTCAGAGAAAGCATTTGACAAAATCCAACATCCACTAATGATAAATACTCTCAGCAATCTAAGCATAGAAAGAACTTCCTAAACCAGGCACAGGGCATCTACAGAGAGCCTGGAGCTAACATTATACATAATATAGACTCAGTATTGTATTCACAGTCCTTGCCTGTGCAATGAGACAAGAAAAAAGAAATAAAAGGCATAAATATTGGAGAAGTAAAACTGCCTTAATTCATACACAACTTGGTTATCTACATAGATAATCCAAAGTTTTCTACAAAAAAATTACTGGGCCTGGTGAATTTAGCAATGCGTTCACATGACGCAAAGTTAATATATTAAGATGAACTGTATTTACATGTATTAGGAATAAACAATTGGGAATGAAATTTTAAAAATATCATTTACAGTAGCATCAAAAAACATCAAACATTTTGGAATAAATCTAAGAAAAGACATGCCAGACCTCTACACTGAAAACTGGAAACATTGCTGAGAGTGGTTGAAGACCTAAATTAATGCTCATGAATTAAAATTCATCACATTTTGAGGATTTCCATTCTCCTTAACTTGATAGATAGATTTAGTGCAATCTTAATGAAAATTCCAGCAAGGTATTTTGAAGAAATAGGATAGTTCTAAAATTTATATGAAAATTCAAATGATCCAGAATAGGTAAAACAATCTTAAAAAGGGAGAACAAAATTGGAGGACTAACTGATTTCCAGACTTGCTCTAAATTGACAGTGGCATAAAGATAGACAAATGTAACTATGAAACAGACTAGAGAGAATAGAAATAGACCTGCACATACAGGTCAACTGATTTTTTACAAAATTGCCAATCAATTCAAAAGGGAAAGGAAAGCCTTTTTAAACAAATGTTGCTGAATAACTGGATATCAGTGTGGATAAAAATGAACTGTGGCCACTTTTTCACTCCACACACAAAATTTAATATGAGTTGGATCATTGACCTAAACATAAAGCTGACATCATAAAAGTTGTAGTAGGAACAGGAGCATGTTTTCATGACTTCAAGGCAGGCAAAGGTTTCCTAGACAGAAATTAAAGAGCACAGAACAAAAAAGAACAAAAAAAAGATAAACAGAATTTCACCAAGATTAAACATGTCTTCCCTTTGAAGGACATCATTAAGACAATGAATAGGCAAGTCTCAGAGTAGAAGAAAATATTCATGGCCCATATAGCTGAGCATATCCAGAACATATGAGAGAACTACCACAAATCAACAATAAAAAGATGAAAATCCAGTTAAAATGATGGACAAAATACCTGAACTGACATGTCTCAAATGAAGATATACAAATGGCCAATAAACACATGAAAGATGTTCAACATCCTTCATCATCAGGGAAATGCAAATTAAAACCAAATTAGATACAACTTCACCACCACTAGAAACATATATTTTATATATGTATATATATATGTGTGTGTGTGTGTGTGTGTGTATAAAATAACACAAAATGCTGGTAAGTGGAGCAAGTGGAACTCTCCTTCATTGCTGGTGGGAACATAAAATGTCACCACCCCTTTGCAGAACTGCCCGGAAGCGTCATAAAGTCAAGCCTACGCCTCCCCTGTGGTCCCACCATTCTCCTTCTTAGCATTTATCTGAGAGAAATGAAAACACACGTCCACCACAGCCGTGCACCAGAATGCCTGTTACAGCCTTGTTCATGTCGGCACATCAACAGCAGGAACGGCGAATACCACTGACCACAAAGATGGGCCGTGACTCAGCACCTGCAGCTCGCCTGGCCTTGGGACGCTCAGTGAAAGAAGCAGATGGAACACGCGCGTCCTGTTGGCGTGGAGCCCAAGCCCAGGCCCGACCTCAGAGGAACCGGAGTCAGGAGGGACACGAGGCCCTGCCCTGCGGGTTAGGCAGGAGCTCTCAGGACAGAGACCGAGGTCTCGGACGTGACCAAGTGGTGCCGCGTGTCCTGTGTCCCCAGACGCTCCAGGCTTCTCCGGAAGGCCACCAGATGCCCCGACCCCCCCATTCCGCACTGAAGGCCGCTGTGACGCGGCTGCGCCTGGACTGTCCCATCAGCCCCATCTCTCCCGCTGGCTGGGAGCACCCTGCAGCCGAGGCCCCTTGCTGCTCACGGCTGGCCCCGGGGGCTTGTGCCGGCACATGGACGGCGCTCAGCAGGACCCAGGGAGTGAGAGGGACAAGCCAGGCTGACCCCTCCTCTACCTGGGCGGGGGTGGGGCGAGGGACTGCACGAAGGCAACGGCCACAACGGGGCCGCGGCGGCCACCTTCTCGAGGGGCCCCAGTCTGGCCTCCTCCTGGGAATGAGGGCAGGGCTGTGGCTGCCCGAGGCCCGTCCTGGACCCAGTAAAGAAACCCAGCCAGGGGCAGCGGTCAAGGGCCAGGGAGGGGCCCTCCCAGACCCTAATGCCTGCGCTGCCCGCTGCGGGTGTGCGGGCTTGGGCTCCAGGGTGTGCGCCCGGGTGCCCGGTCCACACGAGGTGGGTGTGCCCCAGCCCTGAGGCCGTGGGGCTCATCTGCAGGCAGCGGCTTTTCGCAGGTGTGACCCCTGGGCCAGGGTGTGCTGACTTACCTGCGGGCCCCTCCTCCAGCCCCAGGGGGGCCCCAGGTCTCCAGGGCGCACTGTGTCCCTCCCAGCCCCCACAGGTCCACGCTGCTGCAGCTCCTGGCACCCAGTGGGCAGCATGGGGCGCAGAGAGGTGCCTTTCCACGAGACCCTCGCAGCCCACCCCCCACGCCGGGAGCAGAGGACCCGTCCACAGGCAGCTGGCTCTTTATTGAACGCCCCCGGGAAGGGCAGTGAGTGGGGAGGGGTCCGGAGCTCACCAGGAAGACGCTGTGGGACCCAGCCCAGGAGCCTTTTCTGGGAGGGGCGCCCCAGGGCTCCTTAGCTGGCCGTCTGCTTGCGCCGGGTCCCACCCCTCGAAGCCCCCCAGCTGGGCGCGGCGTGGGGCGCAGGTCACAGCTTGTTGCGGGGGCAGTGCTGCAGGGCCTCCGTCAGGGCCTGGGTCACCCGGTCGACGTTCTCCCGCGTGGCGTTGATGCCCAGCAGCCCGATGCGCAGCACCTGGTGCGGCGGTTGGCGCAGGTGGCGGCTCGGGGGCCCCTTCCGCACAGGGCCCACCTGGCCCTCCCAGCATGGGGACCCCACCCGCCCTCCTGGTGTCCCCAAGCGTCGCCTGGTTGGTGGGGAGAACTGGACCGGGGCACCACCCAGAGAGGACTGGCCTGAGCGCACCCCACGGCCCTGCAGGCTGGGGAGGACAGGCCTGGAGCAGGGGGAGCCTCTCGCCTGGACCCCCCTTGCTTTCCACACAGGGTCTCCAGGGTGCCCCCCCATGCCTGTGGCCCTGCACAAGACGGGGCACTGTGGGGCGTGAGGAGTGGAGACCCCCTCCTGAGGGATGGGACAGCCCCCTCCCCAGCCCGCGGGGCTGAGGAGCCGGCGCCTCTCACCTTCCCCACCGAGGGCCCCATGCCGCCCGTGATCTCGATCCTGAAGTGCTCCATGACGTAGGTGACCAGGTCCTGCCACTCGTAGCCGGGGGGCACCGACACGGTGGTGACAGTGGGCAGCCGCAGCGCCTGCCGGGGCAGATGGTGGCAGGGTGCGCGGGCCTCCCCACACGCTCACGCGCCCCCGCACGCTCAGGGCCTCCCCGCACGCTCACAGCGCCCCTGCACGCTCACGGCGCCCCCGCACGCTCACGGCGCCCCCACACGCTCAGGGCCTCCCCGCATGCTCATGCGCCCCCGCACGCTCAGGGCCTCCCCGCACGCTCAAAGCGCCCCTGCACGCTCACGGCACCCCCGCACGCTCAGGGCCTCCCCGCACGCTCACAGTACCCCTGCACGCTCACGGCGCCCCCGCACGCTCAGGGCCTTCCCTCGCTCTGCCCTCCCTGCACGCTCACGGCTCCCTGCATGCTCACCACCCTTCTCGCACACTCACCGCCCTCCCCGCACGCTCATGGCCTCCCCGCACGCTCAGGGCCTCCCCGCACGCTCACGGCTCCCTGCACGCTCACCACCCTTCCCGCACGCCCACCGCCCTCCCTGCACGCTCACAGCCTCCCCACACACTCACGGCCTCCCCGCACGCTCAGGGCCTCCCCGCACGCTCACGGCCCTCCCCGCATGTTCACGTCCCTCCTCGCACGCTCAGGGCCTCCCCGCACGCTCACAGCCTCCCCACACACTCACGGCCTCCCCGCATACTCAGGGCCTCCCCGCACACTCACGGCCTCCCCGCACGCTCACGGCTCACTGCACGCTCACCACCCTTCCCGCACGCCCACCGCCCTCCCCGCACGCTCACGGCCTCCCCACATGCTCAGGGCCTCCCCGCACGCTCACGGCGCCCTGCACGCTCACCGCCCTCCCCGCACGCTCACCGCCCTCCCCGCACGCTCACCGCCGTCCCGGCACACTCAGGGCCTCCCTGCACGCTCACGGCGCCCTGCGCCCCCGACCCACCCTTCCCGGCCTCGGAATGGAGCGGCAGGGACAGCAGGAGGCTGAGAGCCGCCGCCCGCCGCTGGCCACCCACCGCCCCGGCTCCTCGGGGAAGGCGCCCCGCGCAGCCCAGCGCCTCCGGGACAGGCTCGGTGCCCCTCTGGGAGGCGGCGAAGCTCGTGGCCTCGGCTCGGAGAACTCGCCCGCCCCCGCCTCACCCCGGGGCCCCTCACCGGGTCCTTGACGAAGAGCTGCAGGCCCAGCCCCTGCAGGCGCCCGTGCAGGTAGGCCGTGACCTCCCGGTGCCGCCGCCAGCTGCTCTCCAGGCCCTGGGGAGAGGCACCGGGTGGTGGGGACCCCTCAAGGCTCCTCAGGCATGGGGGTCCCCGGCTGTGCCCGGCACGCTGCCCCCGGGGCTGCAGAGGAGGTCCACGCCGGCCCCCTCCCTGCCCCGTGGGGGCTCCCTCCGCCGGCCTCCCCAGGACCCCTGGCTCCCAGCCCTGGCCCTGACCAGGCACGTCCCGCGGCCCCCTCTGGGCCTAAAGCTGCCACCTCTGGGGTCCAGCTGCACACGCCCCCGTGAACCCCCTCGGGAGGCCGGCCGCTCTGCCGCGTGGGGTCCCTCGGGTGCCAGAGGCCCGGCTGCGTCCTGCCGGCCAGTGCTGCTGCCGTCGGCTCCCACCCCCACTGCCCCGGGCTCCTGGACACCCGCATCCAGCCGCTCCCACTGGCACCCCCGGGCCCGGCAGGCTGCCTGCCGCAGGCAAGGCCCTGCAGATGCAGAACCCAGCGCTGGCCGGGGGGGAAGTCTGCAGAGGGTGGGGGGTGGCCAGAGCGGCCTGAGGGCCGGGCTCCGGGGGCACTGCCCACTTTGGGAGCCCTGCCCTCACCCACTTGCCAGCCTGGCTTAGCGGGGCGGGGAGGGCGACCTCGTCTTCGCGGGCGGCCCCCCCCCAGCGCGCAGGTGGGCGGCTGGAGCGGGCTGCCCCAGGGCCTCACCTGCTCCACGATCAGGGCCAGGCTCTCCCGCAGGCAGTACAGACCAATCACGGGCGTGGTGTGGTGGTACCTGGAAGGTGGCAGGGGCTGCTCCAGCATTCCTTGGGGGGGGGCCCCTCCCCAGGGCTGGTCAGCATTTGGGATTATGGACACCCAGAGCTGTGAGGGCAGCGGCTCAGAGCCGGGCTGCCCTCCCCCGGTCCCCCTGGTCGGAGCCACTTCCTGCTGCGCCAAGGCACGATCTGTCCCGGGGGCGGCAGAAGGGGCCGCTCGCAGGGAGAGGGTCTCGTAACATGGTGCCCGACGGGCTCGCCCTCGTCTTGTGTGAAGTGGGTAAACCGAGGCCCAGGGCGGCAGGTGTGGCAGGGCCGGCACAGAGTGCCCGGGGGTGAGCTGGGACCTTGGGACGGGCAGCGCCCGTGGAAAGGGCGGGGGCCTGCTGCCAGGTGAGGAACGGGCTGGGGCATTTGGCGCCTGGCCCAGGTAAGTGCCAGGCTTGGGGTGGGCTCGGAGCCCGGTGCCCCCACCCTGCGCCCCTCGCCGCCCGCCCCCGCCCGCACTCACATCCGGGGCTTGTCGTCACAGCCCCAGATGTTGGCCAGCCACTGGAGGTCCAGGTAGAAGGACAGGGGCTTTGTCCTGCGAGAGTAGATCTTGCTCCTGCGGGGAAGAGCCGGGCGGCGTGTCCACACTCCTGCTTCACTCCTCAGCGCCCAGCCCAGGCCTCCCGGGTGACCCCCAACAGCCCAAGAGCCCCAGTCTCCCCCTGCCCACCCAGAATTCCTGATTGCACCCCTGGCCATCTGCAGCCCCCTCCCCAGGCCTGGCCCTGCCTCTGGGTGCCGGGGGCAGTAGGTGGGCGCAGAAGGAGGACGGCGGCCCCTCGCCCCCCCGGGGAGCAGCCCCCGGCTCGCCAGCTGGAGGCTGCGCGGGGTGGGGGGCACTGAGCCCCAGTCCCCGTCGGGTTGCCCGTGCCCTGCCTGCCCCGGACCCCCGTGGAGCCGCCTCTGGAGGCCCCGCCCACCCTCTCCCCCAGCCCACGCCCCCCACTGCACCCGGGCCGCTGGCCGGCTGGGTCTGCACCCTACAGGGCAGCCCACTCGGGGGGCTCTGGGCAGGCAGGGGCCTGGCCCTGGAACGCTCCGCTCCCCGCTCGGCCTGCCCTCCCAGCCCTTCTGGGGCACCCACTTGGCCTTGTCGCTGAAGGAGATGGGCGAGGCGCCCGGAGGGCTGTTGAGGACCTTCTGGGCTCCCGAGTACAGGATGTCGATGCCTGCGGGCAGAGGGGGCCACGCTCAGCGGGCAGCTGGGCCACAGGGCAGCCCAGGGCCCCTGGCGGCTGGAAGCCGGGGTGGGGGCGGGAAGGGGAGCGAGTCCTGGGCTCGAATCTCACTTCTGCTACGTCAGGCCCTGAGCTTCTTAGCCCGGCTTCTCCCTCGGCCCAGCTTCTCCCTCGGCCCGGCTTCTCCCTCGGCCCGGCTTCTCCCTCGGCCCAGCTTCTCCCTCGGCCCAGCTTCTCCCTCGGCCCGGCTTCTCCCTCCACCAAGCGGCGTGGCCCAGCTGGGGCAGGGGCAGCGTGTGCACCCCAGGAGCCGCTCCAGCGCCCCCCCAGCACCACGTCCCCCTGCGTCCCCTCCCCAGGCCCTTCCCTGGAGAGAGCCTAGGACTCTGTCCCCTCACTGCCTCGGGGCCCCTCGTCAGGAAGGGCTCTGCAGAAATGAGAGGCCCGGGGGGTGGGCGAGGTGGGCGGGCTTTCCTAGAGGGGTGGGGGCACGGGAGCTCGCCAGCCTGGCTGCAGGTCTCTGCAAGGCCGTCCTGAAGGCGGCACTCACTGCTGGGCACCCGCTGGTGGGGAGCCGTCAGTGGCCCAGCCGGGAACAGCGGCCTGCCGAGGGGCCTCTGGCCCCTGCCCACCCACCCCGCCCCTGTGGGGCCCGCGCTCCTCCCCAGTGCCGGCCTGGGGCTGGCTGCTCCCCCCAGCTGGCCTCTGGGCCCCAGGCGCCCTGTGCGGACCCCCGGCCTGACTGCCCGGGGCGCTGTGGGTTGGTAGAGCGGCCCGGCGTGGCCCTGCTCCAGGTGTGGCCGAGGGGCCTGCTGGGCACCGTCACAGCAGCGCCGACCAGGTGAGTGGGCACAGGGGCACCTCACCTTGCTGGTCCATGTAGAGGGGGACCCCTCCCAGAGACGCCACGGAATCCACCAGGAGCAGACACTTGTACCTGGGTAGGGGTTGGGGGCAGCAGAGTGAGGTGGGGGAGCCCTCGAGGGCCCGACTGCCTGACCTTGGCTCGGTTTCTAGAGGGGCCAGGAGAGCCTCTGAAAGGCAGGTGACGAAGCAGGGCAAAGTTCCACCTCCCAGGTGCTGCCTGCTCCTGAGCTCCGTCAGGGTTCCCTAGGACCCTCAGCTCTTTCTCTCCCCAGCCTGTGCGTGCAGAGCCAGAGCTGGCTGCGGGGCTGAGTGGACGTCAGTGCAGCGGCCTGGGTGGCCCAGACCTGCTCAGCCCAGGGCCCGAAGGGGACAGAGTCCAGAGGTGGCTGAACAGCGGCCCCAAAGATGCCCCGCCCCCCCTTCCTGTCTCCCGGGAGCAGGGGCAGACAAGGGCCCCTGGGTAGGGGTGGGGGCACTTTGGATGGGTTGGCATCGTGGCTCGGGCTCGTCCACTTGCTGGCCCCCGGTGGCCGACCCCCGCAGGGAACGGTGGCCCTGCTGGGCACCCCCTGGGGGCCAGTCCCTGTCCTTCAGCAAAGCTCTCAGGCCCCCAAGTCCACCCTGTGCATCCCATGCAGGGTGGGGGCTAAAGGGGGGCAGGTGCGGGCCGGGGCTCAGCAACCCCCAAGCCTCGGGAACTGGGCGGCAGGGGGGAAGGCCCCGGGGTCTCTGCAGATGCCAGGGGCCATCCAACTCCGCCCCGGGCAAGGGGGAGCCCCGAGGGGCCCCACCGAGCAGGTCAGGAAGGGGTGGGGCAGGCGGGGCCAGCGGCTTGGAGCGCGGCTACACCCCGGCCCCGCGGCGCACGCTCACCGGTGGCAGAGCTCCCCGAAGCCGTCGAGGGGCTGCAGGACCCCGCTGGACGACTCGCCGTGGGTCAGGAAGAGTAGCGCCGGCTTGTGCTGGGCCAGGGCCTGGGCAGGAGGGGCAGCCTGAGCCCCACCCGGGTCTGTGGGTGCGGCGGGGGCTGTGCCTGGAGACCCAGGGCGCCGCCCCAGCCCCTGCCCGGCGGCCCGACGGGGAGTCGGCGTATCCGCCTCTGGTGGCGAGAGGCCGGCCGAGAACGCGTCTTCCGGGCCGGGTGGGGTCCACCTCGCTCCCCGGGGGTCGGACACCCCGAGTGTCAGGGACGAGCCCTGCAGCCCCCCAATCTCCTGCCCACAGCACAGGGTCCTGACTCGGTTTCCCTATGGGCCTCCCGCCAGCTCACAAGTGGCCAAGGCAGGCTTCCCCGCCCCGTGTCAGCCTGCCCTGCCCTGGCCCCCTGCCCCCGGCCCCCTGCTCCCCGCCCCCTGCTCCCCGCCCCCCGCCCTACCTCCTCCACTTCCTGCAGCGTGTAGTGGCCTCCAGGGTCCTTGACCATCCGGTGCACGTGGGCTCCTGGGGCAGGCGGGGTGGGTGGTGAGGGGCTGCTCCCGAGCAGGGGGCCCCGTGTCCTGGGGCGCAGACCCCCCTCCACCACCAGGCCGGCGGGAAGAGGAAAGGGGGGGCCTGCTTGTCGTGGGAGAGGAGCCCCTGCCCCTGGCCTTGGGGCCGAGGCCTGGACAAGGGTGTCGGGCTCAGCTGAACTGTGGCCCCCGGCCCACCTCCCCTGAGCCCTGAGCACTGCCCCCGCCCTGGGCTCCTGAGGGGTCGGGCCTGCCTCGGATTCACTGCAGCCCCTCACCCCGCCGCGGCCACGGATGTTTGACAAGTGACCAAATGACCAAGTGAAAGAGCGAATGAGCCCGTTTGGGGCTGGGGCTCTGGGAGGGCAGCCTTGTCCCAGCCCCTCCCGAGTGTTAGGAGAGGAGCCCCAGAGCCCCCAGCCTCAGGGAGGGGCTGCCGGGGGGGTGGTGGGAGCAGGGGGCTCCCCCAGGTCGCCCACCAGCGGAGGCAGGCCCTCTGGAGCCCTCGTGCGCCCGCCGGGCCCCTGCCCTCTGCCCGGCCTCCCTGTGGACTGACGTGGCCGGGGAGGGGGTCGGGCCGCCGGGGTTGTCCATTAACCAGAACACCGTGAGTGCCCGCGTGGGGGCCGGCCAGGCAGGGCCCCCCGGAGCGCGGATGACACCTGAACCAAGGCTGCCGCCAATCATTAAACCCAGTGGACGCGCCTGCCCCTCGGGTTTTCTCTCTAAATATTTTACTCTGAAGGCGAAACGATGCAGGGGTTCCCGAAAAAGGGCTACCGCTGAGATTTGGGGTGGGGGTCTGACAAGGGCACCCGAGAGCTCCAGGGCTCTTGAGGCTGCCCCATGGGGCCCTCTGCCGCGGCCCGGAAGCTTCCGTCCCCAAGCCCGGGACACCAGGGCAGCTGGGCCCACGGCATTCCCAGCACCTCCCGAGCTGCCCGTCCAGCCAGCACCCCGACCCCCTCCTGGAGCGGCAGCAGGCTGTGGGGAGGTTGAGGCACAAAGGCCGTGTGCCCTCCCGGGGTGGGGGGGGGGCAGAGGCGGGGCCCCCGGGGGTCCCGGGAACGGCTGGCGCTAGGGGCTGCCCTCCTGCCCTTACCCATGCGCTCCCCGATCTCGGCCGCCCGCAGTCCCCACATGCCGTTCGTCCCGACCAGGAAGGCGTCGCCCGGCTCCAGGGCGTTGACGAGGGCGGCCTCCATGGCGCAGTGTCCCGAGCCGCTGACGGCCAGCGTGAGCGGGTTTGTTGTTTGGAACACGTACTGGATGCCTTGCTTGATCTCATCCATGATCTGGGGACGCGGGGTGGACGGTCAGGCCCACGCCCCTGCGGCTCCCGGGGCGGGGGGTGTGGGCGGGGGTCCGCGCGGCGCTGGCCCACCTTGTACATCTCCCTGTGCGTGTGGCTGATCATCTGCAGCCCGCCGGCCGCCTGCACGCGCGGGGCCAGGTTGGAGGGGCCCGGCCCCAGCAGCAGATGGTCGGGGACCGAGAGGGGCCTGCGCAGCGCCTCGGGGGGCGGCACCGGCAGCCGGTGGGAGGCCATGGTCCGCACCCAGCCCGCCGCTCGGGGCCCCAGAGCCGCGCCGCCCGCGCCCAGTGCCCGGAGCATTTCCCAGCAGGCCCAGCGCCGGACGGACGTCCACGGGCGTCCCGCTGCCCCCGCTGCCCTTGGCGGGAGGTGTCGTCACTGACCCCTTGAGCCCGGCCCGGCAGCAGGGCGTTGAACCCTGCGGGAGGAGGCGCCTCCAGAGCCTGTCGATGAGAACAGAGCTGTCCCCTCCCCTGTCCCCTGCCCTGGACGCCCCGTCCCGCTTAGCTCAGCGGACAGCAGAGAGCACCTTAAAGGGCCCGAGAGCACAGCTTTTCGGCTGGCAGGACACGGTGTTTCGTTGGCAACGACTGGGCGCCGCTGTGGAGTGAAAGCAGGTGCAAACGGCGGTCAAGCTCAGCTGAAACCGTCCACGCAAACAAGGCGGGGCATGGGGACTGCCCTGGCTTAGCCGACGGCAAGGCTCCACGGAGAGGCACATGCGCACACGCGCGTGCACACGCCCCGAGGCCTCCGCCTTGTCTTCCTGGTAATGAGCTTTTCCTCTGCCTGGGTGAGCAACCGCCGACACGCTTGGGGACTTTCCTACTCCCCGTGACGCCGGGATGGAGAGGACGCGCCACCCAGACTCCTTCCCGAGAGGGAGCCGGACCCCGCGGCGGGGTCTGGGAAGCCAGGAGAGCCGCGCCGGCTGCGCAGCCCGCACTGAGGGGCTCGCGCAGGCTCCTCGCTGCGCCCCGAGGGGGCGGGCGGCCCGGGCAGCCCCGCTCCTGTTCTCCGAGGCTCGTCGGGGCGTGTCGGTGGCGCCGACGCCCTTTCAGGGGGCTGGGCCTTCACCCACGTGCGCGGAGGGCCAGGGTTTCGCAGGGGACAGCTCGGCAGGAGTCCCCAGGGCCAAGAGGGCAGCGCTGCCCTGGACGGCTCCTGACCATCCCCAGGGGGACAGGGACCCTGCGAGCCCGCCACGCCGGGTGGTTGGGGCCCCGCTCTTGGGGGCCCTCCCGCCGGCTGGAAAGGGGGCGGCCAGGATTCAGCGCAGGCCGCTGTCTCCCTCCTGTCCCCCACCCTGCTCACCAGTGAGCATGCCCCCCCCCGGGTGCCCCTCAGGACAGAGCTGGGCACCCAGGGACCAGGGCAGGGACGCGGCCGACTCTGAGGTCTGGGGGAGGCAGGCAAGGTGCAACTCCACGACCTAGGGGCGGGCCCATCAGGGCCCCCTCAGTGGGCACAGAGGAGGCCCCTGGAGCCTCCCCGCCCCCTTCCTTTCCCCTCCCTCCCCCCTCCGCCATGGCAGGCCGAGGGGCAGTGGGCGTTTGCAGGACCTGGAGCGGGTGGGGAGGCCCAAGGGGGTGCCCAGGGGTGCACTGTGTGAGGGAGAGCAGAGTCGGGGTACAGGGTGCCCCAGCCCTGCAGGTGCCGCCAGGGGCTCTGGGGCTGGCCCCCTCCCCATGGCAGGCTGAGGGGCAGGGCCGTCCCTGCAGCCCCTGCAGCAACGCCCTGGCGCTACCCCCATCCTCTGTGGCCCCATCCCCTGCCCTCCATGGCTGAGCCCCCGGCTGGGTGACAGCCTGCTCTGGGAGTCCTCCTGCCAGCTGGGAGCGGACAGCCCAGCTCCGGGGGCTCGAGCCGCTCCCCACCCCCGCCTCAGCTCCACCCCTGCCCGGACCCTGGCTCCTTCTCCCAACGGCTACTTGGCCCATCCTCCCCCCCACCTGGGTGGGGACCCCACTTCCACAGCAGGACCCCAGACTCGCCTGGTACCTCCCGCCTTCCCCCTGGCCAGCGTCCAAATGCCAAAATGTCCAAGGCCACGTGCCTGCCGCCTTCGGGCCTGCGCCTTTGCTCGAGGCCCCTCTGCCTGGCACACGGGGGGCCCTTGGTGCTCAGCGCCCCTCCCTCCTCTCTCAGGACTCTGGCCTGGCCGCCCACCCCAGGGGTGGCCCAAGGGTCCCCGGGCGCTGCCCCTGCCGCCCAGCAGCCGCTCTGGGTGCCCCGTGCCACGGGGCTCTCGCAGTCCACGTACCCCGCTCCAAGCAGGACCCGCTCCTGCAGCTCCGAGTGCCGGGTGCCAGCACGTGGCCACCAGGCCCGGGCAGGCAGAGGTGTGTGGGCAGGGGTGGCTTTGAGCCTGAGCGGGCAGGTGTTGCTGCCCTGTCCTGTGCTGATGTCACAGCGAGAGGTGTTGCTCCAGACCGGACACCGATTGGGAGCTGCTGACGACAGCAAATTGCAGGACACTTAACTGACCTCTGCCCCCTGGAGTCCTGGAGCCAAGGGCCACCCGGCAGGTGGGCCGGGCAGCGGCAGCCACGGTGGAGGCACCTGCCGCCCGTCACCACGCACAAGTGGGCGCTCTGGGGGGGCCCGCCCGCCTTGCTGGGGTTCTGGGGTGACCTGGGCCAGCGGCATGGGGCCGCCCCGCTCTGGCTCGCCCCCCAGCACCTCTGCCTCCTGCGGCCCCTGTGAGCCCGTCTCAGCTTGCGGGCTGGAGCCGTGGAGCTGGCGGGGGGCCACGTGCCCAGCCGAGCCGTGGACGTCCGGGCTATCTTTGTGGCTGAACGTCCAGCTTTTGAAAACCAGGAGTCCATGGACTTGCCGGGTCCAGGGGAGGGAGGGGACCGGCCGGGGCCCACAGCCTCGGCTGGGGTGCAGGACCGCTCCCCTGGGTGCCGGTGGGCTCGGGAGGCAGGACGGGGTGTGCGTTGGGGGGGGGCAGGTGGAGGCCGTGGCCCTGCGGCCCCGATGGCGCCCACTTCTGGGTGTTTGACTTGGCGGAGGAACGAGGTGTCAAAAGGCCGATGTTCCCGACACCATCTGCTAAACAACCCGCCCCCCAGGGGTCAGAGCTTCCCTGGGGCGAAGGCCTGTGCGTCGGGACACCCACATCTAAGGGGGGCGTGCTGGGGGAGGTGGGGCCGGCCGCAGGCGCACGTCCCGCTCTGCCCAGCAGAGGTGCTGGGGCCAGCAGGAGGGGCTTCCCCGGACCCCCCACTTCCCCCAGACCCCCTGCCTCCCCCAGAAACCACGCCTTCCCCCGACCCCCACAGCCACCCAGCCCCTCACACCTCTACCCCCCCACCTCCCCCAGGCCTGAACCCGAGCCCTCCCTGAGCAGGGGGCTCCTGGCCACGCTTCCCTGGCTCTCAGGGACCCTGCCCCACCCCCCACACCTCCGTGGAGCTGGGACCCCAGCTTGGATCTACTGAGGGTGTAGCTCTCATATTCCTGGCATCAGACTTGAAATACTGCCATTAGCCAAGCAGAAGCTTGGTCAGGCTGGCCTGGGGCACCCCCACACCCCCAAGCAAGGACAGCGGTCATTGCGTTTTCCATCGCGGATCTCAGCAAGGACGGCTGCTGTCTTCCGCAGCGATCGAACAAGAAGATCTGGGTTTTACCTCGAGCGGGAGCTGATACATTTAACCCGAGCCTGAAGAGTGTCCCTCCCGTGCCCGCAGCGCCCCTCACGCTTCCCCGAGGCCCCCAGGGGCTCCAACTAGGAATCGGGGAGCCGAGAGGGCCCTCCCGGGAGTGGGTCCTGGCACCCGGGTTCCTGGGCCGAAGCCAGTGGTGCCGGGGAGACGGGTGCCTTCTGCTCAGGCATTCGGGGTTACTGGTCAGCTCCCTGCCTAGACCCTGGCCGCGAGCTGCCCGTCCACGCTGGTTGGCCCCCGGGGTCCTCGGCCCCGCTGCCTCCTCCAGGGCCCCCGCTTCCTTCTGGGGCTGCCCCAGTAGTCAGCCAGCGTCTTTCACCCTCTCTCACACTCTCCACTCTCACGCCTCCCAGGAGTTTTGAGGTTTGAGTCTGAAGGCCCCAACGTGGAAGCGATTATTTGGCTGAGCCACGCAGTCCCAGTTCCAACCAGGGCAGGCACGGGCAGCTCTTGTGGCCGTCCCAGCCAAGGTCGCGGCGCCGAGCGGACGCCCAGGGATGCGGGGCACCCCTGCCCCTTTCTGGGGTCCTGACATGCCCAGCCTCACGGAGACAGAGCCCAGCTGGGACAGGAAGCGCTCGGGAGCACCTCCCTGCCGCGCAGGTCCCCGCGTCCACCCAGCCTTCTGTGTCTGGCCCTCGGCGAGGTCCCCCAAGCCCAGTTAGCGTTGGGGCGCCGGGCGTGGGCGCCATCCGAGGGGGGAGACCTGAGCGGGTCCAGGGCCCACAGCTTCCTCGGCCTGGGGTGGGGTGGCACTGCCGCCCTGGCCTGCTTCTCGGGGCTCCCACGAGGGTCCCCGACGCAGCCTTGGGGAGACGCCCTGCAATCGCCCGGCAGCCCGTGCTGAGACCAGCTCAACAGTGGGTGCGCACGAAGGGAAGGCAAGGCAGAACAGAAGAGATAAAAAGACAGAAAGAAAGACACAAGAGGAACAAAGGTGGGACCAGGGGACTGGCAGCTTCTGAACTGAGACTCAACCCTAGTTTCCACATCGTATTTATTTAGGAACCAACAAGCAGCTGTTTGTTATTTACTGTAATAAGGGACAGGTGCAACATAATAAGGTACAGGTCATACAAAACTCAAATGCCTCCTCATGCAAACATTTTTTTGTGCTGACCGGACAGTGTTCCATTTAGCCAAGCGCCGGTGTTCCTA
Source organism: Dasypus novemcinctus (assembly GCF_030445035.2). Classification (NCBI taxonomy): domain Eukaryota; kingdom Metazoa; phylum Chordata; class Mammalia; order Cingulata; family Dasypodidae; genus Dasypus; species Dasypus novemcinctus. The sequence goes on from NC_080679.1 coordinate 1,703,517, forward strand.
AGCCCACGCTTTTTGTCTGCGTTACGGAAACGTTTCAACTTCAAATAACGTTCCTTAGTGTTTTCCCATAACAAACCCGGGCACCCGCACGACAGCGGAAGCCCTGGGGTCGTGTTGCTCTCGGGACTGTTCCCAGGAAAAGGGCTCCCAGCCACTTTCCAGAGGGGATTTTTAATGATGAAAGTGCGATGAGCTCACGTCAGGTTATTTTGAAAGAGATCAAAATCAAGTTAATAAAACGAGAAGCCTAGAAACCCTCTGTTGACCTCAGGCTGGTCTCACCGGGAGGCAGCTCTTTCCTGGCTCAGAGTCCCTGAGCGCGTCACTAGGTAGCCCTGATGGGGTGGAGTCGACCCGGGGGCACTCCTGTTCCCGGGGGAAGAGAAAATAAGAACAGATCGGTGCCCCCCCACCATCGGCCAGCGGAGGACTCACCACCCTCCACCGCGATTTTAAAAAGTGGGCACAAAAAAACCAATTTCTACGCCCTTCAGTGGAATTCAAAGAGGCCCAGCTCGCTGCGCACGCTCACGGCGCGTGTTCGCGCACACCTGCCTCTGCGGAGGGGGCTGCAGTGTCCCTCGACCCGGCCCCTCTGCGCACCCCCGGCCTCAGCGCGGCAGGTGTGGGGCAGGCGCTGCCGGGCCTAGTGTATGCGCAGGAGGCGCAGAGACGCCAGCCCCGAGAGGGGCTCCCGAGGCCGCGCCTGGGAACGCACACGGGGCACAGGAGCGGGAGCCCTCGGCCCTCCTGACTCTGACCTCGAAAGGAGAGCATCTCCTGGAATCTCTGCGCGGAGTGGGCAGAGCACGCCGCTGTCTCCACACCCGCACGGCCACTTGGTTGGCCATAAAACAACGGGGCCGCGGGTGTGTCTCTCTGGTCTACATTCTGTCTGAAAACGACGTTTTTTACTAAACGACAGAGCCAAACCTCTGGAGTAAAGACCTACTACATAAAAAGAAAAAACCATTTGCCGAGGGTTGGGCGACGCGGCGGCAGAGCTGACGGATTCGCGTCGCAGGCCTTGCGTCCGGCAGCGTCTCAGTGGAGCACAGCTTCCGCGGGGACGCGGAGCCGGTCGCTCTAAGGTGAAGGTCCCTGGAAAGGAGGTGGGTGGGCGCTGGGGGCCGCGGTCAGGAGCCAGGAACGCCCCGGCGGCCGAGCGCGACTCTGCGGGCTCACGTCCAACCTGACTCACGTAGAGCCTGGAGACGTCCAAACGGGCTTGGGCCGCGCTCAGCGGGTCCCCCACGCGCCCCTAGAGCTTATGGGGGTTTCTAGACGCCCCCTCGCTCGGAGCTCTGCACTCTCGTCCAGGACCCGACGGCCGTCAGCAGGCTGGGGCCACACCGCAAGGAGACCGCCGGAGGCCGGGCTCCCCTACCAGTCAAGCCCATCCGAAAATCCGTCCATCGGTGGTCGACCAATAAACCGAGGGGCCGCCACTTGCTTTGTCTTCAGGGTCTGGACAGCTTTCAGGCCGAAGCCACGTCTGGGCCGAGATCCAAAACGGGAGCGGGTTTAATCTGGGCAGAAGGCAGGCTGGGCCAAAGGGACAGGCCAGTGGGCAGGGAGTGACAAGGCTTCGGGGTGACGAGGGCACGGCCCTTGGGGCGACGGGCCCAGGAGCTCGGCTCTGCCGTGGGGCCAGGCTGTTCTGGAGCCTTCTGTGGGAATTTTGACTCCGCTCTCATTTCCGATTGCTTTCCTCCTCTCCCCAGGGGGAGGCGGTGGAGGGAGGCTGAGGCAGCAGCTCTGCCCTGGCTCACCGGCCGCTCGCACGCCCAGGGCTGACCACCCAGGGCCCCTGCAGGATGGGGCGCAGGGCACCCAGCACCCCTCGAGGGGAGGTGGTGGGAAGCAAACCGGCAGAGCGTGCAGAAGGCTCTGGAACCCTGGGCGCTCAGCGCACGTGCAGGTGGGCGGTCCCTTAGGGAGGGGCCTGGGCTCTGAGGCCCCACCCGGTCCTGGCAGGACTGCCCGGGCCAGCAGGAGGACCCCGGGGCGGCTCCCATTTGCCCACCTCACCGCCAGGGGCAGCGGAGCCGCCCAGCCCGAGGGCGAGTCCTGCCGGGCATCCTTGGCGCACGGTGGCGGGTGCCACGAGTTCAATAAATACTGCCGCCCCCAACCACGTCTCAAGCCCCTGGCACCCCAAGACGTTCCAGTCCTGGGACGGCGGCGCCCCCAGGCCCTGCGTCCCTGGCCCCCGGGGGCGGCCTCCGCGCCTGTGGAAATGCTGACCCACCTCCCCTGCTGCGGCCCCCTCCCCAGTCTTGTTCCCTCCTGGCCTTCGCTCCCAGGCAACCCCGTAAGGGGCCTGGAGGGTGCAGGTTCCCGACGGCGAGGCGTGCCTGGCCGCCAGCCCTTCTCCTAGCAGGCTGGGGAAGGGTCCAGGGCCTGCCCCCCCCAGCCGGCGCCCAGGCACGGTCTGTGCCCAGCGGCCCAGGGGTCATCTGTCCTCAGCCCAATACTGACTGCGCCCAGGCTCCCTTGTGCCCACGTCCCTGCGAGACCCTGCGGCCTCTGGCCCAGGCGCAGCCACCCGAGGCCGCTGGCACAGTGACGCCGTGGGAGCCGCGGGGGCCGGGGATGGCGAGGCTCGGGGCGGCGGGCCTGGGGCAGAGGTCCCCGACTGCAGAGCCTGTGCTCAGCCCAGAGGAGTCGGGGCCAGCCTGCCCCAGAGACACCCGCTTCCCTCCAGCGCAGCCTCCTGGGTCTTCTGGACGGAAGCGACGCAGGAGGCGGCGTGGTGGGGGGCACGAGGGAAAGAGGCTGGGCTGCACCCCAGCCCCACTGCCTGGAGAGCTGGTGGCAGCTTCTCCACGACTGCGCGGTGGAGGCAGGTCAGCACCCTGGAGGACCGCGCGTGCCTGGCCCTGCCGGGCAGCCCGGGGCGCAGCGGGAAGAGCTGTGAAGAAGCGTCCAGTTCAGCCCAGGGGGCACCCCGAACTGTGGCCGACCTCAGATGCTGCTGGAGGTCTTTTTTATTTTATTTTTATTTTGGGGGGGTCTCGTTTTGTTTTGGCTGCATCGTTGAGGGTGTCAGGGTCCTTGTGAGCCCGGCGCTTGCCACGCCCTTCGTGGAGCTCTGGAAGGCAGTGGGGGGGATTGGATGGTGAATTTCCCAGGAAGGGGAGTTGGGGGGCAGCGGGGCAGGGGGGCCGAGGACTGTGACCGCCTTGGACACACCTCAGCCCTTACAGCTCCTGACTCGGCCGACCCTCGCACCCCCTCGAGGAATGCCTGCTATGATCCCCAGTGTTCAAGTGGGGAAACCGAGGCACGGAGCAGGGGAGGGGCTTACCACAGGCTACTGCCTGTCGACGGCAGAGCCTGGAAAGAGGGGGTAGGGGAGGCAGGCTGAGCCGGCTGGAGACTGGTCCCTGGAAACCGGGCTTCCCCGCGGGCCCCGCTGGGCTCAGCGGCGACTTGGGGCTCCCTGCCCACGACGGCCACCCCGAGAAGAGCTGCTTTGCCACCAGGGCCAGGGCCCCGGGCACCTCATCCTCGGGAAGGGGGTCCCCCAGGAGGACCACTGCCTCGTCTCTGCGGCTCCTGAGAGACCGTCGGGGCTCCCGCTTCCCTGTGCACCGGCGGCTCCTAACCCACACGCTCTAGATCCCGGCTCTCCCGGCCCCTCTGCCCAGACGGGGCCCTCGCCTCCCGCCGGGCGCTCTCCTCGGCCAGGCCCCCCCCGAGCCGCGCTCCTCCAGCTCCCCCAGGTGCCCTGGCACCCTGCCCCGGGCCCCACTCGGCCGTGCCCCCGGGCCTCCCGCCCCGGGTGCCCTCGCCCTCCTCCACCCCACCCCACGTCTCCAGCCCGGGCCCCGCGCCCTGAGTCTGCTCTGGGTTTTCAGGGGCCAGGGTCCCAGCTGGCAGCCACAGGCGCCACTGCACCGGAGGCCAGAATCGCAGGTGTCCGCTCGCAGCCCGGCACCTGAGGTCACGCTCTCTCCAGTAAGAGCTTTCCTAACCGCAAGCTCCTTGGCTTCACACACGAACGCCTGAAAAGAAATCGATCCCGGATCCCTTCTCTCCAAGGTCAACCCCTCTTCTGCCAAGATCTAAGAAGAGGTTTCATTTCAGCCCCTTCTGCAGCCAGTTCTGCTTTTGTGCTGTCGTCTTCTGGCCTCTCGCCCAAGCCGAGGCCTCCGTGCTCTGCACTTGGCTGGGCTGAAGCGGAACTTGAGACCCGTCTTTGCAGCTTTAGAGGCAAGGGACCCTCAGGGAATGAGGCCTCTAGAAGTTTCCTCAGTTTACAGGTGGGGAAACTGAGGCCCCCCAAGGAGGTGCCCTATCCAGAGCCACATAGCTAGTGGCAGGGAGAGCTGGGAGAGGGACTTGGACATTGCTCCAGGTGTGACCCCAGGTGTGAGATGTGACCCCAGGTGTGATGCCAGGTGTATCTCAGGTGTGACTCCAGGTGTGACCTCAGGTGTGACCCCTGGTGTGGCCCCAGGTGTGATGCCAGGTGTGACTGCAGGTGTGATGCCAGGTGTGAATCCAGGTGTGCCCCAGGTGTGACACCAGGTGTGACCCCAGGTGTGAGGTGTAACCCGAGGTGTGATGCCAGGTGTATCTCAGGTGTGACTCCAGGTGTGACCTCAGGTGTGACCCAAGGTGTGACCTCAGGTGAGATGCCAGATGTGAATCCAGGTGTGAGCGCTGGTGTGACCCCAGGTGTGATGCCAGGTTTGACCCCAGGTGTGAATCCAGGTGTGACCCCAGGTGAGATGCCAGGTGTGACCCCCAGGTGTGAATCCAGGTGTGCCCCAGGTGTGACCTCAGGTGTGCCCCAGGTGTGACACCAGGTATAACCCCAGGTGCGCCCCCATGTGTGACCCCAGGTGTGATGCCAGGTCTGACCCCAGGCGTGACCCCAGGTACACCCCTCCTGACCAGGGCTGGGAGCAGCCAGCGAAGGCACAGGAAAGTCACCCGCAGGTGTCTTGCTGCCAGGAGTGGGATCCGGAGCAAAGGTGGGGGGAAAAGGGGGGCGGTGCAGGGGGGAGGGCCGCCTCTCCTCCCAGGGAGGGCGTGTTCAGTAGCCCCCACCCCGCCTGCCTAGGCAGCTGCCCAGAACCGCCCACGCGGGCCAGAGCCAGGGCACACGGCCCTCGCCGGGAGAAGCTCGCGGAGCCCACCCCAGCCTCAGAGGAGCCGGCGGAGGCTCGGGCAGGGGCGCGTGCTGCCCACCCTTACCTCCCTCCAGGGTGCTGTGGGGGTCTGCGGAGACCTGCGGATTGGTGCCGTGGGGCACACACTCCCTGAGCGCCGGGTGGGCCGGGCGCGCACAGGACCCCCTCCAGCCTGCCGACGCGGCAGATGCCAACAGTGCCAGGGCTGCTGTGCAGGGGCCGCCCTCGCCGCTCGGCCCGGGGTCTAAGCACGCACCGCGGGGCCCTCAGCCCAGGGCCCTGGCACCCACTGCATGGGGGGCTGCCTCGGGGGACCTCACCGCTGTGTCCGTCTCCCGCTAAAGCAGCACGCTGCAGGGGTTGGCGTACACAGGGGGGACGAAGGGACCCGTGCTTGGAGGCAGGGCGAGGCTCTCCCCCGAGGACGGGCCTTTGGGGCTGGTGGCTGGCGACCTGGTCCCTGCCCTCCTGTCGCATGGCCGTGTGTGTGGCGGTCTCCACCCCCCGCCCCCCCCCCCCCGCTTCGCCTCACAGGCTGCTGAGGGACTCCAGGGGCGCGATAGAGGCCGCACCCCAGCCTCTCAACGGTGGGTCCAGGCCCAGCAGGACGCGGGACGGGACCCAGGGCAGGTCCCCCGGGGTCCCACACAGCCCCCCACAGTGGTCCAGCCTGGCCTGCAGCCGCCAGGCAGTCCTGGGTCCCGCCAGCGGGGTGCCTGCGGTGCGCCCGGGCCACGTCCCAGCCGGCCACGTGGGCAGGCCTCCTGAGCCCCTCTCAGCCATGCCGGGGGGCCACCGCGCACACCGCCGCCCCTCGTGCGGCATCTGCAGAGGCAAGAGGGACCTGCGGCCCCGAGGACCCGCGGCCGGGCAGAGAACGAGGCCAGGGCAGCCGAGAGGGTCAAGTGGCGCGAGCGAGCGGCCACCAACGGGCACCCCCCCGCCCCGCCAGCCCCTCCTCCACCAGCCTGGCAGCCCCTGAGGTGGGGGCAGTGCCAGGCCAGCGGGGTGCTGCTCTTCCAGCAGCCGGAAGGGGCGAGGGTGCTGAGGGGAGGCCCCCAACTGGTGCCCACTGGGGGGGAGGGCCCGAGGCTGGTGCACCCTCAGGGTGGGGGAGGCCCCGAGGCTGGCGCCCACTGTGGGGGGGAACTGGCGCACCCCCGGGGAAGCTGCCATCCCCGTCACCACTGCCCCTGCGCTTCCAGCCCCGGTGTGGCCCTCCCTCACCAGGGCGCCCCTCTGGGTCTGGCTGGGGGGTCCCCGCGGGTGCCACAATCCCAAGGAAGGGATAATGCTTGTAGAGAGCATCAGGGCTGCCAGTGCCCTGCCCCTGCTCCCCCTCCTCCCCCTGCTTCCCCTGCTCCTCCTCCCTCTGCTCTCCCTGCCCCTGCTCTCCCTCCTCCCCCTGCTCTCCCTCCTCCCCCTGCTCTCCCTCTTCCCCCTGCTCTCCCTGCTCCTGCTCTCCCTGCTCTCCCTGCTCCCCCTGCTCCTGCTCTCCCTGCTCCTGCCCTCCCTCCTCCCCCTGCTCTCCCTCCTCCCCCTGCTCTCCCTCCTCCCCCTGCTCTCCCTCTTCCCCCTGCTCTCCCTGCTCCTGCTCTCCCTGCTCTCCCTGCTCCCCCTGCTCCTGCTCTCCCTGCTCCTGCCCTCCCTCCTCCCCCTGCTCTCCCTCCTCCCCCTGCTCTCCCTCCTCCCCCTGCTCCCCCTGCTCTCCCTCCTCCCCCTGCTCTCCCTCCTCCCCCTGCTCCCCCTGCTCCTGCTCTCCCTCCTCCCCCTGCTCTCCCTCCTCCCCCTGCTCCCCCTCCTCTCCCTCCTCCCCCTCCTCCCCCTGCTCCTGCTCCCCCTGCTCTCCCTCCTCCCCCTGCTCTCCCTGCTCCTCCTCTCCCTGCTCCTGCTCTCCCTGCTCCTCCTCTCCCTGCTCTTGCTCTCCCTGCTCTCCCTGTTCCTGCCCTCCCTCCTCCCCCTGCTCTCCCTCCTCCCCCTGCTCTCCCTCCTCCCCCTGCTCCCCCTGCTCCTGCTCTCCCTCCTCCCCCTGCTCTCCCTCCTCCCCCTGCTCCCCCTGCTCCTGCTCTCCCTGCTCCTGCTCCCCCTGCTGTCCCTCCTCCCCCTGCTCCCCCTGCTCCTGCTCTCCCTGCTCTCCCTGCTCCTGCTCTCCCTCCTCCCCCTGCTCTCCCTCCTCCCCCTGCTCCCCCTGCTCTCCCTGCTCCTGCTCCCCCTGCTCTCCCTCCTCCCCCTGCTCCCCCTGCTCCTGCTCTCCCTGCTCTCCCTGCTCCTGCTCTCCCTCCTCCCCCTGCTCTCCCTCCTCCCCCTGCTCCCCCTGCTCCCTGCCTCCTGCTCCCTCCACGGGGATAACCAGGAGGACAGCTTCCCAGCAGTCACGCATCCAGCAGATGCGGAGGCTGCGCTCTGGGCCTGGCGGTGGCCCAGCCTCCCAGCACTGGCGGGGGCTCAGCTGAGGGCGCAGCCCCAGCACCAGGAGGCCCCAGCGCCACGCTGCGCCCCCCACCCTCAGAGGGTCCTGAGTTGCCGACCTCAAGGGATTGGGGGCCGGATTAGCCCGGCAGCGGCCGGTTCCCGCTGGGTGCGGCCCGGGGCCGCTCAGCTTCTCCCGGAGCAGCCCTGGTGGGTGCCCGGCTGGGAGCTCTAGGTCTGCTCGCCTCGTCCTCACGTCCCCGCAGGCACCTGAGAGCCAAGCGGGGTCCCCGGGCCAGGCGCCCGCGCTCCCGGCTTTGAGAAGCCAGCCCTGGGCAAGACAGGGCTTTGGCCCCTACGACGGCGTCACGGGTGAGCGGGGACCCAGAGAAACGACGCACGTGATCTCACAGAGACACCCCGCCTGGGGAGAGGGTCCCAGCAACGCCGAAGTCCCGTGTTCTGGAAGGATCCCGAGGGCTCCACCAGCTCATCAGGCCTGCGCGTTCTTGACCGGTAACGGGAGCAACTGCCGGGCGTCGGCCTGGCTGCCCGCCCCGGGACACCCGCGCCGCGCTGGGCCTGCCGGGGGCGCCGGCCTGGGCGCTGCGAGGAGGGAGGCACCTCCCCGCCGGGGAAGGGCGCAAGCGCGTGGCCGCCTCTTCCGCAGACGGGCTCAGCCGCCAGCAGGCGCCCCTGCGAACGGGCTGCCGAAAGCACAGCCTCGTGGGGGCTCAGGGGGCCGCGGGGAGGGCTGTCGGGGCGGCCGGGAGGAGACCCCGCCCGAGCACCCTGGGGCTCCCGCGCGGCCACACCGACGCCGGGCTCCGCGCTTCAAGCTGGAAGTTGTGCAGGGAACTGGCCCCGACTGCCCCGAGGACTGACGACGAGGCCCTTCCAGGGCTTCCTGGGGGACCCGGGCCCAGGGTCCTGCCCAGAGAGGCCACTGGCCCAGGCAGCCCCTGGGAGCAGCACCCGGCCACACGCCATGCGCCACGCCAGGCTCCGGCGGGGTGGACGCCCCCAGGCCGGCGCCGGCCACAGAGCCAGGACCGGAGGTGGCGCCTGAGCCCGGCTGCCGCGGTGCCCTTACTCTCGGGGGTCCTCGCCGTGGCAGACGCGGCGTGGCGGCAAGGGGGGCCGAGCGAGCCGGCGCGCAGTCCGTGAGTCCATCCACTGTCACGTTCAGGTATAAAAGGTGGAGCAGCGTGGCTAAGAGGAGGGAGAAGTGACCGATGCCAAGCACACCCGCACGGACACGCAATCACCAGCGCACGAGCAGCGGCTGCACACACCCCGGAGCCTCGAGGCGGGGCTCTGGATCTAGTGGCAGCCCCCGGAGGCTGCGCCGAGCCCCCTGGGGGCCGCACCTGCTGCCCGCCCTCTCTGCACCTTCGGCGCAGCCTCTGTCCCTCTGGCCCGCCGTGGAGACCGAAGGCCCCTCCGCTGTCCTCCTGCCTTAGCTGGTGGACTGTCCCCCTCCAGGCCACCTCCTCTGACCCCGCAGGCCCCTCGAGGAAGGCAGGCTCTTCACAGGCCCCACCCCAAATGGGCCCGGGGGTCTCCGCCCGTATCAGCTCCGACGGCAGCTGCCACAAGTGGCTGGAGCAGCATCCATTCCCTCGGGCTCTGCGGGTCGCCAGTCCAGGCCCAGCCCTAGGGCTGAGTCCAGGGGTCGCAGCTGCGCCTTCCGGAGGCTTCCAAGGAGAAGCTGTTGTGCGCATCCCCCAGCCCCTAACACAGCCCCATCGCGGCCCCTCCCCTGCCTCCTCCTCCCCTCTTCTTCCTCCCTCTCCTCCCCCCCCCCTCCACAAAGCCCCTTTGCCACATCAGGCCACGTGCCCACGGGGTCCAGGGATTAGGGCGTGAACATCTGTGGGCCAATTATCCCCTAACCACATGGTCCAAATCTTTGGCCACAGAGGGTCACGGAGGCCCAGGGCAGGGTGCCTGGGGGGGGTAATTCCACCGGGGCCCAGGGCAGGGTGCCGGGGGGGTAGTTCCACCTGCTCCTCATGTGAGTTGGGGCCCAGACAGCCCTGGACACCAGGTTCCCCCCACCTGCCCTGCCTGTCCCCCTCTTCACAGCCAGCCCCCTCCCCTAGAAGCCCCAACTCCTGGGTGGGTGGGGAGGGGTCTCCCAAGTAGAGGTGGCACTTGATTTTCCAGGTTTTGGGGACACTTTTTTTATATAGTCAGAATTTGCAGATAAAAAAAAACCTGTGATATTTCACTTTTACAAGTTTTTGTAAAACATCCAATCATATTAAAGCACTGATTTGACATTTAGAGTGTTTCAATATTAAGTATACTGATATGATGTCTTATGTAAGCTACAAGCATTTTCTCCCAGTCGGACTTTGCTCTTTTCCCTCAAGTTCTAATTTTCTAGAAGGTCAAATCTGTCCGTTTTGCACTTTGAGTCTCTGGATTCCATATGTGCTCTGGAAGGATTTTCCAGTCGAAAGAGATAAAAAATATGATTTGTGTTTCTTGTAATTTAAAAATAACCAGAAGCTTCAGTTCTTATTTTAGGTTTTGCATCCATCTGGATTGTATTTTTGTGTGTGGAATGAGGGAGATAATGAATTTTCTCTTCCTCCAATGGATATTTTACCCCACAAATGCAGTTCAGAAAGTTGGATGACTTTCCCCTATTGAAATGCCACCTTGCCGATATGCTAAATTCACTTATACCTGTTTTGTTTCTTTTACTGTTTGGCCAATTCCTTTACCAGTTCTGAATTGTTTTAATTATTATAGCTTTAGAGTCGATTTGCCAAAGGTACGTCAATTCCACCTTGTGATTTTCTTTTTACTTGTTTCAATTTGAGAACAAATTCCTAAAATACCCTTTTATGATTTTTATAAAACCTGCATTAAATTTACAATACTTAGTCATCTCTTTCCAAGGAAATGCTTAGCCTAGATTAAATTGAGAACAAACTTAGGTTCCTAAAATATCCTTCTGCAACTTTTATAGAAATTGCATTAAATTTACAATACTTGGTCTTCCGGTCCAGGAAGATATTGTATCTCCCAATTATTCAGATTAATTGTATGTCTTTCAAAAATGTTTTATAAGTCTTTTAAAAATAAAATTCTTGTCCATTTATTGTTTAAATTTATTCCTAGATACTTGAAAAATTCTGTTGTTGTGATTGGAAATTGTTTTCTCTTCCATGTTTAACAAATGTTTAAAAATATTTTGAAAGGTTTCAAAATCTATGTACTCATCACCAGATCTAACAAATGTTAACATTTTCCTACTTTTGCTTCAGTTCTTTCTTTTTAAATAGTAAAATGTTCTATATAGCTATTGTAAGGATGATATTGCAGTATTGGCAAAAGGAAAGACAAACGGATCAATGGAACAGAGTGTCTAAAAATAGACCCAACACATCTGGTGAATGAATTTTGACAAGGTGTCAAAGCAAGTCGGGAAAGGAGGCCTTTTTAGCCAGTGATGCTTGGACCACTGGATATCAGCTCAAGGTCTGCCGTAGACCTGAAGGCAGAAGCAGAGGCAATGCAAGCTACCAGGAAAAAAACATAAGAAAACGTCTTTGCAGCCTTGGGTAGGAAAAGATTTCCAAGGACACAGAAGAGCACAAGTCATAGAAAAGGAACAATGATAAAATACTTTTCATCAAAATTTAAAACTTTTGCTCACAATACCATCATCAAGGAAATACATAGGCAAGGACAAATTGGAGAAAATATTCACAGCACATCTGATAGGCAAATGAGTTGTGTCTATAATATATTAAGAATCGTGCAACACAGTAATAAAAGACAGATATCCAGTTTTTAAAAACTGGATAAAGATTGAGCCAGACACTTCACAAAAGATGGACAAATTACCAATAAGCACATGAAAAAGCTCCTAACGTCATTAATCCAGGAAATATACCTCCTAGAATGTCTAAAATAAAAAAGACTTACAAAACCAAATGGCGAGAATGTGGGACAACCAGGACCTCCTACACAGCCAGTAGGAGGGGAAAGTGTACCACAGATTCTTAAAAAGCTAAACATCTATCTAGTCTGTGGTCCCTTCTATGTATTTATTCAAGAGAAATTAAAAATGTATATCCCACATAAAAGCCTTGTCCAAGAATTTTCAAGCTTTATTTATAACAACCAAAGACTGGAAGCAAGCCTGATGTTCAACACAGAAAAATGGATAAACCGTGGTGCAGCGACAGAATGGATTACTGCTCAGCAGTCAAAAGGACCACGGCGGATGACTCAATTTTCATGGAGGAATCTCAAAGCCATTGTGCTGAGTGAAGACGCAGTGGAGCCCAGACACGAAGGAGAGCCTGCTGGGTGCTGGAGCTGGGTGGGGTTCTAGCATAGGCAAAAATAACCAAGGGCAGGAGCAGTCAGATCAGCGGGTGGCTCTGGTGGTGGGGAATGGACTAGGACGGGACACGTGGGACCTTCCTGCGATGATGGAGAGGTGCCCAGGCTTGCGATGTGTTTGTCAAAACTGACTGACTTGTACCTTAAAATCTGACCATCTCACTGTATGCAAACAGCATCTCAAGAAAAACAAAAGCCAAAAATATCTCACAGCTGTAGTTGAAGCTTTTTGCGCGCCCTCTTTCAATCCCATCCCCTCCCTTCTTCTCCAGGGAAGGCTTGAAAGTCAAGGCTTGGTAATGTTCCCATATTCATATGCATTCATAAGCGACGAGGTGAATTGCTTTGTGTAGTCAAATGTTTGTGGTAGCCAAGTAGAGGTTGCCTTTCTCCCCTGGCATGTTTTCAGGGCTTCTCCAGGCAAACACGCAGCGATCAGACCTCATGCTGACTGCTGTCATGCTGACATCTCACTCTATTTTTCCTTTCTTCTGCTGAGGGACCCTGGGTGGTCCAGTTTGGGGGTGGTAGACAATGCTGGGATGGACACCCCTGAAGCTGTCTCCTCAGGTCTTGTGCTTGCCCAACACCCTGGAAAGTCAACACCAGGGGCTGGAGAAGCACCCCTTCCATGCCGGAGTCCCCGAGGGCTGGCGTGGACTGACCCCAGGCCGGCAGCCTGCCCACCCTGCGTGGTCAGACCGAGTGCTCCCCCGACCAACGGCCTGCGGTGGAATCCCTTCACTGTCTTGGTTCTGATTTCTGCGATGGCTGGTAAGATGGTGCGTAAGATGGCGCCTCTTCTCACGCATTCCCTTTATGCATTTGCCACTTGGTTCCTGCGACTGCCTCTTTACATCCTTGCCGTCACATTTTCTCACATTTCTCGTGGCTGTTTTCCTGGTTCTCCAGGTTTTGGGCAACTCACCAACTTTTCTCATTTCTTCTCTTAAATTGTCTATGCATTTAAAATATTTCACCGGGAAGTCATGACGATTATGTTTCTTCCCTTCCAACACTTGGATCTCACGTTTTTTGAGTGGCCTTTCACATCGAGTAGGAGCTCCACAAAAATACTGAACATGACCAGCAGTAGCAACCATCCTTGTTGTTTTTAACCCTCCCAGAAACACGCTGATTTACTCATCACTTTACTTGTGCCCTTATTCATTCCTTCATCAAATATTAATTGGTCTGTATTTTTGTGCCAAGCACTGTTCTTGGTTCTGGGGACACAATTACGAATAAGGGAGATAGCTCCTTGTCTCTGGGAGAAGAGAGGACATAAACAAGCAAATCAATCACATAATGTCGAGAGTGATGCAGATATAGCCTTTTGATATTCTCGATGAATTCCAAAAAGAAATAATGGATTATGTTTGTAAACTGGTCTTTTCCTCTGGGCATATTTGAGTGTATTGGATTCAGAGGTTTCATTTTTACTTGATTAAATAATGATTAAGGCTTTGATTGGGCCACGTCAGTAGGATGTTGAGTCCCTGCCCCCTTGGTGTGTGGGGACTCACAGAGAAACCGCACTGCAGAGAAGGGAGGCTGGAGTCTTGAGCTGGAGCCTGGGAAGAAAACACACAGAGGAGCAGAACAGCTGAGCCCGAAGAAAATCCAGCCCTGGAATGAGAAACAGGACTGGTCACCTGATAGTCTACAGCTGGCCTTGTGGAGAAAACAGGAGCTGAGCCCAGAGAGAAATGAATCCTGGGAAGAGAGGAACCCAGGAAGCCTGAACCCTGCAGGCGTCGGCAGCCATCTTGCTCCAACACGTGGCAACAGACTTTGGTGAGGGAAGTAACTTATGCTTTACGGCCTGGTAACTGTAAGCTCCTACCCTAAATAATAAATACGCTTTATAAAAGCCAACTGATTTCTGGTATTTTGCGTTAACATTCCTTTGGCTGACTAATACAGCTGGGTGTTGAAGACGGCATTATAAAGTTAAGGCTCATGCTGTTCCTAAGTTACTAAGAATGTGTATCAGGAACAAATGTTGAAGTTTACCAAATGTACTTGTAGGACCTGTTGATACAATGTGCTTTTTCCTTCTCTAAACTATTAATGTAATAAATTATACAAGATTGCCTAATGTTGAACCATCTTTGTATTCTTGGAATAAATTCTACTGGTCATGATATATCTTTTTTTACTGATACTGTTACATTCTATTTAGATTTTTGCATTTATGTTACAAAGTGATATCGGTCTTTAGTTTTCTCTTTTGTGCTATAGTTAGTTTGGTATTAGGATTATACTGTCTTTAGAGAATGAAATGGGAATCTTGCTATATTATTCTCTGTTCTAGAACACTTGAAAGAACATAGACATTACCTGCTCCTTGAGGCTTTGGGAGAATTTGTCCATAAAGCAACCTTGGCCTAATGCCATAGGGTGATGGGAGAAGTGGGATTCAGATGCTTATGGTGGCTTCCTTTTTCTTTTTCTGTGGTTATTGAACCATTCAATTTTCTCTCTCCTTGTGAGAAAATCTTGGTAATTAGTATTTTCTTAGAAATATATTCATAATATTTATATAAATATTGGATTTTTAAATTTTGTTTCTGTAGTTATGACCTCTTTTTTTTTTTTTTAAGATTTATTTATTTCTTCCCCCTCCCTCCATTGTCTGCTCTGTGTCCATTCGCTGTGTGTTCTTCTGTGTCTTCTTGTATTCTCATTAGGTGGCTCCGGGAACCCTGGACTTCCTATCTGGTAGACAGGAGCCCAATTGCTTAAGCCACATCTGCTTCCCATGACCTCCTCTTATTCCTTTTGTGTTATGTGATTCTTATCCTCTCATCTATACATTTATTTATTAGAGAAATTGTGAACTTACAAAACAATCCTGCATAAGGTTCAGAATTCCCATACTACACCCTTCTATCTCCTCTCATTTTATTGGTCAAACCTGATATAGTTTATTTCCTTTGACTTTTCAAAGAACCAGCCCTTTATTTCTAAGTTTCATTTTCCTTTCTTTTCTGTTTCATGACTTCTGGCTTCATTTGAACTAATTCCCTTCTTCTACTTTCTCTTGGATTTTTTTCAGTTACTTTTCACCCAGAATCTTCAGTTGAATGCATAGGTCAATCATTTCAACCTTTCTTAAATTCTTATAAAAGCATTTAAAGTTTTTACCACAATGGCTACCTCTTTTAACTCTCAAGATGCTGGCTGTTTTTTCTTGGCTTGGCTCTTCTTGTTCCTTTCCTGTTTTATTACCATAGGCTCAGAGAACGATGACCTGTACAATTTCTTCTTTGAATAGCTTGTTGATATTTTGGGGTTCTATAGCTAATTAAATTTAAGTCGGTGTTCAGGGGCTGTTGAGAAGGATCCACATATCGATTGGAGAGGTTTCCGGTAGGGGACACGTTGGCACAGTCAAGTGGGGTAACGGATGTGGGTTACAGCCTCGCTCCTGGAGAATGAGGAGCCAGGAGCTCGCAGCCTGGGAGGCTTTGCCAGCCTTGGCCTGAAGCGGCAGGGACCCGAGGGAGCCAGCCCAGGAAACGGCCTGCACGAGGCCTGCAGCCCCTGGGGCCACTGCAAGGGAGGGGCCGGGGAGCCCAAGCCCCACCGCCCTCTGCGTCGCCGCCTGCCCTCTCGCCTGCCAGGCCTTCCCACCGAAATCGAGCCGGAATCCAGATGGCAAGGCTGGAGGGCAGAGTGGAGCGGGGCTGGGGAAGGGTGCACAGGCGGGGCGGGGCAGACGGCGCTGCCCACCCCCACCCCCACCTCACGGCTCCCCGGGCCCCGGCGTGGTGGCCTTTTCTGGGTTCCCCTCGGCTAAGAAACCCCAGCCAGCTCCGAGCAGTGCGCCCCGCTCCTCTCCGTGCTCAGCCCCAGAGCACCTTCTCTGTGTCAGGTTGACAAGGAATCCACGTGGCGGCACATGGGAAGCCCCCAGACCGCCTGCCATCCTGACTCAGCTCAGGGCGGGCAGTGGGGGCGCCCCGATCACTCAGCCCCATTGCAACGTCTCTGTAGCAGAGAGAGAGAGAGACAGGCTGCTCCCCTTACGGCCTCTAGCCCCACAGGTGGAGTGGCCGGGATCCCGTGGTCTTTGTGGGTGGCAGGCGGAGGGCCACCAGGACTGAGGGTCCAGGGCAGGAGGAAAGAGAGGGCTGCCTGCTGGCGACGTGGACCTCTCCAGAGTCAGTGCTTCCTTCTGCTCTGGGCCGTGGGGGTCTGCGGGAAGCAGCTGGTCTTTGGACTGTGAGGGGCGGCCCCAACGGTGGGCTCTGCCCAGCCCTGACCAGGCGCAGAGTCAGCGCTGTGCCGCCCCCTGCACCCAGAGCTGAGCCCAGCAGAGCGGTGCCCCCCCAGCACAGTCCCCCGTGGGCCTCCCACGCCAGACCCCCCGCCGTGGTGTTCCCAGCTCCCTCTGGTCCACCTACGGGGGCCAGGGACACCTCTTCCCTGCCGGGCACTTCACGTCTTTGCGAAATGTTACAACGTTGTCCTACGCCCGGTGATTGCGGGAAGCAGGACAAGGCATCTTGCAGGGGCGAGGTGCGTGCTCCCGCAAAGACCGAGCTGCAGGACCCTGGGAGGGGCATCCCTTCCTGGCCGCCTAGAGCGCGGGCCCCTTCTCACAGGCCCTCCGTGGGAAGCTGGTGCACTGGGACATGCACGCACATATAATAAACTATCCAAAACCAACACCAGTGCAGGGTGTCCCTGGAAAAACCGGCTCGGGGCTCAGTTTATCTGGGGACCCCTGCCCCTCCCGCTGCAGGAGGGCGGCCGGGTCATTTATCGGCTGACCCAGGGCGCCTTTGAAAGTGAAGAGGTGCTGGGCAACAATGTAAACCGCACTCGTGGTCCCCGCAGCCCCCGCTGGCGGCACCCACCTGCCGGAGCCCCCCACCCTCCTCTCCTCAGGCCGGCCCGCTCTGGGTGGAGTCACAGGAATCCCCATCTGACTTCCTGGGGCGAAGATATTCCGTTCTGATTTCTGTTTGTGGAAACATTGGGGTTTTTGAGAGGGATCAGAAATGGGGCAGGACAACGGTTTTTCAACAGGGAAATAGCGAGGTCCACCTGTCTCGGTTCCAGGGTCCCCTGTCCTGCCCCTTCTGGGCCTCAATTTCCCCTTCTAGAAAATGGGGAGGGGGCCTTGGGCCCAGGCCCAGCACAGCAGGGAGTCTATGACTGTGCACCAAATAAAACTGAGCAGGACTGAGGCACAGGAGAGGACGTGAGCCCCTGTGTTGGAAGACTGCAGGGAAACGCCATTTCCCACCTCCCCCGCGCTGTCTGATCCCCGGGCAGGGAAGGGGCGTCGTGCCTGGACTCCCGCTTGCGGCTGCCCACCCCAGCGCGTCTCAACCCCAGCTACGCACGAGGAGCACTGGGAGTGCTTTAGAAACCTGCAGGCGCCCAGCTCCCACCCAGACTAGCCGAGTCGGGGGCGTCCAAGGAGCTCCAGGGGATTCTGATCTGAGGACCCCTGGGCCCGGAGGTGCCCCCAGGTGTGCGCCAGGTGGAAGCTGTCAGTGAGCAAGGGGGATTGGGGACGGGTGCCTGGGGTGGGGGGTGGCCATTGGGGGTCACCTGCAAGGATTTCCATGTCCATCCTCCACCTGTGCAGCCAGGGGCAGCCAGGCCAGCACCCACCCGCCATGTAGAGGGCAGAGCCCTGGCCACTCACTGGGCACATAGGACCTATCAAGGTGGCATGGCCAGGACGTCACATCCCACAAAGGGGATGCCGGGATTTAAAGGTTGGTGGCCGCCCAGCGCCACGAGGTAGTGAGGGCCGAGCCCGTGCTGCGGCCAGTCTGTCCTCAGAGGATTCGTAACTGCCCTCCACTCTGTTTTCCTCTTCCCACCGGCATGTCCCCACTTGATACACCACCACCCAGGGGCTCTCAGAGGCGCACTGCCCAGAGCCAAACCGGACAGAGGACAGGAGGCGCCATCCAGTGGTCACGGCAGGAGGGCTGCATGGAGGAGGAGGAGGTGACGGAGGCTTGGGAGGGTGGGAGTTCCAGGCTCTGCGGAGAAAATGGGCCTCCAGGGGGGTCAAGGCAGGTGCAGCTGGGCAGGGGCAGGAGGGGCGCAGCAGGGATGGACAGGTGCGGAGCCGTGGCCGGCTCGCCGTGGGTCTGGGTGGGCGCCAGCGTGGCAGCGGGCTGGGGAAAGGGTTGTCCACAGCTGCAGGCTGTGAGCAAAGCGGGAAGAAAAGGGCCTGGCCTGGACCGGGACACCAAGGGATGCGCTCTAGCAAGGAGCCCCTCTGGGCCTCAGTTTCCCCAGTTGTCAAATGCAGGCTGGGATCCGTAAGGGCTTTCCGGCGCAGGATCTGTGCGGTCGGACAGACCCCACAGAGGGTCATCGGGCGCGCTCCCAGGGGGGACCGCCCTGTGCGCGCCAGAGGCGGCGCGCCCGCGTTGCTATGGCAGTAGCGCTCGCCGCCCTGGAGACCCAAGGAGCACGGTGTTGCTATGGCAACTGGGTGGGACCTGACCCCTCCCCCGGCTCCGCGGTCCGGCCCCGCCCCCGCCAGCGCCCGCCCCCGCCCACCCGATCGCCGGGGCCGCCCGGCGCTGGCTCCCGGGAGGCCGCAGGGGGCCCGGCGGGGAGCGGGGGGGGGGGTTCTGGGAGAGGGGGGGGCGATCTGGGACCGGGCAGGGGACGCTCCCGCCCTCTTGACCCCGCGCTCCCCGGAGGCAGGGGCCCCAGCGCCTCTTGGAGCCTGGGGGCGCCTGGGAGGGGCCAGGGGAGACTTGGGGGGCCTGGGCGCCGGGCGGCACCTGTGAGAGGCTGCGCAGGCGGCCCCGCAGCCCCCTCCCGCGGCCCTCGCCAGCGCTGCGCCCCGCACCTGCGTGGAGGCGGAGGGCCCCCGGCGGAGGCGGGCGCGGCGCGGCTGGGGCAGGGCGCGGGACGGGCCCGGCGCGCGGGGCAGGACGCGGCACCCTGCGCGCGAGGCGGCCACGCGGAGGCCTTCCAGGTCGCAGGCGCCCGGGCTAGGGTCCCCAGGCGATTCCTTCACGACGAAACCCCGGCTCCTCGGCCGGGGCCCGGGCCCACCTGTGCGGGCCGGCCAGCTGAGCCCTCTCCAGGTGACCCGGCCCCCCTCGGCCCCCTCGGCCCCCCCCAGGTCCCCCCCCCCAGCCCCCCCCGGGCCCCCTCGGCCCCCTCGGCCCCCTCGGCCCCCCCCAGGTCCCCCCCCAGCCCCCCCCGGGCCCCCCGGCCCCCTCGGCCCCCTCCGTCCCCCCCCCGGCCCCCCCCCCC
The DNA here is from genome assembly GCF_030445035.2 of Dasypus novemcinctus. NCBI lineage: Eukaryota > Metazoa > Chordata > Mammalia > Cingulata > Dasypodidae > Dasypus > Dasypus novemcinctus. Next base: position 1,722,692 of record NC_080679.1, read on the forward strand.
CCCCGCCCGCTCCGGCCCGGTGCCCCCCGGGCGCGCTCTCACTGCTTAGATGTGGGTTTGGTTTAGTTTTCCCGTCCCGGACCTTACTCGTTCGTAATCTGAACATTTCTGCCGGCATTTCTGGAAAATTCTAAACCAGTGTTTCTTCCGATTTGTTTCCGAGTCTCTCTGCTCCCTCCTGCAATTCCGGGCATCTTTGCCGAGCGCGGCTCCCGGAGGCCGGCCCCGCGCTCCCTCCCGCTTCCGAGCGGCCGCCCCTGACCCGCCTGCCCGCGGGCGCCGGGCTGGGCCGTGTCCATCTTCCCGGCTCAGGCCTTGAGCCACCGCCGCTGTCCTGAGCGTCCTCCGGGCTTCTGACGCTGGAAGGTCTCGTTCCTGTTTTCGAGCTTGGATGGTGCATTTTAAATGTTGCTATGCATTTTTTTCCTACAATTTCTTCTTATTAGGTTGAATCGTCTGAAATTACTGTTTTTGTAGGTCAAAATGTGTAACTATGGGTCATTTCATAGGATTTAACCTTATATTTGGATCTTTCTATCCTGCTTTGCCTTGTCTGGAAGCCTACAGCTTTGAAAGGATTTTAAAATTTTTAATGTGATATTTATTAGTGTTTTATTTTTAAAATCTTTTATTTTTAATGTAATATGTATTACATTTTAATTTAATATAACTTTTATTAGTGTTTTAAAATTCAAAACAGTACAAAAGAAAGTATGAAACGGATCTTAATCTCCACTCTTAGAGAACTCTATTAACAAAAAGTTATACTTGAATGAGATTAGGAAATTCAAACCATATGTACCCAAGACGGGAAGCGGACTTGGCCCAATGGATAGGGCGTCCGCCTACCACATGGGAGGTCCACGGTTCAAACCCCGGGCCTGCTTGACCCGTGTGGAGCTGGCCCATGCACAGTGCTGATGTGCACAAGGAGTGCCCTGCCATGCAGCGGTGTCCCCTGTGTAGGAGAGCCCCACGCGCAAGGAGTGCACCCCAAAACGAGAGCCGCCCAGCACAAAGGAAAGTGCAGCCTGTCCAGGAGTGGCGCCGCACACACGAGAGCTGACACAAGATGACACAACAAAAAGAAACACAGTGCCACTGATAAGGATAGAAGCGGTCACAGAAGAACACGCAGCGAATGGACACAGAGAGCAGACAACCAGGGTGGGGGGAAGGGGAGAGAAATAAATAAAAAATAAATCTTAAAAAATATATATATATATATTCCCAAGACTACATATAGAAGTTAAGGAGGGAAGCGGATTTGACTCAACTGATAGAGCATCCGCCTACCACATGGGAGGTCCACAGTTCAAACCCCGGGCCTCCTTGACCCATGGTGGAGCTGGCCTATGCGCAGTGCTGATGCGCGCAAGGAGTGCCCTGCCACGCAGGGGTGTCCCCTGCATAAGGGAGCCCCATGCGCAAGGAGTGTGCCCCTTAAGGAGAGACGCCAGTGCAAAAAAGGTGCAGCCTGCCCAGGAATGGTGCCGCCCACACGGAGAGCTGACACAGCAAGATGACGCAACACAAAGAGACACAGATTCCCTGTGCCGCTGATAAGGATATAAGCAGACACAGAAGAACACACAGCGAATGGACACAGAGCAGACAACTGCGGGGGGAAGGGGAGAGAAATAAATAAATAAAAATAAATCTTTAAAAAAAAGAAGAAAAGGAAGCATTCCCTCAACCCCCCCCTCAGAGCCCCAGCGATGGCAACACTGCCTAGAGTCTTCTGTGATTCCTCTCAGGAAATAAAGGGGCTATATCGTGCGCTCTTCTGTGCCCCTTCCTCATAATTTAATAAACGCCCTGGTCAGAGGCTTTGGAGCCCTCTCTTTACAGCCTTCATACAAGCCGCTCCTTCTCACGCTGCGGGTCACTGAGCGCCAGCCCGGCGAGCGCCTTGGTCACGTCCAGGGCTCGCTGGACCCTCCAAGTCGAGATGGACGTCCTTGCCCACTTCTCCTGGCAGCTTCTTGCCGTGGACCCTCGGGCCCACGTCTAGCCCATGAGCCAAGCCGGGTAGCGACTCAAATGCAGGTGCACCTGGACAAGCCGCCCCCCCAAGCCCCCGAGGTCTGCCCCGCCCCCCGCGGCGTGGAGGGCCTCCTTTCCCACCTGGCCTGGCTGGTATCACCAGTCACTTCACTTGGGGACAATCTGATGGGTTAAAAAAGGAGCGCGGGGTCTTGAATTGTTTGTTAACTTGTTCTCTTTCCACAAACTGTTCCTGAACAGTCTCTGCCCACTTTTGCTTTTGCGTCCCATAAACTCCTACTTTTAGGAAATTCTCTGCTTCTTCATTTGTGCTGAAATACTTTTCACAGTGTGCAGTCCGCCTTTCAATTTTGTTGAGGGTGTTGGGCCATAAAGCTGTTTAATTTTTATGTACCCATCAGCCTTTGCTTTAGCACAGTTAGATTATGCGTCCTGGGTTCTCCACTCCAAGATAAATGCTTCCATCCACGCCTCCTCTGGCTTCTTAGAGTTTCGTTCTTTACCTTTAAAATTTTGCTCCATCAGGAGTGTATTTTGATGTCCTGTGTCAAGGGGGTTCCGGTTTTATTTTCTCAACTAGCTTGTAAGGACACCTTTATCATAGACCTTTCATCTATTTCTTCTTCAATACCAGCATCATGTTAATTACTAGAGTTTCATAATATGTTACTATCTGATAGGACAGGTCCCCCCTCATTCCTCTTATTTAAAAAAAAATTAGTCTTACATATTTATTTTTCCATGTGAACTATTGGTGTTTCAGTTGAGGTTGCTTTGGGTATGTAGCTTCCCCCTCCCACCCCCACCCCACCCCGACCTCCCCAGCTCCAGATAGCTCCCTCGTCTGTTTGCTTACTGTTTTTGCTCATTGTCTGCACTTATTCTCTGCTTGTTGTTTCTTAGGAGGCACTGGGAACCAAACCCAGGACCTACCGTGTGGGAGGCAGGCACTCAACGGCTTGAGCCACGTCCACTCCCTTCTTGTTTGCTCATTGTCTTGCTTATTGTTTTTGCTTGTTCTCTTGTTTGTTTGTTTTTGTTTTTGTTTTTTTTGCTTGCTGTCTGCTCGGGTTTTTTTTTTTTTGCTGCCTGAGCCACATCTGCTCTGGAATGTGTCATTTTAATTTAGGGAACTCCAGTGTCAGTCAGTCCACTTCAATACAGGTGTCGGGGCTTCCAGCCAAAGCACGACCCACACCGGCCCTGATGGAAAGACGTTTTACTCACGTGGAGAAGCGACGGCGCAAGGTCAGCTTCTTCAGTGGGCGCCAGCACCCCAAAGCCAGCGGGTCTCATCCACGCCCGGTGGGGAAGCTGCTCTAGGCGCAGCGCCCCTGATGTGTGGGTGCTGCAGTGGAGGAGCCCGCTGCTCCCTGCCAGGGGCCCGTGGACCACCGGGGTGTGAGCTGGACGTCTTAAAGTGCCCACCAGAGTCACAAAAGCTCATAGATTTCCTCTTTTTCGTAGCTACAGATCAGTTTAAGTAATAATGGACCAACCTAGCCTTTTAAGTTTTAAAGAATGTGAAACCGTCTGGGCTGAGGCCTTGGGAGGCTGCTCTTTGGAAACTTTCTGATTCTTCTTTTGTTGGCAACCTATTTGGTTTCCCTAACTTTTTAAAGTAAATTTTTGAAATTCCAATTAATTCAGAATATATTCAAATTATTCATGCAAAACTTTACTATTCCTTTCCTATTTATGGTTAGTTTTCTTTATCATTTCTAATCTTATATGTTTCTGCTTTCTTCCATATTTTTCTTGAGTAGACTAACCAATATTTTTCTTCTCCCCCTTCCTTTTTCTTTTTAAAAAGATTCTACTAGTTTCTGTTTTCTGACTTATCAGCCTCTTCTTTCTCTTGCCTTTGGCAATTCCCTTTTTACTTTTTTAAAAAAAATTATTTAGTTCTGTTTCTAGCTTCCCAAGTTGAAAACTGAATGCTTCATCTATTTCTTCTCGTGCTTGCTCTCTTTCAGTTGGTCAGTGTTCAAAGCCAGACATTTTCCTGAGCCTACCTTTAGCAGTATCTCATAAAAATGTTCTCATTTTTATTTTCTTGACAATATGCAATTACAGCCTTAATTTCCTCTATGATGCAATGAGAGCAACATTATTCAGGAAATCAAATTGCCATCCCTGCATGTCACCCCCAGTGGCATCCCTCCCCATAGGTCTCTGAAGGTCACTTTTTCTCCTTTCCAGGGCAGGGACTTCTGCCCCCGAAAGGCCCTCCAGGGACAAAGTTTTCCCAGGCTGGTTTACTTATCTGTATCATCCTTCCCCTGCGTGTGGCCCCAGATACCACCAGGCATGCAGGAGGTGCTCAGTGGGTGGGTGGATGGACAGATAGACAGACTGGTGGTAGATGGCTGGATAGATAGGTGGGTGTCTGGATGGATGAGTGGGTGAGTGAATAGATGGATGAATGGATAGGTAGATGGATGAACAGATGGGTGATGGATGGAAGGATGGATGGGTGGATAGATGGATTGATGGATAGATGTATGGCTGGATGGGCAGGTGGGTAGATGGATGGAAGGATGGATGGGTGGATGTATAGATGTATGTATGTATGGGTGGGTGGATGTATGTATGTATGTATGGGTGGGTGGATGTATGTATGTATGTATGGGTGGGTGGATGGATGGATAGATGGATAGACAGATAGGTGATGGATGGAAGGATGGATGTATAACTGGATGGGCAGGTGGATGGATGGATGGAAGGATGGATGGGTGGATGTATAGATGTATGTATGTATGTATGGGTGGGTGGATGGATGGATAGATGGATAGGTAGATGGATAGACAGATAGGTAATGGATGGAAGGATGGATGGGCAGGTGGATGGATGAGCAGGTAGATGGATGGGGTGGAGGATGGGTGGGTGGGTAGATGGAGATAAAGGGGACCAGGGGAGCACAGCCTGCTCCTCAACAGTGTCTAGTGGCCTGACTCAAGGGAGACCATGCAACCTTCTTTGACAGAGGTCACCCCTGCCTTTGGCTGCTTAACCTACAGCCTCTGTGTGTGGGCAGAGGGGTAGGGGATGGTCCTTAATCCACCTGGTAGGCGGCCATTGGTGTGAAATGGGGTCTTAACCCAGTAGACCTGGAGCCTTCAGGATGCTGGTCCCGTTTTGCACCCTTGAACTCTGACCTCAGGAACTGAGCAGGAACAGCAGGGCCAAGCCCAGGAGCATGTCACAACATGCTAGTCCTGCCACTGAATTTTTGTTTAAAAGTTGAAAAAATGATCAAAGCAACAGATGTTCAAAAGGAAACAAAGAAATTAGAAGGAGGAGGAGGAAAAAAAAAGAAATCGGCGTGCTTCTGCCATCGGTGTGTGAGCCAAGTGTGGGTTGGCAGGCTGGACCACGGGTGTGAGCCTGGAGGACACACTTGGGTCTGAACCTGGAAGGACACATTGGACCACGGGTGTGAGCCTGGAGGACACACTGGACCACGGGTCTGAACCTGGAAGGATGCGCTGGACCATGGGTATGAGTTGGAAGGCCACGCTAGCCATGGTATGAGTGTGGAAGGACACACTAGACTATGAGTGTGAACCTGGAAGGACATGCTGGACCACAGTTGTGAGCCTGGAGGACACACTGGACCATGGGCATGAACCTGGAAGGACACACTGGACCATGGTCGTGAGCCTGGAAGGACATGCTGGACCATGGGTGTGAGTTGGAAGGCCAAACTGGGCCAGGAAGGCCACATTGGGTCATGGTGTGAACCTGGAAGGTCACACTGGATGATGGTGTGAACATGGAAGGACACACTAGACTATGAGTGTGAACCTGGAAGGACATGCTGGACCACGGGTGTGAGTTGGAAGGCCACATTGGGCCATTTTGTGAACCTGGAAGGACACGCTGGACCACGGGCGTGAGCCTGGAGGACACGCTGGACCACGGGTGTGAGTTGGAAGGCCACATTGGGCCATGGTGTGAACCTGGAAGGACACGCTGGACCATGGGCGTGAGCCTGGAGGACACACTAGACCACAGGTGTGAGCCTGGAAGGACACACTGGACCACAGGTGTGAATCTGGAAGTTCTCACTGGGCCACGGGAGCGAGGTGGGCAGCAGCTTAGAAGGACTACCCTCAGCTTCATGCTCTGCTGTCAAGTGTGGACATTCTTCATGCTTTTACTCTTGAATTTGGGTTTTGTGAGTCTGCTGGGAAAAGGAGCATGTGTGTGAGTGGAGACACACAAACACCTGTTATTTGTTGCCACCCCACCCCTGTGGCACCCCAAAACATATTAGATGAGTGTGGGAGAAGGTGGGCCAATAAACCAAATAAGATGGTAAGTATACCTAAGGAGATGAGGGCAGATTAGCTAATGAATCAAGGAAAAGACTGCAACGTGGTTGAAATAAAGAACAGGCTGGATAAGCAGTGGGATGGACAAAGCCGCAGAACGAATGAGTGCGCTCGAGGTGAGACTGGGGACCTCTGTGCCCTCGTGGACATGTTTGAAGCTGGAGTTCGATCATTTTCTCATGACCTATCTGCAGGAAGAATTAGGGCAGTGGCCATCAGCTAGAGCAGACTTCTTGACCCAGTTCTGAACCCATCAATTTTACTGGTTCCCCTTTATCCACAGAAAACAATCCATGATTTCACCCCCTCCTTCCAGACACGTTTTGGGGTTCAGAGGGGAGGGAGGCTCTTGACTTAATGGTTCACATGGACATTCTGAAAACCCCAGGAATCCTGGAGAACAAGGTAAGGTGCCCCACTGAGAGGAGACCCCGACCTACATCTCTAGAGAAAGGGGTCAGTGTGTTGAGTCGGAAGGACTCAGGGCGTTAGGCTGCTGGCTCCTCGGCGCGTTGTGGGGTCACAGGCTCAGGCACAAAGGGAACTTTTAGCAAATGGTGCTTCATCCCTTACACAGCACAAAGGGTCCAAGGAGTGGGGGAAGGGGCCCCATTGCGGTCGGTCCCCCGGGAGGCCAAACTGCTCGGGCCAGGGCTGGTGGGTGGGAGAGGAGAGCCCCCGTGCTGTCTGTGTTATTTATCCACCCCAGGGGGAGGAGGCCTGCCTCGGACAGGTCCTACCCTGATGAGCAGCGGGGCGGTCTGGCCCCTGCTTCTGGGCCCTTCCATGAAACCACCTCCCCAGCTGTCCCCAGCGGGCAGCCAGAAAGGGGAGCTTGAAAGGATAAAGAGGAGAGTAAGAGCTGCAGCTCAGACATGCCGGAGTCTCAAAAGAAGAGATGCATCAACACAGTGAAGAGAGAACACTTGAAAAAACAACAGAGAGGAATTTTTCAGAATTAAAGGAAAGTGCATAACTTTGGATTAAAGAGATTCACAAACTCTCAAACAGGAGGGCGACAGAAAAACCCACGCCTACCCTTTTGTTGACATTTTAGAATACCAAAGACCATGAAAAAGTTTTAGAAGAAGCTTTAGAGACAGTGCATGACACAAGAACCAGATGGAGATTGGACTTCTCAACAGAAAAAACAATAGACCATGAAGTAATATGTATTTTTTAATATTGAAAGAACCAACTTTGCACTTAGAATTTACATCTAGTCCAGTGGAAGATCTAATAAAAATATTCTCAGGCATACAAGACTTCAGAATGTTTTCCATCCCAAGACCTACTTAAAAAGGCTTTTGAATTTCTTTCTTTCTTTTTTTTTTAAGAATATCTGTTTTTTTTTTTTTAAATACACCTTAAATTTCCTGGAAATTTCCTTTTATTTTTATTTTTTAAATTTATTTATTTATTTATTTCTCTCCCCCTTTCCCCCAGCCCTCCGCCCCAGTGTCTGTTCTCTGTGTCTATTTGCTATGTCTTCTTTTTGTCCGCCTCTGTTGTTGTCACCGGCACGGGAATCTGTGTTTCTTTTTGTTGCATCATCTTGTTGTGTCAGCTCTCTGTGTGTGCAGCACCATTCCTGGGCAGGCTGCACTTTCTTTCGCGCTGGGCGGCTCTCCTTACAGGTGCACTCCTTGCGCGTGGGGCTCCCCTACGTGGGGGACACCCCTGCATGGCATGGCACTCCTTGCGTGCATCAGCACTGCACATGGGCCAGCTCCATACAGGTCAAGGAGGCCTGGGGTTTGAACCGCGGACCTCCCATGTGGTAGACGGACGCCCTAACCACTGGGCCAAGTCCACTTCCCAGACTTTGTATTTCATAAGCAACAGAAATGCAAGAGAAGATTCAAGAGTTATGGAAATGAGGCTGATCAAGTACCTTGAAAAGTATATTATTATCGTAAAGAAAAGCAAGGGCCAAAGAGAAAATATATCCATATTAGCGCAGACCTATAATTCTAGGCAGTGTCCGTAGTGTTTGGGGAACAGCTACGGCACACTCATTTCTGGGGAGAATACGTAGCTATTGGGATAAATGAAAAAGAGAAACAGGCTTAAATTAAGGTCAGCTGCCCTAAGAACAAAACCAAGAATGAGAATCAACCAGCAGGAGAAAATTCAGTCTATCCAATGAGAAATAGGAAAAAGAGATAGAGTCAGTGAAAATTATTCTAAGGTGGCAAAACTAAGTCCTGATAAAATATTAATTACTATACGTGCAAATGGATTCAGTTCTAATTAAATAGATAGATAAGCAAAAGAACTGAACAGACGCTTCTCCAAAGAAGAATACAAATGGCTAAAAAGCACATGAAAAAATGCTCCAAATCTCTAGCTATTAGGGAAATGCAAATCAAAACTACAATGAGATACCATCTTACTCCCACAAGACTGGCAGCTATCAAAAAAAACCTAGAAGACTGCGAGTGCTGGAGAGGATGTGGAGGAACGGGAACACTCATCCACCGCTGGTGGGAGTGCAGAAGGATCCAGTTGTTCTGGAGGACAGTTTGGCTGTTTCTCAAAAAACTAGCTATAGATTTGCCATATGACCCAGCAATTCCACTGCTGGGTATATACCCAGAAGAACTGAAAATAAGGACACAAACTGATATATGCACACCAATGTTCACTATTGCCAAAAGTTGGAATCAATGCAAATGCCCATCAAAAGATGAATGGATAAATAAAATGCGGTATATACATATAGTGGAATACTACTCAGCTATAAGAAGGAATACAGTACAAACACATGGGATGACATGGATGAATCTTGAGGACCTTAGGTTGAGTGAAGCAAGCCAGGCATTGAAGGACAAATACTACATGACCTCTCTGATATGAAATAAGCAAACCAAGCTATCTCAGAGAGCTACAGACTGGATGATGGGCTTAAAGGAATTGGGGGGGGAGAGGACGGTTGTAAGCTGACGCCTACATGGGTGAAGTCTATGAGAAGCTGGAGGTAAGTATTTGTGCAGGGAAGGGATAACATGGGGGCATAGGGATACCTTTGGGTGGGGCTCTATGGGCTTGAGGGGGGCTAGAGTTGGGAGGACGGGTCAGATGGAGTCCCTCAAGAGAATCGGTGGCTTCCAATGGGTTAGGGCAATCTAGTTTGTCAGGCCCTCAACACTGTTGCAAGTATCTGTGAATCTGGCCCTTCAAGCAGGGAAGCTTGGTTGTCACTGTGGGCCCTGAGGGGAGGGGGAGAGAGGTATAGAACAGATGGAAGCAGGGTAACTAGGGGGCAATGGAAGTGCTCCATAAGATCATGCAATGATGGATATAGGACATGTTAACATCCACCAAAAATGTATACAAGGCTATAAGCTAAAATGTAAACCATAATGTAAAACAAAAGGAAACTAAAAATTTAGAAATTTGTATAGTCTAAAAGATAAACCATAATGTAAACCAAAATGGAACCATGTTTGAAAGCTATGTTTCAAAATCTGTACATCAGCTGCAGCAAATATGAGCATGTAAAAAGATCATGGGTGGGGAAGGGGGAAAGGGTTTTTTGATATTGGATATATGGGAGTCCCCTATATTGTATATGTGAATTACTGTGATTTAAAACTTTTTTAAAGACAAAATTTTTAAAAAAGGAAAAAAAAAAAAAAAAGAAAAGATGTAGATATTGAGGAAGAAATGAAAGAGATTGCCTTGCCACTGTACATATGGGGCATCACCTACTATAGTGATAAAAGGCAAAATGTTAAAAACAAAGTTTTATAATAGTTTTCATTTTTTAATATATCAATATATTTTTATTTGATCTTAGTATTTCTAAATTAGTATGTATATTTTTAATCTTTAAACCAATCACTATATTTTATTTTTCTATTAATTGAATTTGGCAATATATTAAGCTTCATTGTTGAAGAAGTTTTAGACCACAGATGAGTTCAACTATGGCAGGGGAGGAACACTGGTGTGGGGTGTTATTGATGTGCACATGGTTGGGAGGGAGTTCTCCAGGGCATGTATATAGAGGACATAAAAATATTCTCATATATGTTGGGTATTTTCATAGTAGTTACAGTTACAAATGACAAGAGAGGGAGTGCTGAGTTCCTACTCAGGGGAGCTCTGTCACATTCCCCAATGGAACAGCAACAATCCCCCAAGTGCAACGGCAATGACCAACAAGATAGGATGGTCCAACCATGAGCGCTTGACACTGATGACTATGCTTATGAGGCTGTGTGCCCGAAATATGAACTAGGCCTAGAGCTGCAGGGTGCCTAAGCGATATCGCCTGAGAGCCTCCATGTTGTTCAAATGTGGCCACTCTCTAAGCCAAACTCAGCAGGTAAATGCATTACCTTCCCCCCAGCATGGGACATGACTCCTGGAGATGAGCCTCCCTGGTGCCGAGGGATTACTACCAAGCACCAGCTGATGATGTAACTAGAAAAAGACCTTGAATAAAAGGGTCAACTCAGACCAGCAGAATATCTCAGCCTACATGTAATAGGTGTTAAAAATGGTTTTTTGACCTTGAATAAAAGGGAGAAATGGCAAAGAGAAATGAGCCTATATGGCTAAGAGTCTTCCAAAAAGAGTTGGGAGGTCATCAGAGGGGTCATGCTTATACATGCCTCAGCAGGATCTCAGAAACAGCTAAAGTAGGTACTGGTTCTCCTGAAGACTATGGAGGCCCACAGGGCGTATGGTCATGGCAGATGTATTTTGAGTTCTGTGCCATGTCAATGGGCTCTACCTTGGAATTTGTGCTCCTGGTAATGATGGAGCTGGACTCAGATGTGACCTTTCTACACATGCCTCTTCTGTCACTTTTACTGAACCTGTGGTTGGTGCTAGGGATGGTGCATACTCAGGGGACTTGAATCTCTGTACTGCCCATGTGCCAGCTGGGCCCTGAGCCTTGGTGGAGTTGCAACCCCTACTCTCTGGTTTGTTGGACTTACCCAGGTCAGCTAACAAGGAGGTGAGGATGGTCAACCACCACACCAGGGAACCAAGAGTGCCTACAATTGCAAGCAGGAGAATTGCATTCATCACCCATGTGAAATCTAAGCCCCTTCTCGATACAGAGGTGGAGAGGACATCACCATCCCAGGGTCCACAGCATGGAGGAATAAAATATGGATTAGAGTGGACTTACTGATATTCTACTATAAAACTATTGTGACTAGTAATAGAAGAAATTGTAGCATTGACATGGAGTAAGTGGCCACAGTAGTAGCTGAGGGCAGGGAAAGGGAAGGAGAGATGTGATGAGGGGGCATTTTTGGGACTTGGTGTTGTCCTAAATGATATTGCAGGGTCAGATGCTGGACATTATATATCCTGCCATAACCCACTGAATGTACCGGGGGAAAGCGTGAACTATTATCCACGTGGTGCAGCGGTGCTTCAAAATGTGTTTGCCGAGTGTGAGGAGTATGCCACAATGATGGGGGAGGTTGTTGGTGTGGGAGGAGTCGGGTGGGGGTGGGGGTATATGGGAACCTCTTATGTTTTTTATAATGTAACCTTTTTTGTGATGTATGTATCTTCAAAAAAATACAATTTACAAAATTGATAGGGGTAGGGGATGGGAAGTGAGTTATATGGGAACCTCTTATTTTTTTTTTTAATGTAATGTTCTATGGAATCTATTAATTTTAATTTAAAAAGTGTTTTAAAGAAAGGTAAAAGAGACTAGCTTAAAACACTCTGACAATGGGCTGCCAGAAGAGTTCCACTTAAAACAAATGATACAAAAATTTTAATATAAAAAGTTTAGCAAAAGATGCACCAAGCAAATATGAACCAAAGGAAAATATCTGGGTTGGCATCTTGCTATATGACATATTCAAATATAGCTTTAATTCCCATCAAGCACCCTGGTGGAACTGCAGGTAGCATTTTAATGGTGATTACAATAATAATAATTTAATAGGTCAAGGAAAAAAATAGCAGAAATCTCTGAATCCTAACATGTCATTATCTTGACGTATTAAATATATACAACACTTTATCCCCGGAATCAGAGACCACCTAAACGTTTATAGAAGTAGACCAGCTGTCCAGACCTAAAAAGCCTCAAGAAATTCCAGAAGGCAATACCGTGCAGCCTGGCTGGCCTCTTCTGCTTGTCCTTCTAAGTCCCCTTTGCCCCACGCTCCGTGCCCTAGGGAGGACATGCTGGATGGACTACAACTGTGGCTGCACCTGCCCTCCGGCTTCTGCTCGGCTTCAGCCGCCAGGAGCACGTTTAGGGGTGGGGTGAGGGGAGGAGGAGAACGAGGCCAGGGACGGGGTCCCTCCACCAGGCTCTGCGCCTGTCCAGGCACAGTAAGGCTGCGGCGCCACGGAGCCCTGGGGGTCTCCTGCCTCCTGCCCAGGCCTGGGTAAGGAGCCCCTTTACGCCCCACTCCTGCAGGTGCCCAGCTAGAGCCGGCCGGCCGCTTCTCACCAGGACCCTCACTGAACAGAGACCGTGCTCTGACTGCAGTTAAATTAGAAATGGGTAGTAAAGGCTGCAGTGAAAACAAAGGAAAAGCATGGAAAGTAAATACCTCGTGGGTTTCAAAGGAGATCAGCAAGGACATGGAGAAATGTTTAGATCTGAATGACAGTGAAAATACTCTGTCCAAAGTTGCAAGACTGTAGAAGGAAGTTCTTGGTTTTAAATCGGTCCCTCAGAATGTGAGAAGAGTTAGTTAAAAAAAATGAGCTAAGCATTTAGCTCAAGATGAAGTAACTGGTCAAATCTAAAGAACAAAGAAGGAAAAAAAATAATAGATAAGGCTAAAAAGAAATGAAATAAAGGGAAAATAAGATGAACAAAACTAAAACTGGTCTTCTGAAATATTTAAAAATATTAACAAAGAAAAATGCAAATAAAAATACAGAATAAAAAGAAATAGGTAAAGAAACAATAAATTTAAGAATAGCTATGCTAGTAATTCGAAAACCTAGATGAAATGGATTAATTCCCAGAAAAATAAAAATGCCAAAATTAGCCCAAGAAGACAAAGAGAACTCGTCCAGGTCACTATGAAAGACTGAATTTGAAGAGATTGTGACAGACCTTCAACCCCACCCCCACCCCACCCGCTCCTCGAGGGGCCGAACGGTTTTACTGGTCCTACCGAAGTTGGGAAAAGCAATTAATTTCTCTCATGCAGGTGGTGACCGCAAATGGAAAAAGAGGGGACGCTGTCGGCCTGTTTGGAGGGGAGGGGGGAGCATGGTGTCTGCAGAAGCGGATCAAGGGACCGCAAGACAAGGCCGGTGCCCTTGGCCGGCGAGGGACACGGGGAGAGCTGCTGCAAAGCGAGCCGCCAGCTGACCCCCGCCTGGGCGCGCGCGGCGCAGTGGCAGCAGGAGCGCGCCCAGGGCAGCGCCGAGCGACGCTGTCACCGCACTGGAGGCTGGCGGCCTGCGCTGGCGTGGGGGGCGCCCGGCACCCCGTTTCAGGGTGGCATGACATCCCCGCACCCACCCCCTCCGCATTGCGGGAAGGTCCCCCCGTGGGTCAGCCGGCTGAGGCGTGGTCAGGGGTGCCCAGCCCTGGGGCAGGGGATGGAGATCGGTGGCCGAGAAGCCCCGCTGGGTTTGCAGGTGTGGCCCAAGGGCAGCGGGGGCCTTGGCGGTCCAGGGAAGGGAAGCTGCAGGGGCGGGGTGAAGACGGGAGCGGCTGACCGCGGGCGGAGAGTGGGGGGCTGCACACCGAGGCATGATGGGAGGAGAGGCGGCTGCTCCCCTGGCCGGTTGCATCATCCCCGCGCGGAGGTCTGGGCCACTCGTGACATGTCCGCGAGGCTCGCGTCTTCCTCTCGGCTTGAGGACCCACCTGTTACACCCCGGAGTCTCGGCCCCGCCGCCGCCCATCGCCCCTCCCGCGTGCAGAGAGCCCCCGCGAGCCCTGCCCTCCGCGACGGTGCGGTGGTCTCCGGGGGGGGGGCAGGTGGCTATTTCCAGTGATTTCCCTTAAAAGAGGCCAGGGTGGGGGAGGGCCCGGCGCGTGGCCCGCGGACGCCCTCGGGAGGGGCCTCAGGGCCGGGGGCCTCAAGGGTGGGCGCCGCTGGGACCTCTCGGCGCCGAGGCCGGGCGCGCGGGGGCTGCGCCGGGGGAGGGGCGCCGCGCGGGGGCCGGGCTGCGGGTCGCCCCCTCTCCGCCGAGCGCGCCGCGCTGCCGGCGGTGACGTCACGGCCTGCCCAGCCCCCTCCCCCGCATCGGCGGCGACGCCCGTCCCTCTCCCCGCGCGACAAACCAGCTGGCGGCTGGGGCTCGGGCGCCGCGCGCAGCCAACCAGCGCGGCGGGAGGAGCGCGGGGAGGGCCGGGCCGGGGGCGCGCGGCCGTCACGCGGCGCCGCGGTCACAGAGCCCCGCGCAGCCGGGCAGGCGGCAGCAGCAGCAGCAGCAGCAGCTCTGCGCTCGGGGACCCGCGCCGCGCTCATGCGGGGCGGCCAGTGACGCCGGGAGGTAAGGCCACCGCCCGCGCCGCCCCGGAGGGCACGGAGCCCGCACCGAGCCCGCATCGCGCACCTGCGCCCGCCGCGCGCGCCGTGCCGGGGCTGGGGGACCGGCTGCGGAGCCCAGGTCCGGCGCCGGCGTCCTTGGCACGGCCCCTTCCCCTCCCCCGTCCCCGTGGAGAACAATGGGGCAAATCCAGGGGTGCCCGCCGTTCTTCAGGCGCAGCCCGGCCGAGCCCGCAGAAAAAGCTCCTTGGCTGCGGCCCCTGCTGCGGCGGGACCCTCCCCCGGCGCGGGCGGGGGTCGTAGGGGGAAGGGCGCGCAGCGGGCGGGCCCGCTACATGGCACCCAGGCCCCCGCAGCCCCTCCGCTGGCGAGGAGCCAGGCCTGCAGGGATGCGTGGGGGTGCGCCCGGCCGTCCTGGGAGGGGCGGGTGGAGGGCAACGCCGGGGGTGCGGCTGCGGGCCCAGGGCGGCGGGGCGCGCGCCCCTGGCCGGTCCCCGGGGTGGGGGAGGGCGGATGCTGGAGCCGAGAGCAAAACAGGCGGGGGGCGGGGCGGGTCGCGGAGGGAGCGCTCGGTGGCTCGCTCTGTGCGCGCTGCGGGATGCCCATCCACCCCGCCCCGGGCCGCCCATCCACCCCGCCCCGGGCCGTGCCCCCTTCCCCAGAGACGCCAGCCCCTTCCAGAATGACCCGCTGCCCAGGAGGGGCCGCCCGCCGCCGCGGCCTCTGTCTACGAAGCCAGCGCCCAGTAACAGGTGTGGCCCGGCCACGAGCGGGGAGGGGGCTGCGGGGCCGCGTCGCCTCGGCTGGTGGCGCTTCCCAGGCTCGGATAACTGGAAGGAACGCTGGTGGCGAAGACCCCCACACGCCCGGTTCAAAACCATCCTCATCCCAGCTCCCTGCAAAACCATCCATGCAGCCTTCTCGCTGCGGAAAGGCGTGGCGCTGGGTGCGGGGCGGGGGGCTCCTGGCCGCAAGCTGGAGGGGGAAGGGAGAGAGGGAATGCCAAGTCATGGGGCCTGCGGGGCGCGGGCGCGGCGTCGCCCAGGCGCGGAGCCGATGCGCGCCCACGTCCCCAGGAAAAAAGGACTTTCTCCCCAAGGCCGAGGGACCCCCACCGAGCGCCCCCGCCTCCGCAGGATGCCCGCATGGCCGGGATTAAAGTCTGCCCAGGGAAGCGGACCGGAGCTTGCGGCTGCGGGGAGGGGGGGTGCTGAGAGGCTGCCCGCCTGCGCCCCGGAGACGCGCGGCTCACCGCATGGCACAGGGCGCGCCCCCCTGCAGGCCTACAGACCACCCGCTCTGCTCTGCCCTTGCCGGCTGGGGGGCTCACCCGAGGGCAGCGCGCCCCGCCCCCTGTGTCTGGGAAGGCCGTGCCCCTTCGATAGGAAGCGCTGGGGTCCCAGGTGGGGGGTTGGGGCTCTACCTGCGGCGGCCATTTTGCAGGTGTGGTTGGCCACCCGCCTGTGCTGCGGCAGGTGTGGCGCGGGGGTCCACCCCGTCCTGGCAGGGGCTGCCGTGGAGGTGCGAGCACGGGGTGAGGGCAGCAGGCCTGAGGAGGGTGCTGCGCGCGGCAGGGCTGGGGTCCTTGCTTGGGGGGTGTGGGGGTGGGTGAGCAGCCAGGGCCCCTCCAGGGCTGGGGGAAGCAGAGGGGCCGCTGGGCCTTGCCTTGGAGGCCGCCGGGCGTGGGGCAGCCTGTGCCGCCCCTGGGCCTCTGCCTTCCCTTCAAGGAGGCCAGCTGCCCCCAGCCTCTGGGGAGCTCATCCAGGCCAGGTGTGTGGGGTGGCAGCTCCTACCTGGCTGTGAGGGCAGGGGGAGTGGGGCACCCATGCCGCGCGCCAGTCCAAGGGGCAGGACGGCCTCTGCGGGGGTGTGTCACGGGGCAGCGAGAGGCCGGGGTCAGGTCAAATCAGCCCCCCTCCCAGGCTGCTCGGGGGTCAGTCCGTCTCCCCCTTCTGGGTGCTCCCAGTGCCCTGCACCCCTCTTGTGTCCACCAGAGACGCCCACCTGGGAGAGCTGGAGCTGGTGGCCGGGGAGGCCCAGGGCTGGTGCACACCGGAGTCAGAATTCAAACCCAGGCCTCGGGGAGGGCGCCCCGCTGCCCAACCTCGACCCCCTTGGTCCTCCCTGGTGGCGGCGGTGGTGGCAGCAGGGAGACCCCCCCCGTCATCCCCAGGGGCCCCTCTGAGAACTGGCTGGAGACTGGGCCGTGCCCTGCACGCCTCGCCTGTCCAGTGGTCCCGGGGTCCAGGGACACAGCCTGGAGATGCCCTGTTCCCCTGCATTAGCTGGTGACCTCTGCCCCGCGCCAGGCCCCTGCCTGGCAGCAGGGGCTGGGGTCCTGGACTGGCCGAGCCACGGGGCCCCAGGGCAGAGGCAGGGTCAGGGGAGGAGGCCCGGGGGTCCCACCCGACGTCGTGGCCCCTGAGTTTAACTCCCGGGCGCGACGGCCCGTGCCCGGGAAGGTCCTGGCTGCCCTCTGCGTGCAGGTGGCCTGCACGGCCGCAGGCCTGGCTGATCCAGCACCCGACCCCAGGGCCTCGGGGACCGCGTGGGACTGGCTGCTTCCGGCCCCACCGCTTTGCCGAGGGTCTGGAAGGGGCGGGGGCGCAGTCAAGGTCCCAGGACCCGTGTGGTTGAGCCTCCCCTCGGGGCCCCTTCCCCAGCTCCTTAGGCTGCGTCTGTCCCCCTCACCGGATCCCTCCTCCAGCTTGCTGCCCGGGGGTGTTTATCCTGAGGGCTCCAGGCCAGGGGGGCTTCCAGGGAGCAGGAGGGGCGGCCGCTCTCCAGAGGCAGCTTGTCTCCTACTTCCAAGCAGGGGGCTGGGCTGGCCACGCCCTGGGCTCCCGCAGCCCCGGGGAGGGGGCAGTAGGACCCTTGGGAGGTGCTCTGGGCCGTCCCTGCTCGGGTGCCGGGGCACCTTTCTCTGAGCAGGGCAGAGCTGGGCCTTGGCCTTTACCCTTTGCCCCTTCCCCACATGGCCCTTTGACAGGCTGGGGCCGTACCTGCCCCCTCCCTTGGGGTCTCTGGCCCCTTGCTCCCCGTCTTTGTTCCTGCCTGCCCCTGTTTCTTCCCTGGAACACAGACTACCCACTCAACGGCCATGTGGCTCTAGCCTCTGGAATTGCACCCACCATGAAGCCAGCTCTGAGCACCCACTTGGAGCTCACGTGGCGCATCCCCTCACCTGCACTTCTCTGAGTACAGGTCTAGAGCCCACCCCTCCTCCCGCCTTGGCTCAGGGTGGGTGGAGAGGATGAGGGTGAACGCTGAGTGGGCGGATGCTGGACTGTGCCTTCCCCTGTCTCCTCCTGTAAAGCGGCAGGAACCTGCGAAACAGGTGTGCTGTCCCCTCCTCTAAGGTGCCAGGAGCCTGCGGGGCAGGTGTGCTGTCCTCTCCTGTAAGGTACCTGGGAGGCCACAAGGCAGGTGCGCTGTCCCCTCCTCTAGGACTACAGGAGCCTGCGGGGCAGGTGCGCTGTCCCCTCCTGTAAGGTACCTGGGAGGCCACAAGGCAGGTGTGCTGTCCCCTCCTCTAAGGCTACAGGAGCCTGTGAGACAGGTGTGCTATCCCTTCCTGTAAGGTGCCAGGAGCCTGTGAGGCAGGTGCGCTGTCCCCTCCTGTAAGGCGCCCAGGACCCCATGAGGCAGGTGCCCTGTCCCCTCCTGTAAGGCTGCAGGAACCTGTGAGGCAGGTGCGCTGTCCCCTCCTTTTAAGGCGCCCAGGACCCCATGAGGCAGGTGCTCTGTCCCCTCCTGTAAGGCTGCAGGAGCCCGCAAGGCAGGTGCGCTGTCCCCTCCTCTAAGGCTACAGGAGCCTGTGAGACAGGTGTGCTATCCCTTCCTGTAAGGTGCTAGGAGCCTGTGAGGCAGGTGCGCTGTCCCCTCCTCTAAGGCTACAGGAGCCTGTGAGACAGGTGTGCTATCCCTTCCTGTAAGGTGCTAGGAGCCCGCAAGGCAGGTGCGCTGTCCCCTCCTCTAAGGCTACAGGAGCCTGTGAGACAGGTGTGCTATCCCTTCCTGTAAGGTGCTAGGAGCCTGTGAGGCAGGTGCGCTGTCCCCTCCTGTAAGGCTGCAGGAGCCTGCGAGGCAGGTGCGCTGTCCCCTCCTGTAAGGAACCAGGAGCCTGCAAAGCAGGTGCGCTGTCCCCTCCTTTTAAGGCGCCCAGGACCCCACGAGGCAGGTGCCCCGTCCTCTCCTGTAAGGCACCAGGACCCCGAGAGGCCGGGGAGCTGCTCCATGTGGAGCCCCCCAGAAGCAATGTGACTTGTACGAGGAGGATCTGGGGCTCTGCCCAGCCTCTGCCTCCAGAGCTGCCCTTAGTGCCCCCTGCCCACCTCCCCACCCTCTACCTCCCCTTCCCCCACTCCCGCCCGAGCCTCCTCCTCCTCCCCCACCCCCACCCTCGGCCGGCACACTGCCCTGGACACAACAGGACCCAGCCAGTGGTTGCTCGTTGCTGAGCCGGCTGCTTTAGCCGGAGCGGTCCATGTCCTGGGGGTGTCCAGGGAGCGCGCCCTGCCGCCCTGCCGGGTGGGGGGCTGTCCGCGGACCTCCGTGTCGCTCAGCGTCTACCGAGGCTGGCGGGGCAGGGCCCCTGCCCTCTGGGAATCACGTGGGGCCCTGCAATGCGCTCTGGCCCTAACTGCTCCTGCAGGCCCGGCCCCCTGCAGGCCCCCTCCCTTCGACCTCGTGGTGCCAGTGAGTCTAGGGCGGGCCTCAGTTTCCCCATTCTTCAGCAGCTCGAGCCAGCAAGATGGGTGGCAGGGCTGGACCGTCGCTGCTTGAGGCTGTGGGTCAGTGGGGACCAGGCTTCTGGGGCCACCAGCTGCTCCGTGCCGCCTGGCCCTCCCTGCACCCGCTCCTAGAGCCGGGCGTGGCGCAGGCCCGTGGCACCGGGGAGGGGGGCAGCTCCAGGACCGCAGCGACTGCAGCCAGCCGGCCCATGTGGGAGGCAAAAGCCATGTGGAATTATTCCACTCTCAAGGAGGGGTCTGATTTTGTGTTTCCATGTGGCGAACCATTTGTGCCCACCTCCCTGGTTTAAGAGTCCTTCCTCCACAGGGATCTGCAGATCCACCTCTGTCAGATGCCGGAAGTGCTGCACACACAGTCTGTTTCTAGGATCTCTTCTGACCTAGTGGTAGTTTTCTACCCCTGCCCAGTACCAGCCTGTCTTAATTACTCGAGCTTCACATTAGGTCTTGATACCAGTTGAGCGTTGTATTAGCCAAAGCGGTGCTGATGCAAAATACCAGAAGTCTTCTGACTTTTATAAAGGGTATTTATTAGGGGTAGGAGCTTCGTTTCCAGGCCATAAAGCATGAGTTACCTCCCTCACCAAATCATTTGCCACGTTTTGGAGCAAGCTGGCTGGCAGCGTTCGCCAGGGCTCAGGCTTCCCGGGCTCCTCTCTTCCCGGGGCTCGTTCCTCTCTGGGCTCAGCTGCTCCGCTCTCTCCACAAGGCCAGCTCTAGACTGTCAGGCGAACGGCTCCTGTCTTCCCAGGGCCTCTGCCATATCTGCTCCTGTGTGTGTTTACTTCCCGGGCTCCAGGACCAAAACTCCAGCTAACTCTGTGCCTTGTCTTTTTCTCTGTGAGTCCCCAGCCGTGGGACTCAGTGTCCTACTGATATGGCCCAATTAAAGGCCTAATCATAATTTAATCAGGGAAAGCTCAAACCTCCAACAGACCAGTTGACAAGCATAATCCAGTAACTATTTTTGGAATTCATAATACCAAACTGCTATTAGCATGTCGGCCTCTATCTTATTTTTCTCCAAGCTTGCTATTGATCTTTACAGCCCTGATTCTTTCGTATACATATCTGGAAGATATTTGTCAAGTTTTGTAAATAAAGCCTTGTTAAGATATAATTTGCATTACATTACATTTATGGATTGCTTTGGGTGAAAGTTGACATTTTTAAGTTTTTTTTTAGATTTCTTTTCTATGAACAGGGTATAGTTCTTCATTTATTTAGATATTCTTTAATGCTCTCAGTAATTATAAATTTTTCCTCATGAAACATAGGCATTTCTGACATTTATTTTTAGGTACTTTATAGTTTTGGTTAGTATTTTAAATGGTATCTTAAAAAGCAACATGGTCGATTTTTTTGTATTGGACTTTTATCCAGCAACTATACTGAACCTTCCTATGAATTCAGATAAGTTGCCTGAGGTTCTTGATTTCTGTGTAGATAAGCAAATAGTCTGCAAATAATGACAATTTAGTCTCCGCCTCTCCAATCCGTGGTTATGTTTTCTGTGATTTCTTTTTCTCGTTTTACTGCTCTGGTAGTACCTCCACTCCAACGTTGAATTGGAGCAGTTGTAGCAGGCATTCTGGACTTGTTCCTGAATTGGAAATTATCAAATGCCGTTTCAGTACCTATGAGTACCTCATAATTTTTTCTCCTTTAAAATCTGATTTGTGGTGAATTACATTAAAAGATATCTTAATGTGAAGCCATCTTGGAATTCTTGAAATAGGCCTATCTGAATTATTCTTTTAATATGTTGCTAATGTCTTGGATTTTTCTATGTATGTTCATCAGTGAAATTGTTCTATAACTGTCATTGCTCAAATTTCCCTTGCTTAACTTGGCGCCAAGATTATATTAGCTTTAATGAATGAGTTATACGGCTATATTCTCTTTTTCCTATGTTCTTAAAGAATTTGCGTATGATGAGTATTATCTGATTTTTGAATGTGTGGTAGAACTCACCTATGAAAAGTATCTGAATGTTGCTTTTTGGTGGGTAGATATTTAAACTATTGCATTAGTTTCTTTAATGGCCGTAGGACAATTCACATTTTTACTGACTGATTTTTCTCCTGGTTATGGGTCACATTTTCCTGTTTCTTGATGTGTCTAGTAAATTTTGGTTGAATGTAGACATTGCATGTAGAGTAGAACCTTTTTTATTTATCCAACTGATACATCCCAAGACCCTTCTTATAAGTTGAAAATTGTGCATAATAGCAAATCCCAGTTTTAGTATTTCTTATATAAGCATACCTATTACATATTTTTAAAATAAATAAGGCAAACAAGTACTCTAGTAACAATAAGTAAACAAAATTAATCATAGCAATAATTTTTAAAAATTTAAATTCTCTCTCTGCCTCTATTTTCTTCAATTACTAATTGCATATACCTGAATTCATTCATGTATGTTGAGTCTGTATAAAATGACATCTTACTATATTATGCTGTGGAGTGTCTGAATTACGTTTTCTTTCTGTAAAGCATGCTTGGCTTTGTTTTGGCAGGTACTTAAAATACTTGAGGATCAGTTTGATCTTTTCATGGATTGTTTTTGAGATTTTATAGGCTTGGGGTCTAGAATAGCCCTCACTCCAGACATAGTTTAGCCCCACTACTAAGGCATGGCATCTCTGGGGTCTCCACTGAATATCTGGGGTAGAGGGCACAGAAAGGGCTCTCCATCCTGACTGGTAGGAACACACATGTCTCTCTATTTTGTGTGATCTTTGGGAACTGTTAAGCTTCCATCAGCCAAGCCTTGTTTCGCTAGAACGATACATGCATGAGCTAGTACTCCACAAAGACTTAAGGGCACCCCTTTGTAAATTTATGGAGTTCTATCACTGAACAGCTCCTTTTAATAAGAAATACTTATTAAAAATGGGGTTCTCTATTATGCACAATTTTCAACTTCCCAGAACTCTGACCCACAACTTCCTGCTGCCTCAACCTACCCCAACTCTGACCTCCGTTCCATACCCTCAGCTCACTGAAGCTGCCGAACCGCAGGGGCTCTACCTCCCTGCGACTACAGTCAGGAAATTGCCTCCAGCAAGATTTGGAGCAATTGTAGGGCTCACCTAGGATGTTTGCCTTCTCTTGGGAATCACGGCCCTACACTGCCTGTTGTTCAATGTCTGAAAAATGTTACTGTCATATATTTTTTTCCAGGTTTCTGGCTGTCTTAGAGTGGGAGGTTAAGTCTGGTCCTTGTTGCTCCACTGTGGCTGGAAGTCCCATAAGTTTTGCTTGTTTTCATTTTCTTTCACTACTATGTATTTTTATATTTCCATCATGATTTCTTCTTTGGTGCATTAGTTATTTAGAAGAGCATTTTAAAAATTTCTAAATGTATGGATTTTTAGTTATCTTTCATTGATTTTTAATGTAATTGTGTGGTGCTCAAATAATATGATTCCTTTGATACAGAGTTTTAAAAATTTATTGAAAGTTGACTTATGGCCTAGTGCATGATAAAATATTGAAAATGTTTCATGTGTTGGAAAAGAATGTGTTTATCTAGTTTTGTGGAACAGGAGTCCATATTTGTCAGTGAGTTAATGCTTAACATGTTATTTAAATCTTCTGTATCTGTACTAATTATTTATCTGCTTGATCTATCAGTGAGAAGTGTTAAAATTCCTCCGTGTTCCATTAACACTTGTCTCTCTGGGGCCATTCTGGCTAGTTTTTTTTCTGGTATATTTTCCTGTTCACTAATTCTCTATTCACCTCCATTAAACTTTCTGATTAACTTGTCCAGTAAGTTTTAAAATGTAAATGATTACATTTTTATTTCTAAAAGTTCTGCATGGTTCTTTTCTGTATTTTACCCCATTTTTTCCCATTTTGTTTCATTTCTGTGAACATTTTAAGCATATGTATTTTATAATATGTATCTGACAATTCCAGTATCTGAAATCCTTGAGGATTTAATTCTGCTTTTCTCTTTTAATGTTTTCTCACTCTTGCTCATGGTGAACTGCTTTTCCGTGTGTTCGGTATTTCTGCGTTGTGAGCTCACATTTGAACTGATCTTCATCTGTAGGAATCATGGGGTTCAGAAAGAGGAAAGCATTTTCCAGGGAGAGTTTGTGTTTGCTTTTGCTAGGTGCTTTGGGGCTAACACCTGAGAACTATTCTGAGCTAATTTTTTTAACCTTGGGATTGAATAATCATGCAGGTATTGTAAATTTGAAACCAAAATCTGCGTTAGCACAGGCCTGTGGGCTCAAGTTCTCAGAAACAATTGCTTCTTCACCACTTGGAGTGGAGAGCCATTCAGACTAATTTCTATATGTCCCTTTGATGGCAGATAGATTTTCTCCAGCCTTCCATTTCACTGAGATGGTGTGTAGCCTTGGGGGATGCAACTTTTTCTGGTGACCTAGTTCCAAGTCTGATTTTGTGTGTGTTTGAGGCCATGTCTTCCATCCCCCGTTCAGCAGGTGAAATCCAATTCTTTGGGCTCCTGGTATCAATACATGTCTCTAGGTTGACACTTTAATCTCGGCTCCTCCTTCATTTTTTCCCCTTTATTTTGTTCTCTTGAGGAGTTTTCTTATTTCCTTCTAATGTTTGTTATTTATACAGAATTTCTAATTTCCATACTGCTGGAAGTAGAAGTCTCTCGTTCACCATTTTTCTGTCCATTGACAAATATTCATTTTAATGGTCAAGCTGCATTTGACTTCACAATCACACCAGAGTTTGTCATTCCAAAATGTGGTTTTGTTTTTCATTTTTGCTTTACCTAATCCTTTTGGTGATCGCTTTAAAATAATTATTTTTATCTTAAATTGTAACACCGTCTAGAAGAGTCACACAAATCTACAAAATTCATTGAGAAAATCAGCAGATTTTGCCCCCCATCTACAACCTCTTTCAACCTCTCTGCTGAACTTTTGCTATTTAGCTCTATAGTGCTAAATAATATGCTTCCTTCTCTCCCTCTTGAAATGCCCCCAAAATAACAGAAAAGGTAAACTGAGAAACACCCTTAGCCCTTTGTGCAAGGATGCAAGGCCAGAGGAGATGGCCTGGCCGCCAGCTGGGGCGCCTGAGCAGATTCAGGAGAGCTGAATTCTAAGGAGGCAGAGAA
This sequence comes from Dasypus novemcinctus, assembly GCF_030445035.2. Classification (NCBI taxonomy): domain Eukaryota; kingdom Metazoa; phylum Chordata; class Mammalia; order Cingulata; family Dasypodidae; genus Dasypus; species Dasypus novemcinctus. The sequence goes on from NC_080679.1 coordinate 1,747,365, forward strand.
GGAAATGGCAAAGAAACCTGCTGTGCCCCGTGAACCTTCCCACAAGGCCCAGAAATCACATCCCCAGACGGCTCTGGCACCAGGGGCTCTTGTCAAAAGGACCGTCTGCCGTGTGCCTGAGAAGCGAGTCGATTCCCGGCTTCTGCACAGGGCTCCGTTTCCGTTGTTTTCCCTCTTTCTAGCCCTCCTCCCTCAGGGACATCACCCTCTCGTGGACTTTCAAGAGTCGTGCGGACATGTGACAGAGTCCCTTTCGCTGCGCGGACCCCTCCTCAGATCCACACGTCCAAGCATGGCCGTGGTATCGTCACACAGCCACACTCCACCTCTGCCGTGCCACGCCCCGTGGAGGCGAGCTGCTGGGTGCTTCTCAAGGCAGCCCCTGGGGCCTCGGGTTCCGCCCCAGGGAAGGCACAGCTTCCTCGGGGACGCCGGGGTCTGCGTCGGCCTGAGCCTGCCCACGCCTCCCCACGCGGAGCCTTGAAAGCTCCACCCTCGGGCGAGTCCTGCTGTCGCCGCGTCCCGCAGGTTCTGACGCGTGGCATCCTCATTATCGTTCAGGACAGACTGTTTTCTGATGCACAGCCTGCTTGCCTCTTCCTCTGGCCCATGGGTTATCTACAAGCGTATTGCCTAATGTTTAAGCAGTTGGGGGCTTTGTGCTGGATTTTTCTCCCTCCCTCCCACTTTCCTTCTTTTTTTTTGTAGCTTAATTCTACTGTGGTCAGAGAACATGCTCCTATGATACAAATTAAAAATTGAAATTTATTGAACCTACTTTATGACCAGCATATGGCAAATTTTGTTGCACTTTAAATGTACGTATATGGTATCATTTTGCCTTCTCAGGAGCCGACAGAGCAAGCAAACCAAAGATTTTTATCCTTTTATTTTGACCTCTTCATTTGTCTTCATATTTAGTTAAGAGGTGTCTTTTTCACAAACAGAATATAAATTTAAAAATTTGATCTGACATTTGTAATGTTCTCCTTGGAGTACTTCAGCCATATTAATTGAGTTGAACTCTTATCTATGTCAACTTATTTTCCATTTGGCTGGCTTTTTATGTTCTATTTTTCTTCGTTTTTGCCTTCTCTTGGATTAATAAAATTGACTTTAAATTTCTTCTAATTTTCCTTCTATTAACTTGTTATTTATACATTTTCTGCTTTTTTAATGACTCCCCTAGAAATTACAGTGTTTCCTTGACCAACCTAATATAATTAATTTTACCACTTCCATGATAATGTTGAGCCTTCAAACCCTATCTTTTGGCTTCCATCATTTCTGTTGAGAAATCAGTTGTCGACATTATTTTTGCTTCTTCAAAAATTACGTGTCTTCTGGCTGCTTTTAAGATTTTTCTCTCCTCTTTGGTGCTCAGCAGTCTTATTATGAGGTGCTTTTGTATAATTTTCTTTGTATTTATTGTGCTTTGTGTTTGAAGAGCTTCTTGAATCTGTGGATTGATATACTTCGGTGGTTTTAGGCAATTCTTGGTCATGTCTTAAAATATTTCTTCTCCATCCATCTCTTCTCCTTTTAGATTCCAGTTTCATGCATGTCAGATCATTTCATGTGTCCTATATTTCTCTGAAACTCATTTCTATATTTTCTATTTTTTCTCTCTGTTCTATAATTTTCTATATTTTGTACTGACCTGTTCTCTAGTTCATTAACACTCTTCACTTTCATCTAATCCCTTCAGTTCTTAATTTCAGTTATTGTATTTTTCAGTTATAGAATTCATTTGATTGATTTTTATAGATTCCGTTTCTCTACCAAAATTTCCCACTTATTTTCTCCATCTTGTTCTCGCTTGTTGGAAATATATTAATCATGGCTATTTTCAAATCTTTATTTGAAGACTCCCCCATCTGGATCGTATATGGCCATGTTTCCTTTTTTCCTTTGTTTTTAGGTATATAGTCCTGTCCTTTTTCATGTCTAGCACTTTTTAATTTGATGCCAGACATTGTCTTGTGAAACACTGAAGAGGCTCTGGATGATGTTGTCCATCAGAGATGGCTCGCTTTTTCTCTTCCAGGCAGAGACCCTGCTGAGGCAGGGTGGGGTTGCAGTTTTGCCTGGGCTTGTTCTATCTATAGTTCTCCCTTGGTTTTGGGTTGCAGCTCTTGGAGCTTTCAGGGTGGACCTCGGTGTGACCACTGGGCCCCTCCTCCTGGTGGACCCGGATCTCTAATGCTCACCTTCTTAGCCCACGAGACTGGAAGACTCTTACCTGGTTGTCAGAGGCTTTGTGCTTGGGTTTTTTTAACTTCTGCCTCTCTTTCAGAATTTGGCAAGTCTTAAGGGAAAACTGGCCATTGTAAGACGTAGGTCTCCGTAGGCCTCTGCCTCTCCCTTCTTCTGGGGCCTTGGCCTCTCGGGTTTGTTTCTCTAACCCCAAATTCTGCAGTTTTTCTCCATCCCTCAGCAACAGCTCTCTGTCTGGGAAGACTCCAGACTCCCAGCTTCCTGCCCCGTGACCAGAATGCAAATGCTCCCCGGGAAGCTGTGCTGAAGCTCGCGCCCTGTCTGGGCAGTCTCCCCTGTGGAATCCTGGCCAGCTGCTGCTCCTTGCTTCCGTAGCTCTTGGATTCCTTTAAGCAAGTTTTAAATACTGTCCAGCTTTTCTCGTTGTGCATGGTGGGAGCGTTGTTCGGCGGCTAGCCACTCCATCCCCCCGGAAGCAGAGCCCTCCTTTGCTTTGTGCTTTGTTTTAACCCATGCCCTTCACCGCAGAGCTGAGGCATGGCGTTCCGTTTTCTCACATTGCTTTTACGGGTAAAGTTCTAGCTTTACTTTTGAATATGGGATGGTCAATTGTCCCATTACCAATCACGCCAAGTTATTTGACAAGCTGCCTTATCATCTCTTGGATTTGTGCGTCGGGGTGTGTGTGTGTCTGTGTGTGCATGCTTAATCTTTTTCACTGCTCTCTCTTCATGTGTCACTACTAGGCTTTGGAAATTCTTACCGCTTTATAGCATATGTGATAGCTGGTAGGAGAATTCTCCTTTTTCTTCTTAGGTTTTGAAATTTTCTCAACTTAACACCTCCATTGAGCATCATCCTGTCAGAATGCTTTCTTTACTGGGATTGTTCAGAATTTATAAAAGCTAAATTTGAGGAGAACTGAAAATTTTGCAATCTGGCATTGAACATCTGCTTTCATAAATATTTTCTTTATTTCCAATTATTTCCAATTTCAGTACTTGGAAATACTTAGTCAGTGGATGTAGACTTTTGTTTAAGGCACAAAGTGTGGTACTAAATGCTAGAAATCTTGTTCCAGCTCATGTTCTCACAGGAATCCCCGTCCTTGCTTCTGTGAGATTTTCCAACATAAGGAAACAAACGTGGACTCTAAGAAAGGAGTGTCTCTTCAGCCCACTGCAGGACAGGAAGGTGGAACGGTGCTGGACAGACGCGTGCGCTGTTGAGATGACACTGGACGAGGAAATCGTTTTGAGGCTCAAGGGCCTGGGGGGATCGCTGGCTGTGCGTCCAGTGGTCAGAAGTCTGCTCTCCTCCACCTGGGCTCTTGCTCGTGTTGAGAAGGTTCCGGCCCTTGCCGGGGGGTGGTTTGGGTGCTCTCCTCGTTTGCTGGGCCCCTGGAAGAGCCGCGTTTGTCCGAGGAGTCGTTCTCTTCTGCAGAGCTCTGGGGAGCCCGGGAGCCGGCCCTGGGCAGCACCTGGCGGTTTCGAGCCCCAAATCCACCTGGGTCCCCTGTGCTCCCGGGGTGCTCGGCAGGTGCCTCCTGCTCTCGGCCTGGGGTCCCCAGGGATGTGGGCCAGATGTGCATCCCTGCCCTTCTCCACAGATGCAAGTTTGGGACCTGCGGGGAGGCCCTTTGGCCAGATTCTCGCAAGGGACGGCAGTGGCAGGCGGGCGTGTGAGCTGGACGACTCCCTTGGTGGAAGGAGGGGTTTTGTAGAGCCTCAGCCCACCACCAGCCTTTGTGTATTTAGATGCCTCCAGTGATGGGGGGTTCACTACTTAATGGACATCCGAGGTCATCCTAGCCAGCAACAGATGGTCACCCAGGGAGCCCCTCTTCGCATCAGGCTAAACTCTGCTTCTGATGGCTTCCGGCCATCGGTAACTGACGGCGCTCCTGTCCTGCCGCAGGCCGCCTCTCCCCTTGTTCTCGGGGGCCTTGATCTCCAGCCCCCAGCCCCTCTTGGGTGAGCACCCCCTCCTCCAGGTGTGAATGTCCAGCCGGTCAGCTTCATCTGTGCCCTCTTGGAGCAGCCGGTGCCTTTTCCTTCTCATTCAAACTTGCTGCTTTTCCATCCCTGCACGGGGATTTCCACCAGCCTTCCACAGGGTCTCGGGGGCCACGGGGCAGAATCGCTTTGGGGTCGTCCACTCCAACCCTGTCACTTCACAGCTGGGTAAACTGAGGCCAGGTGGATAAGTCCCATGGCTGAGTTGGAGGCAGGACCAGGTCCCCTGGCTGTGAGCTCCCCGCGATGTGCAGTTTGCACGCCCACTTGGACGTGGCCTTGGGGATACCTGCGTGAATTTGAGCTGGGGCAGCCGTACCCACGACGCAGACTCGTCTCCCCTGCGTAGGACCGGCTGTCTTGCTTTCCTGATTCCGGGTGAAATCCCCTTTCCCACTCTTTTGGAGGCCAAACTCCTGCTGGGCGTGTGTGCACAAGGCTTCAGGTGACGGCGTCAGGCGTTCTTGAAAACAGTGCTTGTTTAAAGCCATCTCACGCTCTGGTCATCTCTGTAAGGCTCGTTTCTCGTGTGTGAAGGTGATTTCTGATCCGTTGTTGCGTCCTGTTCTACTGCTTCGCATCACCAGGTGTGGCCGAGTCCTGCAAGGCTCTGGGTCGGCACGCTGGTGAGGCCGACGGTCCCCTGCCCTGGGGACGGAAGCCAGCGGCGCACGTCAGCCCCTGCACCGGGTGGAGCGGAGCCGCAGTGACGCAGGAGCGTGCCGCTTCACCTGCTCTCTCAGGGAGGGAGAGACAGGTGTGCCCACCAGTGAGGGTGTGGTCGGGGCTGGAGGGGCGTCTGCCGGCCGGTCAGCTCCATGGGTCGCGGCTGGGGGCCTGGGCTGAGAGCCCCACACTCAGCCTCGCCGGCTGGGGGACCAGCAGGTCCTGGCAGCCCATTCTCTCGAGGGCCGGCCCCCTCACCCTCCTTTGCCCCCGGGGCCCTGATGCCTTGGGCTGCCTGGACACGGCCCTCCAGGAGGGTGGACGCAGGCAGAGAGCTTGGAGCTCGGCCGGCCGGTGCCCTGCGCAGCCGCAGAGGCGGGCGTGGCAGAGCTTCTCTGGGGAAACGAATGTCTGTGCCTGGGCTCTTCTAGAACCTTCCCTGGGGAGGAGGGCCCCAACACTGGCCCTGCAGGGACGTGCACCCAGAAGGAGGAGGGGCCCCTGGCAGACCTGCGACAGTGGCGGGAAAAGGCTGGACTCGCCCAGGGCCTGCTGTCCCCGCGGTGGGCTTGGGGGCCGCCGGGCCTCCCCCCGCCCCCAGCACGGGCAGCGCTGGGGAGGCCACTTCCTGCGCCCCTGAGGATCTCCAGGCCATGCCCCTCCCGCCAGGTGGAGGCTGAGGCTCTGCCCACCCTGGCACCTGGGACCCCGTGCGCCTGGCTGCTGCCCCCCCTTTACCCCCGCCCGGTCCCGGCACACGGGCAGCCAACCCGGACTGGCCGCTGGTGATGCTTTCTCCCTCGCTGGGACCCGGGGCCTGCTGGGAGCCAAGCGTGGGGGGGTCCTGGGAGCCGAGCGTCAGGGGGGGTTCCTGGGAGCCAAATGTGGGGGGGGGTCCTGGGAGCCAAGCGTGCGGGGGATCCTGGGAGCCGAGTGTGGGGGGGGTCCTGGGAACCAAGCATGGGGGGCTCCTGGGAGCCGAGTGTGGGGGGGTCCTGGGAGTCGAATGTGGGTGGGGATCCTGGGAGCCGAGTGTCGGGTGGGGGTCCTGGGAGCCGAGCGTGGGGGGGGTCCTGGGAGCCGAGCGTGGGGGGGTCCTGGGAGCCGAGCGTGGGGGGGTCCTGGGAGCCGAATGTGGGGGGGATCCTGGGAGCTGAGTGTGGGGGGGGTCCTGGTAACCAAGCATGGGGGGGTCCTGGGAGCCGAGCGTGGGGGGTCCTGGGAGCCAAGCATGTGGGGGGGGGCATCCTGGGAGCCGAGCGTGGGGCGGTCCTGGGAGGGGCTGGTGCAGGGGCCTCTGCCACACGCGCCCTTCCCTGCTCGCCCCACCTTGGGCGCGTGGCTCCAGGCGCTGGTGACCGTCCACCTGCACGGCGCAGTCAGGGCCTGGCACAGCGCCTGCGCGCCGCATGTCCTCCCGGAAGCTGCGCCCTTGGCTCGGCGTTGGAGGGCATCTTCGCATCCACGCAGGGGTTGCCGCGGAGCCAGCAGGGCGGCAGCTCCCTGGCACCTCTGTGACTGCCATTTCCCGCGCAGCCTCCGGTGGCGCTCGGTGGTGGGGCTGGGGCGGGGGCTGGTCATGCCGAAGCCCCGGCCTGGCTGTGGGCTGAGCTCCGACCCGCGGCCCAGGTGGCCTGCAGGCCGCCGCGTGCCCTGTTTCTCTTTGCCTGGTCTCGAGGCTCATCACGGGGACCCGTGTGGACAGTCACGGTCAGGCCAGAGTGCAGCGCAGCCTCTGTGCCTCCCCGGGCCCCTCACAGCTCTTCCAGGGGCTTCTCCTGGCACCTGCCTCCAAGTCCCTCGGCGCCTGCTCCGGCTGCCTTTCTTCGCATTTTGCTTTTAGGTTGTGCCTGGCTGCTCCCCGCTGTGACAGACGCAGCGTTCCCGTACCACTTCGCCGTGGCGCCCACCCCATCCCGCGGCTCTCTCCCCCACCTTCCCTCCGTATTTCTTTTGTTGTGGTTAGTATTTCGTGTCTACATTATTGGGGCAAAGTAAATATTCTTTCCTGCTAAACCAAAGAATGTGCTGCGGCTGCATTTTCTTTATCGCAGAACATTCCATCTGGAATAAGCAACAGCGCAGGCCTCTCCCCCTGCCCGTCCCTAATCAAGCCCCCTGCGGACCGTGCTCCGTGCGGCACAGCTGTCCCCGCTACATGCCCCGTGTCCTCCCCCAGCGCCCTTCCCACCAGGGTCGCGCCTCGAGACGACTCCGGCGTCCCCGGCTGCTGCGGCCTTATCCGCGTCTTCCTCGAGCCCCGTTCCTCCCTCAGGGGCCGGCGCAGGGTTCCCGCGTCCTCCTGGGGCGTGGGCGTCTGGGGTCTGCCGGGCGTGGAGCTCTGGGCTGGGCTTGTTTTCCTCAGACATCTTGAAGCGTGGCTCCGCTCTCGGGCATCCGTGCTGTGGACGATGGCCCCGTGCCATCTGGGTCCCCCTCCTTTGTGACTGTTCCTCCTTTGTGACTGTTTCCTCCTTTGTGACTGTTTCTCTTTAGCCCCCGGGCTCTGGAATTTCACAACTTGTGTTGTGGTGGGTGTTTGTCTTTATGTGGGGCAGGGTTAGGTAGAGACCTTCAGTTTGGAAACTCATGGCCTTTAGCCCTATCATGTTTTCTCAAGTTTAATCTTTATAGCCCCCCCCCATTGGCTCTCTTTATTTTCTGTGATTTCACAGAAACCTTAATTTTAGATTTTGGCCTTTTGACTCTTTACATTTGTTTTCATGTTTTTAATGTCCCCAAACAGTCTTTAAATGTTGTTCGAAAATTTTTTTAAGGATTTATTTTTAAAATTTATTTATTTGCCCCCACCCCTTGCAGCTTGCTTGCTGTCTGCTCTCTGTGTCCATTCGCTGTGCTTTCTTCTGCGTCTGCTTGTCTCCCTCTGTTGCATCCTCTTGCTGCACCAGCTCTCTGTGGGCACAGGCCAGCGTGCCTTCACAAGGAGGCCCCGGGATGTGAACCCACCGCCTCCCATATGGTAGATGGGAACCCAATCAATTGAGCCACAGCTGCTTCCCTGTTCCTTAAATTTTATGGTATTCCCCACTCATTCATGCATCTAGTACCTTCTCTTCTGTTATTCACAGCGAGGTTTTGTTAAGTTTTGAAGTTTTCTTCTGTTACCTGCATTATCTTTGCTTCCTGCACGTTGCTTTTCTGATTGTCTCAGTCTGAGTCTGTTGGAGGAGTTTCTCTCACTGTCCCACGGCTGCCCACATTTACGAGCCAGTGGAAGTTGGCTGGATGCCATTGGGCCTGGGTGGGCTTGTCGCCTTCTGGCATTTGTCCACGTTCTCTCCCGTCCTGGTCAGTTTTCCCAGAGGAGGGTCCTGCACTCGCACGCTGGCGCGCAGCGGCAGGGGGCTGGGGTCCCGCGGGCATCTCGTCCTACGGTAGACGCTCAGGCCCACCTCAGCGGGGCCTCGGGCCTCCAGGCTGGAGGGAGCCTCCGTGGTTCAGTCTGATGGGGCTGGAAATCTGGGGCCTAACCCTCCCTCCCTGACTTCCCCAAAATGCGCGTTTCTGGACCCTCCCAGAGGCGCCTGGAGTCTTTGTGGGGCGGGCTCCGGGCCCACCGGTCCACTGCTTCCCGTGGCGGCTGGTGTGGGTTCTCGTCTGCGGCTGCCTCCTCCTCGCGGGTTTCCGCCCTGGGGGCTGTCATCGGCGGGTTTGGATGGGAGCGGAGATGGCCGCCCACAGCCCCGTCCCTCCCCTCGGGTCTCGCTCCTCACTTTGCTTTCTCTTCCCCCAGGTGCGTCTGCCCTGACGGGGGTCCCGCTGCAGCTGGAGTGACCGACCAAGGCCGCGGAGATGGCCGGGGCCTCGGTGAAGGTGGCGGTGCGCGTCCGCCCCTTCAATTCCCGGGAGATGAGCCGGGACTCCAAGTGCATCATCCAGATGTCCGGCAGCACCACCAGTGAGTGGGGCCGGCGGGGCGGGGCGGGCGGGGCGGCACCTCGGGCCACGGTCAGTGCCGGCCGGCGGCTCGGCGCCAGGAGCTGTCCTCTGCGCGGCCCTGGGCCGGGGGCGCTTCCTCGGCTCTGCTCTGCTCCTAATGTCAGTCATCGCTGAGCCTTCTGAGCCGTCGGGGCCTGCGCAAGCGCGATGACCAGGAAGGAGAGGAAGGGCACTGCCGAGGCGGGTGGAAGGAGGGCCGTGCCCCGGACCCTGCTGTGCGCACGTAGCGTGCTGCTGCTGAAGGGAGGAGAGACGGGCCGCACTGGGCCGCCCCTGGCTCCTCATTACGAGCTTTTTTATTGAGTGCAACTCGCAGGCTGAAAAGGGAGCAGACCCCCGTTAGGGATTTTCCCAGTTGGACACCCCGTGAGGCCCCTTCCTGTAATCGCCCCGCAAAGGCGCCCGTGCGTGCTGCTGACGCGGGCACTCGTGCTTGTTTGGGGTCCGGGGGGGTTTAGGTCCTCTACTGCTGCATAACCTGCCCTGAGGCTGGCGACTCACACCAAGAATAGGCGCTCTCCTCTTCTGGGGTCTCTGCGCTCAGCCGGCAGCTTGCGCTTGAGGTCTCTGCAGGTGCAGCCCCACAGCAGCTGGCACTGCCGTCACACAGGTGCAGCCCCAGGCAGCTGGCACTGCCGTCACACAGGTGCAGCCCCAGGCAGCTGGCACTGCCGTCACACAGGTGCAGCCCCAGGCAGCTGGCACTGCCATCACACAGGTGCAGCCCCACAGCAGCTGGCACTGCGGTCACACAGGTGCAGCCCCAGGCAGCTGGCACTGCCGTCACACAGGTGCAGCCCCAGGAAGCTGGCACTGCCGTCACACAGGTGCAGCCCCAGGCAGCTGGCACTGCCGTCACACAGGTGCAGCCCCAGGCAGCTGGCACTGCGGTCACACAGGTGCAGCCCCAGGCAGCTGGCACTGCCATCACACAGGTGCAGCCCCACAGCAGCTGGCACTGCCGTCACACAGGTGCAGCCCCAGGCAGCTGGCACTGCCGTCACACAGGTGCAGCCCCACAGCAGCTGGCACTGCGGTCACACAGGTGCAGCCCCAGGCAGCTGGCACTGCCGTCACACAGGTGCAGCCCCAGGCAGCTGGCACTGCCGTCACACAGGTGCAGCCCCAGGCAGCTGGCACTGCCGTCACACAGGTGCAGCCCCAGTCAGCTGGCACTGCCGTCACACAGGTGCAGCCCCAGGCAGCTGGCACTGCCGTCACACAGGTGCAGCCCCAGGCAGCTGGCACTGCCGTCACACAGGTGCAGCCCCAGGCAGCTGGCACCGCCATCATAAAGGTGCAGTCCCGTGGCAGCTGGCACCGCCGTCACACAGGTGCAGCCCCAGGCAGCTGGCACCGCCATCATAAAGGTGCAGTCCCGTGGCAGCTGGCACCGCCGTCACACAGGTGCAGCCCCAGGCAGCTGGCACCGCCATCATAAAGGTGCAGTCCTGTGGCAGCTGGCACCGCCGTCACACAGGTGCAGCCCCGTGGCAGCTGGCGCTGCCGTCACACAGGTGCAGCCCCAGGCAGCTGGCGCTGCCGTCACACAGGTGCAGCCCCAGGCAGCTGGCGCTGCCGTCACACAGGTGCAGCCCCAGGCAGCTGGCGCTGCCGTCACACAGGTGCAGCCCCAGGCAGCTGGCGCTGCTGTCACACAGGTGCAGCCCCAGGCAGCTGGCCCCGCCATCATAAAGGTGCAGTCCCATGGCAGCTGGCACCGCCGTCACACAGGTGCAGCCCCAGGCACCCTCATGGGCAGGCACAGGTGTGTAATTTGTGCCAAGCCAACTGCACCTGCCACCTCATCCTTGGGCTCTCGGGTCATCGTGGGGCTGGCCTGCGCCCAGGTGCTCCCCACATGAACTTCCACCCCGTCTGTCATCATGAGGCCTGACGGCGGGGACCCCTGCGGTGGGGCCCCAGGCCCGATGTGGTCGCTGCCCAGAGACTGGCCCCTGGGCAGAGGAGGGTGAGGGTTGGGCATTGTAGGGGTGCCCTTGGCTCCCTGGGGCCTGTGGGGTGGGGTCTGGGCTGGGGGTGATCTTGGAAGAGCTGGGCCTTGACCGGCTGTGGGGGGTCGCAGAGGCCCCCCTAAGTTCGGGGCCCGTGAGCGTGGGCGTGGCTGCATGCCTATGAGCGAGCCATTGCTCTTTGGAGTGGGGTCGCCTCCGTTTGGACCCCAGAAGCAGAGCCTGAAGCAGGATTTGGGGTGAGGAGGGGGACCCCTGGAAGCACCATGGGAGTGGGGGGTGGGGAGGCCGATGAAGGGGGCTGCCCAGGCAGGGGGTCTTGGCCTTGCCGGACCCCTCCACCACCAGCACACACGTGCACACCGTCCTGAGGGGCCAGCAGGCGGGGCATTTGTCCAGCCTCTCAGGACACCGCAAGTGTCCACAGGAAGCCGTGCCTTGGGGCTGCCCAGCGGAACGGCCGCCCCCTCAGGCAGTGGCTGGGGGTCCTGGCAGGAGGGGCAGTGGTGACTCCGCCTGCGCCCGGGTCACGAGAACCACGCCCCCTGGGGTGACCTGCAGGACGAGCAGAAGAGCCAGCCCTCCTGCGGTGGCTGGAGGCCGTGGGCCTCGGAAAATCGGGCCCTGAGAGCCGGCCGGCTCCTGCGGTGTGACCCTTGGGTGAGGCTTCTCCAAAAGGCTGGGCCAGGTGGGGCCCGATTCCCTCCCTGGAGAATGAGGTTCAGGCGGAGACACAGAGAGGGCCGGAAGCAGGAAGCTCCGGCCCAGGCCGGGGAGGAGAGCCCGGGCCCCGGTGCTCACCTGGGGGGGGGCCCGGCACCGCCGCAGCCGAGGAAGCTTTGCCTGGCGATGGCCTGACTGGGGCCTGTCCCTCGGGCTGGCAGACCGTCACCCCCGTCGTAAGGGGCAGCCCGTTCTCAAGGCCGCCCTGCGGCAGCCTGCAGGCTGGACAGCTCCTCTCAGCCGTGACTCGCAGAGTCTGGCGTGGCCAGAGGTGGAGTCCAGGGCTGGCGCGGGTGGGAGGAGCAGGTGGGCCTCAGGAGGCAAATGGCAGGTGGTCCTGGGGCCCAGCCACCCCCGCCGGGAGGGCAGGGTTGGGGAAAGTGCGGCTTACTGTGGGGGGCAGCACCCCTTGAATCCTGGCCCCGACGCCTGCCCTCCAGGGGAACTGGGGACAGGCTCCCCGTTTGCCCTTCTGCCCTGACAGCTCTGGGCACAGGGGGATGAGGTGAGAAGGCGCAGTGGCTTTGTCAGCCCTGGAGATGAAACGCACCGGCCCGGGAATTGGGGGGCGGCCCTGCTGCCAGGCCGCGGAACACACGGCGCCCACCTGCTCAGAAGGGCGAGCGGGGACCTGGACAGTGCTCGGGCCCCGGGGGGCTGACCACAGAGCTCGCCCCTGGCTGGAGGCCCGAGCCGGATTCGTGGGCAGCCACAGGGATAGCCCGGGGCTCGAGCGCGTTAGGTAGGGTCCCCGGCAGGCCTTGGAGCTGGCGTTTCTCATGTGGACGGTGGCCTCGTCCTCCCCCACGCTCGGGGCCAAGCCCACGCGGGGTTCCAGGAGCCTCCCGGGCTACTTCCCAGCAGCGTGCAGGCTCCGACAGAGCTGACCCTCTCCAACGCGAGTGAGCCGGAAACCCGGCCTGCACGTGTGGGATGGCGGCGACGCGCCTGGCCAGTGGGAAGGACGGGAACGCAGAAGACGGGAGCAGGAGGAGGCCCAGCATGGAGGGCGCGCTGGGGAACCGGAGACCCTGGAGGACAGCGGCTTTCCTTCTCCGGAACGGAAAGGGCTTGAGGAGTCCTTGAAATGAGGAAGACAACGACGGGATTCAGCTCAGCCGGGGCCACGCTTAGCAGTCCAGCCGTGGGCGGTCGGGCTCCCGATGTTGGAACGCAAAAGCACAATCCAGAATCCAGCATGCAGAACAGAAGAGGCGACTCCACAAACCCGGAGCGCGAGGGGCGGACATGGCTCTTTCTAGGAAGATTTTCAAGCCAGGCTTGGGAGCTGTGCCCCAAGAAGTCCCACCGGCCACCGCCCCGATGTCCCCCAGCCTGGAGCTGGTTAGGGACGTCATTGTTGGTCCTAACAACGGACTTTGGTGCAACTTTCAAAACGACAATGCAGCTTTGTGCTATGGCCTTGGGAGAACTCCAGAACAATGCTTTGTGAAAGGGGACATAGAGTGGCAGGAAGAGAGCGTGCTTATGCAAAGGGCAGGCGCCCACTCACTGCATTGCACATCTGCACGCATGCGTGTAAGTGTGCGAGAGAGAAAGGGAGTGGGGAAGAGCTACCGGGGCGGGGGGGTGGGGAGAGTGCAGGCAGGACCCCCCGCGGACGCTGTCTTCGTTTGGGAGAAAACAGAACAGCGAAGATGCAGGTGGAAAGGGCTGGAAGTCTGCGTGATGCCTGAGAGAGCTCAGAGGGCATCACCAGCCCTGGGCTCAGGACGCTCTCCTGGGGACAAGGGGCATGGGAGCTGCGTGGCGGGCGCTGGGGACGCTGGGCTGGGAGGAGGACCCCGTGGGCGCCAGGTGGCAGCCCCCGCCGTTGGGTCTGCGTGTGCTCCTGGGGCCCGGGAGGGGTGGCGGGCACGATGCCCAGCGCTGGCAGGGCCTAGAAGGCGGCCGGGGGCGTCCACCAGCACAGCCTCGTTCCCTCCATGGAGTGCGAGGCGGTGAGGCCGGTGGGGTCCCAGAGCCTCCCCGGCCCTCTCAGCCCTGTCTTGTCCCTCGGGGGACCCAGGCCAGTCCCCGAATCCCGAGGTGGCCTCCTCAGAGATGCTCGGCTCCTGGAGTGAGCTCCTGGTGGCTCTCTGCTGACACAAAACCCAGAAACATTTAAAAGTAAATTCAATTTGTCAGCCTGTAATCATCGCCGGGATAAATAATACTTTTCATCTGAACACACCAAACCCAGCAATTTCTGAGCCAGCCCAGCCGTAGGCCATGGCGGGCAGAGCTGGCACGGGCCGCGACAGCGCAGAAACTGCTCGCACGCCACGCCGTGCCCTTCCTCCTCGTGCCCCCTGCCACTGCTTGATGGAGGAGCAGCCCTGGAGCCTTCTAGAAGGCGTTCCTCTCTCACATCCTCTGCCCTTAGGACCAGGGGGAGGCCTGGGGCTGGCTGGTGATGTGGCCCCTTGGTCCCGCAGGAGAATCACGCCCAATGCATGCCCGAGGTTGGAAGGCCAAGAGTGGGGGGGTCCAGCCAGTGAGCTGACCCGCGTACTGAGTGACCTTGACCAGGCGGCTCCCCTCGGCCCAGTGTCCTCACCTGTGCAGGAGTGAGGGGTGACGCTCAGTGCCTTCTCCAAGCCCTGGTTCTAGCTCATTTCCAAGCGCTAAAGAAAAGCCTGGGGTCAGGGCGGCCTCCAGTCCCTGCCTTTGTTCTATGGGTGGGACACCGGACTTGGTGAGGGGGAGAATGGGGTCGTAGGGTGCAGAATAGCCTTGGGCCTCCGTTCTGGCCTCACGCTGGAGCTCTCTTGGCAGGTGCCTGGGAGCTGCTGCAGGTGAGCTGTCCCTGCGGCGAGGGGAAGATGGCGCCTGCGGGGGAAGGCAGCTGGCAAGGCTGTGCTGGCGCGTCCGGCACCCGCCCTCCAGGCCCCCGGGCCACACGGAGCCTGGCCCTCCTGCCTCCACAGATGGCCCCCCGTGCTCTCAGGGAACAGACCACGGTTCTGGGCTGTCTGACAGAACATTCTGGGCCCTTGCCCTCTGCCTTCCCACGAAGCCCAGGCACGGCCTCCCAGCCCTTGTCAACCAGCAGTCGGCGGGCACGCAGCTTCAGGCAGCACCCGCGCAGCCCCCGGGGAAGTCGGCCGTGTTTGCGTCACCGTCCCCGGAGGCTCCAGGCCCCGGAAGCGAGCTTGGCGCTGGTCTGGAGTGTGGTGCCACGCCGAGCAGGGGTGTCGGGGAGGGGCTGGCGCAGGGCAGAGGCTGCGCCGGGGCGGCCGGCGGCCTGGCGCTTTCTGACTGGACACCGGGCCTTGGCTTCCCTCCTGCCGGACTCCCCTTTAGCCTAGCAACGGGGCTCCCACTGCAGGGCCGTGACCTCGCCTACTGTTCCCGGGGCACAGATGGCAAACCGAGGCTCCGTGCGGCCATGGGGCTTGCCCACGGCTGCGCAGGAAGCAGAAGGGGAGGCCAGGCCCCTCCTGTCAGCAAACACCTGCCGAGCAGGGGCCATGCTCCTCTTTAGGCACCGGGTGCAGCAGGGAGCGAGGCGGGGGTCTCGGCTGCCCCAGGCCTGCTGTGCGGGTGGGGAGGCGTTAAGGCGCGCGGGAAGGGAAAACAGACGGCTGGCGGCCGGGCCACGCGCAGGTCCAGGCGTGGGGGCTCATTCTGGGTGGTGGGCGAGGGGTGACAAGGCGCCGGCCGTGGCGTGGATGGGAGGTCAACCTGGCTGTGCGGTCACTGAACTGGTGGTGGCGGGGTGACGGTCAAGCTGTTCCCCGAAGGCCAGGGCGGTTTGGTGTGTCGCAGCGAGGTGGACCCCTAAGTGCTGTGCGTTTGGGGAGGGGTCAGCAGCTAAACCAGCTGATGAAGCAGCTCCAAACGTGAACCAAACCCCAGACCCGAAAGAGGACAGGTGGGCGTCTGCCGGCGTCCCTGGCGTGAGTCCTCTCCCGGGCGGGCCCACGGCCGGCGGTTCAGGCGGCGCCGCTCCTGGCCTCGAGCCCGCGCGGCGCGCCGACACGTCCTGAGCTGTTTCCTCCCCCTCCCTGTGCACCTGCTTCAACGGGGACGCCCACTTCTTTGTCCTCCCCTCTGGGCGGCCAGCCCTCTCACGTCCCCAGGTGGGGTCTGGGGGCGTTAGTGGGGTGCTGAGGCTGGCCTCGGAGGGGCCCAGCTCCCCAGGCTGGTGAGCAGCAAGGCGGAGGGGAGCGGCTGGACGGGCGCCGCGCTCAGCAGGCCCCGGGGGTCCGGCTTCGCCCCTCGTTTCAAAGCCCTGCAGGGAGAGACCCGAGCCCCTTTCCTGGCCACGCCTCGCTGAGAGCAGGCTGAGGGCGGGCCTGCCGCGGGGCCTCTGGGCCCAGCCCCCTGCAGGCCGGGTGCCCTGGGGAAGGGCAGCCCTGCTCCCAGCTCGGGGTCCCCTCAGTGATGGCAGGGGTGCTCCCACCGCACTGCGGGGCCCCTGCTGGCTGACCCCTTGGACCCAAGCCTCCAGCCATGACATGCCCCTGCCCCGCTGACCCCCACCTCGCTGACCTCTGCCTCGCTGACCCCTACCTCACTGACCCCCGTCCCTGACCCCCTGCTGGCTGACCCCTCCTCGCTGAACCCCACCTCCATGACCCCCTGCCTCGTTGACCCCCGCCTTGCCGACCCCTGCTTGCCTAACCTGCCCCGACCTGAGGGAGCTCCTTGTCCGGTGAGGTGTACAGCCAGCACCCCAGTGTCCAGGCACCTCAGAGAAAGCTGGGTGTTCCCGGGCCAGCCAGGCAGAGAGGCTGGGCAGGGAGGGGGCTGGGGACCTGAGGTGGGGAGAGGGTGGGGGCCTGAGGTGGGGAGCGGGTGAGGGCCAGGGTAGGGGCTGCTGGGCCCACCTGCCGTGCAGGAGTGAGGAGAGGAGGTGGGCGCTGCTGGACGTGGGGAGCAGGGGGCCTCTTGCTGCCAGAGCCGCCTGAAGCCCTGCTCACTGGCGCTCAGGAAGGGGGCCTGATTGTCGTTGCCACGGCGCCGGCATCCCCCGAGCTGGGTTCCGGCAGCCGCCCTGCAGCCTGTCCCCGGGCGCTGAGGCCAGGGCAGCTCGCGCTCCCAGCTGCCTCTGCTCCTGGTGGCGGCGTGGACGCGTGCTCCCCTGCCCCCGGGGAGGGCCACGAAGGTCAGTCACCCACGCCCTCCTGCAGCCCTCCTCAGCACCCAGCGTCCCCGAGCACCTCAGGCCCGGTGCCAGGGGCTGGTCGGCCCTGGGGAGGGGCTCTGGGTGGTTCCTGGAGCTGGCTCTGCCCTGGGGAGGGGGCTCTGGGTGGGCTGGTCGGCCCTGGGGAGAGTCCTGTCTGCAGGGTACGTAGAGCGTGAACTCCCCGGGGCCTGCTGCGGGGCCGCCGGGCCTGGGCAGCTGCGGGGTGCAGCGAGGCCGAGGGCTCTCCTCTCTGGGGCCTGCGGTCAGGCGCCCCGGGCACTCCCTGGTGGGCGGGGGTGTGGAGGGGAGCAGGGAGGCCTCAGAGGCCTCCAAGTGGGGCCGCGTGGGGAGGGCTCGCCCCCCGTGTCGGCGGGACGGGGACCAGCCCGTGCTCCTCGGGGAAGCAGCGGCCGTGGGACAGCGACGGGGCCAAAGAAGCAGGTGTGGACGGGCTGGCCCTGTGCACAGGCCCCGGCCGGACCTTCCGGATGCATCTAGGGCGAAGGCATCAGGGTCTGGGTCTGGGGTGGGAGCGGGGATGGACCCCAGGTTGGGAGAGGGGTGCTGACCCTGGGACGTGAGCAGGGATGGACCCCGAGGAGGGGTACGGCTGCCCTGGGCTGCTGGGCCGAGCCCCTTGGGGACAGCGGGGAGTGGCAGGTCAGGTACATGTGGGCAGCGGGCACCGTGCAGGGCGGGGCACCCAGCTGTGCTGCTGTGGGGTCCCTCCCACTTGGCATCCCGGGCTGCTCCTCAGCCGCGTGGGGTCTCGTGGGCGTCCAGCGCCTGGCCACGTCCCGCTACCTCCCTGTCCGAATCTCGCTCCACTGTCCGCCTGCGAAGGGCCCCGTGACGGGGCCGTGACCGCACGACCTCGGCAAGGGCCTGCGCAAGGCGTCCGCGCCCTGGGGAGGGTGGAGTTGGAGAGCGCGCCGTCCCGGGGGCCAGCACTCACGCGCGCCCGTCCCCCCCGCAGCCATCGTCAACCCCAAGCAGCCCAAGGAGACGCCCAAGAGCTTCAGCTTCGACTACTCCTACTGGTCGCACACCTCGGTGAGCCCCGGAGCAGCTGGACGCTGGGGCCCTGGCCCCGCACCCCGCGCTCCCCCACCCTGCTCCCTGGGGCCCCCCGGGCGGGGTCCCGAGGCCGCCTCCGGCTGTGAGCCGCAGCTCCTGGGCGGTTTCCAGGACCCGAGGTGCATGTCCGTCACCCCAGCCTCTGTGCCACCCCAGACATCCCAGCAGTGCCCTGGCCCCCGGCCCCGTCCCCTGCCTCCGGACCCCCCTCGGTCATCCCCATGGAGCCCCTCACCCACACACCCCCGTCACTGTAGGAGCCAGCCCCGGGTCTCACCCCCCAGCCCCGGCCTCCAGGGCACCCCCACCTCCCCTGTGGCCGGTGACCCCCGGCCCTCCCGCTTCCCCGCTGCCCACACCTGCCCTCTGGAGGCATCCGGGCACTGGCCCCAGGCTGTGCATCCCGGGGCCCCCCGGCCTTGCTCGCGTCACCCACGCTGCCCGCTGCCACCCCGCCGCACGAGCCCCCGGGTCCCAGCCCGCCATGGCCCCCGTGCCTTTCCCCGCTGTCCCCCCCTGCCGGGACGCCCCCGCCCCGCCTGCCTGGGTCCTGCCTCCGGCCACTGACCACCTTGTCCCCCAGCCCGAGGACATCAACTACGCCTCGCAGAAGCAGGTGTACCGCGACATCGGTGAGGAGATGCTGCAGCACGCCTTCGAGGGCTACAACGTGTGCATCTTCGCCTATGGGCAGACGGGCGCGGGCAAGTCCTACACCATGATGGGCAAGCAGGAGACGGACCAGCAGGGCATCATCCCGCAGGCAGGCGGCGCGGGGCTGGGGGCGCGAGGGGCAGGGGCCGGCCCTGCGCGGAGCCTGGCCACGGTCACGACCACGGGAAGGAGGGGGCAGCGGGGAGGGCCAGCAGCGGGGGGTGTGGACGGCACGGGGCGGGGGCGCGGGGGGCGGGGGCTGGCCCTGCGTGGGGCCCGGCCACGGGAAGGAGGGCTGGTGGCCGGGGAGCGGGCGAGCGTGTCATTCGGCCAAGCGGGCGCCAGGAGCGGGGGCGGCCCCAGTCCCATGGGAGCCGCGCCCCCGGCCCACCCGCTGCCTCCTCCGTGGGCCAGACCCCCTGAGGCGATGACGACGGGGGTCTGGGGTGGGGCCCGGTGGTGTGGAGGGGGCCCGCAGGAAGGGTCAGGCACGGGGTATGCCTTTAAGACGGATGGCGACAGCGAGTGGGCCGGAGGGTCCGGGCGCAGCCCCCCACCCTGTGCAGCGGGGGCTCTGATGTCTCGCGCCTCCCTTGGCCCCTGCAGCTCTGCGAGGACCTCTTCTCCCGGATCAACGACACGACCAACAACAACATGTCCTACTCTGTCGAGGTGGGCCGGGCAGGCGCCCTGGGGCCGGGGTGGGCGCGGGGGCGGGCGCAGCGCGGGGGCGGGCACGGTCCCTGGCTCAGCATCTGCCCCGCCCTGGACAGCAGGTGGGTGCTGGGCACCGCGGGGCCTCGTGGCCGGTCGTGCTGACCCGAGGGGCTCCGGGCTGACCCGTGCCCCCCGGGGGACGCGTGTGCCCGCGGGGGGAGCAGGTCCGCGGATGGCCCTGGCGGCAGGCTGGGCCCGAGGCCCCCGAGCCCGCAGGCCGTGGTGCCTCTGCTGCGAGGACGCGGCCCCCCGCCCTGCTGCCCCCCAACCCCGACGGCCCCCCGCCGCAGGTCAGCTACATGGAGATTTACTGCGAGCGCTGTGCGCGACCTGCTGAACCCCAAGAACAAGGGCAACCTGCGCGTGCGGGAGCACCCGCTCTTGGGCCCCTACGTGGAGGACCTGTCCAAACTGGCCGTCACCTCCTACAACGACATCCAGGACCTCATGGACTCGGGCAACAAGGCCAGGTGGGCGCCGCCGCCCCCGGCCCCGGAGGCCCCCGCCCTTCCCTGCCTCGTGGGGGGTCTGCCTGCTGCAGCGGGCCCCTGCGCCACGGTGGGACCCCGGCCGGGGGCGCCCGGGGGGGCCAGCAGGGCTGGGGTGCGCGGGGCAGAGGCCTGGCAGCGAGTGGGACGGGCCCCGCTTGCTCTGAAGACCACTCCCCTCTGGACCGGCAGGGTGGGTGGGTGGGGGCGGCGCAAGGGGGCCGGGTCGCCCCAGAGCCCTGCGGCCACTGCAGTCCCGCTTCTCTGCAAACCGGGGGCTCCCAGGCGGGGGCGGTGATTCCCGGGGTCACTTGTGACTCCCCTGAGGGTGGGGCGCCCCCACCCCCACTCCCACCTCCTCCGTTGCTTTCCCCGTGAACTGAGCTTCCCGCTAGGCTGAGTGTGGGGGCTCCCCGGGGGTCCCTGGCCTGTCAGGCGGCATGGGCACCCACCGAGGCCTCCCACACCCTGGGCTGCTCCTCTCCTGGGACCCCTGCTGACCCCCGTGGCCCCCAGGGGTGGGGCCCTGGGACCTGGCGGGCTCCCGGGCTCCCAGAGCAGCTGCCCGTAGACGGGGCGCCCCGTTTTCGGGGTGTGGTCTGGGGGCGGCAGGGGTGGGCGGCCCCTCTGGGGGGCTCCTGCTCAGCTGGTGGCTCCTGGGCCCCGCTGAGCCCCCGGGCGGGGCGCACCCTCCGGCCGTGGCTCAGGGGACGCGGCCCCCTCCCGCCCCCAGGACCGTGGCCGCCACGAACATGAACGAGACGAGCAGCCGCTCTCACGCCGTCTTCAACATCATCTTCACCCAGAAGCGCCACGACGCCGAGACGGACATCACCACGGAGAAGGTGAGCCGCCGGTCGTCCCGGGGCAGAGCGCTGAGGGGCTGGGGCGCCTGCCAAGGCGGGCGGGCTGGCGCGCGGTGGGACCGCCGCCCGGCGCCGTCCCGAGGTAGCTGGAACCCAGCGCAGGTCCGCGGGGTGCGGGCGGCGTCCCCTGCCCAGCCAGGGCCCTGGAGGCCGCCTCCTGGCACGCTGGGGTCCCATGTGGAGGTCCCGCCCCGGGCCCACCTCCACCCCCCGCCTGCGGGGACTTCGCAGGGCACCCGGACGCTGAGCGGGACCCAGGATAGGGTCCCCTGTCCCCACACAGCCCCCCGGACTGAGGGACGGGGCTGTGGCCGTCCTGGGCTGGGGGCAGGAGGCACAGAGAAGAGACTGCTCGAGGGTCTGCACCCTGCCCCCTGCCCCAGACAAGCCCCCGCGCCTCGGGGTCCCCGCGGGCTGGGCAGGGCAGCCCCCGCAGCCTTTGTCCTTGGTGCCCAGTGCGCGGGTTTCCGGAAGGGCACGGGGCTGTCCCCCGTGGTCCGTGGCGTCGTGCTGTCTCTGACCCCTCGGCCTCTCCTTGTAGGGCCTGGGGCCCCCACGGGCGGCTGCATCTGTGCCCCCCACCCCCTGTCAAGGCCTCCTTGGGCACCTAAGTCCCTGGCCCCTGGATGATATCGGGGTGCTCTGCCCAAGATGACTGTGGTGGCCGCCTGCCCAGGCGTGGAAGCCCAGGGGGAGACGCCTGCCCAGGGCCCGCCTGGCGGTGGCGCAGCTTCATCCCCGCAAGGCGCGTGCCGCGCTCAACGAGCTGGGGGACGGGTTCTGAGCCGCCGCTGCCTGAGAGAGGGGGTGGCGCAAGGGGGTACTCGGGGCGCCCTGGGGAGCCTGCGCAGGGAGCAGCGTGTCAGCCACTGTGGGCGCAGGGGCCGGGGCCTCTCGGGGGCTTTGGGCCGCGGGCAGCGCGTTGGAGCAGGGCAGGGAGATCTGGGGAGAAGCCCAGACCTCAGAGCCAGGATGGGGGCAGCCCCGGGGAGGCCGCGCCCGGCGTAGGCAGCGCGCCCGCCGTCCTGGCCCACGGCGGCACTGAGACGCTGCGCCTTGGATTCCAGGTGAGCAAGATTAGCCTGGTGGACCTGGCGGGCAGCGAGCGGGCGGACTCCACGGGAGCCAAGGGCACACGGCTCAAGGTAGGGACGGGCGGACCGCCACGCCTGCCGCGCCTCCCTTCGCCTGTGGGGTCCTGCCCCCAGGCCAGGCTCGTGGGGGGCTCAGGCCTGCGGAGGGGCAGCCGCCGGGGCGGGAGGTGAGGGCCACCGCCAAGGGCCAGCAGGCGGGGGCCCCCAGCGCTGGTCAGCAGGGACAGTGCCCCGGGTGGAACGTGGTCCCCTCTGCGACCCCAGCACCTCGTGTCCACTGTTTCCCTGGCCGTGGGTTTGGGCTGCCGCGGCAGCTGTGAGGACAGGGCGCCCTCCCACAGGAACGTCTTGGGGTGTCAGGAAGGAGCTCTTGTTTCTGTTTTCTCACGTCCCCACTTCTTTGACCCCCCGTTACCCAGTGGGTGGGAAGGGGCTCTGGGGACCATACCCCTCGGTGGGCGGTGAGGGCCGGGTGGGTCAGCCCCGGGGTCAGGTGGCACGAGGGGCTCCGTGGCCTCTGACCGTCTTCTCCTCGCGCAGGAGGGGGCCAACATCAACAAGTCCTTGACCACGCTCGGGAAGGTCATCTCTGCTCTGGCCGAGATGGTGAGTGGCCCCGGCCGTCGAGACCCCACTGATGGGCTGGCCGTGGTCGTGCCTCCTGGTCCAGCCTCCCCTGGGGCATGCTGGGAGCCGTCCCACCTGTGCCAAGCCCTGCCTCTGGCGAGCTGACGGGTCCAGGGTCAGCCCGGGGTGGGGTCATAGCCTGGAGATGGGCAGAGACCCTGGTGTCTTCCTGGGGCCTCGGTTTCCCCACCTGTAAAGGGGGCGGCCCTGCTGCCTTCCTCATGGGGCTTCCCGAGATCAGCGTGGACCGGGTGGGGTGCTGGCGGAGAGGAGAGGGCCCGCCTGGCGCGCGGGGGCGGGGAAGCGCGTGGGGGGCTGGGGGGCGGCACGAGGGCGCTGCAGGGGGGGGGGGGCGGCACGAGGGCGCTGCAGGGGGGGGGGGCGGCACGAGGGCGCTGCGGGGGGGGCGGCACGAGGGCGCTGCGGGGGGGGGGCGGCACGAGGGCGCTGCGGGGGGCGGGCGGCACGAGGGCGCTGCGGGGGGGGGGGCGGCACGAGGGCGCTGCGGGGGGGGGGCGGCACGAGGGCGCTGCGGGGGGGTGGGCGGCACGAGGGCGCTGCCGCGGGGCGGCCGGGGCAGGGGAGGGCTGGGGCTCGCCTGCCCTTCGCCCCCGGGCGGCCCCCACGCCTTGCTCCGAGCCCTCAGGTGTGTCTGTCTTTCTTTTCCAGGACTCCGGGCCCAACAAGGTAGGCGGCTCCTCTGCTTTCGCGCGCGCCCTGCCCTGGCCCAGGCTCCCCGCGCGGTGTCCCCGCACCTCCTCTTGGCCGCCCTCTTGTTTGCTCACCTAACACCTGAGTCCCGTGCTGGGGGCCGGGCCGCAGCGGTGAGCGGCGCCCGCCCGTGGGAGCACGGCGCTGCCGGTGGGGAGTAAGGAAGCAGGCAGAGGACCAGGTTGTTACGAATCGGGCAGACGCCACCCCGTGAGCAGTGCTGCGAGGGGCGGGCCCGCGGGCCGGCGTGGACAGGCAGCTGCTCGGGGCTGGTCTGACGGTGGAGGCCTGCGGGCGGGAGCAGCCGCGCGGCGCGAGGGCAGCCCCTGTGCGCGGGGTGGGCGCCCGTGGGGGGCTCTGGAGCGGGAAAGGGCGGTCTGGGGGAGCTGTGGGGGCGGCGTGAGAGTGTGAGGGGCCCTGTGAGGAGCTGGGAGGGGTCATGAGCCGTGAGGAGGCGTGTGCGGAGCCGTGAGGACGTGGGCACGGCGCTGGGAGCCGTGTGGGTGGTGAGGGAATGCGTGTGGAACTGAGAGGAGCTTGGTGGAATGTGGGAGACGTGCAAGGAACTGAGACGAATGGTGGAACTGTGTGAAGGACTCTGAGGAAATGTGAGAACTGTAGGAACTGTGCAGAACTGTGGTAGGAATTCGGTGAAGAACTGCATAGGAACCTGAGGAACTAGGAGAAAAACGAGGAACTACCTGGAACTGGGAGCGAATGTGAGGAAATGTATGAAAAAAGTGTAAGGAACTCTTTGGGGAACTGAGCAGGATACTGTGAGAAACTGAGAGACTTAGTAACTGAGAACTCAGAGTAATTTTGTGAGGAATTGTGTGGAAGACTGTAGGATACTTTGTGCAGAACCATGAAGGCAAATGTGTGAAGAAATGAGAGGGGTCGTGTGAGGAGCTATGTGAGGAATTGTGAGAGGAACTTGGTGTCAGTGTGGGGAACTGTGTCCAGAAATGGGGAGGAACAGTAAGAACCACGCAGGGAACTGTGTGAGGAACTATGTGGAAAAGTCGGAGTCCTGTGAGGAAATGTGTGGGAACTTTGAGAACTGTGTGAGGAATGGTGAGAAAATGTGCGAGCAACTGCAAGGAACTCTGTGAGGAATTGTGAGAAAACACAAGGAACTGTGAAGAATTGTGTGAGGTGTATATGGAGAAGTGTGTGAGGAATTACGAGAAACCGTGTGGGGCTGTGTGAAGAATCTATGTAAGCAACTGTGTGGGAAGCTATGTTGAGAAAATGCTTGGGACTTAGTGAGGACAAAGTGGGTAACTGTATGAGGAATTATGAGATCTATGTGTGGAACCATGAGGAGAAAATGAGAAACTGGTTTACTGAGAGATGGACCATGTGAGGAACTGTGTAAGGAACTATCCAACGAACTCTATGAGGAACTATGTGGGGAACTGAGAGAAACTATGAGAAAGTGTGTGTGGCCTCTGTAAGGGGCTACGTGAGGAACTTTGCGAGGAATTGTGAGGAGTGTGTGAAGAACTGGAAGGAATTGTGTGAGTCGTGTGGGGCACTGTGTGAAGATATGTGTGAGCAACTGTGAGAGTAACTGTGAAGGTTCCTAAGAGGAACTCTGTGATAACTCGTGTGAATAACTGTGAGGAACTCTCATGAATTGTGAAAGATTTTGAGGAACTATGTGGAAACTGTGTGTGCAAATATTTGAGTAATGGAGAGAATCCGTGTGAGCAACTGTGTGGGGGACTGTTTGAGGAACTGTGAAAGAAACAGGAATTGTGTGAGGAACAGTATAAGGACCTGTGAAAGGGAATGAGAGGAACTGTGTGAGGAACTCTGAAGAATTTTGTGAGGAACTGTTTATGGAACTGAACTGAGAACTGTGTAAGGAACTATATAGGAAGCTGTGTGGAGAAAGTATGAGGAACTGTGTAAAGGACTGTGAGGAAATGTATGAGGAAAATTGAGAGTAGCTTTGTGGGGAACTGAGTGAACTATGAGGAACTGTTGAGCAACTATGGAAGAACTGAGTGACTGAGGAATAGTGAGAAACTGAGTAAGAAATTGCATGGAAAGAAGTGTGGGGACTATGTGGAAAACAGTAACTGTGGGAGGAACTATGTGAGAGAACTGTGTGAAGCATTGTAAGGAACTTTGAATGGACCTTTGAGTTACTCTGTAGGGAACCGTGATGAAGCCTGGGAAGAATTGTGGGGGAACTGTGAGGAATCCGTGGGAAACTGTGTGAGGAACACTGTGAAAGGGACTTAGAGGACCTGTGTGAACTTCATAGACCCTGTTGGAAACTGAGGAAATGTGTAAGGAACTATATAGGAGCTGCAAGACTAACTGGGGAATTGTGTGCAGAATCGCATGGAGAACTGTGTCAGGAACTTTGTGAGGAAATGTATGAAGAACTATGAGGAACTGGGTAGGAATGATGTGAGAAACTGAGAAAAACTGAAGAAATGTGTGAGAAATTGTGTGGAGAACTGCTTAGGGAAACTGTGTGGGTACGTGTGAAAATTGCAAGAGGAATTGTGTGAGGGAATGGTGAAAAACTGCTGTGTGAGGAACATTGTGGGAAACTGTGAGGAAATGTAAGAAACAGTGTATGGACGGTGTGAGGGGTTCTGTATGGGACTGTGTGGTGAATTGTGGTGGGGAATAGTGTGAGGAACTGTGTGGGGTACTGTGTGAAAAACTGGGCAGAACGTTTGAGTCATTGTGTGGGAGACTGTGTGAGGAACAGTATGAGGCCCTGTGAAAAGGGCTGAGAAGAACTGTGTGAGGAACTGAAATAAATTATGTGAGGGACTGAGGGATTGTCTGAGAAACCATGTAAGAAACTGAAGAACTGTATGAAGAATTGTGAGAAACTGAAAGGTCTGTGAAGAATCATATGAGTCACTGTGTGGGGTCTGTGTGACAAATTGAGGAATTGTATGAGTAGCCGTGTGGGGGACTGTGTACAGAACAGAACGAGGAACTTGAGAAGGTCTGAAAGGAACTGCGTGAGGAACCGAGAGGAGCTCTATGAGGGACTGTGTGAGGAACTGTGAAGAATTGTGTGCGGAAATTTAAATGGAACTGTGTAAAGAACCATAGAGGAACTTTGTGAGAAATGTGTGAAAAACTGTAAGGAATTGTGTGGAGAACAGCATGTTGGGAATTGTGTGAGGAAATGTAAAGAATTATGTTAGGAAATGTATGGAGAAATGTATGAAGAATTGTGTTGGGAACTGTATGAAGAATTGTGTGAGAACTATGAGGAACTGTGTGAAAACCTGTGGGAGGAATGTGTGAAAAACTGCATGGGAAAATGTGGGAAGAATTGTGTGGCAAACAGCAATAAAATTTTTGTGGGAACCTGTGTGGATCTCTGAGGAAAATCATGAGGAACTATGTGAAGGAAATGTGAGGAACTATGTCTGGTACCCTGTGAGGACCTGTGTGGAATAGCGTGGAGAATTGTGAGGAACGTGTGAGGAACCGTGTGGGAACTATGGGGAGAAGTGTGTGAGGAGCTGTGTGAAGAACTGAGAACTCTGAGAAACTCTGTGTGGAACTATGTGAGGAATTAGGAATTGTGTGAAGAAATGTGAGGAACTGTATGGCAAAACTGTATGGGAGATTATGTAAGGAAGTATGTGAGAAAATGTATGAGAAATGTGAGAAACTGCGGGAGGAATTGTGTGAAGAACTACAAAGGGAACTGTGTGAGGAACTGTGTGAAGAAATACGTGGTATTATGAGGAAGTGTGTGTGGGAATTGTGCGAGGCAGCGATTGGAACTGCTTGAAGAACTAAGTGGGGAGCTATGTGAGGAATTGTGTGGATCTGTGTGTGGAACCTTGTGAGAAAAATGAGGAACTTTGTGCGGAACTGTGATGAACGAACTGTGTGTTTAACTGTGTGATGGGCCCTGTGAGGAACTGTATGAGGAATCTGAGGAACCATATACAGAACTGCATGAGAAACTATGAGGAACTCTGGGGAACTAAAGCGGGGGACTCTAAGGAGATGTGTGGGGAACTGTGTGAGGATCTGTCAGGGACTCTGGGGAGCTGTGTGAGGAGCTGTGTGAGGTGCTGTGAGGGAGTTCATGGGAAACTAACCATAAGGAACCATGGAAAGAATTATAGGGACACTGTGAGGGACTGTGGGGACCTGTGTGAGGGACTGTATGAGGAGCTACGTGAAGGACAGTGTGAGCAACAGTTGAGGAAGCGTGTGGGGAACTGTGAATGGAGTTGTAAAAGAAACTTCTTTAGGAATTGTGTGAGGAAGTTTTTTGAAGAACTGTTTGTAGAACAACGCCTGGAGCCGGCGACAGGGGGGTATGTGCATGACGAGGCCAGAGAGGGGACAGGTCCTGATGGGAAGACCTTATTAATCCACTGCCAGAAGTCAGACTGTAGTGGTTTTGTGGAAGCCACAGGTGGCTTTTCAGCAGGACTCATGCAGTCTGATTTAGTCGCACGTGTCCCTCAGGCTGCTGTGTGCAGAACAGATTGGGAGGAGGATGGCCTAGGGCAGCAGCCAGAGAGGCCAGAGGGAAGGTCATTGATGGAATGGTCTAGACGGGAGATGACGTGGCTGGGAAGGAGGAGCGGGAGCTGCTGGAGCACGGCTCAACGAGCACCACCCATAGAGGGAAGGCGCGGTGGGGAGGGGGCGGTTGGAGTCCAGGGTGACTTTTGGGCTCCTTGCTGAAGTGGCTTAGTGATTGTGGGACCTATACTGTGGAAACAAGGAGTTTGACAAACATGGCAGACAAAAACCTCTAGCATTAAATAAATAAAAACCAAAACTAGAAGGAAATCCAACTTTTCACTTACTAAGTTTCCAAAGGAACGAAAAGAAACACTCAATACCGGTGAGCTTTGTGAGGTAGACACCCGTGCCCTGCACACAGTGAAGCTGGTACAGCATTTCTGGAATCTACTCTGGCAGTGTGTTTCAAGAGCTTTCAACATTTGCGTCCCCTGTGAGCTCTTCCAAGAGCAATGAGGAAGCTGCTTTCCCGTTTACGCCCGGAGAGGATGGCACAGCCTTCGCGGTGGCCCCTGTGTGTGTCTCCCTGGCTGTGGGCTCTCGGGGTCAAGGGCGCTCTGCTGGGTCCAGCAGGTGCTCAACCAATACTCGTAAATGTCCATGATTAGCGGGGTCGTTGTCAGTTCCAGAAGGCCCAGAAGGAGTGACTCCCAGCAGTCGTTACGTGCGACGGGGTCCATATTTCGAGTGGGTGCTCTTTGCCTGAAACAGAGAGCCGTGTGGATGGGGCTTCCTTTCTTGGGGAGTGATGCTGAGAAGAGAAGGAGCAGCTCTGAGCTGGCCTCGGAAGGGTGGTGGGGTTTTGGCGGGGAACAGGGCCGGTGAACTCTGTGTGGATGCAGCGGTCAGCTCGTGGGCTGGCGGAGGCCGTGCAGGCCCGGTGGGCCCTCAGGGGCGGGGGGCTCTCTCTGCTTCAGGCAGAAGGAGCCGCTGAAGGCGTTGGAGGAGGTGAGGGGCTCCAATGGGTCTTTCTGCCGGAGTGGAGGGTGGGCACTGGCCGGTGGGGTCCGAGCAGGGCTGGGGGAGGGAGCAGCCAGGGGGTGTTCTGGCAGGTCCCCCAGGGGCTCAGGGTGGTGCCCTGGGCTCCGCCCCCGGGGGCCGTGCGCTGACCTGGGAGCAGGGCCAGCCCCTGCCAGCCCGGGCCCCCAAGCTTGGACTCCGGGGAGCCCCGTGGCAGGCCCCGCTGCTTGCCCCTCCCTCCCCCTGCAGGGTTGACCCCTTGAGTGCTTCCCCCCCACAGAACAAGAAAAAGAAGAAGACAGATTTCATTCCGTACCGGGACTCTGTGCTGACCTGGCTCCTCCGGGAAAACCTGGGTGAGGACGCCGCAAGCCCACAGCCCTTGCTCGTTCCCTTGGGCGGCGGAGATCGGCTTTCCCAGCGTGCACTGCCCGAGGCTGGGCCCTGCCGGCTCCGCCCGGGGGCCTGACGTTCAGCTCCAGGAAAAATATTTTAAGTAGAAACGATAGGAAAGCGTTAAAACGTTTTGAACATAAACTCTTCTCATATCAGAGAAAAGGCCGTCAAACCTCCCCGACTTCACCTTTACCACAGGGAAGGGGAGGCCCTGGCCCTTGTAAAATGACCCCAAATATGAGGAAAGCACTTCCTGGAGGAAGAGTAATGGAGGTGCCCGCTGAGCGGTGCAGGGGCGCCTGAGGAAGGCTGGGAACCCCCGGGTGCCTGTCCGCCGGGAGGGGGCCGTCAGTCTGTGACTCGGTTTCCTCTCTGGCCTCAGGCCCCCCACTGTACACGGAGTGGGGAGGGCCCCCGAGGTTGTTTTGGGAGGGGAGGGGCCGTGCTGGTGTGGCCAGCTGCCCCGCGGGTGACTCGTGTCCCTCCCGTAGGCGGCAACTCGCGGACGGCGATGGTGGCCGCCCTGAGCCCCGCGGACATCAACTACGACGAGACCCTCAGCACGCTGAGGTGCGTCCCGGGGGCGGCCTGTGCCCCTCGCCCCTCTCGGGCACCTCGCCTGGGACTCGGCGAGGCTGGAAGGGGCCGCCCTGGGGCTCCCGAGTCTCCGTGTCCCCCATTTCACCCCGTGACCGGGGGCCCGTCGGCAGCGGGAGCCGCGAGAGTTGGCGGTGAAGGAGGGGCACGTGGGCGTGAGGCAGCTCCCTCCGGGCGCAGGGCGGGCGTCCTGGGTGGGCGACCTGGGTCCCCGGCCCTCTCAAGGCTGCTTTGCTCTCTGGGTGGAGCTCTTGGGCTTTTCCCTGCACCACCACGGGAAAGAGGGCTCGCGCCCCGGGACAGGCCCCTGCACCGTCCACGTGTGGCTAAGATGCACCCGTGGCCCCCAGGCGTGGGCCTCGCTGCCCCCGCCCCGGGGCCACAAGCTTTCCCTCCTTTGCCTGCCCGCCTCCTGACCCTTCCCTGGGCCTCGGTTTCCCTCAGCGGGGGCCGGGCGACACCCCCTGCGGGCCCTCTCCGGCCAGGGGCTCCCGTGGGGGCAGCCCCTCGCTGGGCTCCGGCTGCCTAGGCCCCCGGCCCGCTCAGCCCACCCGCCTTGCCCAGGTACGCGGACCGGGCCAAGCAGATCCGCTGCAACGCCGTCATCAACGAGGATCCCAACAACAAGCTGATCCGCGAGCTGAAGGACGAGGTGACGCGGCTGCGGGACCTGCTCTACGCCCAGGGCCTCGGCGACATCACCGACAGTGAGTGCGCCCATGCCGCCCCGCCCGGGCCTGCTGGGAGGTTCGCGCCCACGGCAGCCCCCGGCCCGGTCCCTGCTGCGCGCCCGCCGCGCTGGGCTCCAGGACGGGCCCCAGCCGGGGTGGGCTTGGCTCTGGCCCCAGCGGGCTGCCGGGAGCCGCCCTCGCAGGCCTGGGGCCCTGGGCGTCCGGCGCCCCTGCTGCGGTGGGCGCCGTGGCCCGATGGCACAGGCCCTGCCCCTGTCCCCAAGACAAACCTCTTCTTCTGTTTCTGTCTCCCTGCTCCCCCCCTCAGCCAACGCGGTGCCCGGAGGACCTAAATGTGTGTATTCCCCCCTGCTGCGCTGCGTCTGCTTGGCCTGGCCGGGTGGGCGCGGGCAGCACGGGCGCCGCGCCAAGCTCCCCTCCTCCCGTGGGCCCTCGCTGCTCGGGCGCCCCCTGGTAGCCTGCGGCCGCGGCTGCCCTGTGCGGCTGGGCCCTGGCTCACCCCGGGGTCATCCAAGGTGCCGGGCCTGGAGAGGCCTGCCCAGGTGGTCTCGGGCGCTCAGTGTCATCGCCTGGTCCCGTCGTGGAAACCGAGGCAGCTGAGGCTGGCCCTGGCTCGGTGCGGCCATCCGCGCTGACCGTCCATCCCCCAGGCCCCTCCCAGGGCATGCCTCGTGCCTGCCCCTGCCCGTGTGTCTCCAGCAGGCCGTGGGCCGCTACGTCTGGGGCTGCCCCCGACCCCGGGTGGGGGGCCTCGGTGTCCCCAGGACCTGTGCTGCCCTGAGCCCGCTGCTGCGCTGCTGCTTGGCTTCTGCTGGGGGGGGGCACGTCCAGCCGGGGGCGTGGCTGCCCCCGTGCCGGACCCCGAGACCCCTAGGCCGTCCTCGGTGCGCTGCCCGTTGGGGTTGGTCCCTGGGCCGTTCCTGGTGGGCTGGGCTGGCTGGCCATGCATGCGGCCTGGGCAGGGCCGAGGGTGAGTCAGGCCTGGGCGCAGGAGGCCACCGAGCCACCACGGCCGCGGGGCCAGGCGCAGCGACGGGTGGGAATGACCGAGCGCAGGGGTGGGCGCGCGGGCCGCTGGCCGCGGGAGGGCGCCTGGGCTCGGGGCTGCGAGAGGAGGGGGTCCCGGCGCCCCGCAGGCAGGGCCCGGGAACCCTGCGTGTGCTCGTCCCGGCTGGCGGGGGGTTCCGCGCGGGCCGTCTGCGGTCCAGGCTGCGCCGTCCGCGGCCCCGCCTCTGGCTGCATCCCAACGCCGCCCGTCTGTCTCTCTCTTCTCTTCCGTCTGTCCGCCCGCCCCTCCTTCCTGCCGTAGACATGTCCGACCTTGAGAACAGCAACGTCCCCCGCGGCGCGGCCGAGCTGGCTCAAGCCCCTGACAATCTCTCCACAGTGACCAATGCGCTGGTGGCCGTGAGCCCCTCGTCCTCGCTGTCGGCCCTGTCCAGCCGCGCGGCCTCTGTGTCCAGCCTCCACGAGCGCATCCTGTTCGCCCCGGGCAGCGAGGAGGCCATCGAGAGGCTGAAGGTGCGGTGGGCGCCGGGCCCGGAGCGGACAGAGCGCGGAGTTGGGGCAGCGCCGGGCCCGGAGCGGGCAGAGCACGGAGTCGGGGCAGCGCAGGGCCGGGGCGGGCAGAGCGCGGAGTCGGGGCAGCGCAGGGCCGGGGCGGGCAGAGCGCCAAGTCGGGGCAGCGCAGGGCCGGGGCGGGCAGAGCGCGGAGTCGGGCAGCGCAGGGCGGGGGCGGGCAGAGCGCGGAGTCGGGGCAGCGCAGGGCCGGGGCGGGCAGAGCGCGGAGTCGGGGCAGCGCAGGGCGGGGGCGGGCAGAGCGCGGAGTCGGGGCAGCGCAGGGCCGGGGCGGGCAGAGCGCGGAGTCGGGGCAGCGCAGGGCCGGGGCGGGCAGAGTGCGGAGTCGGGGCAGCAAAGGGCGGGCAGAGCACGGAGTTAGGGCAGCGCTGGGCCGGGGTGGGCAGAGCGCCGAGTCGGGGCAGCGCAGGGCGGGGGCGGGCAGAGCGCGGAGTCAGGGCAGCGCAGGGCCGGGGCGGGCAGAGTGCAGGAGTCGGGGCAGCGCAGGGCCGGGGCGGGCAGAGTGCAGGAGTCGGGGCAGCGCAGGGCGGGGGCGGGCAGAGCGCGGAGTCGGGGCAGCGCAGGGCCGGGGCGGGCAGAGCGTGGAGTCGGGGCAGCGCAGGGCCGGGGGCGGGCAGAGCGCGGAGTCGGGGCAGCGCAGGGCCGGGGGCGGGCAGAGCGCGGAGTCGGGGCAGCGCAGGGCCGGGGCGGGCAGAGCGCGGAGTCGGGGCAGCGCAGGGCCGGGGGCGGGCAGAGCGCGGAGTCGGGGCAGCGCAGGGCCGGGGGCGGGCAGAGCGCGGAGTCGGGGCAGCGCAGGGCCGGGGGCGGGCAGAGTGCAGGAGTCGGGGCAGCAGCGCACACAGAGCCGGGCGTGGCCTCCAGTGGCCTGTCCCCCCCCTCCCGTGGTGGCCTGGGGCTGCAGACCTTCCTGGGGAGGGGCCACGTGTGACTGGGTGGGGGTTGGACCCCTGGGAGGCGTGTGGAGAGCAGGTCCCAGCGTGAGACGCTCGGCGCTGTGGTTCAGGAGCAGCGAGGCCGGCGGCACGGTGTCTCCGTTGTGTGCCCAGTGTCCACATTTTACCCCTAGGTGCTTCATACGCGCCTGCGCGTGCCCACCTCCCGGCCGCCTGCCCCCGCAGCGGTTTGGGGTTTTCTGTCGATGACCTTCCCGGGCGTGGCTGCTGGGTGCTGGCTGGGTGGGCTGAGCCCCAAGGGGCAGGGAGTAGGGCCTGAGGCCGGGGGAGGTGGGGTGTGGCCCCGGCACTCGAGACCTCAAGCAGGGGCCCCCTCGGGTCTAGGGGGTCCGGTTGGAGTGGGGGGCCCACTTAGGGTCTAGGGGCCTTCCTGGGGTCTAGGGGCCCCTGGGGTCTAGGGGTTTAGGGGCACAGCTGGGGTGAAGGAAACGACTGGGAGGGAGAGGCCCCTTGGGGTGAAGGGCCCCTTGGCGTGAGACCAGTTAGAGGGGGCCCACGGGGTGAGGGCCGGGTGCCGTGGGTCAGGCCATGTCCCCAGGAGGACGTGGCCCCGGGCTTCCTGCAGCGGGGGTGGCTGTGCTCCGAGCACCACGTCTCGGGGGTCCTGCATGGTGCCCCCTCGCCCCCCGGCCTGTCCTCTCCAGCGGCGTCCACGGCAGAGCCGGGCGTCCTTCGCACAGACTCCCAGGTCCCGCGCCGTCCGGGTTCAGGCGTCGCGACACTTGGAAGGGCTCGGGTGGGATCTCGGTGGTCTCTCGAGCCTCCAGCCTCACCCTGCTCTGCCTCGACCTCCAGGAGACTGAGAAGATCATAGCCGAGCTGAACGAGACGTGGGAGGAGAAGCTGCGGCGCACGGAGGCCATCCGCATGGAGAGGTGAGCGCGGCGGACCCGGGGGAAACTGAGGCTCCGGCGGCGCCCGGCCCTGCGGGCCTGCACCTGCGGCCGGCCCCTGGTCCTGGCTGCCCCCCGGGCCCCTGACCCCGGCTTCTGTCCCCAGGGAGGCGCTGCTGGCCGAGATGGGCGTGGCCATGAGGGAGGACGGCGGCACCCTGGGCGTGTTCTCTCCGAAAAAGGTAGGTGCGCTGGGCCCTCCAGGGGCGCCCCCACTCCGGGTGCCCAACGCCGAGCTGGGCGGTGCCACGCGGTCCTTCGCGGGCGGGGTCTGAGCCTGGGCAGTGCGGGAGGCCCCCACCCACCAGCGCCCTTGAGAGCTGCGTCCCCGTGGGGTCCTCCCCCGGGCCGCCCGCCCGCCTGCGGAGTGCCCGGGGGTGAGCCTGGGGGCTGCTCCAGCCTAAGGCTGGGCGAATGTGGCCACAGAGCCGGCAGGGGTGCGGCGTGCAGCCGGGAGGGACGCGGGGGGCGGGTGGCAGGACCTGGAGCTGCCGCCGCCCGGGCCCAGCTGGAGCCTGTCCTGGCCGACCGCGTGGGCCACTCTCTCCCTAGGGAGGGGCCTGGAGCGGTGCAGGGTGCCTACGCGCCTCTGCCTGCCCACACCCCAATTCAGCGGCCCCGGCAGCCCCGCCCAGAGCAGCCCTCCCTGGTGGCCTCCCAGGCCCGTCCCGAAGGCCTCGGGAGCCACCTGCACCCGGGAAGCCTCCCCGGTGGCGGCGGCCGTCCGTGCGCCCAGGTCCCGGGCCCTCCCCCTGTGAGCCAAGGGCGCCCCATGACTTCTCGCCCTGGGTTTTTCGGGGAAGGGCTTCTGCGTGTGCAATCCGAGAGCGAGCTGTGCGGCGGCCCCGGGCGTGGGGCGCACGGGGTGCGACAGGAGGAGCCCCGCAGCTATGCGGCCCACCCAGGGTGCGCGAGGCCCCTCGGGGGTTCTGCCCCCGCACCCCTTTCCGTTCCGCCGCGAGGCCGCCCTGGGCCGGGGACCCCGCGAGGCCAGCCTGCGCGTCAGGGAGCCCCGCCCCACCAGGGACGCGCGCCCCTGCCCTGCGTGCGGCAGAGCCCTCGAGGACGCAGATGCCCCAGGGGCCTGGTGTCGCCGGCCTGGCCCGCGGCGCACACGGGTGTCGCTGCAGCGTCTCCACTCCAGCCTGGAGGCTGTTGCGCTGAGCGTGTCCCTGGCCTGGCTCGCCGGAGCCTCGACGCCCCCCGCGCGGCCTGCACCCTTTCCCCCGATGGCTTGCCGCATGCCGCACGCGGGTGCTGGGTCCAGGGTCCGCGGGCTCCGACGGCTGAGTCGGTGGCAACGAGCGTGGGTGGGTGGGCTCCGGCGGCGGCACGGCGCAGAGGCCGGGGGAGGGGGCCCGCGCGGCAGCCCTGCAGGCAGACCCGACGGCAGGCGTGCGGCAGGCGGGGAGTGGGCGGTATGGGAGGCGCCTGGGAGGGCTTCTTCCCTGGGGGGCGCACCCCCAGCTGGCTTGCGGGAGACTGGGGACCTGGGAGGGCGGCAGAGGGGCAGGTTGTCCCGGGACCACAGGGCCACCCTCCTGAGAGCTGCAGCGTCCTGGGGCCTCAGGGGGAGCAGGCGGGCCTGGGGGGGCAGAGCAGGCAGGCTGGGGGGCAGATGGATTGGGGGGGATGCAGGCAGGCCGGGGGGTGGGCAGGTGAGCCGGGGGTGGGGGGAGCAGGCAGGGCGGGGGGCAGGCGGGCGGGGGGAGCAGGTGGGCCGGGGGGCCAGGTGGGAGGGGGGTGAGCAGATGGGGAGGTGGGTGGTGGGTGAGCAGGTGGGCTGGGCTGGGGGGCAGGCTGGCCGGGGGGGTGAGCAGGTGGGGAGGGGCAGGCGGGTGGGAGGGGAGCAGACGGGCTGGGGTCCAGGGGGCCAAGGGGAGCAGGCGGGCGGGGGGACAAGTGGGCCAGGGGGGTGAG
Organism: Dasypus novemcinctus; assembly: GCF_030445035.2. Taxonomy (NCBI): domain Eukaryota; kingdom Metazoa; phylum Chordata; class Mammalia; order Cingulata; family Dasypodidae; genus Dasypus; species Dasypus novemcinctus. Next base: position 1,782,815 of record NC_080679.1, read on the forward strand.
CAGGTGGGTGGGGGGGCAGGCAGGCTGGGGGAGCTGAGCAGGTGGGCGAGGGGAGCAGGTGGGCGGGGGGAGCAGATGGGCCAGGGGGCAGGTGGGGGGGGGCAGGCGGGCAGGGCTGGCCCTGCTCTGAGGACCCTGCCCCTGCAGCTCTGCAGCAGGACATCTCTGGGGCGTCTTGGGGTGTCCAGCTCAGACAAGGGTGGGCTGCCCCCGGGCTGGGGCCGGAAGCTGTGGAGCAGCCCTGGGTGCTCCCGGTGTGCAGGGCCCTGGGCCCAGAGGGGCTCTGCGCGGGGCGGTGGAGGAAGGGAAGAGGGCCCCGGGAGGGCCTGCATGGCCTGGGGCGGGGCAGGGGCAGAGGGCAGCACCTGGAAGGTGCGGGGCAGGGGCTGGCGCTGGACTGGGCCTGTTTTGGGGGCCTGGGGGCAGGAGAGGCCTGGGGTCTGGTCTCGAAACCCTGGGGTCTCCCCTCCTCAGCCCTGAGGGGCTGTGCTCGTCCAGGTCCTCGTCCTTCTGGGCACACGTATCCTTCTGGAAGGCCCTGGACGCCGGCCTCAGTGCTGGGGCTGCCCCTGTGGGAGGGCCCTGGGCTGATGGGGGGGTGCCCGTAAGGTGCTGCCTACTGCTCCCGGGAAGGGGCTGCAGGCCGGCGCTGGGACTGGGGATGGGAGCAAGCGGCTGGGGGGCTCCGGAGGCCTCGGCGCGCCCCCGGCTGCCGTGCTGTGCCTCCAGCCCCCTCCCCTGGGCTCTGATTGCTCCCTGCTCTTCCTCCGCTGCGGCCGCCGGAGTTGGGTGCTCTCGGGGGTCCTGGCGTCCTGGGAAAGGCTCTTCCCCGGGCGCCCTTGCCTGCGCGTCGCCCGCCTGGAGACCCGAACGGCCCCTGCGAAGTGGCCCCGGCCGGTCCAGGGCGGAGGGGCTCGTGGAGGGGTCCCCAGGAGCGCTGATCCTCCCGTCCCCCCAGACGCCACATCTCGTCAACCTGAACGAAGACCCCCTGATGTCCGAGTGTCTCCTCTACTACATCAAGGACGGGATCACGCGGTGAGGAGCCGGGCGGGGCCGGGGAGGGCGCCCGGGCGCGGCGGGAGGACGGCAGTGCCCGTCGCTCTGCCGGGCTCGCTGTGGCCGCCGGGGCCGGGGCTCTCCCGGGGTCCGGTGGCCTCGGCCCCACTCCCACTCCCACCACATCCCGTGGGGACCCAAGAGCCAGCGGGAGAGCCCGGGGCACCCCTGGGGGGGGCGGTCCCTGGCCCGCGCTGACGGTGCGTCCCCTCGCAGAGTGGGCAGGGAGGATGGCGAGAGGCGGCAGGACATTGTGCTGAGTGGGCACTTCATCAAGGAGGAGCATTGCGTCTTCCGGAGTGACTCCAGGGGCGGCAGCGAAGGTACCCCGCCCCGCAGCCCCACCCCCCGCGCGTCCCCGGTGCTGCTGGTTATCAGGCTGGAGTGAGTCTTGCCGGGTCGGCCCAGGCTCGGGGCTCAGTCCTGTGTTGTGCGTCTGGCAGTGTGCGGGGCGGGGGTGGAGGCAGCCATGGGACGTCCCCTGAAAGGTGCCCAGGGCCTCAGCCGGAGGCTGGGCAGGGTAGGGACAGGCTCGTGAGCAGGGGACGGCGAGCTGCAAGGCGCGAGCCCAGAGCTGGGAACCTGTTTTTACCCGGTTTGCAGGAAAGGGAGGCTGTTTCCAGGCCCTGCTTTCCCGGTGGCCATGGCCGTGGTCACCTGCCGGCCTCCCCCAAAGGGACAGTGCTGTCCACCTCGCTGGCCTCAGGCACGAGGCTCTGTTGAGTGCAGGGCTGCATCCGAGCTGCCCGCACGGCCAGGGCCAGCGTTCCTGAGGGGGGCGCCCGCAGGTGTCGGCCCGCAGTCCCCAGGCGGCCACCCAGGTGGGGCCGGGCTCGGCATGTTTCCGAGGCCTGTGCTCTCCGCTGGGCAGAGCCCCTGCCCCTGCCCACTAGGTGGGCCAAAGCCCGGAGAGGCCTGGACTCGCGGGTGCTGCAGGCAGTTGCTCCCCCCGAGCCTGTGATGGCCTGGGCGGCCAGCTGGGTCCTGGGCTGTCTGCCTTGTACAGCCTCCCTGGCGCTCCACGGAGCAGGCGCGTCTCCCCTCGTAAGTGGCTGAGGCCCCTCTGGGGCCCACATGAGGTGCTGCCGGCAGTGGAATTTGGCCGGAAGCCAAGAAGCCGTGTCGGACACACCTGGACCGACAGGTGGGCGGTGGGCGAGGCCGCTTAACATGGGCACGGTGCACAGGCCTCCTTTCTGCCCCTTCCTGTCTGTCCCTTAGCGGTGGTGACCCTGGAGCCCTGCGAGGGGGCGGACACCTACGTCAACGGCAAGAAGGTCACCGAGCCCAGCATCCTGCGCTCAGGTACGCCAGGCAGGGGCGGGGCCTCCGCTCAGGCCCTCGGGGCACAGCTGCTGCCGCGTGGCCTGTGAGGAGGCCGGGGTGTGGGGGGCAAGAGTGAGACCCCATCCTGTGCCCCACCTGCTCCTGAGCCTGCTGTGACAGATGGACCCCCGCCAGCTCATGTGTCCCCTCCTGCCAGCTCACGTGTCCCCACCCACCAGCTCACGTGTCCCCTGCCAGTTCACGTGTCCCCCACCAGCTCACGTGTCCCCACTTGTCAGCTCACGGTCCTGCCACCAGCTCACATGTTCCACTTGCAACCTCACATGTCTTCCCTGCCAACTCACACATCCCCCACCCCCCACCTGCCAGCTCATGTGTCCCCTGCCAGCTCACGTGTCCCCACCTGCCAGCTCACGTGTCCCCCGCCAGCTCACGTGTCCCCCCGCCAGCTCACGTGTCCCCACCCGCCAGCTCACGTGTCCCCCCCGCCAGCTCACGTGTCCCCACCCGCCAGCTCACGTGTCCCCCGCCAGCTCACTTGTCCCCACCAGCCAGCTCACGTGTCCCCCGCCAGCTCACGTGTCCCCACCAGCTCATGTGGCCCCCCGCCAGCTCACGTGTCCCCACCCGCCAGCTCACGTGGCCCCCCGCCAGCTCACGTGCCCCCCCGCCAGCTCACGTGTCCCCACTTGTCTGCTCACGTGTCCCACCACCAGCTCACGTGCCCCCCCGCCAGCTCACGTGTCCCCACTTGTCTGCTCACGTGTCCCACCACCAGCTCACGGTCCCCCCGCCAGCTCACGTGTCCCCACTTGTCTGCTCACGTGTCCCACCACCAGCTCATGTGTCCCCCCGCCAGCTCACGTGTCCCCACTTGTCTGCTCACGTGTCCCACCACCAGCTCACGGTCCCCCTGCCAGCTCACGTGTCCCCACTTGTCTGCTCACGTGTCCCACCACCAGCTCACGTGTCCCCCCGCCAGCTCACGTGTCCCCACTTGTCTGCTCACGTGTCCCACCACCAGCTCATGTGTCCCCCCGCCAGCTCACGTGTCCCCACTTGTCTGCTCACGTGTCCCACCACCAGCTCACGGTCCCCCTGCCAGCTCACGTGTCCCCACTTGTCTGCTCACGTGTCCCACCACCAGCTCACGTGTCCCCACCCGCCAGCTCACGTGTCTCCCCCACCAGCTCACGTGTCCCCCGCCAGCTCACGTGGCCCCCTGCCAGCTCACGTATCCCCACCCGCCAGCTCACGTGTCCTCCACCAGCTCACGTGTCCTCACCTGCCATCTTTCATGTTCCCACTTGCCAGCTCACATGTCCCCATCTTCCAGCTCACTTGACTCCACCTGCTAGCTCGTGTGTTCCCATCTGCCAGCTCACGTGTCCCCACTTGTCTGCTCACGTGTCCCACCACCAGCTCACGTGTTCCACTCGCCAGTTCACATTTCCCTGCCAACTCACACATCCCCCTGTCCCCACCTGCCAGCTCACGTGTCCCCCCGCCAGCTCCCGTGATGCCTGCTCTGGGTCCTGCCTCTGCACCCTCTGCCCGAGGGTGGGCTCGGGCTTGGGGAGGGAGGGTGGGAGGGCAGGGTCCCGGCGGAGCTGAGCTGGGCCGTGCAGGCCGGCAGTGGGGTGGGCAGGGTTGTGGCAGGCGGCGTCTGGACACCAGGCCTGAGGGCGCATTGCGCACTGGCCGCCGTCCTCGGGGAAGGCAAGCAAAGCTTCCGAGGTGGCTCTGCAGAGGGGGGAGTCATCGACTTAGCCAGGGAAATGGGCTTGTTGGGGGGTGTAGCTCCCGCTGGCTCGTGGGGCTGGGGGCGCGTCTGGACTGTCGGCCGCCGGGAGGGCAGGCTGGACGCCGGGGCAGGGACTGACGCTGCAGCCGCAGGCGGCACTGCTCCTTCTCCTCCAGCGCATGGGGCCAGGCCCGCCCACGCCCGGCAGGGGCAGCTGTTCTTGGCGCAACGACAGGGGCTGCTCAGCCCTTAAACGCCCACACCAGTACCTGTCAGTGTCGCCTCCGGCCCGGGAACAGCGTGCCCGGCTGGGAACGAGGAGCCACTCCCCAGCCCCAGCTCAGGCAGCGGGTGGGTGGGCAGGGCCGGGAGGGGCATCCAGGGGCCTGTTCCAGGCCATTCCCACAACCCCTGAAGGGCTTTGGTTTTAGCTTCTGATAGAAGCTTCTAGAACTCAGTGTCCTGCTTTTGGGCCCCTCGGACCACCCTCGGGGACCGAGGTGCTGCACGTCCCCATCGCCTCATCAGGCAGCATGGAAAGGTTGGACAGAGCCGTGTCCATTCTCGGGGGTTGGAAGGGTCGTGGGCTGAGGGGGCGTTCTGGGTGCCTGCAGGGCCCGGAGGACAGAGGGACGTGGAGGTGACAGGCTGGGGTGGCAGAGGGGTCCTGGGGGGCTGAGGTGGCGCTGGGTCCCTTGGGAAGTTGGAGGGAAGTGGTCGGTCCGGAAGGAGCTCCTGCGGTCGGGCCCGTCCACGGGCCGTGGCCTGGAGTCGGGGTGGCTGGCTTCCTGTCCAGCGGGGCAGGTGAGGGGACAGAGCACCCCGAGCTGCAGCGGCGCCTGCGCTGTGTTCTCTGGCCGGCGTTAAGCATAGCCGGCCGTCCCCCATGTCCTGGCCTGGGAACGGCCCCGTGCGCAGGGGCTGGTGTGGACGAGGGCCCAGAGCCAGGGCACGGGGGTGCTGCAGGGGCGGGGGGACACGAGGACGAAGGCGCGAGGGCAGGGCCGGGGTTGCCGAGCGGCTCGGGGAGGCGCGGGATGTGTGCTGCGCAGCCGCCTCTGGCAGCTGAGCGGGGAGCGGCAGTGGCTGGTGGATCTGGGGGCTGCGAAGGGTCCATTGCGGCGAGGGGCAGCGAGGAGAGCTGGGGTCTGAGGGCGGCGCCGGGGGGCCGGGCGCTGGCCTCAGCGGCTGGGTGGGGCCGCCCCGTGGCCTGCGGGTGCCCCAAGGCCCCTGCCTCCTCCCCAGGAAACCGCATCATCATGGGTAAGAGCCACGTGTTCCGGTTCAACCACCCGGAGCAGGCGCGGCAGGAGCGGGAGCGCACGCCCTGCGCGGAGACGCCCGCCGAGCCTGTGGACTGGGCCTTCGCGCAGCGCGAGCTGCTGGAGAAGCAGGGCATCGACATGAAGCAGGAGATGGAGCAGAGGTGAGGCCGGGCGCCGTGCCCGCACCCTGCACCCGCACCGCCGCACCCCCAGCCACCCCCGCCGCCCGCGCCCATCGCCCACGCCCTGTCACCCACACTGCCCGCGCCCCTGTGCCACACCTACTGCCCACTCCCATCGCCCATGCCCACGCCGTCACCCCCACCGCCCGCGCCCCCATGCCACCCCTGCCGCCCACCGCCCACGCCCTGCCACCCCTGCTGCCCGCGCCCACCGCCCACGCCCTGTCACTCACACTGCCCGCGCCCCTGTGCCACCCCCACTGCCCACGCCCACCACCCACGCCCTGTCACCCACACTGCCCGCGCCCCTGTGCCACCCCCACTGCCCACGCCCACCGCCCATGCCCATACCCTGTCACCCCCACCGCCCGCGCCCCCATGCCACCCCTGCCACCCGCGCCTACCGCCCGCACCCACCGCCGTGTCCATGCCACCCATGCCCACCCCACCCACATCACCACCACCGGTGTCCACACTACTTGTGCCCACGCCGCCCGCACCTGCGCCGCCCGCACTGCCCACTCACCCCCGGCCCTCCCGGCAGGCTCCAGGAGCTGGAGGACCAGTACCGGCGGGAGCGGGAGGAGGCCACCTACCTGCTGGAGCAGCAGAGGCTGGTGAGGACCCCGGCCCCCCGGCCCATGCCTGATCCCCGCCCCGGCCCATGCTGGCCCCGCCGGCCCCCATCCCTGCCGCTAGCCCCGCCCCGGCTGGCCCTTCACCTGGGAAAGCCCCCCCTGCTCGGGCATGGGGCCGCGTGGCCGCGCTGCTCCGTGGCCCTCTCCTCCACGCCGCGGGGGGAGGGTGCGTGCCGTGCTGGGCCGCCTTGCGCGCTGCACAGTGGGCTGCCGCGGGCCCACGGCCGAGCCGCCGCCCTCACTGTCTGCCAGGACTACGAGAGCAAGCTGGAGGCGCTGCAGAAGCAGATGGACTCGCGCTACTACCCCGAGGCCAACGAGGAGGAGGAGCCCGAGGACGAAGGCGAGTGGGCCTGGGCGGCCTCGTGGGGCGCCCACACCCCTGCCGCGGCGCCGCGCCCTCCAGGAGGCCAGGAGGCAGGAGGGCGCATGCGTACACATGTGCGACACACACATGCACGACACACATGTACATAGATGCACGTGTGCACATGCACGGCACACACGTGCATGGCACACATGACACACAGGCACGCACGTGGCACACACAGGAACACATGCACGCACTGCCGGTCATGGTCCCCCGGCCCCCCGTCCTGTGCGCCCGGCGTGTGCCCCAGTGGGGGGGCCTCTTCATTGTCCCCTTGGCCGTCCGAGCTTTTGTGCCTGAGGTGGCGTCTACCAAGGGCCCTGCCCAGTGGATCTCGAGTCACCAGGGGCGGGGGATGGCACCGGGCTGGGCGGGCAGTGTGGGTGCGGCTGCAGGGGTGACGTCCTCTGGGCGCAGGCTGGCCTTGCAGCAGGTCTGTCCCTGTTGGACTCGGCTTCTCTCCTGCTCGAGGAGGCGGCTCCTGCCCGCGCCACAGCCTGGGGGCGCTGCCCTGGGGGGCGGAGGGGAGGGGCAGAGCTCAGAGCAAGGCAGCCTGGCTCCTCGTTCTCCCGGCGTGGGGAGGGAAGGGGCGTGGGGGGCCCAGGGCGGGGAGGGCGCCGGGCCCCTACCGCCTGGCCAGCGGCCCCAGCCAGCTGCAGCCGCAGTGACCACAGGAGAGGGCTAGCCCACCTCGGGCCTGAGCCCTGGGAGGCGGGGGGCGCTGGCCGGCCCGGGCAGCCGCGCAGGACCCTGAGGCCACCGTGCAGAGGGCAGGTGTGCGGCTTCCCACGATGACCGCACGCGGCCTTTCTCCACAGTCCAGTGGACGGAGAGGGAGTGCGAGCTGGCGTTGTGGGCCTTCCGGAAGTGGAAGTGGTACCAGTTCACGTCCCTGCGGGACCTGCTGTGGGGCAACGCCATCTTCCTCAAGGAGGCCAACGCCATCAGCGTCGAGCTGAAGAAGAAGGTGAGGGTGGCTGGCCACGCGCGGCCACTCACGCCGGGGGCGGTGTGCTCGCCCACTCACACCGGGGGGCAGTGTGGTCGCCCACTCACACCGGGGCATGTGGTCACTCGCTCATACCAGGGGGCAGTGTGCTCGCCCACTCACACCGGGGGGCAGTGTGGTCGCCCACTCACACCGGGGGGCAGTGTGGTCACCCGCTCACATGGGGGGCAGTGTGCTCTCCCGCTCATGCTGGGGGCAGTGTGGTCACTCGCTCACGCCGGGGGTGGTGTGGTCACCTGCTCACAGGGGGCAGTGTGCTTGCCCGCTCACGCCGGGGGTGGTGTGGTCACCTGCTCACGGGGGCGGCTGGCCATGCGCGGCCGCTCATACCGGGGGCGGTGTGGTCACCTGCTCACGGGGGCGGCTGGCCACGCGCGGCCGCTCACGCCGGGGGCGGTGTGGTCACCTGCTCACGGGGGTGGTGTGCTCGCCCGCTCATGCCGGGGGCGGTGTGGTCACCTGCTCACACCAGGGGCATGTGGTCACCTGCTCACACCGGGGCAGTGTGCTCGCCCACTCACACCGGGGGGCAGTGTGGTCACCCGCTCACACGGGGGGCGGTGTGCTCTCCCGCTCACGCCGGGGGCAGTGTGGTCACTCGCTCACGCCGGGGGTGGTGTGGTCACCCCGCTCACGCTGGGGGCAGCGTGGTCACTCCACTCACACGGGGGGTCAGTGTAGTCACTTCTCTCACATGGGGGGCAGTGTGCCCGCCCGCTCACACCAGGGGCATGTGGTCACTCACTCACACCGGGGGCGGTGTGGTCACTCACACCGGGGCAGTGTGCCCGCCCGCTCACACCGGGGGCATGTGGTTACCTGCTCACACGGGGGTCAGTGTGGTCACTCCACTCACACCGGGGGGCAGTGTGGCCACCTGCTCACACCGGGGTGTGGCCTGGTCACCTGGCTCTCACTGGAATTAGGGCCCTGGCAGCCCGTTGGCCACCCCCAGGGAGAGTGAGAGATACCCAGCAGCCTGGAGCCCTGGAAGGGTGGGAGGGGTCTCAAGGGCGGCCCTGTGGTGGGCGGGGGCTGCACGGAAGCTTCCTGTCCAGGGCCGTGCTGCGGGACCCGGAGGCGGGAGCCGGGCTCCCCCACGGAGGGCTGATGCGCCCGCCCCCGCAGGTCCAGTTCCAGTTTGTGCTCCTCACGGACACCCTGTACTCGCCCCTGCCTCCGGACCTGCTGCCCCCAGAGGCCGCCAAGGACCGCGAGACTCGCCCCTTCCCCAGGACCATTGTGGCCGTGGAGGTCCAGGACCAGAAGAATGGGGCCACGCACTACTGGACGCTGGAGAAACTCAGGTGCGGCTGACGGGCGGCGGGCGGGTGGGCCGAGGCCGTGGGCTCGGAGGTGGGGCGGGGTGTGGACAGCAGCCCCCGCGTGGCTGTGCCCGGCGTGAGGTTGGGGTCCCGCAGGCAGTGGGCTCCTTGCGGGCTGACGCCGAGGCCGCGTGGAGGCGGTGGGGAGGGGCTCCTGGCTGCCCCCTGGCCCAAGGCAGGCATATCGTGGAGCAAGGGCCCCACGCAGCCACGGCTGCGCCCCAGGGGCCAGCAGGCCAGCAGGGCCACGTGCTGAGAACCACGAGGGCAGGAGGGGACCAGCTGGGCAGGGCCCTGCGGCTGCGCCTCCCCTCTGTGGCTCCCAGGGGTGGGGGGCCTGCGAGCCCCAGGGCGGGGGCGGGGGGAGCGCGTGCAGGAGCAGGGACCCTCCGCGGCTCTGCCTCCATGCCTTGCACACTCACACATACTCAGGCTTTCTCATGCACTTGCTCTCACACTCGCTCACCCACACTCACACTTGCTCACACACGTGCACTCACCCACACTTAGGCACTCACGTTCCACTTGCATACAGTTGTACACACACTCCACTCACACAGGCATTCTGGTTACACGTTAACACTTAGGCACAACAGTAAACTCATACCCCACTTACACTTATGTACATATGCACACTTATATGCACACCAGATACACACTAGGCACACTCATACCTGCATGAATACCCTCCCACACACTCAAAATTCTTGTGTACACACGCACGTCCACACAAGCACACTAACATTCTCATGCACTTAAAACTCACGTTTGTGCAGTCACACTTGTGCACAGTGATACACTCAGACACTCATTCATTTGCACACCCACACTTGCTCACTCACATACCCACCCACGCATTTGTGCACTCACCCCCTCAGGCACTCAAAACTCAGAGGCTCACACACACTTGCTTATTGCACTCTCACTGACAGGTATACACACTCCTACTCCACTTACACTCAGCTATACACGCGCAAATTATACATGCTGGTACCCGTGTATTTATGTACACTCACATGGATGCTCATATGCAGATACACTAGGCACACTCAAAGTCAGTCCTACCTTCACAAATACCTTCACACACACAATCCTCATTTACACACACGTAATGCTTACACACAAGCACTCACATTCTCATACTCCAAACTCGCACGCTTGTGCAGTCACCCTCATACACACTGATACGCTCCGGTGCGCATACTCACACCAGTGCTGGTACGCTGATCCCTCCGGTTACGCACTCACACGTGCACATACACACATTCTAGACACTCGTGCTCACACTCGCTCTGCACACTCCGCTCCGCTTCCACGCCCGGTCGGGTTCTCTGACATTCAGGGGGATGCCCCATGTTTGTCCCAGCATCCCTGCACCCCAGAGTGTACGTGGCCTTTCCTTTCTCACACACTTACCCTTCTGTTTTTCCCGGGGTGATTTAGGAAACCGCTTCCTCAGCGTCCCCTGTCCCTCTGGCAGTGCGTGCTCGTGCCTTGAGGTGCTCAGAGGCCCTGTGGTGTGAACGCCCCATTTCTGAGCCTCCCCTGCTGCTGGTTTCGGGGCTTGTGGCCCCTTCCCCAGCTTCCAAACGTCGCTGCTGCCGTGCCTCCCACAGCTGGCCCGGGGGCTTGTCCCCCGTCCCGCCCGTTTAAAATCCCTTTGCTGTCGTTTGGCTAGATTCGGGGAGAAATTAGCGGTGACTTCGCGCATTTAAACGGAAGGCGGTTGCTCACGGGGGCCTCTAGAGGCCATGTGGGGGTCTCAGCAGGGCCGGGCCAAGCCGGCCCAGGGAGGAGGGGTCGGCTCACGTGCCCTGGCCGCTGGCCCACGCCGAGCCGCGCTGTCCCCTGCAGGCAGCGCCTGGACCTGATGCGGGAGATGTACGACCGGGCGGCGGAGGTGCCCTCCAGCGTCATCGAGGACTGTGACAACGTGGTGACTGGCGGGGACCCCTTCTACGACCGTTTCCCCTGGTTCCGGCTGGTGGGCAGGTGGGTGCCCCCTTGCTTCCTGGCTGACCGAGAGAGAGGGGCAGTAGGGGCAGGAGCGGGCGCCTCCAAGGAAGCTCGCGGGCCTGGGCCGGCCTCCCCGCCCTCCGTGTCCCCACACAAGGACCGCTGTTTCAGGGCTGTGGGGGGGCCCTGGCCGCAGCGTGCCACAAGGCCCCTGCGTGGACATGTTTGGCCAGGCATCCCTGGACCTCGGGCAGGCCTTCGGGGATCACCTGGTGGCCTTCAGGGTGGGACCAGGGACACAGGGCCGGGTCACCCTGGACGTTCTCAGAGACCACCGCCTCCCATCCCCAGTCACCCGGTCTGAGGTCCCCACCCAGTCCCCGCACCCCACGGGACCGCGTGTCCCAAGGCCCCCAGTGGCCAAGCTCACACGTTCACTCAGCCCCCGCCATGCCCGGCTGGGAACCCCGTCCTCTGTCATGGCTGCCGGTACCTTCCGGGGCCTTCCAGGCCCTTCCGGGACCTTCCGGGCCCTTCTGGAGCCTTCTGCTGACCCCACCTTGCGGTTTCTCTCTGAGCCCGGGGAGGGGCGCACCTGTGGGTTCTTGCCTCTGCGACAGCAGCAGGTCACGGCGGTCTGTGTGTTTCGTGGTGGACAGCAGCCCGCCCCGCCCGCCCCGCGCGTAGCTGGTGTTAACCTCTCTCTGTCTTGTCGTACTAACCTCAGTTCAGTCATCTCTGGCTGCAACAGCTACCCTCTTCTCAACACATGCATGAGCGAGCGCATGGCTGCTCTCACCCCCTCCCCCACCTTCTCGAGCCCCGACTCCGACGTCACCGAGCCTGCCGAGGAGCAGAGCGCGGGGGAGGAGGACCTGGAGGACGACGTCTTTGCGGAGCACGCGCTGTGCGGCGGCCGGGACCCGTTTTACGACCGGCCCCCCCTGTTCAGTTTAGTGGGCAGGTTGGTGAGGTGGAGGCGAGCATGCTGGGAAGGAGCCAGCTCTTCCGCGCAGGCACTGCGGCCCCCGGCGTGCGCAGCTCCCCTGACCCCGGGCCGAGCAGGCTGCGGGGCCCGTCCCAGGAGGGGGCGCGTGAGGGGGGGCGCCCCGGCCGAGGGGCGGGAGTCAGGGTCCCGGTTCAGGGGTGGGGGGCTGTGGGAACCCGGGGCGGCCCAGGCGGCCGAGCCCCCCGCCCGAATCTCACCGGCCCTCCTCGGCGGGCCGCTCGCCCCTGGCCACCCGGGGCAGACCCTGCCTCTGTCCCAGCCTCAGGCCTGGACAGAGCCCGTCCCCCCACCTTCCAGGTCACCTTGGTGACAGGAGGCCCGAGCAGAGTGTCCCCCACAGGCAGGCCTGGCAAGCACAGCGCCTTCCACGGTTCTTATTATCCTAGAGGAAGGCGGAGCAAGGCAGGTGAAGGAAAGCTCTAGAAACCCAGCTGTGGTAGAAGACTTGGTCATGAAACAGCCAAAGGTTACGTACTTAGAGATCTGAAAAGGCACAAGATAATCTTGCGTAGACACCTTTTATGGAGTTTGAGGTTGCTTCCCAGGCCAGGCCAGTGGAAGTTTCTGGAAGTCTTGACCCTGGAGCACCAGGGCTGAAGGCTTAGGCTGCGGGGTCCCAGATGCTGGTTTACGTCGGGAACACTTGGGTGGCGATGGGGGTGTGAAAGCCGCACCCTTCTTCTCTTGTGGTCCCTGGAGCACGCTCCAGGACTGCCGTGGAGTTTTTCCACCTTCCCCGGGTGAGCCGGGTTCCCTGCTCGAGTGAGACGCCCCGAGAGTGAGGTGTAGCCCCCGAGGCCAGGTCTGCACAGGCCTCTCTCAGAAAGTTCTGGGCTGCAGGATCAGACCCCCTTTGCCTGCTGGGTGAGAGCTCAGGGTTCAGGGAAGCAAGGGCCCCGGGGAGAGAAGGGGTGTGGGCCCGTGCGGTCTCGGCCAGGAAGAGCTGGGTCCTTCCACATTTTTATTCCCTCTCGTGGGTCTGAGATTTTACAAAACAACCAAACCGAACGCGAGTGGTCCACGAGAGGCCCCGGCCCCCGGCCTGAGGGGCGGACTGTAACAGGCTCCGTTCGGAAACCTCCCGATTTCTGGTTCGGCAAGAATTGGCTTCTCCGCGCAGCAGCTGTGCCGCCAGGCGCCAGGGCGGGCCCGGCTTTGGGGCTCCCTTCGAGCCTTTCCGTAGCTGCGGGCGCGCTCTCCAAAGCTTCAGCGAAATTGGGGCCCTCACTCGCGTCTTCCTTCGAAAGGCTTTCCCGGGGCCCAGCATGCGTCTCTGCACCTCACCAACCTCTGGCTCGGTGCCTGCCTCCTCCGCACTCCCCACGCTCGCTGCTCCGCCCCTCCCCCGGAGGGGCTTTCAGTCTGCTTCAAGGGGCGCCTGCCTCCCTGGACAGCCCGCCCAGCGTGGCCCGGGGAGTGCCCTCTCGCCGTCCGGGGCGTCGGCTGAACTGGGGAGGTGGGGTTGGGTGGGCAGCTTGCAGACAGGCCTGGGCCTGGGGCTCTGCCTTCCCTGCCTGGGCCACAGGGATGCTTCCGGAAGGTGGTGGCTCAGGAGAGGGCTGGGAGTCTGTGGAGAGAGGATGTGGACAGGGCGCCTGCCTGGCCTGCAGGTTTGCAGGAAACGGAGGCTGCTGCCCAGGGGCAGGGTGTGGACTCAGAGATGGACGTGGGGTGGACAAGACAGCCGAGCTCGGTGTCCGTTTGTCGGGGCCGGCAGGCTCACTCCCTCGGCTGCTGCGGCAGCGCCCTCCGTGTGCCCGGGGAACACGCCGTGGTGGGGGGGCGTGGCTGGTGCTGTGCTGTGGCCGCTGCGGTGGCCAGGCCGATGTCCGCCTGTGTCTGGCTCCTGGCGGCAGGTGGGGTCACAGCCTGCCCGTCGTGAAGGCACGGGGCCGGGCAGATCAGCCCTGGGGGGGTGCTCCCGGGGCTCGAGAGCTGCTCCGCCGCCTCACGCTGCCCCAGTCGTGGGTGTGGACTCGGCCCGGTGGGCTCCACAGGGCAGGGGGCCTTTCAGACCTGGGAGGGGGCTGTGCCCTGCTGAGGCCCCTTCTCTGCCTCCCAGTCCTGTTGCGTCACTGTCGCCGAGGGGCCGGTGTAGGCAGTGGGGAGGGCGGAGCCAGCCGGGCTCAGGTGCTCTCAGAGCCCCCAGCCCAGAGGCCCAACCTGCAGAGACCACCTCAGTCTCTTTGGGCCTCAGTTTCCCCGTCTGTGAAATGGGGTGCTGACGACATGCCCCATCAGGCTTACATGCTGTCCTAGAGTGAAGACATGAGCTCTGGGTGGTGCGGGAGAGCAGGGAGCACCTCGGGGAGGGGCCCTGCGAGCTCAGACAGGGGAGGGGTACCCTGCCCCCACCTCTTCAGGTCCAGGGAACCCGGGAGTTGGGTCACCTCCTTGGTGACACGAGTGATGGGATAAGGGCTCCCTTGTCCCAGAGACCCTGGCCTCAGCACCCCAGCCCCTGCACCCCTAGCCACGGCACCCCAGCCCTGGCCCTCCAGCCCCGGCACCCCCAGCCCTGCACCCCCAGTCCCGGCACCCCGAGTCCCGGCACCCCCAGCCCCGCACCCCCAGCCCCGCAACCCCAGCCCTGGCACCCGCAGTCCTGGCCCCCCAGCCCCACACCCCAAGCCCTGACACCCCAGCCCCGGCACCCCAGTGCCCGCACCCCCAGTCCCCACACCCACAGCCCCGACCCCCCAGCCCCGGCACCCACAGCCCCGGCCTCCCCAACCCTGGCCCCCCAGCCCCATGCCCCCAGTGCCCGCACCCCCAGCCCTGGCCCCCCTAGCCCTGTACCCCCAGCCCCGGCACCCACAGTCCTGGCCTCCCCAGCCCTGGCCCCCCAGCCCCATGCCCCCAGCCCTGCCCTCCCAGCCCCGGCCCCCCCAGCCCCACACCCCCAGCCCTGGCACCCCCAGCCCCGGCACCCACAGTCCTGGCCCCCCAGCCCCGCGCCCCCAGTCCCCGCACCCCCAGCCCTGCACCCCCAGCCCTGGCACCCTCAGTCCTGGCCCCCCAGCCCCATGCCCCCAGCCCAGGCACCCCCAGGCCCGCACTCCCAGTCCCGGCCCCCCAGCCCTGCGTCCCCAGCCCCGCATCCCCAGCCCAGGCACCCCCAGCCCTGGCACCCCCAGCCCAGGCACCCCCAGCCCCGCACCCGCAGTCCCGACCCCCCAGCCCCGCACCCCCAGTCCCCACACCCCCAGCCCCGCACCCCCAGTCCCGTCCCCCCAGCCCTGGCACCCACAGTCCTGGCCCCCCAGCCCTGCACCCCCAGTCCCTGCGTCCCCAGCCCCGCACCCCCAGCCCTGCACCCCCAGGCCCACACTCCCAGTCCCGGCCCCCCAGCCCCACGCCCCCAGCCCAAACACCCCCAGTCCCAGCACCCCAGCCCCAGCACCTAGCCGCAGAGTCCCTCAGGTGCCAGTGCCCCCACCCCAGCTCTTGGCCTGCTCCCAGCACTTCTGCACGAATGACGCAGGCAGGGAGTGGGGCAGATGCTCAGAGGGCAGGAGACGGACAGACAGGGGGACAGGTAAATGGGAAGAAGCGGTGGTGGCCATGGGGACAGCGCCGGCAGGAGCTGGGACAAAGCGGGGCGGGCAGGCCTCTTTGGGGAGGCAGCTGCAAGGCTGGACCTGACGCGAGAGCCAGGGTGCACCAGGTGGGAGGGCCGTGGAGAGCGGGGCCCATGGGTCACTCGCGGCCAGGGTGCCCAGGCGGAGGCGGCTGTCAGGAGAGGAGGTGGGGGCCCACCTGTGGCCGTGCCGGCTGTCTGCCCACCTTCCCCGGCCCTACGGCCCCTGGCTGGGCCGCGCAGGCAGTGCCCACTCCAGCACCGCTCCCTGCCCTCCCCCTGCCCTGTAGCGTGGTGGGCAGAGCTGACAGACCCGGGCTGGCCTCGTCCCTAGAATGGGGGTGACACCAAAGGGAAAGCAGGCCTCTAGGCCGGTTGAGCCTCGTCGCGGGAGGCGGTCACCCCAGGCGTGACCACCCACAGTGCCTCCCCACCGCCCGGTGACCCCCGGGTGACGGCGCTGCTGCAGAGCCCTGGGCTGGGGTGCCGTGGTAGCCGCCCTGCCCCAGGGCCCCGGGGTCATCCCACCAGCGTCCCCGTTAGGCTCCGGCCAGCCCCAGGGTCATCCCACTGGCGTCCCCGTTAGGCTCCGGCCAGCGGAGGGCACTTGCAAGTCCTGCCCCCTCCCCCTGCAAGGGTCGCGCCTGCCCGCCACCCCAGCAGTACCCTCCTGCAGGACCCCCGCCCGGGGCTTCCACAGGGAGACGTGGGGGCCCTTGACTGACATCCGCGCCTCGGGCAGGGGCCGCCGGGTTGGTGCTGGGGCCGGGGACAGGGAGGGGACAGGGAGGGGACAGGCTTGGGCCTCAGCCTGAGTGGAGCTGCGGGTCCTCGCCGGGCGGCCACGGCTCACCAGGACTGGCCTTCTGGAGCCCAGAGCCCAGGAAACTGCCCCCCTGGGAGGGTTCCCACCCCTGGGGGTGCTGTGCCATGCCCCCACCCACCTGACCGGGTGGCGCAGGGTCTCACCAGCCTGCACGTCCCCTGCACGTCGTCATCCACCCAGGCAACCACACCCAGCCTGGCGGTCCCTGGCCCCAGCCATGTGGTCTGGCTGAGCTCGGGCAGGGCGGCCTCTGGCAATCCGAGGGTCCCTGGTGGGGCTGTGCCGGGGCCAGGGTGGTCCTCGAGCCTCGTGCAGCCCGCCCCCACCCTGGGCCCGCGTGGGGAGCAGCCCCGGGCTCAGCTGCGTTTCCCCGAGCTCCCGCCCGCCGCACGCCTGCGCAGAGCTCCTGGGTGGATCAGGAGGGAGTTCTCACGGCCGTGCCTCTCGGGGGCCTGTGGGCATCGGGGCCCGCGGGAACTTGGAATGGGGGTCAGGGGCACTGCGGGGCGGCCGGCGCCAGGCGAGGGTTGTCGGTCGGCGTGCTCCCGCAGGCCCGCCCTTGAAGCAGGCTGGAACCCCTCCCAGCGAGGCCTCCTCGGCCTGGACGGGTGCTCCCGGCAGGCTCCCCTGCTCCGCTGCCCCTCCTCTCCCCCCTGTGCTCTCCTGTCCCCGGCACCCGCCCCACGCCCGCTGCCCTGGCTGCTGCTGCACTCCGCTCCGCAGCCCCGTGTCGTGTCGTGAGCTGCACTGCCGCCACCGCTGCCGGTCCAGACGCCCGCGTGGGGTGGTGACCGCGGCCTCCGCTCCCCAGGGCCTTCGTGTACCTCAGCAACCTGCTGTACCCCGTGCCCCTGGTGCACCGCGTGGCCATCGTCAGCGAGAAGGGCGAGGTCAAGGGCTTCCTGCGCGTGGCGGTCCAGGCCATCTCAGGTGCGTGCAGCGGCCGGGTGGGGGCCTGGCCTCGGGGTGATTGGGGCTGCGTCTCCGACATGCAGGAGCGCTGGGCGCCGGGTGGGCCTGGGGTGGGAGCCGTGCAGCCCCGCTCTCGCTCTGGCTTCCTGGACCGCCCGGGCTGGCTGGGGGGCTACTCTGGGGCTGGCTGGTCTGAGGCCCCCCTCGAGTGGAGCCCCACGTTCCGCTCAGGGTGTCCCAGAAGGCCCTGGAGGCCGGCTGTGCCTCGGTTCCAGCCCACAGCCCAGCCTGGGGAGAGTGGACGCCCTCCCCAGCCCACCCCCCGCCCACTGGCCCCAGGAGACCAGCACGAGGCTCGGGAGACCCCTACCCAGCGCAGCCCTGCCTGGCCTCTCCCCTGCCAGTCCTCGGACGCCTCCATCCAGCGAGTGGGCCTGGGGACATGGTCCCCCGCCAAGGGGTGAGGGGAGGCTGGGCTGACCCCACTGGACAGACGGCGAGGCCAGGGCATGGCGGGCAGGCAGCCCCAGGGAGGTCCTCCCCTCCCGGTCAGTGCCCCCACACCCCAGCCGCATCCTCCCTACCACCCTGTCGGCGTCCTCCCTGCCGCCACCCCCTAAGGCCTGAAGTCCTCCCACTGGCCCTGCCCCGGGGAGGTGCCCCCGCCCTCGGCCACCCGCCGGGAGCAGGACCACGTCAGGGCTTGCGGCCCTGCCCGGAGGCTGGCTGCTGCCCCGCGGGCTGTCGGCTGACCCCGCCCGCCCCCGGGGGGAGGTCCTCTGTTGACGCTGCCCTCTGGGCTCACTGCACCCCTGTACCCCAACTCCCAGGGAAGCAGCTCGGCCCTGGCTGCGAGCATCTGTAATCCGCGTGGTCCTCGTGCCCCAGACACAGAGACGGGGTCTGTGGGTGCTGCTCACCTGTGCTGGGCCCAGGGCCGCAGGGGCGCCCGGGAGCTGGACGGTCCTGGAGGTGCAGGGTGGGAGCTGGGCGAGGGCACCCGCGGGCACTTCTGCGGTGATGGAGAGCCGGGCCCGCAGGTGGCCGGCGGGGACAGGTGGCCCCTGCAGCCGGAGGAGGGGCCAGACGAGGGGCCCAGACTGGACCTGCCCGTCCCCTGTGACCTCAGCCCTGGGGCAGCTCGTCCACCCGCAGGCCTGAGCCACTGCTCTGGGCAACCCCGGGCTAGAGCAGGGGGCCGAGCCCTCCAGGACCCCCGAGGGCAGCAGGAATGTCCCCGAGCCCCGCAACAGGGGAGGGGGAGGCATGGGGCCGTAACGGGGCGAGGCGTCAGCCCCGGCGGTCGGAATGGGGGGGCTGCAGGCAGCCGGGGAAGGACTTGGGTTTTGCCCCAAGCACGATGGGAAACCACCGGGAGCTTAGGTGAGGGTGAGGGTCCGGGAGGTCCCCAGGTTCTGGCTCGGGCACCTGGGAACGACCCCAGTGTGGGGGGGTTACAGGACTGGGAGACGAGGGGGCTCGTCAGTTTGGCTCTGGAAGTGCCGGGCTCCTGGTCCACCTCTGCAGCTGTGTGGGCCCCGGGGCAGGCTTAGGTGGGGTGCCAGGAGAGTGGCTGTGGCCGGCAGGGGGACTTCCCTGCCCCGGCCCACATGGGAGCCCGGCCCCCCCGGGCCCTGAGTGCCCCCTCTCCCCCCCGCCTCTGGCCTGCCCTGGCCTGACCAACCCCCTCAGCCCTGAGTGCCCCCCGTCCCTGGTGCAAGCTGCCCGGCCTGACCGCCCCCCTTGGCCCCGAGTGCCCCCCCCGTCCCCAGCCTGAGCCACCCAGCCTGACCATGCCCCTGGCCCTCTCCAGCTGACGAGGAGGCCCCCGATTACGGCTCCGGGGTGCGCCAGTCGGGTACTGCCAGGATCTCCTTTGACGACCAGCACTTTGAGAAGGTACCTGCGCCACTGAACCGCCCACCACGGGCACGCGGCCCCGAGCAGGCCCATGGACCCCCACCCTGAAGCGCGGCTGGAGGGCCGCCCGCTCGTGGGGACCCCACGGGCCCAACTCCCGTGCTCTCGTGCCCGTGCTGAGCGTGCCTGCTCCCCCGGCCTCCTCGGGCTCTGCCCCAGCACGGCCCGACCTGGGCGGGGGCGCAGGCCCTCACAGCCCTGCCGCTTTCCCTCCCTGGGGCTCACCCGTCCCGGGGTCCCAGCTGCCCCGACACTCCCGGGCAAGCACCAAGGAGGCGCCCTGGGCCCCTGCCTCCTCCTGCGGGCAGCACTGCCTCTGCTTGCAGCAGGGTGGGCGCCCTGCCCGGCACCAGCCCCGCTCCTACTCCCGGGGGGAGGGTGGGACAGGGGCTCCCAGCACGTGCCCCAGGCCGGCCTGCCCCGAGGCCCCCTCCCAGCCCTTCTCAGACCCCCTTAGGCCCTCCCAGCCCTTCCCCCCCTGGCGCCCTCTGCCCTGCGCTGACCGCGGCACCTTCTGGGTGCCTTGGGTCAGGGCAGGTGTGTCTTGGGTTTCACTGGGGGGCTTGCCCCAAGGGCTCCGTGTCCCAGATCTGCCTTCAGCGTGAGCGCAGAGGGCAGAGGCGGGGGCTACAGCACGTTTGGGTGTCAGAGGGCAGGGTGGGGACTGCAAGGGGTGCTGAGCTGAGCAGGTCTGGGGGGCTGCAGGCGACACACCTCTGCACCGTTCCTGCCCCGTATGCTCACAGAGCCGCCACCTCTCCACCCGGAGACCACCTTAGAGGTGGACGTGGGGGCCAGTCCACTGCGGGGAAGCTGAGGCCTGGGACAGCGGGCGCCCGTGCAGGGCCGGGGCGGGCACGAGAGGCTGTGAAGGCCGCCCCACGCCGCTCCCTCCCTGCAGTTCCAGTCGGAGTCCTGCCCCGGGGGTGGTCTCTCGCGCTCGGGGACCTCCCAGGAGGAGCTGCGCATCGTGGAGGGTCAGGGTCAGGGCGCCGACGCGGGCCCCTCGGCCGACGAGGTCAACAACAACACCTGCTCAGGTGGGCGCATGGGCCGGGGCTCCCAGTGAGGCGCGAGGGCGAGGCCCGAGCCCCCGCCCCGCTCCCAGCCTGGAAGGGGCTCAGCGTGGCGGCCCAGGCCCTGTCCGCCCCCGCCCGCCTGGGTGCACACAGGCCCGCCCCTCCCAAGGACCCCGGAGGCGGCAATGGCCCCTGGGCCCGCTCAGCCGGGCCGGGCCGGGCTCTGGGTTCATCACGCGACCCCTGCTCCCGGCAGCGCTGCCCCCGGAGGGCCTCCTGCTGGACAGCCCCGAGAAGGCGGCCCTGGACGGGCCCCTGGACGCAGCCCTGGAGCACCTGCGCCTGGGCAGCACCTTTACCTTCCGTGTGACCGTGCTGCAGGCGTCCAGCATCTCGGCCGAGTACGCCGACATCTTCTGCCAGTTCAAGTGAGCCCCGGACCCCGCCCGGCACCACGCGCCCCCACGCCCCACGTGGGGCCACGCCTGGGGGGACACACGGGCAGCCCGGCGTGCGGGCCCCACCGGGCCCCTGCCCTGCCCAGCCGAACCCCAGCCCTGGGCCAAGTGCGTCCCCTCTGTGCCCGCAGCTTCATCCACCGCCATGATGAGGCCTTCTCTACCGAGCCCCTGAAGAACACGGGCCGGGGGCCGCCGCTCGGCTTCTACCACGTGCAGAACGTAGGTCCCCGGGCCGCGGCCCATACCCTGCGCCCGTGTCCTGCGCGCCGCCCCTGGTCCCGGCCCTCGGCCGTGGGGAGTCGTGGTGATCTTTAGGCTGTTGGACTCGGTCTGGAGAACGGGGATGTGGCAAGGGGGTGGCGGCCCAAGGGGGTCAGCACCGTGGAGGTGGCACTGAAAGGGCAGCGGAGCCCAGCCCAGGGCCTCGCCCAGCCCGTGCCCCTCAGTCCCTGGCAGGAGGCGAGGGGCTGCCCGTGCCCGTCGGTCCCGAGAGGGAGGCGAGGGGCTGCCCGTGCCCGTGATCCCAGGCAGGAGGCGAGGGGCTGCGTGTGCCCGTCGGTCCCGGGAGGGAGGTGAGGGGCTGCGTATGCCCGTCGGTCCCGGGAGGGAGGTGAGGGGCTGCGTGTGCCCATCGGGCCCGGGTGGGAGGTGAGGGGCTGCGTGTGCCCATCGGGCCCGGGAGGGAGGTGAGGGGCTGCTTGTGCCCGTTGGGCCCGGGCGGGAGGTGAGGGGCTGCGCGTGCCCGTCGGTCCCAGGCGGGAGGCGAGGGGCTGCCCGTGCCTGTGATCCCGGGCGGGAGGCGAGGGGCTGCGCATGCTTGTGATTCCGGGCGGGAGGCGAGGGGCTGCCCGTGCCCGTCGGTCCCGGGAGGGAGGTGAGGGGCTGCCCGTGCCTGTCGGTCCCGGGAGGAAGGCGAGGGGCTGCGCGTGACCGTCGGTCCCGGGAAGGAGGCGAGGGGCTGCCCGTGCCCGTTGGTCCCGGGAGAGAGGCGAGGGGCTGCCTGTGCCCGTGATCCCGGGCAGGAGGCGAGGGGCTGCGCGTGCCCGTCAGTCCTGGGAGGGAGGCGAGGGGCTGCCCGTGCCCGTTGGTCCCGGGAGAGAGGCGAGGGGCTGCCTGTGCCCGTGATCCCGGGCGGGAGGCGAGGGGCTGCGCGTGCCCGTCAGTCCTGGGAGGGAGGAGAGGGGCTGCCCGTGCCCCTCGGTCCTGGGAGGGAGGCGAGGGGCTGCCCGTGCCCGTGATCCTGGGTGGGAGGCGAGGGGCTGCGCATGCTTGTGATTCCAGGCGGGAGGCGAGGGGCTGCCCGTGCCCGTCGGTCCCAGGCGGGAGGCGAGGGGCTGCCCGTGCCTGTGATCCCGGGCGGGAGGCGAGGGGCTGCGCGTGCCCGTCAGTCCTGGGAGGGAGGAGAGGGGCTGCCCGTGCCCCTCGGTCCTGGGAGGGAGGCGAGGGGCTGCCCGTGCCTGTGATCCCGGGCGGGAGGCGAGGGGCTGCGCATGCTTGTGATTCCAGGCGGGAGGCGAGGGGCTGCCCGTGCCCGTCGGTCTCAGGCGGGAGGCGAGGGGCTGCCCGTGCCTGTGATCCCGGGCGGGAGGTGAGGGGCTGCGCATGCTTGTGACTCCAGGCGGGAAGCGAGGGGCTGCCCGTGCCCGTCGGTCCCGGGAGGGAGGTGAGGGGCTGCCCGTGCCTGTGATCCCGGGCGGGAGGCAAGGGGCTGCGCATGCTTGTGACTCCAGGCGGGAAGCGAGGGGCTGCCCGTGCCCGTCGGTCCCGGGAGGGAGGTGAGGGGCTGCCCGTGCCTGTCGGTCCCGGGAGGAAGGCGAGGGGCTGCGCGTGACCGTCGGTCCCGGGAGGGAGGCGAGGGGCTGCGCGTGCCCGTCGGTCCCGGGCGGGAGGCGAGGGGCTGCGCGTGACCGTCGGTCCCGGGAGGGAGGCGAGGGGCTGCGCGTGCCTGTCGGTCCCGGGCGGGAGGCGAGGGGCTGCCCGTGCCCGTTGGTCCCGGGAGAGAGGCGAGGGGCTGCCTGTGCCCGTGATCCCGGGCGGGAGGCGAGGGGCTGCGCGTGCCCGTCGGTCCTGGGAGGGAGGTGAGGGGCTGCCCGTGCCTGTCGGTCCCGGGAGGAAGGCGGGCTGCGCGTGACCGTTGGTCCCGGGAGGGAGGCGAGGGGCTGCGCGTGCCCGTCAGTCCTGGGAGGGAGGCGAGGGGCTGCGCGTGCCCGTCAGTCCTGGGAGGGAGGCGAGGGGCTGCGCGTGCCCGTCGGTCCCGGGCGGGAGGCGAGGGGCTGCCCGTGCCCGTGATCCTGGGCGGGAGGCGAGGGGCTGCCCGTGCCCGTGATCCTGGGCGGAGGCGAGGGGCTGCGCGTGCCCATCGGTCCTGGGAGGGAGGCGAGGAGCTGCCCGTGATCCGCCCCCAGATCGCAGTGGAGGTGACCAAGTCCTTCGTCGAGTACATCAAGAGCCAGCCCATTGTCTTTGAGGTCTTCGGCCACTACCAGCAGCACCCGTTCCCGCCCCTCTGCAAGGATGTTCTCAGGTTGGGGACCTGGGGGGGCATGGGGGGGCCTGGGGGCAGCCCAGGGCCTCACGGATCCCAACGCCCACCGCCCTCGGCGGGAGATGCTGTGGCATGTGGCCCGGTGGGCGCCACCGAGAGAAGTCAGAGCACCGGGCTTACACCCAGCCGCCCCCCAGCCCTGGGGAGGGGGCTTCTTAAAGGGCACTGCCGTCGGGGCCCCGGCTCGGGCAGGGAGTGGGAGCGCCGGGCTGGGGTGGGGAGGCCCCTGGGTGCTGGGCTGTGCCCGAGCCCTCTCCGTCCCGAGCCAGGCCCTGGGGCACCGGCCCTGCTGTGGCGGAGGCCTGAGCTCCAGGGAGCTCTTGGAGCATGTGGGGCTGGGCCCTGGACCCTTCCCCTGGTGGGTGGGGGTCTCTGCCCAGGCCAGGCCGCCCCCTTCCAGCGCCCCTGCACCACCCGCATGCAGGAAGAGCCGCAGCTGGGCCTCGGGACTGTGGGGTCCTTCGCGTCACGTCGGCGCCCGCTCCCGGCAGGCCCCAGGCCCAAGAGGGACCTCGAGGGGTCGGGCAGAGGAGACAGGGCAGCGCTCATCTGGGGGCACTGGGCCCGGGAGCTCGGCCCCGAGAGTGCCGGCAGGCGCTGCCCCGCAGCCCTGGTGGCCCCTGGGGACCCCTCCTCTCCCACCGCAGAGGGTGGAGGCCCCGCCATGGGGCTCCCCCCCCAAGGGCCTGGGGGTCCTCTGTGGCCCCGGCCCCACAGGCTCGGCCCCCGGCCCGCGTTTCCGCAGGGCCCGCGCAGCTTGCCTCACAGCGGTGCTTCCTTCTCCGCAGCCCCCTGAGGCCATCGCGCCGCCACTTCCCGCGGGTCATGCCGCTGTCCAAGCCAGGTGGGTGCTGCAGACTGTCCCTTTGCGCCTCAAGCCGCGCGGCGGGTGGTGGGTGGTGGGCGTCTGCCCCAGGCGTGAGGTGGCCGGGGTGCCTGGACAGAGGACGGGCGCGGCAGCAGGGACTGGTGGGGCAGGCGAAAGACCCCAGGTGCTGCGGGGCCGTATAGCGGCGCCTTGGAGGGTGGGTGGGCCTGGGTGAAGGACAGCCTGGCCCCTCGTTCTTGGGACCGGGGACCACGGCTACAGGAGGGAGCGCGCGGGGGCTGTGTGGGAGCTGCAGACGCCCCTTGGCCGCTGAGCCGCGGAGGAGCCCTCCAGGTCAGCAGGGCTTGGACTAAAAGCCGCCCAAGCCCAGGGCCCTGGCCGGGGGAGCACCGCGGTGGTTCTGGGCGGGCAGCGGTGGCCAGGCACCTTCGCCGGGGTCCCCACCCGTGGAGGCGGCGGCCCTCGGCCCCCTCGCCTCTGCCCTCCTCGGTGCTCCCTCGAGCAGGGGCTCACTGCAGGCTGTTAGTCAGCCAAAGGGGTGCTGATGCAAAACACCGGAATTGGTTTTTATAAAGGGTATTTATTTGGGGTAGGAGCTTACAGTTACTAGGCCATTAGCATAAGTTACTTCCCTCACCAACGTCTATTTTCCCGTGTTGGAGCAAGATGGCTGCCAACAGCTACAAGGGTTTAGGCTTCCTGGGTTCCTCTTTTCCAGGTCTTGCTTCTCTTGGGTTCAGGGTTCCTTTCTTGCCAGGGCTTGTTTCTTTCCAGGCTCAGGGTTCCTCTTCTCAGCACTCCAGCTTAAGGCTTCAACATCAAACTCCAACATCAAAACTCCAACATTAAAAGCCCCCAAGTCTGTTCTTTGCCATATGCCTTTTTCTGTCTCACCCACCAAGGGGCAGGGACCCGATCAAAGCCCCTGATCATAACTTAATCACACCCAGGTGCAGACCAGTTTACAAACCTAATCCAGTATCTAGTTTTGGAATTCAGAACCATGTCAAACTTCCACCCAGGCTGAGGCTGCTGTGTGTGGACAGCACCCGGCCCCCCAGCTGGCGACCCACAGATGGGTCCAAACCTCACATCTGGGGCTCGTGGTCTGCAAAGCGGGTACCCCAGTCTTGCTTGGCGCACCCTGAACCTGCAAGGGGACTTTCTGACCCACAGTTAGAGCTCAGGCCTTGAGACGAGGGCTCTCTCAGGTGGGGTCTGGAGGACAGGGGTGGTCAAGAGGCTGGCGGGAGCCCGTGGGGGCTGCGGAGGCCACGGCGGCCGGCGCGAAGGGCAGGGCGCCGGCAGGGGGGCACGTGGTGCAGCATCAGGGCCGTGGCCGGCAGAGCTGCTCCGGGAGGGTCCCTGAGCTGCCTGTGGTCGTCCCTGCCCCCCAGGCCTCTTGGAGGGGCTGCGCCCAGGCGTGCGCACCTTGCACCTGGGCCAGGAGGGAGCCCTGAGAGCGCCTGCTTGTCTCCCTGTCTGACCACCCAGGACTGGCTTCCTGGGGTATGGGGAGCAGGGAGCAGGGAGGGAGCTGCACCCCTTCTCTCTGTGGCCTACCCCCGAGCACCCTCGCCTCCCCTGTGCCCCCCAGTGCCCGCCACCAAGCTCAGCACGCTGACGCGGCCCAGCCCCGGGCCCTGCCGCTGCAAGTACGAGCTGCTCGTCTACTTCGAGATCTGTGAGCTGGAGGCCAATGGCGAGTGAGTGCACCCGGTCTCAGGGGTCCCTGGGGGGGGGGCAGGGGGACTGGGATGGTGGGGGAGGGCCAAGGGGACTGGGCTGGGGGTGGGGGAGAGGGCCAGGGGGACTGGGCTGGGGGGGGGCAGGGGGACTGGGCTGGTGGGGGAGGGCCACGGGGACTGGGCTGCCCTGGGGTCACCCGCACCCATGGTCATTCTTTCGGGCGTTTTTCCATCTGGGTCTGGGGGCTGACAAAACCGTGACCTTGCGGAGCTGGCACGGGGGCCCTGGGGGCTGGGAGGCTGGAGCCTGCGGCTGAAGCGTGGAAAGCATGCGCCCGGGGCTGGGAGGGGCGGGCCCCGTGGCAGCCTCGCGTTGGCAGGAATTGGGTCTTGCCCGGGAGGGGGAGTGCCAGGGCTGAGTGGAGGGCAGGGGGCGAGTGTCGGGGTCCCTCTGACTGGGGCGTCATTGGGGTGGAGGGCGCGGGAGGGGGCGGGGGCTGCTGCCCGGCCCTGCCCGGCCCCCGCTGGACCCCCCCCCCTGCAGTGAGGCCGGCCCTCTGGGGCTGGGGGCTGGGCGGGCCGAGGCCTGTGCCCCCGACCCCGGGCACCGGCGGGCTCCCTGCCTCTCGCCCTCGCCCAGTGCAGGGGCAGCCAGGGGTGGGCGGCGGCCTGCTCCTCACACGCTCTCTCCGACAGCTACATCCCGGCCGTGGTGGACCACCGGGGCGGCATGCCCTGCATGGGGACCTTCCTACTGCACCAGGTGCTGAGCCCCTGCCCGCCCGTCCTCGCGCCCCGCCCCTTGGCCTCGGGCCTGACTGACCGTGTCCCCTCCTGGCGCCTGGCAGGGCATCCAGAGACGGATAACCGTGACGCTGCTGCACGAGACGGGCAGCCACATCCGCTGGAAGGAAGTGCGGGAGCTGGTCGTGGGTGAGCGGGGGGCTGGGGCGGGGTCTCGGGGATCAGGGCGGGGCCAGGCTGGTGGGAGGAGCCTGAACCCGAGCCAGAGGCCCGTGTTCTGCTGCAGCTGTGTGCCCTCGGCTAAGCCGCTTAACCTCTCTGTTTCTCAGTCCTTCACCTGAAGATGGGAGCCTTGGATGTGGCGATAACCCCGAATCGTAATTTAGTTAGCAGGGACCTGGGGCTTTTTCTCCCACCGGGTCAGGCTTTGAACTCTTTGTTCCACCAGAGACGTTTCCTTTGCTGAGCTCGGCTGCTGGACTTCCGTGGACACGTACAGTTGTCCACCGAAGTGGGTAGTCAGTGGGAGGCCAGGGACCCCGACCCGCCCCGAGTTGGCGGTGCCCCTCGGGAGCAGGTCCTTGGCGTTCAGGTGCCGGCGCACCTTGGCGGGTGCATGGCAGGGAGTGGCCGTGAGACCCTCCGCCAAGCGCAGGGAGGCGGCGGAGCTGGGGACAGCCGCTCCTACTTCCTGTTTTTGCGAGAGTCGAAACAGTGTCATGCAGCGTGTGGTGTGCGCGTGTCAGCCACGGTCTAGGACGTCTCTAACACGGGTGACCCCTTTAAAGAGCAGCCCTGCGCGGACGCGCAGCGGGCCAGGGACCAGGACGCGGGGCAAGAGGCGCTGTGCCCGCACGGGCC
This sequence comes from Dasypus novemcinctus, assembly GCF_030445035.2. NCBI lineage: Eukaryota > Metazoa > Chordata > Mammalia > Cingulata > Dasypodidae > Dasypus > Dasypus novemcinctus. The sequence goes on from NC_080679.1 coordinate 1,810,044, forward strand.
TCCAGGGAGCCAGCCCCGCGCCGTCCCGCGCGCCCCGGGGCCCACGCAGGGGTCTCGCTCTCGCCGCCTCGGGGCTGGGGAAGGGCCCGGGGTCCCCGGCTCCCACGGTCCTTCCCACCGCACCGGGCCGTCTCCCTCCTGGGCGTGCGGATGAGAGCGAGGGCCTCGGTGTCCTGCGTGTGCTGCTTAGACCGTCTCCAGAGGCGCTGGCGGCACCCACAGCCCCTGCGGGTAACTGGGGCCGTCCGTCCGTGCTTGGTAAATCCAAACGGGCCGGGTGGGTGCAGTCCGCGCGCAGCTGCATCTGTCTCTCTGGCTCCTCAGCTCCCCTGTGAGGCCCAGGTGACGAGCCCATGGGTACTTGGGGCCCTGTGAACGCAGTAGTGGGGTGGGAGCTGCGGGTGGGCGGGCTCTGCAGTCTGAGGAGGGTGAGGCGAGGAAGCAGCCCGCAGGCCCTGGACCACCTGCGCCCCCCTCGGCCCCGCTGCCGTCCGCGTCAGGCTGTGCTGGGAGCTGCTGCGAAGCCCCCGCCCCGAGGCGGAGGGTGGCCCCTCGGCAGCCCCCTTCTGTGTGGGAGCCCCTCCCAGCAGCCCCCGTCTCCAGGCCCCTTGCCCATTTGCAGCCACGGGCACGCCCTGGAGCCTGGCCCAGGCTGGAGGGCGGGACGTGGGGGCCAGGCCCGCGGCGGGGAGGCCGCAGAGTCACGGCTGGGATCAGGAAGGTTCTGGCCGCCGGCCGGGGCAGGCTGCAGGGTCAGGAGAGCAAGACTCTCGCCCTGGACTTCATTTCCTGTTCTGCGCGTGGGAGGAGGGAGCTCTGCACTCTCCCGTCAAAGGCAAGCGCGCTGGCTCTGCATGAGCGTGGCCTGTGCAGCCCCTGCCAGGGTTTCTGTCACTGACAGCTGCCGCCCCATGCGTCCGAGGGTCTCGAGAGACTCTTCTGTGCACGTTCTTGCAAGAGTTTTATGGCAGGGAGTTGTATCTGCTTTTATAACTATTAGCAGATGAGGGAATGCTTTCTTCTCATCTTGCTAAGATTCTTTTTCCCAACAGTTGGAGAACAGGTGCTCCCTAGGCAGGTGCACCCCGGTAGGTGCTCCCTAAGTAGGTGCTCCCTAGGCGAATGCTTCCTAGACAAGTACTCCGTAGCTGGGGTGCTCCCTACGTGGGGTGCTCCTAAGGGGCTCCTTAGGCAGGGGCTCCCTAGGTGGGGTGCTCCCTAGGCATAGTGCTCCCTAGGCGGGTGCTCCCCAGGCGGGTGCTCCTTAGGCAGAGTGCTCCCTAGGCGGGTGCTCCCTAGGTGGGTGCTCCCCATGCGGGTGCTCCCTAGGCAGAGTGCTCCCTAGGTGGGTGCTCCCCAGGCGGGTGCTCCCTAGGCGGGTGCTTCCTAGGCAGGGTGCTCCCCAGGCGGGTGCTCCCCAGGCGGGTGCTCCCTAGGCTGAGCCCTCCCTGGGCAGGTGCTCCCCAGGCAGGTGCTTCCTAGGCTGAGTGCTCCCCAGGTAAATGCTCCCCAGGTAGGTGCTCCCAGCAGGTGCTAGGCTTTCTCAGGAGACAGGGAATAGCCTGTGGCCGAAAAGCTCACAGCTTAGACCTCGGAAGGGAGGACGGAGAGCAGGTGCTGCTGACCACACGCGGGGCCCACGTCCTCCGGCGGGGCCGCCTCCTGCAGACACACCTGCCGTGAAGGCATTTGCGAGTCCCCCGCAGAGCAGGGGGACGTGACCGAGCCCCTTGCCCTCCCCACAGGTCGGATCCGAAACACTCCAGAGGCCGACGAGTCCCTGATCGACCCCAATATCCTGTCCCTCAACATCCTCTCGTCTGGCTACATCCCACCCACCCAGGACGACCGGTGAGTGCCCTGCGTGGGAGTGGGTTCTGGGCCCACTCCCTGGAGACTCGCGCCCTCCCGCCCAGGCGCGTTCCCGGCCCCGTGCCCTCGCTGCCCCTAGCCGCGAGGCTCAGCCGCACACCGCGCCCTGCGCCCAGGGCTTCTCAGCACCCCTTTCTAACACCTGAACGCGCAGGTGCAATGAGGGGCGGGGCTCTGGGGCCTGCAGCCTCCTCAGCTCATCCCCTAGCAGCCATCCACGCTTACTCCACACTCACCATCCACACACCTGTTCACAAGCCACCCACACACACCTGTCCACACACTTGCGCATCCACATACACACTCACCTGTCTACACCTTCCCACCCACACCCTCGCTCCCCACACACTCAGCCATCCACACACGATCTACCCACACAGTCGCCCATTCACTCTCCGTTAATACCCATCCACACACTCACCCGTCCCCATACATGCCCATCTACACTCTTGCTCATCCGTGCAGTTGCCCACTCACACGCTCGCCCGTCCACACGCTCGCCCGCCCTGCACGCATATGCCCGTCAGCCCCCCTGTCTTCCGCGGGGTCGGGTGGGAGTGGCCGGATCGATCATCTTGTGTCCTGTCCTCAGAGTGTGGGGGCTTGGTGGGTGCACGTGGTGGTGGACACACACGCAGGTTTGTTATCCCAAGGACCGGTCAGCCACGGGGGTCCTAGGCCTCTGGCAGCTGGGGCCATAGGGCCAGGGCCAGAGGCAGTTCTGAGGGGCGCTGGGCGCTCCAGGACTCCGTCCACCTGCCTCCCGGGTTGGCATCGTGGTCACCGCTTAGCGCATGTTCCTTGTTACTGGCCTTTTCCTCCCTGGTTCCCAGGGGTGGCCACGATCCCTGCAGCCGTCGGCCACGGCCTGTGCATCCCACTTGGCTGACCCATGATCCCTGCAGCCGTGGGCCACGGCCTGGGTGGTCCCACCTGGCCTGGCCCTGGGCAGTGGACAGGGCGTTCGAGCCTGGAGAACGCCTTCTGCAGCCCCTGGCAAGGCAGCCCCTGCCCGGGCTCCGGTTGCTCCGAACAGGGTTTGCCAGGGTTGGTGGGATGTGTGAGGGGGTGGCTTGTGGACCGTGGCTCCCACCCTGCCCGGGCGTCCAGCTGCAGGGCCGGCTTCCCGGGTGGCAGGTCCCGCTGAGCTTGCTGGGTCTGAGGAGCCGGCTTTCCAGAGCTTGGGGGACATGAGGGGGTGCTCAGCCTTGCCCAGCCGCTTCCCGGGCCCTACCTGGCTCACGATGCAGAAGCGCTGCCCCTGGGGGCTGCGTCTCTCCGCCGGCTGCCTGGTGGCAGGGTGTGTAGGAAAAGCATCCTTGAGGGCTCAGCGTGCTTGGAGAGGGGGCTCTCCCAGAAGGAAAAGCGTCCTGGCGTCTCCTGCCGCTCCGGCTCCTGTGCCCACACAGAGCTTGGCCTCCTACAGGTCCTGGGCACCACTCTGGCCTTTGAGCCTTGGGGGCACCGTCCACAGGCAGCTCTGGGGTGGGTGCCGGGCAGGGCGCAGGGGCCCAGGGTGGGGGTGCAGGCAGTGCCCGGCCGGGGCAGGAGCGGTGGCTCTGGTCCCAGCCCCACCTCGGGACCTTCCCCAAGGAGCGTTGCCCGTGTCTGCGGTGGGCGGGGAGCCTGGGTGCAGAATGCCGGGCGAGTGCTGGGCCAGCAGGGGCGGCGCCGGCAGCGGAGAGCTCTCGGGTGGGGAGCGGAACAGGGAGTGGGTGCTGGGGCCACGTGAGGGGCCTAGGGGCACCTCCGCCCCCTTCTCCACCAGAAAGCGGGCCCGGGACAGTCCGGGAACCCACCCGCCCCGGGCGGGAATGGCGGCCACTGCCCAGGGAGGGCCTGGCCCCAGGACGTGTGTCTGCGGAGCAATGCCTGGAGCCTGGAGCCACCCAGTGCTCCTCTGACCTCTGACCCTCGGCCCTACAGCTCACAGCTTCCTGGGGCAGAGAGGGCAGTTGTGGGGCCAGAAAGAAGGGGTGTTCCTTGGGCCTCCCCCGTCCCCGTGTCCTGCCCTGAAGCCCACGTGGCTCCTGGCTTCGCTTCCCAGGCCAGTGCGGCTGCTGTGGACCCCTGGGGGTGTCTCAGGCCACAGGGTGCCTGGGGGGCGAGCGAGGGGGCGGCTGGGTGCCCAGGCCTCAGGCTGGCACGTATTGGCCAAACAGATTCGCCCCGTTTCCTGAGGGCCCCGAAACCCTGGCCTTGACCCCGTACCTGTTGCTGAAGCGGCTTCCTTCCCGGCCTCGGGGGCTGGGAGGACTCAGGCCGGCCCACCGGCTAGCTCTGGGGTGCTTCCAGCCCTTCCTGGGGTCGAGGCTCCAGGCCCAGGGACAGAGGAGGGCGCGTCCGTGGACGGGCCGTAGACCTTGCCCCTGGCTGCGCCGGCCCCCGCTTGGCCCCATCCCCGCCCACGCAGGTGCTGTCCCAGCCAGCCGCTGGCCTGAGATCCCTCCCCTGGGCCCACGAGGCCCCCGCTGGCCTCCCTGGTAGTAGCTGGGCCCCGTCCTCTGAGCCTGTGACTGCCCTGGCTGCTTGGGGGCGCGTGGGGGCGCCACCCGCTCCTCGCATGGCCGCCGAGGTGCAGGAGGCCCCAGCCGGCTCCATCTCAGGGGCCTCGGGCTGCCCCCGCTTTGCCTCGCCTTCCCCTCCTCACTCAGAGGTGCCCGCTTTGCAGCCTCCCCCAGCTTGGAGCCGGCCTGTGGCTGAGGGCGGGGGCCAGGCTTCCCCCCCCCCCCCCGCCACCCTCCCGCTGCGCTGCCCGCCGCCCCGCCCGGCCCTGCGCCACTAACTGTGATCGTTTGTGTTTTGCAGGCAGTTTCTTGATTCGGACATGCCTAGGTATCATTTGTCTCCCTGATTTTATTTCAGCCTCTTCTCTCCTCCCCCCTCTTCCCCGCGCCCCAACCTTGCCCCCACGACCCCGAGATCCGTTCTACTTTCCAGCCTTTTGGATTCCTCATCTCCTTGCTCACCTTTTCTCCTGTGTTCCTCCCATCTTCTGTTTCTCCTCCCTGGAATATTTCTTTTGTTTTTCCCTTTTATTGCTCCCCCACCCTGTCCTCGTGGCTGAGCCCCTCCCGCCCCCCGGGTTTGCTGCTTTGGTAGTTTTCTGTCCTCCTGTAGACACTGGCTGGCCCCCCGCTCACCCCGCCCCGAGCCTTGCCCACCGTGCTGACCCGCCCCTGCGCGTGGCGCGGTGTCCCCTGCATGCTGGCCTGCGCCAGGGCCGCCCCTGCCTGCTCTGGCCCGTGAGGACCACCCACTCTGCAAGGTGAAAGAGAAAAGGGGAGGGGGCCGAGCGCGTGGAGCAGGGAGCCCGGAGCGCGGTGCAGGGAGGGCGGTCGGGCCACCGGCCTGGGGACCCGGCGCTCGCCACACCCAGACCCGCGCGCCCTGGCCAGGCCCGGGGAGGGGCAGGGCTGCACGGCGGAGAGCTGGCTCGGGCCGGCCGGGGCTGTCCGTGAGAACCCGGGTCTGCTCTGCGGGAGGGTCAAGGCCACGACCTCCCGGGCCCCTGGAGGATTTCGGACAGAGCCTGTGGATGGGGGTTTTGGGTCAGCTTTTCCCGAACAATCAGCTGTATCCTCAAACCGAGCACCAGAAAGCCCTTACGCTGCGCCCAGGAGGTGCCATCCCCCTGGGACCCTGTGTCAGGGCAGGGGACCTTGTCGAGTTGGGCTCGTGGAGGGGGATCTGCAGCGGAGCGTGGCTACAAGGTGGGCGCTCAGCCCTGTGGGGCCAGAGCCAGCCCTCCTCTCCAGGCAGTCAGGGAGGGCTTCCTGGTAGAGGTGGCGTGCTGTGTGGACCTGTGGCGCAGAGCCACTCCAGGAGCCCATCTGTGCAGCTCCGTGCCCAGGAGGGGGCCCTAATTCAGGCACACGGAAACTTCCAGGCCCCACCACCGGACATGGGGAGCGAGCGCCGGCCTGCCTGCGGCTGAGTCGAGTGCGTCTGCTCTCAGCTCGGGGGAGCTCGGCGCGCTGGGGGGGCTCGGGCAGCCCCCAGGAGGGGTCCCGTAGAGCTGGCAAAGCGCGCGCTTGGCCAGGGCATAGCTGAAGGCAGCCCCAGCCCAGAGGTGGCACGCCAGGGGCCTGAGCTAGGGCACCCGCGGGGCGGGGGTGCGACACCCCCGTGCGCAGCCCCGAGTCCCCAGGCTCTAGTTCTGAGGGGCAAGGACCCGCGCAGGGGCCCGGGTGGGGGTGGGGCACGGGCCTGGAGGCCGAGAGGGGCTGGGCCCCGAGTGCACGAGGGCAGGGGCCGGGCAGGGCTGTCGACCCCCGGCTCGGGTCCTGGGGGGAGCCTGGCAAGGCTCTGACCAAGTGCCAGCGCGGCCCAAGGCCCCGTGCGCATGCGTGGAGCAGGGAGCGGCCGAGCAGGCAGGTTTAGGACCCAGGACAGCCAGGGGGACCCAGGACCGCCAGGCGGGCCCAGCCTGCGCACCCCGCCCTCCTCCCAGACTCCTCACTCCCTTGTTCCTTCATTCATTCGCTCCTTCATTCATTCACTCTTCATTCATTTTCTCCTTCACTCCTTCACTCCCTCACTCCCCTCATTCACTCCTTCTCTTGTTAACTTATTCACTCTATTCTCTCATTCCTTCACTCCCTCACTCCTTTGTTCACTTTTTCATTCATTCACTACTTCATTCATTCACTTCTTCACTCCTTCCCTCCCAAACTCCCTCTTTCACTCATTCACTTCATTTATTCACAATCTCAGTCCTTCGCTCCCTCACTTCCTCAATCCATTCACTCTTTCATTCAGTCCATTCACTTGCTCCTTCGTTCACTCACTGTTCACTCATTTTCTCCTTCACTCATTCACTCCTTCAATTATTCACTCCTTACTTGTTAACTTACTTCTCTACTCCCTCATTCCTTTACTGCCTCACTCCTTCGTTCACTTTTTCATTCATTCACTCCTTCATTCATTCACTTCGTCACTCCTTCCCTCCCAAACTACTTCACTCCTTCACTCCTTCATTCGTTCACACCCTCAGTCCTCCACTCCCTCACTCCCTCATGCCCTCCTTCATTCGCTCACTCCCTCAATCGTCTGTTCCCGTGGCTGAGACAGGCCGCCCTGCCCCGGGGCTTCCAGTGGTGCGGACGCAGGAGGGCGAGTGAGGGGAGCAGGGAGGGCAGTGCCGAGTGAGGGGCTAGCTGGCCTGGCCGAGCTGCGGGCATGGGAGGAGCCCGGAACGGGCCTGGGCGGCTCCCGCGCAGGCAGGCCAGGCGCTGGGGACGCGGCCCTGGCTGAGCACAGCTCAGGCCCCCGGCAGATGGGGTGCGGGGGTCCTGCGGGGGCTCGGGAGCTGCCCAGACCCTGACCCCACCTCCTGACACCCCCAGCCCCCCGCCCACGGCCCCCGTGCCGGCGCGTGCGTTGTCCCCTGTGGCTCGCGCGGTGCAAATGCCCGCGGCTGGCTTTGGTCACGGGGGTGTGTGGGGCGCGTGCCCTCCCAGCCCGCCCAGCCCGGCCTGCATGCGCCCCGCATTGAGGTGCTGAGAGCTCCCTGGTTCTGAGCCCCTGCCCCGGCCGGCGGCCGCTCTCGTCCCTCCTTCTTGGGACCGTGGACCCTCTGGAGAGGAGAGGCCGCCGTGGTGTGATCCGGGGCTCAGGCTCAGAACCGCCCCTGCAGCGCCCTCCCCAGAGCGTCCAGGCAGCTCCTGAAGCACCACTGTCTACACCGCCCCTCCGAGCCGGGGCTCCTGGCTAGGCCTGGGGCACAGGTTGGCGGCTGCAGTTCCTCAGCGGCGCCATCCGCCACCCCGGCCCTCTCAGCGGGTCCCGACGGCCGTGACGCTGTAGGGGAGAGATGGGCGTCAGAGTCAGGGAGCGGTTCCCCGACCCTGCCCTGCAAGGGCACCCACGATGGAGCTGCCTGGAGCACCCTAGCCGGTACCGTGTGCTGCGGCCCGAGAAGCAGGGTGCTCCGTGCAAGGCCAAGGCGGGTGAGGAACCCAGGCTCCTGGCAGGCGCTAGTGGGGACAGCGAGCCGGGCCAAGCCCCAGCTGCCCACTGCCCTCCTCACAAGGAAGGGCGAGCCCCGCAGCTGCTGTTCCCAAACGTGTGGCCGCCCCATGCTCCCCGCCCCGGCCCACGAGGGCCACGAGCCAAGGTGCCTACCTGAGCAAGAAACCGGGTGAATATTGTAGCATGGACGGGTGTTCTCTGTTGAAAAAGCATTTTTGAGGTGCCGGATAAGGAGGAAGGACCCCCCGACTGAGCCCCTGCGTGCTGCGTCCTGGCGCTGAACGCAGGTGGCGGGGGGTCTGTCTCAGGAGTGTGCTCCGGGAAGCCCACAGCCCGGCCCGAGGGGCAGCCTGGGCGTGCGAGAGGCCGTCTCCTGGCCCAGGACCCCTCCCGCCGCCCCAGCGTGGGGGCCGGAGCATGGGCCACATGATCGGGGGGTCCTCGGCTTGCCACCTGCTCTCCCCCCAGCATGACCTCTCCAGGGCCTCCTGCTGGGAGCAGCCCCTTCTTTAACATGTGGTCCAGGGGGCGCGGCAGACTGGGGGGCCGGAGGGCAGAGGAGCCGGCACTGGGCAGTAGTGCTTAGGTGGGCGTGGTGTGGCCCCCGTGGTCGGGGTCCAGGCCGCCGTGGGGGCTGGGCAGGTCCTGCCCCCTCGGGGCCAGCACCAAGGGTCCGCAGGATGCTGGGTAAGCTGCGCCGGCGAGGCCCGGAACGGCACCCCACCCGGGCTGCTCTGCTCACAGGCTCGCTCTCCCGCTTATGGGGGCCCAGGACTCTGCATTTCCAGCCAGCCTCTGGGCAGCGCTGGTGCTGCCAGCCGGCGGCCCACTTGGAGGCCTGTGTGCCGAAAGCACCTGGGCCGCATGGTTCTCCTTGGACTCGCACCTGAGGGGGGAGGAGAGAGGGTCTCGGCCGGGCTGTGGGGAGCTCGGCCCCGGGCCCGAGGGAGGCCCCAGGCTCTCACGGGGCGGGGGGCTTGGTGTGGCCGTCCGGGTGCCCTGTGCGCCCCCCTTGGCCTCTCTGGGCCTCGGCTTCCCTTCCCACTATGGGGCCGAGGCACCGGTCAGTGGTCCTCCATGCATCTTGTCCCCCGTGGCGGCAGCCTTTTGGGTGGGGGGACCCACGTGGGTGGGCTGCCCCCTCCGCCCCTGCACCACCCCAGGCAGACCCGCCGTCACCTGCTCCGAGTCTCGCCAGCAGCCTTTGTAAGACCGTCCTCTGCAGGGGCCCACGGGGGCTGCCGAGGTCCCCCCCCCGCCCTGGATCCCGGGGGCCCGGTATGCGGGGCCACGGCTGGTCACGAGGCGCGGCCCACCTGGGCGGCTCAGCCCCGGCACCCCTGGTGGTCTGGCCGGCCATCGTGGCACGGGGGGCCTGCAGATGCGGGGCTGCAGGGGGTGTCTGTGGGTGCTGGCGCTGCCGGCCTGGGGCCCCCTACCCGGCAAGAGCTGGGCCGGCTGCGCCTCGGGCTCCGTGGGACGGTTGAGCGGCAGACCCCGCGACTGCCCCCCGCCGGGGCCCGTGCCCGCGCGCCCGTCTCCCCCGCGGCTGGCCTGTCCCCGGGCTCCGTGCGAACGCGCTTGTTCTGACGTGTGAATTTCTTCTGTGTGTCCGTGTGTCCTGGGCTGCCTCCTCTAGCGTTTCATTCGGAAGTGACACTAGGTACAACCTCACTTTTCTCTTCCGCACTTGCTTGGTCTGTCTCTTGGCTTTTTAAATTTCCTTTCTCCTCCCGCCCTCCCTGCCCTCCCCACCCCTCCTCTGAACGCCCGCCGTCCCCTCATCCGTCCTCCGTGACGTGTGTCTTCCGTGACGTGTGTCCCGCTGTGGCCCGTGGCCCCCGCCTGGTTCCGTGTCCTGCTCAGTGGAGCCCACGGGGCGGCGACAGCGCTGTGTCTGCCCGACGTGGCCACGGCCCCCCGGCTGCCGGCCCCCCCGCCCCATGGGGGGAACCCCCTCCTGGCGGTGCCTGGCCGGGCGGGGGCCGTGGCGGCTGCTCCGCTCTGTGTTTGCGTGTCTGAACCGTGTCTTTGTGAGGATGCTTCGAAGGAAATGGGGCGCGGCTCGAGGGTGGGGTCCGCTGGAGGGGGGGTCCGGGCGGGGCCGAGCAGCGCCTGCCTGGAACGGCGGCCGCGAGGGCGGGCCGGGGCTGCCCCGGGAGGCTGGGGCCACTGGCTTCCCTTCGCTCCACTTTCCAGGTCTGAGCCAGGGGCCCCCTGGAGCCAGCGGGGATCGGCCTCAGGGCAGCGGGAATGAGCGGTCCTGGGCCTGCGGCCACCCGCCCTGGTTTCCCCCTCGAAGCATCCTCCGGGGTCCTTCCTGACGGGGGGTCGTGGAGGGAGACCACGGGCCACGGGAGGGCCGGGTACACCGGGCCAGGCTCCCCCCGGACCCAGGAGCCACGCCACCTGCTCAGACCGAGGCTGGGGTGGGGCGGGCCCGCTCCTCCCCTCCCCCCGCCCTCCCCCCGCTCTCCGTTCCCCCCCATCCTCCTCTCCCCACCTTCCTTTTCCTCCCTCGCTCGTCTTTGCAGCCCCCCCTTTCCCCCCAGCTCTCACTCCCCCTGCCCTTCTCATCCTCTCTCTCCCTCCCCCTGCTCTTATTCCAGCCTCAGGGTGAGAGTGGCAGGTGGCCGGCCCTGGGGTGGGGGCACCGTGGAGACCCTCCTCAGGCCTTCTGCCTGGCCGGGCACTGCGCCCTGGCTTCCGGAACCCGGCCCCAGTGGCCCTCCCCGTGGGCCGCCCCGACTGTCTGTCTGTCTGCCCGCATGCGCCCGTCCAGAGTGGCCGCGCCGGTCGTCTCCTACCTCGTCTCTGCTCCTTGCAGGACCTTCTTCCAGTTCGAGGCCGCCTGGGACAGCTCCATGCACAACTCCCTCCTGCTAAACCGCGTCACCCCCTACCGCGAGAAGATCTACATGACCCTGTCCGCCTACATCGAGGCAAGGAGCTGTGCCCGGGGCCCCGCGCAGCCACTGGTCCCCCGGAGCCGCGGTGCTTAGCAAACGAGGACTTCTCCAGTCCTTGGGGCGCATTCGTGTGCTTTCAGGAGCGGTGCTCAGAGCCGAGCCGCTCCACGACCTGGACCGTGTGGATTTTGTCCTTGGGGTTGCAGGATGGCTGCAGCCCCACCAGACATTGCATCTGGGCACCAGGGAGCACAAATGGGGAACGAGCCTCCCTCCCTTCCCCCCACCCCAGGGTCTGTAGCCTGTATGCCATGGCCAGACTTGGGCTGTGCCCCCACTTCATGGCATAGGAGGCTGGGGGTGTGGACAGTTCTGGTGGGCACAGTGGTGAGGGACAGGGAGGTGTGGGGTCAGCGGTCAGCAAGCCAGTGTGGATGAGCGCCGCCTCTCCCCAGAGCCCCAGCCGTCGCCTGTCAAATGGGGCAGTGTGTGGCCGTGCCATGGAGTGGCGGTGGGGCGGGCTGAGGGAACAGTGACCAGGGCCCCGACGAGCACCCAGTGCACGCCAGCACCCGTGCGGTATGGCGACCGGGAAACCTCAAAGAAAGGACTGCCTGGCGGTCAGCGCACCGGCCGCTGTCGTCTTCTACCGCGTTGTGGGCTGCGGCGGGTGTGCCCAGGCAGGGCCCAGCTCGGTCTCCCTCCGCTCTGTGTGCCCGCGTGTCGCCCAGGCTCACGGCACAGCAGCCGCGGCCAAGAACAGAGGCCGGGCCCTGGGGTGCCCCTGGGTCCCCTGCTCGCTGGCGCTGGGGTGGGCTGGGGCCGGGCAGGAGGTTGGCAGGCAGGGCCGGGTCGCGGGGCGCGGGGCCGAGCTCCGCCTCCGCCCGCAGATGGAGAGCTGCACGCAGCCGGCCGTCATCTCCAAGGACATCTGCATGGTCTTCCACTCCCGCGATGCCAAGCTGCCCGCCTCCCGCTCCTTCCGCAACTTGTTCGGCAGCGGGAGCCTGCGGGCCTCGGAGAGGTGAGCCCCGAGCAGCCCCGCACCCCACACCCCGAGGTCCGGCCGCGCCCGCCCGGGCAGCGGCTCAGGCTCAGTCCAGCACGGACACCCGTGGCCCTGCCTCTGACACCGCTTGCGCTCCCGGCGGGAAGCGGAGCCACGGGGAGATGAGGGGCCCTGGCCTGCCGGCAGGGTGGGCTCAGAAGGGCCCCCTCATGCTTGGTCCTGGAGCAGCTTGGGGCCCTGCCTTCCCGGGGGGCCACAGGAACCAGGCCACGGGGACTGCCCACCCCACTGAGAGGGAGAAGCCAGATAGAAGGGGGAGAAGCTGTGGGGAGGGAGAGCCTGGGACAGTCCCCCCAGGATGGGCAGCACCAGGCCAGCCTTCCTCCTTGTGCCCTGAGCCCTTTCCTGCCCCCTTCGGGGCGGGGGGGGGGGGATGAACCAGGTACTAAGGGACGCTCTTTCCCGAAGTGGGGACCCCACAGGTGCCCCCCCACACCTGGTCAGGCGGACTCCAGGGTCCACCCCCATGCCAGGTCGTCCTGGAGTCACCTGTCCACTCGCCCGGGGAGGGGCCCGTGGCCAGCAGGCCCGGGTGGGGGCCGGCGGGGGCTGGCAGGGGCCCTCGGTGGGACCAGGGGTCCTGAGAAAGGAGGCCCGGCCCTGCAGGAGTCAGCGCTTCTGGACTCCCCCTGCGGGGGGCTGCCGAGCCAGACCCTGGGGACTTGGGGATGGCTCGCCCACCCCCAGCCAGGGCAGTGCCGAGGGCCGTGGTGAGGGGTGCCGGCCGCAGCCCCTCGGCCTCTGAACGGGGGCCACCCACCGCCTCCTCCCCCTGGGGCTGGAAGGGAGCTCCGCAGGGAGGAGGTGGTGTGCAGGGCTGCGGCCCGCAGGCCCCGCGCGTCTGCGTTTGGGGAGGCAGTGCCCAGTGGCCCGTGGGGCCCCTTCCTCTGCGTGACGCGCGCCCTGCCTCTGCCCCTGCAGCAACCGCGTGACGGGCGTGTACGAGCTCAGCCTGTGCCACGTGGCCGACGCGGGCAGCCCAGGGTAGGCGCGCTGCCTGCCTGCTCTGCTGGGAGAGGCGGGGGCTGCTGGGGGGCTCGGGTCACTCCCGCTGGCTTGGTAGGCCTGCTGAGAGCCGCAGGTCGGGGGTCATGGGAGGCCCCAGGCCCCGGGGACCCCACCTGAGGCTTGAGGCCCGGCTGCTCCAAGGAGCACAAGGTGGAGTCGGGGTCTCCCCAGTGGGTCAGTGATCTGGGAGCCCCCACGGGCTGCTGGGGGCCTTGTGGGGGGTGGTAAGTTCCAGTCCTGAGGCCGACACCCCTTGGGTAGGGATGTGGCCGGATGGGCGCCTGACGCCACGGGTGCCCCATTTCAGGGATGCAGCGGCGGCGCCGGCGGGTGCTGGACACGTCCGTGGCCTACGTCCGTGGCGAGGAGAACCTGGCGGGCTGGAGGCCACGGAGTGACAGCCTCATCCTGGACCACCAGTGGGAACTGGAGAAGCTGAGCCTCCTGCAGGAGGTGAGACCCGCCGCGGGCCCCCCGGGGCCTGGCGTGCGGTGCCCGGGTCCAGCCCTCGCCGTGGGCGCGCGCCATGGCCTTGAGGCCGTGAGGGAAGGAGGGCCCGGAGTGGGCCACGAGGCAGGGCTGGACCGGCCTGGGGAGGGGCTGCCCCGTAATGGCCCTGGACCTGGGCCTCTTGCTCCCTGGTCCACCCGCAGAAGGCCGCGAGATCTTGGGAGAGGGAGCTGCTCCCAGGACCCCCGGGGCGGGAGCTCCCCGCCGCCGCCTGGGGTAAGCGGGGCGCTCGCCGGCAGGTGGAGAAGACCAGGCATTACCTGCTCCTGCGTGAGAAGCTGGAGACCACGCAGCGGCCTGTGCCCGAGGTGCTGTCCCCGGCCTCCAGCGAGGACTCCGATTCCCGCAGCTCGTCGGGCGCCTCGTCCCCACTCTCGGCCGAGGGCCGCCCGTCACCCCTGGAGGCTCCCAGCGAGAGGCAGCGGGAGCTGGCTGTCAAGGTGGGGCAGCAGGGCCGGGGTGGGCGCCCCCTCGCAGCTCCTGCGGTTGCCCCCAACCAAGCTAGCCCCCGGGGGTCAGAGCCCAGGAGGGGGGAGGGTCATCGTGCCTCCGCCCCTGCCTTGGAGTTCGGGGCTTGGACAGCGGCCCCCCGAGGTGGGGGCTGTGGACAGAGCTCGTGCCCCCCCCTTCCGGGGCTAGCCCAGGCCGCTGCCCGGCCGGCCCCTGGCCTGCATCCCGCACGGCAGGCGGGGGCGGCTCCAGCTGGGGGCAGGGGCTGGAGGAGCCCTCGGGGGCTCCCCCTGAGCACGCCGTCCCCCCGCAGTGCTTGCGCCTCCTCACGCACAACCTTCAACAGAGAGTACACGCACAGCCACGTCTGCGGCAGCGCCAGCGAGAGCAAGGTGGGCAGGGCGGCTGCTCGGGAGGGCGCGGCGGGAGGCTTCTGTGGGCCCTGGAGCCACGGCATGCAGAGCGCGGGCCAGAGGTCGCGGGCGTGTGTGCGTGGCGCCTGGGGGCCTGGCAGGGGTGGCTGCGTCTTGACATGAGCTCCAGAGGACGCCGACAGGGGCGCTGAGGGCTGTGGGCGGCGGCCGTCTCTCCTCTCTTCCAGCTCTCGGAGATGTCTGTCACCCTGCTGCGGGACCCGTCCATGTCCCCCCTCGGGGCGGCCACGCTCACCCCCTCCTCCACCTGCCCCTCCCTGGTCGAGGGGCGCTATAACGCTGCTGACCTGAGGTGAGCGCGGCGCGCCTGCTTGGCAAAGAAGTTTCCGGCACCGGGCTGAGCAAGGACGAGGGCCGCGGCTTGGGGGACAGAGCGCAGGGCACGGATGGCCGTGGCCGGGGGGTCGTGACGGCCACCACCCAGGGTGGGGTTGGAGTGGGCGGGCCTGCCCTGCCCCCACGTGGCCCGCATGGCCTCTTGCGCTCAGAGGCGTTTTCCGCTGAGTATTCCTACCAACCGCACTGGGCAATGAAAACAGGCACGGAAAGAGGCCGGCCCTGGCCCGGGCGGCTCCTGAACCCTCAGGAGGAAGGGCAATGCCCACCACGGAGGCGGGTACACACTGCAGGGGGCGGGCTGACCCCTAGGGAGGCGGCCACGTTTACTCATGTCTCAAATTGCTTCAGTTGCCAAATTTTCCTTAAAAGCATCTAAGGAAGGAGAAGGAGGGAGGGAGGAAGGGGGAGGAGGGAAGAGGGCTGGCCCCTGCCCAGACCACAGGTCCAGTGGCCACAGGTCCGGGTGCCAGTGGCCTCAGCTGCCACCCATGCCCCTGGAGTCCACCACCTTAGGTTGCCTTCATTTGAATTTGAAGATGGAGAGGTGACCCCTCCCCACACTCCTGGGACAAGCAGGGAGGCCCCAGGAGGCTCCAGGAGGGGTGCATGTGGCGAGGGCCCCGGAGCGCAGGGCGGGCCCTGCACGAAGCCTCTGGCCGGAACGCGGGCCTTCCCTCTGCCTCCCCAGGACCCCCCAGCCCTGCTCGCGGCCCGCCAGCCCAGAGCCCGAGCGCGCGCCCGAGGATGCGCGGAAGCCCCCCTCCCCCGCCCGCGCCCCCGAGGCCGACAAGGAGCCGCAGCGCCTGCTGGTGCCCGACATCCAGGAGGTCCGGGTCAGGTGCGTGGGGGCCGCGGCCGGTGGCGCGTCCTCGGCCTCTCGAGGTCCCCGTTTCCCCAGCCGCGCGCAGCGCCGTCCCGCACGCTCTTCCTCCGAGGCGGGCGCGGGCGGGGCGCGGGCCGGGGGCGGCAGGCTCGGGGCGGGGCGCCCACCTGCCTCCCAGGTGGCCCGCGAGCAGCTGCCCCCCGCCCCCCCCGCAGCCCCATCGTCTCCAAGAAGGGCTACCTGCACTTCCTGGAGCCGCACACGGCGGGCTGGGCCAAGCGCTTCGTGGTGGTGCGGCGCCCCTACGCCTACATGTACAACAGCGACAGGGACGCCGTGGAGCGCTTCGTGCTCAACCTGTCCACGGCGCAGGTGGAGTACAGCGAGGACCAGCAGGCCATGCTCAAGGTGCGCGGCGGGGCGGGGCGAGGGGCGGGGCCAGGCCCGGGTGGGCGGGGCGAGGGCGGGGCCAGGCCCGGGTGGGCGGGGCGAGGGGCGGGGCCAGGCCCCGGGTGGGCGGGATGGGGGCGGGGCCAGGCCCCGGGTGGGCGGGGCGAGGGGCGGGGCCAGGCCCTGGGGGCGGCTGGGGCGTGTTCCGGCCGTGAGAGGCAGGGCCGGGCCGAAGGGGCGGGGCCAGGGCGGGGGCGTGTCAGGGGCCGTGGGGGCGGGGCGCGGCGCCGTGAGGGCGGGGCCGGGCCGAGGGGGCGGGGCCAGCGCCCTGCACCCGCTGCGGGGCGGAGAGAAGCTGCGGGAACCGGGGTCGTCGGCTCCTCTGTGGGCTCTGCGTGGGGGTGGGGGTCTTGCTGCCTCTCCTGGCCCGGGGGTCTCTGCCCGCCCGGGGGCTTAGCGCGCAGGGTCGGCCCCGTCTGGGAGCTTTGATGAGCGCTCGTGGGGGTGGGCAGCGGGTCTCCCGCCCCGGGAGACGCCAGAGAAGACGC
Organism: Dasypus novemcinctus; assembly: GCF_030445035.2. Lineage (NCBI taxonomy): Eukaryota > Metazoa > Chordata > Mammalia > Cingulata > Dasypodidae > Dasypus > Dasypus novemcinctus. Next base: position 1,826,369 of record NC_080679.1, read on the forward strand.
CCAGAAGCAGTGCCCGCGGGGGCAGCGCAGCGCGGGGCAGCCCTGGTCGCGGCGGCGGGGGCCTCGGGCCGGGGGCGCAGCCCTGCCCAGGGCAGGCGGGAAGGGAGCCCGGGGAGGGGCGGGCGACCCCCCGGCACCGGCACCGGCGTGGGCAGCGCGCGCCCCAGCAGCCTGCCGTCGCCCGCAGACCCCGCACACGTTCGCCGTGTGCACGGAGCACCGCGGGATCCTGCTGCAGGCGAGCAGCGACAAGGACATGCACGACTGGCTGTACGCCTTCAATCCCCTCCTGGCGGGAACCATACGGTACGCGGGGCGGGGCGGCCCGGGCCGGGGCCCCGTGGGGCGGGGGGCGGGCCTTCACTCCCGGGGCGCAGAGACGGGGCACACGGGCGCCCTTTGGAGGGCCCACCAGGAGCCGCGCCCCCCCACGCGGCCAGGGCCCGAGCTGCCCTGGCAAGGGACACTTCGAGGAGCCGTAAGCCCCCAGGCCCAGGCGGACCGCGGGGACGCAGCCTGAGGCTCCACGTGGGGGCTCCTGGGCTGCAGCTCCTGCCAGCACTGGTCCCGGGGCGCATGGGGGGCGTGAGCGGCCTCCCACCCTGACCCTTCTCTCCCGTCGCCCTCAGGTCCAAGCTCTCCAGAAGGAGGTCTGCCCAGATGCGGGTCTGAGCCAGCCCTTCAGCCCGTGGCCAGCAGGCCAGACCCCCTCCCCGGCCGGCCCCGTCGTCCCGTGTCATGCGCTGCCCAGCCCCTCCCCCACCAGACAGCCAATGGCTGTGTCCCCTCCTCCCAGGGGTGCCAGGGACCCCCCCCCCAGGGGTCCCGCAGCCACAGGACCCGCCGTGCTCACAGCGGAAGCTGTGCTTGGTGTCGTTTCTTAAAACGTGCTCTGGGTGGAAGGAGTTGGGGGGTGCAGGGGAGGCCAGGGGCACAAGTCTCATATTTTTTTAAGGATAGACACTTATAATTTACCCACCCTTAGTTAGTGCTGTCCAGGTAGTCCACTCGGGAAGCAGCCGGGTTCCATTTCTAAGTATTTATTCCTAACGCCTTCGCGGAGCCGTGAGACCGGACGGCCCCCGGCCCCCTCCACCCCCTCTTATCCCACATGCGTCTCCCAGGCCTTCGAGAACGCCGGCGGGGGCGGGGGCAGCGCCTTGGCAGACCGCGGGGCGGGGGCATCGGGGTGAGCCGGGCCACTGGCTGCCTGCAGGTGCCCCCCCCGCACCCAGCTATGCGTGTGGGCAGGCGGGGGGTCTCTGGGTGCCTCAAGTCTGAGCAGCATGGGAGGGGGTGCGTGCTGTTTCTAGTGGGAGGTGAACCCGTGTCTCACCTGGACAGCCACCGGGCCTTGAGGAGAAGGTCAGGCCGGCCGCTTCCCCCGGGCAGGGCTGGGGTGACAGCAGCGCGGGCTCCCGGGGGCGGGCACATCGGGCTGGGCCAGCTGGGGAAGGGCGGGTGTCAGCCAAGGAGGTGGGGCAGGGAGGCCCGAGCCACCAGTGGCGGGGGACGGTCGGGGCTGGGAGGACTTGGGGTGCAGGCTTTCGGCTACCGTGAGAGAGGGGCGACTCGGGGAGCTCGAGATCGCTGCGGGGAAGAAGTGACCGTCACCTTCTTACAACCATCTTCTGCTGGAGGAAGGAGTGAGGCCGAAGGAGGCTCTCCTCGCGGGCAGGGCTCGTCCTGGGCAGGCGGAGCAGCCAGGCCGGCGGGCGGCCGGCACGGAGGACGCGTCCCCTTGCCCTTTCCCGACCCCTCAGTATTCATTCCACTCCCTCTGCAGACCCCGGGAGGGACCCGGAGCGCCCCACGGTGCCTGGGGAGCCGATAGGGGACCCCCTGTTTGGAGTCTCGGGATTCCGCAGCCACACACCCCCGGGGCCCTTTTTAGCGTGAGGCAAACAGCATTACAGAATCCCCCCGCCCGGGGCCCCCCAGGTGGCCAGGACTCCCCTGGTTCAGGTGTACTCGGTCCGCACGATCCGCTTGTCTTCAGAAAAACCTCTTTCGTCCCTCATGAGGAGTTCTAAGGACCCCTCCCCCTGGCGACCTGGGCTGTCCCTGTGGGGCCCCGACAGGCGTGGGCTTTCCTGATGGTGCACAGAGGTGCAGGTGCTCAAGTCCCCCCTGTGGGGGAGGTGGAGGAGTGGGGGGCCGTGGTGGTCGGCCCAGGAGCTCAGAGTTCTGGCGTTCGTGCAGAGTGAGGGTCTCCTTTGGGCAGGGGGCAGCAGGCGCAGGTGGGTGCGGGCTTGTTCTGCAGCTGGAGTTGAGAGCTGAGCCCACCCGATTTGTCAAAGCCCCTCGGTCCACAGCTGCTTCCGCGCCCACGTGTGTCGGTGCAAGGCGGGTTTGAACCGCGTTAGTGCAGGGCGGCACTCACAGCTTCCCCGGGAGACCGCCCCAGGCAGCCCCATCTAGAAGGAAGCGAAAGGCTGGTCCAGGAGCCCTGCGGCCTGGGGGCTCCCTGGGGGGGCTGAGAGGCGGGGCTCAGTGACGGGCATGGGGGTGACGGGGCGTCTGGAAGGAAGGCTCGATGGGCTGGGGCGCAGGGAGGGGCGACACGAGCTGGTCATAGGCCAGGCGGGTCCAGGAGCTCTCCTTCCCTGGGCACAGGGGGGCCCGGCCGCGGCCACTCAGGTCAGCCAGCCTGAAGCCGTGGCCACCGGGCCCAAGGCGCTCGCACCCAGCATGCAGGGTCTGCGGTCAGGCAGCCTGCAGGCCCCGCTGGTGGGCTGGGCGGGCGGGGAAGGAGGACAGCGCAGGGGCCCTGTGAGTCTCCCTGCTCCACGGACGGCCCCGGGGCGGTGCCCATGCAGTCTGGCGCCTTCTTGGCGTTGGTTAGGAGCTGGGGGGCGAGTGGTCTGCCCCCAGGGGGTCCTGAGTCACAGCCAGGCACCCTGACGCCCCAGGCAGGGAAATCGGGAGTCAGGAGCCAGCCCGCCCCAAGCCGCCGAGTGTTGTGTAGCCAAGAAGTCCACTGAGGTCCCTGGGACTCAGTTTCCACATCTGTGACACGGGGGGAGGGGGCCCGAGGAGGAGGAGGAAAGAGTCTACCGTGGAGGGTTTTCCATGAATGTTTGCACCTGCCCAGGCGGGGCCTCGCCCTGCCCCGAGAAGACCCTGTCCCATGGTGGGGGGGCGCCTTCCTCTGCTCCTGGGGCCCCCCCTGAGTGGCTCGTGAGATGCCGACACCCCAGCCGGGCCCCGAGCACAGCGGCTCCCCCGAGCCCTCCCCGCAGCCCCTCCACGGGCGCCGGCTGGCAGGGTCTCTGAATGTCACCAAGTTGGGGCCGGGGGCCGTCCTCGCTCGCTCCCCCAGCGCGGGGACCCGGGAAGGCACCCCTCTGCTCCCCCTCTGCACCCCTCCGCGCCCCTCCTGCGTGGGCCGCACCCGCCCGTGGGCCATGGGCTCCCCCCCCGCCCCCGCCCCGCCGTCCAAGTCCTGTCCCCGAGTCTCCAGCGCCGCGTTAGGCTGTAGGCGTCCGTGTGTCCGTGCTGCCTGTGTGTCCTTAAGGCTCTGTCCACTTGAGAAATAAACGTGCTCTCACGCAACGCCAGGCCCGCTGTGCCCTTACTTGCGCCTTTGGTCTCATCAGAGGGGTTGAAAAGCCACGCACGCCCGTGGGTCCAGCCAGGTCCAGAGACAGCGACCTCTCAGGAGGTGCGGGGGCACGGGCTTCTCCTGGGGTGGTAGGGGTGGAGGTGGTGGGAGAGACCCTGCAGGGGCGGCAGGGTTAGTCTTGGAGCACCCACCCGGCCCCCCAGGAACTGGACACGCCTGTCCGAGCCAGCCCAGGATCCCCCCCCCCCCGGGGGACGCTGGCAGGGGACAGGCCGAGCTCTGCCCGGGTCTCCCCGGCAGCCTTTGGGGCTTTGGGCCAGGGGGTGCATACCTGGCCCTGGGGTCCCCAGAGCCCCCTGTGCCCTGACGGGGCCACAGCGAGCGTTTGGAAGCTACCGCTGCACCGAGGGCGACGGGGGGCTGGTCTGCAGCTGCGGGCGCCTCAGGGGCCTCTGGCAGGGCCCGGGTCCTCAGGGGCCCCAGGCTTGTCTTCCCCCAACGCCGCTGGTTGGGCCGCTGGTTGGTGGCGACAGCCGGCCACCTCCGGGCCTGCCGCTCCCTGGGGTGGACACTGCCGGGCCGGCCGCGGGCTTCTGGGGCACACGTGCTGCTGGCCCCCTGGCACGGGCGCCCTGGTGCAGTGGGGATTGGTGAGGGGCTCGGATCCTGGAGCCCAGGAGCCAGGCAGCTCCGGGGGTCGGTGTCCAGGGGCAGCTGCGGAGAGACGCACCCGGCAGGCCTGGGGCCTCCACCCGCCTTCCCCCACCCCGGCGCTCTGGGGCTCCCTGGGGCGGGGCGGGGCTCAAGGCTGGTCTGTCCTCTGGAGCCACAACACTGTCCTGTAGCGGGGTGGGGCTTGGGGTGCCTCGGAGGTTGCCGGGCGCTTTTAGGGTCCCTTGGACCGGAACAGTCTGGGGAGGGACGAGGGCCCAGCGAGGCTCGAGCCAGGCCCCCACACCAGCCGAGGGTGGGGGTGCCTGCGTCTGGGCCGCGCACTCGGGCAGGGGCTCAGACCAGCTCGCTGGGCAGTGCTGGCCGCCAGCGCCTCGCCGGCCCCCGGGCTCTGGGCTCGGCATCTGGCCTCACGGAGGGGCAGCAGCACCCAGGAGCGGGGCGGCCGGGCGGGTTCAGGCTCCGGGTCAGCAGCTCTCCAAGGTCACGGGGAGCCAGGGGGTCCCAGGCCAGCCCCTCTCTGGGGACCGGGGTGGGGTCACTCCCCGTGGACACAGCTTCTGCCTCCCCCGGGGCTGCCCGGGTAGGGCTGGGGGCGCCGGGGCTTTGAGCGCAGCAGCCGCGGCCACCCCCAAGGCACCCGCAGGGTCTCCCCCAGTGCAGGTTACAGGGCGCCCCAGGAGTTGAGAGATCCGGCTCGTACTGGATTGGAGCCGAGATCTGCAAGAGGCCAAGTGGGCACCCAGGCTGGCGGGGGTCCTGTGGCGAGAGGGAGGAGGGTCCATGGTGGGGAGGCAGCCGAGACCCCCAGGGCAGGAGGCAGTGCTGGGGAGGGGGCAGCGCAGGCCCGGGTCCAGCCACACCGATGGTGGACAGTGCAGCCACTGGGGCCCAGCGCCCTGCAGCCAGCTCGCCCGGCTTGCTCCCAGCCGTTCCAGAACCTTCTCTCGATACTTGTCTCCCACGGGGCCCCAAGAGGGAGGCCACAGGTTGCCGAGAGGCAGAGGTGGGGACTGGTGCCCGTACAGCTGAAAGCGTGCTCGTCAAACGGCTTCGTTTTACTTACACTCGAGGCCCCCCCCAGCCTCATGGGCCCCGAGGGAGCCGTCCTCCTGCCGCGCAGGGTCTCCCCCCAGCCGAGGAGAATGACGCGGCCTTCGGAGCTCACAGGAGGGAAGTTCAGAAGTAAAAAGGCGTTTCTATTAGATTGACCTTTTATTTTGTAAAAATTGTAGATTCAGGGGAAGTTGCCAAAAAACCGTGTGGAGAGGCCCCTGGACCCTTCACCAGGTACAGGAAGGTTTTAACTCTTTCATCACCGTGCGAGGTGTGGGTGTAAGACCTTTGGGGTAAGACCTCTTGGGCACGGCCACCAGGGGGCTGCTGGGCGCCCCGTCTCAGGGCACGCTGCGTCCTGGGCAGGGTCCCAGGAGCTGACCCCGCCCCCAGGCGCCCCCTCCGGCCACCGACCCGGGCGCCCCCTCTCCTGCTTCCACTCCTCGCCCCAAAGCGCTTCTCCATAGAAACGGGAGGGCAGTGGTGATGTAAGACTTTTCTTACAAATCAGCGCAGATTTTTGCTAAAAGATTCTGTTATTCACACACAATCTTTATGTTTTACTCAAACATAAAGAATGAACTTGATTCTTTGTCAACGGACCTGATTCTCCAAAGTTTTAAAGGCTTCAGAGTGTGTCGTCATATGGTACTGGATGTACCATAAAAGAGTTTTCATGTTAGACATAAAACTGTCTCCTTATCCTAATTTTTTTTTACAAAGCTTCTGAAGGCATGCACATGTGGTCGTGTGTGTGTGCACAGTCTCCCACCTGCACACACCTGCTCCCACCTGCACACACCTGCTCACAGCTGTACATACCTGCTCACAGCTGCACACGCCTGCACACGCCTGCACATGCCTGCACACATGGTTCTCATGTTACCAATCCGTTTCTGTGCCACGTGCCTATTACCAACATTCCCTTAGTTTTCTCCAGATCAACGTGTGATAAGGGGCACCTCATTATACTTCTATTTTCATTTGTTTTTTTAGTAGTGATGAATTTTTCATGTTTAGTTGATCATTTTTATTTCTTCTGTGGCTTGCCTATTTGTGTCTCCCCCCAGTTTTCTTGTTAATTTGAAGCCAGTTTCATCGATATTACAGATCTCAATTCTCTGTCAATGTTTTAATTTTCTCTTTTGTAATTTGCCTTTCAATTTTGGTGACACATTATTTTGTCTTATAAAATTACATTTAACATTTCTATGATAATTAAAAAAAAACGAACAACCGCAGGCCTGTTCACAAGACCTGCAGCGAGCCCTGGCGCGCCATGGACCGCGGTGACCAGCAACTATGAAAATGTCCTCCCCCGCCGCGGCAGACGTCCCGCCACGGCCAGGTGTGAGCAAGGGGGCGGTCTGTGATTTTTCTGCAAGCCTACAACTTACCTAATACAATTTTTTAAAAAATTTCTATGAGAGTCGCGCACCTTGGCCGTCACCGTTCTCCACCCTGGACTGTGCGGACAAGCGGGGCCCGGGCGCGGGCTCGGGAGGCCCTGCTGGCAGGTGCACCCGGCGGCCGTGCGCTGAGGGACGCGGGCCCTGCCCGCCTGCGGCGCCTGCAGTTTGGTGCCTATGGGCCGACGTGCCCACGTGACCAGCCCTCGCTGAAATCTCCGCGCTGGCTTGCCAAGGGGCGTCCCGGGTGGCCTGCGCCCCAGGCGCCCTCACACGGTTTCTGGGGTGTTGCGCCGCCTCCTGTGGGGCGCCCGGGGAGGGACCTCTCGGCAGCCAGCCCCCGTCTCCTCCAGACCCCGCGCTGGCTGCTCCTGCTTCGTCTCCTGCCCTGTGATAAACCCCGGCCATGAGCACGGGGTCCTGGGAGTCTTCTCGAGAAACTGGGGTGCTCCAGGGCCCCGACATGGCGGTGGACTTGGAAGCTCCTTTCCCGCCTCTGAGCGGCGTGTCACGCCCCGCGCCTGCCTCCTCCCTGCGACTTGGTGGTTGCATCTGTGCAGTGACGCTGTCGCCCCCGGGCTGTGCCTGGGCGCACGGCAGGCGGGGAGGGTCACATGGGGGGCCCTGCCCGTCAGCGCCTGCCCAGCGCTCCCAGCACCTGTCGAGGGGGCCACCCTCTGCCTGCCCTGGTGGCGTCACTTCACTGCCTGCTACACAAACGAGGGCCTGGGTCTCCAGCTGAGCTTCCCGTGGGGTTGCGCTGTCCTCTGCGTGCTTATCTTGGAAACTAATTTTCCTCACTTAAATCTTTCAAATGAGTTTTACACTTTTGATCTCAGGTTAAAAGGGGATTTAAACTTGCCCTGACAACTAACAAAACGGTAATGATGGACAACGCTCATGCCACAAGGCAAGGAGGATGTGCCCCTGCCAGCCCCAGGGGCTCGCAGCCCCCCTCAAGCTCAAGCAGGGTGGGCGTCGCCGTCCAGACCCTCGAGGCTGAGGAATGAACAAACGTGAGGGGATGCCAGCAGGGCCAAGCAGACTTACAGGTGCTGTAGGAACGAAGAGCTGGGAACACGGATACAAGGAGGGTGACCACCAGGGGCTCTGAGGGCGGGGAGGCGGGCTGGGGGACACGGGCGTTTTAGGGTATTGGAATTGCTCTGCATGGTTTTGCAATGACAGATACAGGCCATTGTACATTTTGTCAAAATCTGTAAAATTGTGCAGTGCAGAGCGTGTGAACCATGATGTGCACTATTGGCCCCGGTTAGCAGCAATGCTTCAGTATTTGTTCATCAATTGCAACAAGCACGCCACACTAATGAAAAATGTTATTAATAGGGGAAAGCGTGAGAGGGGGAGAAGGGGGCACATACGCGCATTCCTTATATTTTCTATGTAACTTTTCTGCACTAAAATTTCTTTAAAAATAAAGTTAAAAAAATAAAGTCTATTCAAACGAGGGAGATTTAAACTAGAACTCAATAACAGAAAGACATTTGGAAAATCTACAAATATCTGTATATTAAGCAACACATTCCTAAGTAACCTATAGGTGAAAGAAAAAATAACAAGAGAAATTACAAAATGTATTAACTTGAATGAGAATGAAACTACAACAAATTAAAGTTTGTGGGAAGCAGTTAAATCAGTACTAAGAAGGAATTTATAGCACTAAATGCTATATTAGAAAAGAAAAATAGTCTCAAACAATGCAAACTTCTGCTTTGCAAAATAAGAAAAAGAAAAACTCAACACAAGCAGAAGGGAGAAAATAGTAATGAGCAGAAATCAATGAAATTTAAAACAGAAAATATAGAGAAAAATCAATGAAACCAAAAGCTGGTTCTTTGAAATGATTAGTAAAATTGATAAGCCTTTAGCTAAAATGCTCAAGAAAAAGAGACAGATTGCCCAAATTAACAATAGGAGGAATAAAAGCAGGAAAATGTTAGAGTCTACAGACATCAAAAGAATAATGAGGGAATACAGCAAACAATTTTATGTCCACAAACCTAGATTAAATGAACAAATTCCTTGAAAGACACAAACTACCAAATGTCAGGAAGAAAGAGAAGATATTGAATAGTCCCACATCTATTCAAGAAAATAAATCTAGGGTTTTAAAACTCTAATCAAAGAAAACTCCAGGCCCAGGTGGCTGCCCTGGTGAATTCTACCAATCATTTAAGAAAGAATGCTAGCTACAGAAACTCTTCCAGAAGATAAAGGAGGAGGATCACCACCTCAACTCCCTTTGTGAGGTCAGCCCTGCTCCAAAACCAAAGAATCACAAAAGAAATAAAACTATAGGCCAACTTCCTTCCTCATGAACTTCCTCATGAAGCTCCTCACACACACTTTACCAAATCGAGTCCAACGATACGTTAAAAAAGCAAACAAACTGGTTTAACCCAGTTTTACAACCTGAAATGAGGCATCTACAAGCAACCTACAGCACAACGGCCAAAGAATGGAAGCTCAACCCTTGAGACTGGGAGCAAGGCAAGGACGTTCTCTCCCGTCACCGCCCTCAGCAGCAAACGGAGTTCCTAGGCAGGACAACAAGGCAAGACGAACCAATAAAAGGGATACGGATTGTCTCCACTCACAGACGGTGAATTAGTCAGCCAAAGGCGTGCTGATGCAAAATACCAGAAATTGGTTGGTTTGGGTAAAGGGTATTTATTTGGGGTAGGAGCTTACAGATACCAGGCCATAAAGCATAAGTTACTTACCTCACCAACGTCTATTTCCACGTGTTGGAGCAAGATGGCTGCCGACGTCTGCGAGGGCTCAGGCTTCCTGGGTTCCTCTCTTCCAGGGTCTTGCTTCTTTCTGGGTTCAAGGTTCCTTCCTTCCCAGGGCTTGCATCTTCTTTGGCTCAGAGTTCCTCTCTTCCTGGGGCTTTCTTCTTTCTGGTTCCAGGGTTCCTCCCTTCCTGGGGCTGGCTTCTCTTTCCTCTGTGAGCTTACTTCTCAGGGCTTCAGCTTAAGACCTCAGCATCACACTCCAACATCAGAACTCCAACATTAAGAACTCTCAACTCTGTCCTTCGCCATGCCTTTTATCTGTGAGTCTTTACCCACCAAGGGGCGGGGACTCAACACCCTAAAGATGTGGCCCAATCAAAGCCCTCATCAAAACTCAATCACATCCAGGTACAGATCAGATTACAAACATAATCCAATATCTATTTTTGGAATTCATAACCATACTGAACTGCTACAGATGTTATATGAAGAAAATAATAAAATCTCAAAGAATCTACAAAAATCTACTAGAAGTAATGAATTTAGCAAGTTTGCAGCATAGAAAGACCATATGCAAACACTAATTGTATTTCTATATACTAGCAAACAATTTGAACTTCATAAAACAGTGCCATTTATAATAGCATCATAGACACAGAATGTATAGGTATAAACCATAGAAAATCTGTTCAATATCTATATGCTAAAATGACAAAACATCAATGAGTGAAATAGTGAAAGAACTACGTAAAATGGAGAGATGTACCATTTTCATAGCTCATAAGTCAGTATTGTTACGATGCTCTCTCTTACAAATCCAAAGGGATCTAGAGATTCAACACAATCTAAGCTAAAAATTTTATAGATATGGACAAGCTAATTCTAAAAAAATTATGAAAAAGTAAAGGAACTGGGGTCATTAGAACCATTTTGAAAAAGAAGAGTAAAGTTGGAAGAGTCACACTACCCAATTTTAAGACTTACCCTAAAGCTGCAGTAATTAAGACTGTGGTATTTGTAGTAGGACAGGCACAAAGCCCAATGGAATAGCAGAGAGAATCCAGAAATGACCCACACAAATACAGCCAACGGAGAGGTGACAAAGGTGCGAAAGCATCAGTGGAGAAAGAGTGGCCTTTTCAATAAATGCCTTCGGAACACGTGGACATTGATGTGTTAGAAGGTTGGACCTCAGCCTCAACCTGACACCTTGTACAAAAATTAACTCCCAATACATTTTAGATCTAAATGTAAAATGTAACTCTATAAAACTTCCAGAAGAAAACACAGAAGAAAATATTTGGGATCTCATGCTGGGCAAACTTTTGTTAGACATGACAATGAATGCCCTATCAATAAAAGAAAAAAAAATCATAAATTCAACTTCATCATAATCAAGTCTTGTTCTGCAAAGGGCACTGTTAAGAATGAAAGGACAAACTGCAGACAGAAAAAAGAAATTTGCAAATCACATAGAACCTTACGTATCTGGTATATGTAAAGAATGCTCTAAACTCAATAAGGAATAAAGCAACCCAGTTTTAAAACGGGTAAATGGTACCACTCGATGCCTGCTAGGATGGCTAAAATAAAACTATTCTTTTGTTTTAGATTTATTTATTTATTTCTCTCCCCTCCACCCCCCAGTTGTCTGTTCTCTGTGTCTATTTGCTGCATCTTCTTTGTCCGCTTCTGTTGTTGTCAGCGGCATGGGAATCTGTGTTTCTTTTTGTTGCGTCATCTTGCTGTGTCAGCTCTCCGTGTGTGCAGCACCACTCCTGGGCAGGCTGCACTTTCTTTCACGCTGAGCAGCTCTCCTTATGGGGCGCACTCCTTGTGCGTGGGGCTCCCCTATGCGGGGGACACCCCTGCGTGGCAGGGCACTCCTTGCGCGCATCAACACTGCATGTGGGCCAGCTCCACACGGGTCAAGGAGGCCCACGGTTTGAACCGCGGACCTCCCATGTGGTAGGCGGACGCCCTAACCACTGGGCCAAGTCTGCTTCCCAAATAAAACTATTTTGACAACACTAAGTGTTGGCAAGGACACAGAGCCTCTGGAATTCTCTTCTCTTGTCTGTGAAAATGCAAATGGTACAGACACACTGGAAATTGGTTTGGGGGATTTCTTTGGCAGTTAAACATACATTTAATGTATTACTCAGAAATCCCACTCTTGGGTGGAGAAATGAAATTTACACACAGAGAAGACCCTGCACACAAATGTTTACAGCAACACCATGCATAATGGTCAAAACCTGGAAATGGCCCAAACGTCCTTCTATGGGTGGACGGTGAAATAAATTGTGGTCCCTCCGTACAGGAGAACTGCCTCACAACATAAAGGAGCAAACCGTGAGTGCACACAACCTGGCTGCACCTGAAAGGCACTACGTCTGGGGAAGAGCAGTTCCCCTGAGTTTCCCGCTGTGTGATTCCACTTAGGTGGCATTCCGAAGAAGATGCAACTATATGACGGAAAATGACGAGTGGTTGCCATGGGTTACAACTGGGGGGCAGGTGAGCATGAGAGAGGTTTTAGGGGTGACGGAACTGTTCTGTACCCTGATTATGAATTTTAAAAACCATAGAACTGCACCCCAAAAGAAAAAATAAGTCAGTATTATTTGATGATAATTTTTTAATTACTTGGGTTTTTTTTAATAAAAGTAATTCAATGGCAAGAGGATAGGATTTTTAAATCCTGTTGGAACATCAATATGGAAAAAGTGAACCTCAACCCATATCTCACATTGGATACAAAAAAACTCAATGTGGCTCACAGATCTAAATGTTAGTCCCCGAACTGAAACTTCCGGATGAAAAGCTTGGTGGCCTTGAGGTAGGCAATGATCTTTTAGATACAAAACAAAACCATGATCCATAAAAGAAAAAAACGAGAAGTGAGGCCATCAGAATTTAAAATGTCTAATATTTGAATGACTGTTTTAAAAAGTAAAAAGAGACACACACTGATAAAATACATACCTGATAAAGACGTATAACCAAAATATAATAAAGAATCCTCAAAACTCAATAAAAAGAAAGAAAACCCGATTTAAAAGTGGGGGAAAAGATTTGAGCAGACACGTCACTGAAGACCGCCAGAGGGCAAGGACGCGCACCGAGGATGCGCACCGAGAGTCGCCTCTGAATTTCGCTGAGCTGCCCTGACAAAGCCCCCGCGTGTGATGGCCCAAAACGGCAGAATGAGAGGCGTGGGCGGGCCTGCCCTCTTCAGTCTCTGGGGTAGAATCTCGCCGCGGCGCCTTCCTGGCTCCTCGAGGGCCGTCCTGGCTTGCGGCACAGCTCAGTGTGTGCCCCGCGCCCGCCTCGGTCTCCTCTCTCCTCACAAGGGCAGCAGGCATCTTGCTTTAAGGGCCCCCCTCGGGAGAAGCTGTGGGTTTACAGAGCCATCACGCGTGCAGTGCAGAAATGCCACACGCCACTCTCTTGCTAACATCTTGTGTTGGCGGGAAACATTCGTTATAGTTGATGAGAGCACATTTTCATAATTTTACTACCAACTATAGTCCATCATTACAAGAGGGTTCACTAGCTGTGGTGTGCATTTCCATTGAATTTTTAAAGAAAATTTTTCTAATACCATATATACAACCTAACATTTCCCCCTTTTAACCAACTCATCCATATTTTTGTTGCTGTTAATTATGTTCACAATGCTGTGCAGCTATCACAACCATCCAAACCCAACACTTTTCCTTTGTTACAAATAGGAACTCTTTTTATTTTAAGCTTTAACTCCCTACACATATTTCACCAAAGAAGATAAATAAATGGCCAAAAAGCATGTAAAAATTGCTCATCATCATGAGCCATTGGGGAAATGTAAATCAAAACTACAATGAGACACCATTCACACCCACTGGAATGGCCACTATTTTAAAAAATTAACAGAAAGTTACAAGTGTTGGAGGGGATGTGGAGAAATAGGAACACTCATTCATTGTTGGTGCATTCGCTGTGGAGGAAGTTTGGCAGTTCCTCAGAAATCCAAGTATAGAATTACCATATGCCGCAGCAATCCCACTTCTAGGTAGGATTCTACTTCTGTATTTCTAAGATTTGAAAGCAGGAACTCAAACAGATATTTGCACACCAATCTTTAATACATTATTCCAATCATTCTTTACAGTGGTTCTTAATCCTTTCTTGTTTATGTTTTAATCCTTTTTGTTTATATGGCGAAATGGTCTAACATATGTTTGAATTTGCATCCAGAAGGGGAGGAGAGGGAGAATGAATTAGCAATAATGTTTGGGGCAAAAAAATAAAACTTTTTAAGAATTTCCCCAGCCTGAAGAAAGGCACCAAGCTACTACAGAGTCAAGAATCTCTACAAACCCTAATCATAATAAAAACAAAGAAAATAATGCTAAGGAAGAGCACAGAAAAGCTGCTGCAAAGCATCCAAAGAAGTCTAGAAAGCAGCAGCCAGAGGGAAAAAATGCATCACCTTCAAAGAAACAGTGATAATCATGACAAAGTTGTCAACAGCAGAAATGGAAACAAAAAAGCATCTTTAAAGTGTTGAGAGCAAACAACTGCCAGCCTAGAATCCTACACCCGTAAAACAGGACCTTAATAAACTTGAAAATCTAGGAAGAAGGTGGTGGTGGCCGTGTACTTTCTCAGTTGCTTTGTGTCCTTCTCTTAATCCAGATTCAAGAACTGGAAGGAAAAAGCAAAAGCCCATTGAAAACATCTACCAGCCATGAGGTGCAGCGGTGCTCAGAGATGTGTTCACCAAGTGCAATGAATTTCTCATGATGATGGAGGAGAATGTTGCTATGGGGGGAGGAGTGGGGTGAAGGGGGTGGGAGGTATATGGGGACCTCGTATTTTTTTAATGTAACATTAAAAAAGTAAAGACAAAAAGGAAAAAGAAAACATCTACCAAAATGTTACTACTAGCTCACCTTACAACCCCCCACACATGAGCAGCGGTGCACAAATCCCTGACTGCCCTACAAACCCCCACACATGGGGGGTGGGCACAAATCCCCGACTCCGGCAATTTCCACCGCTGTCAGTGTGGGTAACCCCCAAACCATTCCCGGTGCTTCCTGGAGCGCGCAGCTGCATCCGTGAAAACAGCAAGAGAGAAACAGAAGCAGCCAAAAGCTGTCCCGGGGAGCTGCTTTCGGGGTCAGCAGACCAGGACAGTGCTGCACAGCCCCGAGGTGGGCGAGGGACAGAGAGACGAAGAGCTAGAGCGACAGCCGTGAGTCAGCGGAGCCCGCGGCGGCAAGCGTGTCCCCAGTGCCGTGGCCAGCAAGCCCCACTCCCAGTCTCCCCGGGCCACGCCTGCAACGCGGGGCACCTGGCGTTGAAACACCGCCTCGGGAAGGGTGGTCCAAGAGTGCCATCTACTGGCCATCCAGGAAACTGCAAGAGGAAACTACTTGTAGGTTTCTCTTAATGTGAACTCCTGGGAGAAAATCTCCCATTTGCGAGTCCCTGGCACAATTTTGATGACTTAAGCTGGGCAATTCTAAAGACTAAGAATAAGTTGAACCAAAAGTCTAAGAAGAGTCATTAAAAAAAAAAAAACCACTGGCAAGGGAGAGAAATTGGCCAACAGAGTAAATTCACTAACATGTCCGGATGCCCAGGCATCAGCAAAAAAAATGCACAGGCCACGTAGGAAACAGGAGGAGATGGCCCAGTTGAAGGAAGAGACCAAACATCCTCATGAAACACAGGCCTGAAGACAACTAATCAAAAGATAATCACACAAACTTCCTAAATCCATTCAAGGAATTGAAGGAAATATGACTAAATGCATATAAGAAATTAAGATGACCCTGGGTGAGCATAAAGAACAAATTGAAAATCTGAAAAGAAAAGTAATAGAGCTTATGGAAATGAACAACACAATGGATGAGATTAAAAATACATTAGAGGTCTACAGCAGCAGACTTGAATTCACTCATCAACCTTCAGTCAGAATTAGTGACATCGAGGACAAAACATCTGAACTTGAAAAGACAGGAGAACAGAAAGAGAAAAGAATGGGAAAAATGGAACAGGGGCTCAGGAAATTGAATGACAACATTAAACACACACACATTTGCATTACTGGTGTGCCAGAAGGAGGAGAGAATGGAAAAGGGGTAGAAAGAATATTTAAGGAAATAATGATAAAAATTGTCCCAAGCCTTGTGAAAGACATCAATATCCAAGAAGGACAATGCACCCCAAACAGAATAAACTCGAATAGACCTACTCTGACACACCTCCTATTCAGAATGACAAAAACCAGAGATAAAGAGAGGATTCTGAAAACAGCAACAGAAAAGCAAAACATCACATACAAGGGAACCTCAGTAAGATTAGTGCTGATCTCTCATCAGAAACCATGGTGGCCAGAAGGAAGTGGTATGATGCATTTAAGGTACTGAAAGAGAGAAACTGTCAGCCAAGAATTCCATATTCAGCAAAACTGTACTTCAAAAATGAGGGTGAGTTTAAAGTCATCACAGATGAAACAAAAAACAAAAAACAGAGAGTATGTTACCAAAAGACCAAAATTGCAAGAGATACTAAAGGGAGTGCTGCACCATGAAAGGAGAAAACAAGGATGAGAGACTTGGAGGAAAGTGTAGAAATGAAGATTATTAGGAAGGGTAAATTAAAGGGTAAAAAACGATAGTAAGATTTGAAAATGGAAAGCCAAAGGACAAAATGGACAAAGTAAGTCATGCCTTTTCAGTAATAACATTGAATGTTAATGGCTTGAACTCCCCAATCAAAAGACAGACTGATATTAATAGAATGGATTAAAAAATAAGAGCATCTATATGCTGTCTATAAGAGACTCACCTCAGATAAAAAGTCACAACTAGGTCGAAAATGAAAGGTTGGAAAAAGATATTCCACGCAAATAGTGACCAAAAAAGATCTGGATTAGTGATACTGATATTGGACAAAATAGATTTTAAATGCAAAACTGTTGTAAAGGATGAAGAAGGTCATTATATGTTAATAATAGGGGCTATTCACCAAGACAAAATAACTATAATAAATATTTCTTCACCTCGCCTGGGTGTCCCAAGATACATGAGGCACACACTGGCAAAGCTGAGGAGAGAAACAGACGTCTCTACAATAATAGCTGGAGACTTCAGTACACCAAGCTCAGCATTGAGTAAAATATCTGGACAGAGAATAGACCTAACAGACATTTATAGAGCATTACACCCCAAAACAGCAGGATATATATTCTTTTCAAGTGCTCATGGATCTTTCTCCAGGATAGATTACATATGTTGGGTCAAAAGACAGTTCTCAATAAATTTTAAAGTATTGAATTTATACAAAACAGTTTCTCTGATCATAACAGAATGAAGCTGAAATCAGTAACAGAAAAGGGAAACTTTAAAAAATACGTGGAGATTTAACAAAGCACTCATACATGATCAGAAGGTCAAAGAAGGAATTGCAAGAGAATTCAGTAAAAATCTTGAGACAAATGAAAATGAGAACACACCATATCAAACTCTATGGGGTGCTGCAGAGGCAGTGCTGAGAGAGACTTATAGCCCTCAGTGCTGACATTAAAAAAGAGGAAAGAGCTAAAATCAAAGATGCGATCGTACACCTGGAGGAACTAGAAAAAGAACAGCAACACAAACCAAATTGAAGGAAAGAAATAATAAAGATCAGGGCATAAATAAATGAAATTGAGAACAAAAAAATAGAATCATCAAAACCAAAAGTTGGTTCTTTGAGAAGGTCAATAAAATCGACAAACCCTTAGCTAGACTGACAAAGAAGGAAAGAGAAGATGCAAATATATAAAATCAGAAATGAGTGGGGGGACATTGCCACTGATCCTTCAGAAATAAGAGAGATCCTAAGAGAATACTAAGAACAACTTTACACCAAAAAATTAGACAATGTCGATGAGACGGACAAATTCCTAGAAACACAGGACAACTTACACTGACCCTAGAAGAAATAGAAAGCTTCAACAAACCAATCACAGTAAAGAGACTGAAACAGTCACTGAAAACCTCCCAAAGGTGAAAAGCCCAGGACCAGATGGCTTCACAGGTGAATTCTACCAATTATTCAAAGACAACCTGATACTAATCTTGCTCAAGCTCTTTCAAAAATTTGAACAGGAAAGAATGTTGCTGAGCTCTTTCCATGAAGCCAACATCACCTACTACCAAAACCAGATAAAGATACTGTGAAAAAAAAATTGTAGACGAATATCTCTAATGAATGTAGATGCAAAAATCCTCCAGAAAATATTTGCAAACCAAATCCAAAAGCACATGAAAAGGATTATGCACCTCATTCAGGTGGGCTTTATAGCCAGTATGCAAGGGTTTTTCAACACAAGAAAATAAATTAGTGTAATAGACCACATTAATAAATTAAAGAAGAAAAATCGCATGATCATCTCCATTGATCAGGAAAGGCATTTGACAAAATACAGCATCCTTTCTTAACAACAACAACAACGAAACACTCCAAAAATAGGAATAGAAGGAAGCTTTCTCAATCCGGTAAAGTGCATATATGAAAGACCTACAGCTAGCATTGTACTCAGTGGGGAAAGGCTGAAAGTTTTCCCGTTGAGATCAGGAACAAGACAAGGATGCCTGCTGTTATTCAGTATTGTGCTGTAGGTTCTGGCTAGAGCAGTTAGGCCAGATAAAGAAATGAAAGGCAAATAAAAGAAATAAAATAAGAAAGGAAGAAGTAAAACTTTTGCTATTTGCTTTTGCTATGAACTTATACATAGAAAAATCCTGAAAGACCCACAACAAAGTTACTAGAATAGATGAATTCAACAAAATGGCAGGATACAAGATTAATATGCAAAAATTGGTAATGTTTTTATACATTACTGAAGAGTCATCTGAGGAGGAAGTCAGAAAAAAATTCCATTTATAATAGCAACTAAAAAATCAGATATTTATGAATAAACTTAACCAAAGACGTAAAGGGCCTGCATTTGGAAAACTATGAAACATTGCTAAAAGAAACCAAAGAAGACTTAAATAATGAAAGGACATCCTGTGTTCATGGACTGGAAGACTAAATATCATTAAGATGTCAGCTTTACCCAAAGTGATTTAGAGATTCCATGCAATCCCAATAAAAATCCCAACAGCGTTTTTTTTCAGAAATAGATAAGCCAATTATCAAATTCATGTGAAAGGGTAAGGGGCCCTGAACAGCCAAAAAATGTTTCTAAAAAGAGTAAAGTTGGGAGACTTTCGCTTCCTGACTTTGAAGCACATTACCTAACTACAGCAGTAAAAACATCATCATATTAGCATAAAGATAGACAGATTGGCCGGTGGAACCACACTGAGAACCCAGAAACAGACCCTCAGGCCCACGGTGAGGCGGTTTCGACAGGCTGCGCAGCTCTCCCACAGCTGGAGCCGGGAGGCCCGGGCGGCTAGTGCAGAGAAAGAACAGGGCCCTCCCTCACACCTTACACAAAAATCCACCGGGGCCGAGCGGCGCGGCCACAGCGGCCCCGCGCCCCCCCGCCCCCGCCCTTTCTCCGGAGGCGCCAGGGCGCCGCCCTCCGGCCGGAGCCGGCACTGCAGGGCCCCGCTCCCCACGCGCGAGCAGGCCGGGCGCGCGGCCGAGTTTTCCAGGAAATAACTTCACCAGGACGCGCGGCGTGGGCCGAGGTCGGAGGACGGGCGGCCCAGCACCTGCACCTGCAGCTCAGAGGCGGGCCAGCACCTGCAGGGGCAGCTCAGAGGCGGGCCAGCACCTGCACCTGCAGCTCAGAGGCGGCCCAGCACCTGCAGGGGCAGCTCAGAGGCGGCCCAGCACCTGCACCTGCAGCTCAGAGGCGGCCCAGCACCTGCACCTGCAGCTCAGAGGCGGGTCAGCACCTGCAGGGGCAGCTCAGAGGCGGGTCAGCACCTGCAGGGGCAGCTCAGAGGCGGCCCAGCACCTGCACCTGCAGCTCAGAGGCGGGTCAGCACCTGCAGGGGCAGCTCAGAGGCGGGTCAGCACCTGCACCTGCAGCTCAGAGGCGGGCCAGCACCTGCAGGGGCAGCTCAGAGGCGGCCCGGCACCTGCAGGGGCAGCTCAGAGGCGGCCCGGCACCTGCACCTGCAGCTCAGAGGCGGGTCAGCACCTGCAGGGGCAGCTCAGAGGCGGGTCAGCACCTGCACCTGCAGCTCAGAGGCGGGTCAGCACCTGCACCTGCAGCTCAGAGGCGGCCCAGCACCTGCACCTGCAGCTCAGAGGCGGGCCAGCACCTGCACCTGCAGCTCAGAGGCGGCCCAGCACCTGCAGGGCAGCTCAGAGGCGGCCCAGCACCTGCACCTGCAGCTCAGAGGCGGGTCAGCACCTGCACCTGCAGCTCAGAGGCGGGTCAGCACCTGCACCTGCAGCTCAGAGGCAGGCCGGCACCTGCAGGGGCAGCTCAGAGGCGGCCCAGCACCTGCAGCTGCAGCTCAGAGGCGGCCCAGCACCTGCACCTGCAGCTCAGAGGCGGCCCGGCACCTGCACCTGCAGCTCAGGGGCGGCCGGCACCTGCACCTGCAGCTCAGGGGCGGCCCGGCACCTGCAGGGGCAGCTCAGAGGCGGGCCAGCGGGACCGGCCGCTCCGGGGCCTGCGGAGCAGGGAGAAGGAGACCTTCAGCTCCCAGCAGACGAAAATCACCAGACTCTCCAGCGAAACCCCTGCTAAGCTCTCCACTAGTGCTAAAGAATGCAGGAGGAGCTAGCGGAATGACCCCTGACCCTCCTCCTAGCGGCAGCGCTGCGCCAAAGCAGGTAACATTCATGAACGGAGAGCAGCTGTGCCTGGTCCACCAGGTTCTGTATATGAGGGCGGTGTGTTTTTTCTGGATATCACATTTTCATCAGATGATCCATTTAAGCCACCAAAGGTTACTTTTCGCACCCAATCTATCATTGCAACATCGACAGCCAGGGCGTCATCTCTCTGGACACTCTTAAAGACAACTGGAATCCTGCTTTGACTGCCTCAAAGGTCTTGCTGTCTATTTGTTCCCTTTTGACAGATTGCAGCCCTGCGGCTCCTCTGGTTGGAAGCACGGCCACTCAGGATTTGGCCAACAGAGCAGAACAGGACAGGATAGCCAGACAGTGGACCAAGAGATACGCAACATAATTCACATAATTTCTACACAGTGTGAAGGAGCAGAAGGCATCTTCTCACTGTGCTGCAAGTCTTTATAGCCTTTACAATATGGACTTCTGTTGTATATGTTATACTGATTCTACTCTCTGCTTTTATCCTTTGGAGACTGGGAGACTCCCCAAAAAGGTAAATGCTATCAAGAGTAGAACTTTGTAGCTGTAGATTAGTTATGTTTAAAACACCTACCTGCAAGTCTTGCTTCTTTGGGATGTCAAAATGTGTTTTGTGATGTACTAAGGGTACTGGTCCTGAAGTCTACCAAATATTGTAGTGCATTTTAGCCTAATTCATTATCTGTATGAAGTTATAAAAGTAGCCGTAGAAGACTAGGAATTATGTCATTGGTATTAAACCCAGATCTACTTCTGAGTATGTGGTACACGCTGTTGTGAAAAATGTTATACATTTTACCTTTGTCAGTTTGTAATGAGAGAATTTCCTTTTACCCTTTGTAGCTCAGAGAGCACCTGATGTATCATCTCAAACACAATAAACATGCTCCTGAAAAAAAAATTAACTCAAAATGGATCAAGGACCTAAATATAAAACCTACAACCATAAAAATCCCGAAGAAAATGTAGGAAAACATCAAGATCTTGTACTAGGCGGTAGCTTCTTAAAACTTACACCCAAAGCATGAGCAACAAAAGAAAAAAAGGTAAATGAGACCTCTGCAAAATTAAATGCTTTTCTTCTTCAAAAGACTTTGTCAAGAAAGTAAAAAGGCAGCCCACTCAATGGAAGAAAATGTTTGGAAAGCACATATCCAATAAGAGTTTGGTATCTATGTTATATAAAGAGGTCATACAACTCAATGATAAAAAGACAAACAACCAATTAAAAAGTGGGCAAATGACGTAAATAGACATTTCTCCAAAGAGGAAACACAAATGGCCAAAAATCACATGAAAAAATGTCAACATCACTAGCTATTAGGGAAATGCTGATCAAATCTACAATGAGATACCATTTCGCACCTTATAGAATGGCCATTATTAAAAAAAAAAAAAGCAGAAAACTACAAGTGCTGGAGAGGATGTGGAGAAGCAGGACTCCTCCTTCACTGCTAGTGGGAATGTAGCGGCGCAGCCTCTGTGGAAGTCAGCTTAGCAGTACCTGAATAGAGAGCTCCCTTATGACCCAGCAGTCCTGATACTAGGGATATGTTCAGAAGAACTGAAAGCAAGAATGTGAACTGACACTTGTACACTGCTGTTCATGGCAGCATTATTCACAATTGTTAAAATATGGAGCCAGCCCAGGTGTCCATCAACAGATTAGCAGATAAACAAAATGTGGTATATACACACAATGGGATACTATTCAGCTGTAAGAAGAAATGAAATTGGGATGCATATGACAGCATGGAGGAAACTTGAGGACATTCTATTGAATGAAATAAGCCAGACAAGTGTATGGTCTCACTAATACGAACTAAATAATATGAGTAAACTCACAGAGAATAGTTTACAGGGAAATAGAAGGTGGGTGGAGAATGGGAGGTGATGCTTGATGTGTGTAGCATTATTAATAAGGTTAACTGCAGAAGTGTAGAAATGAATAGAGTTGATGGTAATACATTATAGTGAGTATAACTAACACTGCTGGTTTATAAATGAGATTGTGGCTGGAAGGGATAGCATGTGGAAGTGAATGTTAATTGAAAGGAAACTAGAGAATAATTTAGGGTATGAAAACAGTGATTTCAGTGGTGGATGGAGATTGTGGTTTATAATATAAATATAAGAATGCTCTTTTTTACAAAATGCTAAGAATATGATGATACATTGGAAAACTACAACTAAAGTAACTTAGGACAATAGTTAACAGTAATATATATATATTTTTAAAGATTTATTTTTATTTATTTAATTCCCCTCCCCCCGGTTGTCTGTTCTCTGTGTCTTTTTGCTGCATCTTGTTTCTTTGTCCGCTTCTGTTGTCGTCAGCGGCACGGGAAGTGTGGGCGGCGCCATTCCTGGGCAGGCTGCTCCCTCCTTCGCACTGGGCGGCTGTCCTTATGGGTGCACTCCTTGCGCGTGGGGCTCCCCTACGCGGGGACACCCCTGGGTGGCACGGCACTCCTTGCACGCATCAGCACTGCGCATGGGCCAGCTCCACACGGGTCAAGGAGGCCCGGGGCTTGAACCGCGGGCCTTCCATGTGGTAGATGGATGCCCTAACCACTGGGCCAAAGTCCGTTTCCCCCAAAAAGAAATATTGGATTATGCTTGTAATCTGGTCTGTACCTGGGCATGATTGAGTTATGATTAGGGTTTTGAGTCCTCACTCACCAAGGGGTGGGAACTCACTGATCAAAGGCATGGCAAAGGACAGAGTTGGGGGTTTCTGATGTTGGAGTTTTGGTGTTGGAGTTTGATGCTGAAGCCTTAAGCTGAAGCCCCAGGGAAAGAGACAGAGCCATTCACCTGATAGTCTACAGCTGCCCTTGTGGAGGAAACAGGAGCTGAGCCCAGAGGAACCCAGGAAGCCTGAGCCCTCAGCAGACGTCAGCAGCCATCTTCCTCCAACATGTGGAATTAGACTTTGGTGAGGGAAGTGACTTGTATCTTATGGCCTGGTATCTGTGCGCTCCTTCCCCAAATAAATACCCTTTATAATGCCCAGAAGATTGCTGGTATTTTGCATCAGCATCCCTTTTGACTGACTAACAACAAGTGTCAAATAAGTCCATTTCTTTATAAACACAATTTTTTCCTCATTTCCAAGAATATGTGCATTATGAGTTCCTTAGAGGTCCAACTGCTCAGCATTTTGGTGCCAAAACTCACTGAGTGAATAGAAGGTCAGCAGAGCAAACACACGTGATTAGGAGGAAGCACGGCACCTCATCTTAGACAAATGGCTTGGCCATCAAAAGACTTCTTAAAGGTTCATGACAGGCACACTTCTCCTCACGCAGTGCAGCCATTTGGTAGAGAGGTGTCCGTGGAGATGTCGTGTGTTTCTCTGTTTTTATGCTGACTGGCTGTTTCTTCAACGAAAATCAACCTGTGGCTTCTTTCTTTTTTTCAAGATCCTTACACTGCCTGGAGACTTATAAAATGGGCACAGCAGGGCCCTTGGGCTTGAGCCACAGGTGCTGCAGATGGCCAGAGGTCCAGCCTTGGCCAACAGGTGACCGGCAGGACCAAACGGTGATCTGCTCTGGCGGCCGAGGCAATGTTGGGGCAGGGGATTCCTAGAATTCCAAACCCGGAAGGGGCCTCAGGCTGTGAATTACCGAATCTGGTGGGTATTAGTTATTGAGATAAGTTTACACATAAAGCTGTACCTTTGTAATAATCAAACTAATTCACAGTGCATCTTATTACTTAGGAGAACGTTGGTAGCATGGCCCATTCCCAAAAACCTTTGTTTGTTTTGTGTGTGTGTGTGTGTGTGTGTTTAAAACCAACTTTGTGGTTTTTATTGATGGGCAACAACTTTATACTCCTAGATATCACTGAACTGTGTACAATTAGAGATGCAGCATTTGAGAAGAGCAGAGAGCAGAACCAAACAGAGCAGACTTAAGGAAATATCATTCCTCATTTTACCCGTTTTTCATTATGTGTAAACAGAAGCATGAGTGCAATCTGAATGGCCATAAAGTTATAATCACCCATCGATGCAGATTAATGTCTTAACTCCAAATATTTGGTACACAGGCAGTTTCTCACTGCACAGTTATTAAAATGTGTTTTTCTTGCTAGGAACCAGCAACTTATTTTTTGTGTTAATTTATTTTGAAAAACTATTTCTCCTCTGTAACCAGCTTGTTTAATCATTTATCAAAAACTAAAGGGAACTGGATGTGGCTCAAGTGATCGAGCTCCTGCCTACCACGTGGGAGATCCCAGGTTCATTTCCCAGTCCTCCTAGAGAAGACGAGCAGGACAGCAAGCTTGTGCTATGGGTTGAGGCAGTGAGCTGATGCAACAAGATGATGCAACAAAGAGGAAACACAAGAAGAGACACAACAAAGCAAGGAGCAGAGGTGGCTCAAGGGGTCGAGCACTTCTCTACCACATGGGAGGTCCCAGGTTCGGTTCCCGGTGCCTCCTAGAGAGAAGAGGAGCAGACAGAGAAAGAACGCAGTGAATGGGCACAGAGAGCAGAGAGCAAGCACAAAAAACAATGAGGGGGAGGTTAAATAAATTAAATAAAATAAAAACAACTGAAGGGTGGGGAAGGAGGAAAGTGGTGGATTAAAATTTTGTTTTTTTGGGAAAGATAAAATTCATTTTCACTAATTTACAAGTGTTGCTGGTATATTCTATGAATAAAGACAGGGGGTGAGGAGCAGCCGGTGTGTGCGCAGGCTTGCATGTGGATCCATGGTACGAGGACCAGAGGGGCAGCTGGCCAGGTGGGCCCAGCTGGATTAGGAAGGGCCTCGTGAGCCATGCAAGGAAGTTAGACTCCAGTCTGTAGAAGTCAGAAAATGGCTGGGGGTTGTAAAAGCAGGAGATCTGTGTCAAATGTGTTCCTTGGAGAGATGACCCTAGATCTGGCTCCAGCATCAGAGACGCAGCTGGGAGAAGAGAGACCAAACTGGCAGCAGGATGAGAGGGCGGCTGTCACGGGAAGGGGCAGGAACGAGAGCCACACAGCAGTGTTGTCCACGTCAAAGGGGGAGCCTCTGAGCTAAGGTTAGACCACAGGCCATGGGAAGTGGCTGGAGGAGGGAGCTGAGAGGGGGAGACTGCATAACCCGAGTGAGACCTCGAAGTTGAGGGGGTCAGGCGGGTTTGGGTGGGTGGGAGTTACTGGCGACAGTGAGATATCCACGTGGCTCTCGCCAGTAGACCATTGGGCACCTGAGTTTGAAGTCCAACACCAAGCTCAAGATACAGATACAGGTTAAGGAGTTCTATGAAAATAGTCGACAGTTCGCATCATAGAAGCCTGCAAGCGTGCACAGTTTGGAGACGAGTTGTGATTACGATCGTTAGAACACAAGTCCGGTGGAGATGCACGTTACTCTATATTCTATTCATCCTTATACATTTACTATTTCCAGTGCTCAGAAGCATTCCTTAAATCTTGTTCACTTATTTTGGGGAAGCAAAGCCAAGAGCTAATGATGGGTTAGTGTTGAGCAAAATTTAAGTGACCTGAATAAAACTTTTTTCTCAGTTATTTCAGAGAGATTCCACAGAATGCTTTGGAGGCTTCCGGGAAGATGCAGGGTGAGAGAGACACACTCACTTCTCTCCCAGAAGAACAGCTAGAGGAGAGGTAGAAACGGCCCAGAAACCTTGTCCTAGAGCTTAGGACGCCAGGGAGAGCTGGACACCACCGCGGAGAGAGAAGGGCGGGGGAAAGGAGAAGCGCCTCCGTGGAAAGCCCGCGAGTGGAAGCTGCAGCTGCAGCCCCGGTGCTCCTCCCGCACCCTCTGAGTGGACAGCTTTGAGTTCTCCGGCCTCTGGCCAGTGGCTACGGGTAGAAGGGCCACCGGGATCCACCTCCTCAGGAAGGGGGGAGAGGGGGTGGCAGCCTGAGGCTGCCTCAGCTTCTGACCCACACGTTTGGTCTGCTGCATCCCAAGAGCCCCTCTGGGCTGGGTGGGGCCGGGCCATTTGCCCTGGGAGCAGGCAGGGGACAGAGAGACCTGACCCTCCCAGTCTCCCTCTCTGCTGACCAGGACTGACTATTGAGGATGCAGAGGGAATGGAATTATTTCCTACTTGGGGAGGAGGGGACTGCTGATGAGGAGAATAGCATCTGAGAGAGTTAGATTTGCAAGGCTCTGAATAGCCCTGAGGCAGGAGCCTCTGTCACATTTTTGTGGTTGGCATTTCAGTCCTGAGCGGTCAGTTGAAGACTGCCATCTGCTGGCAGACTAAGGAAGTGCAGGCAAGGAAAATAAAGGTATATAAATAAAAGCAGCATTTTCTGGTCTTTACAGCCTCACTCCCCAAGGCCCTTGGATGTGGGTCTGCAACCCATTACTGGGTACATGACCGAGGTTTGAGCAACTACACAGGAACAAGCCCAAAGACCTAGAACAGGTTGAACTGAGAATCAAAGAACAGCAGTAACACAGCCCCTTGTCACTGAATCCGTTTGTGAGAGAAATCGAGCACCAGAGTAAACTCACCATTATAATCAGATGCCTAGACATCAACAAACAATTACAAGCCATACTAGGAAAAAGGAAGATATGGCTCAAGCCAAGGAATATATCAAAGCCCCAGAGGAGACTCAGGATTTGAGACACCTGTTCAAAAAGATTCATGCAAATCTTCTAAATTAAATCAATGAGCTGAAAGATGATATGGCTAAAAAGATAAAGGACATAAAGAAGACACTGGGCAAACACAAAGGAGAATTTGAAACCCTGACTAGAAAAATAAAAGAGCTTATGGGAATGAAAGATACAATAAGTGAGATAAAAAACACATTAGAGGGAAGCAGACTTGGCCTGGTGGATAGGGCATCCATCTGCCACGTGGGAGGTCTGCAGTTCAGACCCTGGGCCTCCTTGACCTGTGTGGAGCTGGCCCACATGCAGTGCTGATGCACACAAGGAATGCCATGCCACATAGGGGTGTCCCCTGCATGGGAGAGAGAGCCGCCCAGTGCGAAGGAAGGTGCAGCCTGCCCAGGAGTGGCACTGTGCGTGTGAAGGGCTGACACAGCAAGATGAGGTGGCAGAGGGAGACGCCGATTCCCATGCCACTGACAATAACAGAAGCAAACAAAAAGAAGAACACTCAGCAGATGGACACAGAGAAAAGACAACTGGGGCAGGGGGGAGGGGGGAGGGGGAAGGGGAGAGAAATAAATAAAATAACTCTTTAAAAACAAAACAAAAACAGATTAGAGGGGAGTGGATGTGGCTTAAGCAGTTGAGTGTCTGCTTCCCATATAGAAGGTCCCAGTTTCAGTCCCCAGTGCCTCCTTAAAAAAAAACAAAAACAAGCAAATAAATGAAAAAAGAAAAAAAAAAAAAACAATAATTCAGGGGAGCCAATGTGGCTAAGTGATTGGATGCTGGCTTCCCCCATGCAAATTCCTAGGCTCAATCCCTGGCCCCAGTACCTAAAAAAAAAAAAAAAAATGTAGAAGTATACATCAGGAAACTTGAAATGATAGAAGAAAGAATAAGTGATGTTGAAGAAAGAACAGCTGAAATTGAAGACAGAGAATAACACACAGAGAGAAAAGAATGGAAAAAATTGAGCAGGAGTTGGGGAGTTGAATAACACAAAGTACAACAGACATGTCATGGGAGTTCCACAAGAAGAAGAAAAGAAAAAGGGAGCAGAAAGAATATTTGAGGAAATAATGGCTGAAAAATCCCCAACTCTCATGAAAGAAATGAATTTACATGTCCAAGAAGCACAGTGTACTCCAACCAGAATACATCTGAATAGGCCTACCCCAAGAAACATAATACTCAGATTGTCAAATGCTAAAAATAAAGACAAAATTCTGAAAGCAGCAAGGGAGAAACAAACCATCACATACAAGGAATGCCAAGTAAGAGTTAGTTCAGATTTCTCATTGGAAAACATGGAGGTAAGAGACAGTGGTATGATATAAGCAGGATAGTGAAAGAGAAAATGCCAGTCAAGAATTATTCAACAAAATTTTCCTTCACATATGAAGATGAGTTTAAAATATTCACAATCTAGTAGAAACTAAGAGAGTCCATAAAAAAAGAACCAAGTTTTGCAAGAGGCACTAAAAGGAGCCCTATAGCCCTAAAGGAAAAGACAGGACAGGGTCGGAGGAGAGTGTAGAAAGGAGAACTATCAGAGGATAACCAAAAGGGTAAAAGGACAGAGGAAAATAAAGTATGAAATATGAAAGCCAAAGAATAAAATGGTGGAAGTAAATACTGCATTTGCAGTAATATCTTTGAATGTGAATGGATTCAACTCCCCAATCAAAAGATACAGGCTGACAGAATGGGAAAAAATCATGAACTATCCATATTCTGCCTATGAGAGACTCACCTTAGATCCAGGTATACAAACTGGCTGAAAGTGAAAGGTTGGAAAAAGATACTTCATGCAAATAGTAACCAAAAAAGAACAGGGATAGCTATATTAATATCAGACAAAACAGACTTTAAATGCAAAAGAGTTATGAGATACAGAAGGTCTTTATATATTAATAAAAGAGACAATCTACCAGGAAGATATTACAGTCATAAATATCTATTCGCTTTACCAGGGTGCCCCCCCAAAATGAGGAAAACTTTGGCAAAACTGAGGGGTGAAATAGACATCTCTACAATAATGGTTGGAGACTTCAACATACCACTCACTTCAATAGACAGAACAATTAGATAGAAGATCAACAAGGAAACAGAGAACAATATGAACAATCTGATCAACTAGCTCAACCTAACAGATATATATAGAATATTGCATCCAAAATCAGTGGGTTATATATTCTTCTCAAGTGCTTGTGAATTTTTCTCCAGGATAGACCATATATTGGGCCATGAAGCAGGTCTCAATAAATTTAAGAAGATTGATATTATACAAATCCTTCTCAGATCATAAATGGAATTAAGCTGGAAATAAATAATAGACAGGAAAGGAGAAAATTTGTAAGTGTGTGGAGGTCAAACAACGCAATCCTAAAAATCTGAGGATCAAGGAAAAATTATTAAAAAATTAGTAAATATCTCAAGAAGAATGAAAATAACACAATTTATCAAAACTTATGGGACAGAGAGGTGGGGCAAATGGTGTCTGTGTGAGAACACCTCGTAGGTGTACTGCGAAGGACCAGCTGGGAGGGGTTGGAATCTTGCTGGAGCGG
The DNA here is from genome assembly GCF_030445035.2 of Dasypus novemcinctus. Lineage (NCBI taxonomy): Eukaryota > Metazoa > Chordata > Mammalia > Cingulata > Dasypodidae > Dasypus > Dasypus novemcinctus. Next base: position 1,855,796 of record NC_080679.1, read on the forward strand.
GCTGTTTCAGGAGCCTGCAGGGCAGGAGGTGTCTGAATGTTGGTTTAGGGGGACTGCGACAAAGGTGGTGCTTGCTGGAGGTGGGACTGCAGGTTTCTGGCACTGAGGTTGGAGGATGTGGGTGAGTGAGACCCTTCTCCCTAGGGCTGAGGACTGCAGCTTTCCCTGGGGACTGTCAGTCACATGCGACAGTGTTCCTGGCCCCATTTTCCCCAGGTACGTGGTCCCTGGGTCTGTGTTCCCTGGACCCCCATGGCCTGCATTCTGTGGGACCCATGTGTCCCAGGTCCACATTGTCCTGGGCTTCCATTTCCCAAATCCAGTGCTCTCCAAGGCCCAGGATTCCCCTAGCCCTCTGGTCTCCAACAGGCTCCAGGAGTGGGAAGGTTTTGGTGGTCGGTGCAGAGGGGCCTGACGAGTGCATATTCAATTTTCTGGTCCCCCCCCCCGCCTTTTTTTTTTTTTTTGAGCTTGGAGTAGCATGCTGGCTGCCTTGGGGACAGCCTGGGAGGAAAGGAGGGGAGAAGGGGTGAATTTACTGAAAAAGCACGATTTGCCTAAATGCCCTAGAAGGGGGGACTTGGTCTGGGAGAGGGTGAAGTCAGAAAGTTAACTGGGCAGCTGACTATGGTCAGAGTAGTGCTGGACTGGGCTCTTTCAGGTGCTTGCAGGGCAGGTGTCTGGACATCGATTTGGTAAGACAGTGACAGAAGGGATTCTTGCAAGAGGTGGAATTTTGGGTCTCTTACATGGAGGTCAGAAGTTGTGGGTGGGACCCCTACCCCTAGGGCTAGTGGCCCGGCTGCAGCAATCCCTGAAAGCTTTGTTGTGCTGCAGTGTTCCCAAACCCCATGTTAACCGGATATGTGGTTCCCAGGTCTGTATTTCCTAGACCCTGGTAACCCACACTCCAGAGACACACACCTTGAGTCTGCAACATCACAGACTTCCCATTCCTGAATCCACCATGCCCTGAAGTCCATCTGAGGTCCTTGATTACCCTAGCCCTCCGCATTTTTTTCCTCTCTCCTTGAGCTTGGAGGAATGTACCAGCTGACTTGGGGAGAGTCTGGGAAGAAAGGAGAGGTGAATCTGCTGAGGAAGCCCAATTTACCTAAACGTCCTGGGATAGAAAACTTGGTCTGGGAGAAGGTGGAGTTAGAAAATCAATTAGACCTCCCCTAGCACACCTAAGGGGGAGGGACTGTAGGATGTGATATCCAAGCGTATTTGGGGTTTCTGGTGAGGTGTAGGTGCTCTCACACTGGAAATAAAGAGTCATAGTCTTCTGTGTTGAGTTGGTTCAACAAGGACCTACTTGAATCTCCTCCCAGACTTCTCAGACAGCTTTCCTGCTGCCCTGGGAGAGAAAGAAGTGAGGAAGGGAAAAAGGGGGAATTTCAGATCTCTAAGCATTTTATTTAACTGCAAAGAGGATTCCTAGCTTGAAATGTTGGTTCTATTTTTTTGTGTGTTGTGGTTGCTACTATTGCATTGTCTCCTGGTCTTTTCTCCCATTTTATTCCCCAAGGTCCTCTTCATTTATTTAGTTTTTTTCTCTTTTTCTCTTTCTTTTTCTTGCTTGTTCTCCCTCCCTTTACTTGCCTCCCTTTTCTTTTCTCTTTTTTTCCTTTTCTCTCTTTTTCTTCTTTCTTCTTTTCTTTTCTTTATATAATAGGTGCTGCAGGGAGTGCTTCACATTTGCTGTGTTTCCTCAACCTCCATTTCCTCTTTTCTGTATGTACTGATTTTGGCCACCTACACTAACCCCTTTCCCCTACATCTTTCTATCCTCCATCACCTACTGTTTCTCTTACATTCCACTTCCCTTTCTTTGGCCCCAAAATTGTCTGACTTTTTATTTTTAATACCTTTGTTCTGTTTTCTGTCTTTTATCCATTCTTGATATTATTTCTTTCTCTTTCCCTCTCTCATGAAAACACTGGCCTTTTAATTCAGACTACATTCCTCCCCATATTCAGTTGACTGTCTCATTATAGGTACTCTACTTACTGCTATAACTCTACACAACTTACATGAGTCTAATATCCATTCTCTTAGATTTCACATTGTTGCTCTGTTAATATTTTATACATTTTCTTTTCTTACTCATTTTGCTTTCCCTGGCCCTAATATTTTCTTCAAAGTCAACTTAGCCAGCAATAAGAAAATAGAGTAAGAAGAACAAAGTGACAAAGAGAAGACATAACACTTATGCATGAACAATATCTAATTAATCCCCAAGACTAGACAAAGAAGCTAAGGAACTGATTAAACCCGTCAAAATAAAATGATGACCAGACAGCAACAAAAAACTACAAACCAAACCAATAATCAGGAAAACATGGCCGAACACAATGAACAAACTAAAAACCAGGAAGAGGAGCAGAACATTGGACAAGTAATTAAAGATCTCAAAACATATATTAGAGACCAACTTAATGAAGTAAAGGAAGAGATTAGCAATATGAAGAAAACACTTGGAGAGGAAATTGCAGACCTACACAAAAAGGTAACGGATATGAGGGTGATGAACAGCACAATCCAAGAAATCAAAAATACACTCTCAGAAATAGCAGCAGATTAGAAGGGGCAGAGGAGAGAATTAGTGACGTGGAAGACAGTACATCTGAAATCAAACAGATAGTAGAACTGATTGATAAAAAGATAGAAAAAATCCAACTGGGACTTAGGGATCTGAATGACAATGCAAAATGCACAAACATACATATTATAGGCATCCCAGAAGGAGAAGAGAAGGGAAAGGGGACAGAAGGGATGTTGGGGGAAATAATGGCTGAAAACTTCCAAAATCTACTGAAGGAGATGTATGTACATGTCCAGGAAACACAATGCAACCCAAACACCATAAATCCCAAAAGGTCTACCCCAAGACATATACTTGCCAAATTATCCAATGCTCAAGACAAAGAGAAAATACTGAAAGCAGCAAGAGAAAAGAGAACCATCACATACAAGGGAGGCTCCATAAGATTAAGTGCTGATTTCTCATCTGAAACCATGGAGGCAAGAAGGCAGTGGTATGATATAGTCAAGGTACTAAAAGAAAAAAATTTCCAACCAAGAATACTCTACCCAGCTAAGCTAGCATTCAAAAATGATGGAGAATTCAAAATATTCACAGATAAACAAAAATTAAAAGAGTATGCCAAGAACCCTGCCCTTCAAGAAATACTAAAAGGAGTTCTGCAGGAAGAAAGAAAAAAACAGAGGCAGAGTTGGAGGAAAGTGTAAGAGCAACAAAAAAGACAAAAAGAGAAGGAAAAAAAACAAACAAAATATGACAAACACAAGTCCAAACAAAATATGGCTAACATAAATCCTTGAAAGTAATAACACTGAATGTCAACGGATTAAACTAACCTGTCAAAAGACTCAGACTGGAAGATTGGGTAAGGAAATATGACCCATCTATATGCTGTCTACAAGAAACACATCTTAGACCCAGGGATTCATGGAGGTTGAAAGTGAATGGCTGGAAAACAATCTTACAAGCAAACAATAACCAAAATAAGGCAGGAGTAGCTATATTAATATCAGATAAAATAGACTTTAAATGTGAAACACTTGTGAGAGACGAAGATGGATACTACATATTAGTGAAAAGGATAATCTTTCAAGAAGAACGAACAATCAAAAATATTTATGCTGCTGACAAGGGTGCCTCCAAATACATGAGGCAAACAATGGAAAAACTAAGTGAAAGAATAGATGCCTCTCCAATTATAGTGGGAGACTTTAATAAACCACTATCAACTTTGGACAGAACATCTCAAAAGAGAATCAATAAAGAAACAAAAACTTTGAACAGTATATTAGAGTAGCTGGATCTAATAGACATATACAGATCATCATACCTGAATAGAGCAGGATATACATTTTTCTCAAGTGCACATGGATCATTCTCCAAGATAGACCATATGATAGGCCACAAAGAAAGGCTCAATGAATTCAGAAACATCAAAATCATACAAAATAATTTCTCTGACTGCGGCGGCTTGCTCGGTCAGTAGAGGTGGGGTCTGGCTGCGGACGAGGGGTCGGTCCAGCTCTGGACGAGGGGTCGGTCCCACTTGGGATGAGGGGTCGGTCCCACTTGGGACGAGGGGTCGGTCCGGCAGCAGACGAGGGATCGGTTTCACAAGGGGTTGCGCGGTTTGGCTGACGGGGTCGCCCGGCGAAGCTGGCGACGAAGGGGTCGCCCGGAGAAGCAGGCGACGAAGGGGTCGCCCGGAGAAGCAGGCGACGAACTGGGGACAAGGGAGGCCAGGCCCTTGTCGGGGGCTCTCAGGACTGGAGGGCGCATGGCAGAAGAACTACCGCGGAGACAAGGTAAACACGCAAGTCCACTTTACTGAGGGAGAGGCAACAGTTTTATAGGGGCTGGGGAAGGCTGATTGGTCGAAGCCACGCCCTGTTCTGATTGGTTGCCGGCGAAAGGTCAGTGGGCGGTACTGGATGGGGGAGGGGTGGTGGTTAGGGATTGGCTGTCGCTGTTGCTGGGGGAAGGGGCAGGGTTTAGGGATTGGTGGCTGCTGTTGCTGGGGTGGAGGGCAGACTTGAGTTTCCCGCCCACGCCTGGCTGTTGCTGCTGTCGGGGGGAGGGAAAAGGGCAGACTGGATTTTTCCACCCACGCCTGGCTGTTGCTGCTGTCGGGGGAGGGGAAAAGGGCAGACTGGAATTTTCTGCCCTGCGCCTGCACAGGGAGAAGGAAGAAGAAGGGTGCCGCCCCACAAGGCATCGGGTGGCGCCATCTGGGAGGAGGGGCAGCCGCGGAAGCATGGCTGCCAAGAAGGGGAGACCCGAGGGCACTCTGCGCCCATGCCGAGCTCCCTTCAGGGGTGGCGGTGGGCCTGACCAACCACCCTTTTTTGGGGGCAGCGGAATTAGGCCTACCGCGGCCGCTCCCCTCGCCAGGCCAGCAAACCACACTTCAGCCCGAGGGGTGACCGCACTCTGACCACAGTGGAGTGAAGCTGGAAATCTGCAAGGGCCAGAGGCCAAGATTTCACACCAAGATTTGGAAATTAAACAGCACACTCTTAGAAAAACAGTGGGTCAAAGAGGAAATCTCAAAAGAAATTAATTACTACCTTGAAACTAATGAACATGATAACACAACATAACAAAACTTATGGGATGCAGCAAAAGCAGTACTGAGAGGGAAATTTATAGCCATAAATTCATACATCAAAAAAGAAGAAAGAGCAAAAATTGAAGAACTAACTGCACATTTGGAGGAACTGGTAAAAAAAACAACAACAAAGTAACCCCACAGGAAGAAGAAAAAAAGAAATAACAAAAATAAGAGCAGAACTAAATGAAATAGAAAGTAAGAAAGCACTTGGAAAGATAAACAAAACCAAGAGCTGGTTCTTTGAGAAGATCAATAAAATTGACAAGCCCTTAGCTAGACTAACAAAGAAAAAAAGAGAGAAGATGCAAATACACAAAACAAGAAATGAGAAAGGAGATATCACCACTGACCCCACAGAAATAAAGACTACCATAAGAGGATACTTTGAAAAACTATATTCCAACAAAAATGACAATTCAGAGGAAATGGACACATTCCTAGAAACACATAAGCAGCCTGTATTGATGAAAGAAGAAATTGATGATCTCAACAAACCAATCAGTAGCATTTCTGTACACCAATAATGAGCAAGCGCAGGAGGAAATCAAGAAACAAATACCATTTACAATAGTAAATAAAATAATCAAATACCTAGGAATAAATTTAGCTAAAGATGTAAAAAACTTATACACAGAGAACTACACAACACTGTTCAAAGACATCAAAGAAGACCTAAATAAATGGAAGAATATTCTCTGTTCATGGATAGGAAGACTAAATATTATTAAGATGTCTATCCTACAAAAACTGATCTACACATTCAATGCAATCCCAATAAAAATCAATACAGCATTCTTTGATGAACTAGAAAAACTAGCTATGAAATTTCTTTGGAAAGGAAAGAGGCCTCGACTAGCCAAAGACATACTGAAAAGGAAAAATGAAATTCGAGGAATCACACTCCTTGACTTCAAAACATACTACAAAGCTACAGTAGTCAAAACAGCATGGTATTGGCACAAGGAGATACACACAGACCAATGGAACTGAATTGAGAGTTCTGATATAGATCCTCATATATATAGCCATAAAATGTTCAATAAAGCCACCAAATGCTCGCAACTGGGAGAGAATGGCCTATTCAACAAATGGTGCCTGGAGAACTGGATATCCATATGTAAAAGAATTAAAGAGGATTACCATCTCACACCTTATACAAAAACCAACTCAAGATAGATCAAAGACCTAAATATAAGAGCCAAGACCATAAAGACCTCGGAAAGCAATGTAGGGAAGATTTACAGGACCTTGTAATAGGAAATGGCTTCATGAAATTCACACCCAAAGCATGATCAGCAAGAAAACAAATAGATAGATAGGACCTCCTCAAAATTAAAGTCTTTTGCACTTCAAAGGAGTTTGTGAAGAAAGTGAAAAGACAGCCTACCCAATGGGAGAAAATATTTGTTAACCATATATCTGATAGGAGACTAACATCCTGCATTTATAAAGAACTCCTATATCTCAAAAATAAAAAGACAACCCATTTAAAAAATGGGCAAGAGATTTGAACTGACACTTTCCCAAAGAAGATATACAAATGGCTAAAAAGCACATGAAAAGATGCTCAAAATTCCTAACTATTAGGGAAATGCAAATCAAAACCATAACGAGATACCATCTTACTCCCATAAGACTGGTGGCTATCAAAAAAACAGAAGACTACAAGTGTCAGTAAGGATATGGAGCAATTCCACTGCTGGGTATATACCCAGAAGAACTGAAAACAAGGAAACAAACCAATATAAGCACACCAACCTTCGTAGCAGCATTATTCAGTATTGGCAAAAGTTGGAATCAACCCAAATGCCCATCAACAGGTGAATGGATAAATAAAATGTGGTATATACATACAATGGAACACTACTCAGCTATAAGAAGGAATACAGTACAAACACAGGGATAACATGGATGAATCTTGAGGACCTTATGTTGAGTGAAGCAAGCCAGACATTGAAGGACAAATACTACATGACCTCTCTGATATGAAATAAGTAAACCAAGCTGCCTCAGAGAGCTAGAGACTGGAGGATAGGCTTAAAGGAAGTTGAAAGGGAGAAGAAGGTTGCGAGCTGATGCCTACATGGGCGAAAACTATGATAAGCAGGAGGTAAATATTTCTACAGGGAAGGGATAAGATGGGGGCATAGGGATATCTTTGGCTGGGGTTTTGCGGGCTTGAGGGGGGCTAGGGTTGGTAGGATGGGTCAGATGACCCAAGGAATTGGGGGGAGGGCTGGGGTAAATATTTGAACATGGGAGATTTTCAGGTGTGTGGCTGAAACTATAAGGTAGAGGAAACTCTTTAGAAAATATAATAAGGAAGGTCACCTGTTTAAGATGCTTAAGGGGCAGGCTTCTAGGGAGTGTGTGAGGGCTCATCTTGTCATAGTGTGTTATATCATTGGGTGGAGACCCATACAATGAGTGGGAAAGTGTACCCACATCCTGGAGAGGACTGATGTTCTCAGAGGGAATTATGTCTCTTGAAAGAATTGGTGGCTCCCAATGGGTTAGGGCAGTCGAGTATGTCAAGCCCTCAACACTGTTGCAAGTATCTCTGAATATGGTCCTTCATGTAATGAAGCTTGGTTGTCACTGTTGACCCTGAGGGGAGGGTGAGGTATAGAACAGATGGAAGCAGGGTAAATGGGGGGCAGTGGAAGTGTTCCACAGGATCATGCAGTGATGAATACAGGACATGTTAAATTACACCAAAAATGTATAAAAGTCTATAGCCTAAAAAGGAAACCATAATGTAAAACATAAGGTAAATAAAAATTTAGAAAATTGTACAGTCTAAAATATAAACCACAATGTAAACCAAAAAGAAACCATGTTTGAAAGCTATGTTTCAATATCTGTACAACGGCTGCAGCATATAGAACAGAACATGTAAAGGGATCTTTGCTGGGGAAGGGACAAAAGGTTTGATGCTGGATATATGGGAATCCCCTATATTGTATATATGAATTACTGTGATCTAAAACAAGGATGTAGACACTGAAGAAGAACTGAAAGAAATTGCCTTGCCACTATACATACAGGGTAACACCTATTACAGTGATGAAATGCAAAACATTAAAAACAAATCTTTATAATATATTTCATTTTTAATACCCCAATTTATTTTTACTGTATTTTAGTTTTTCTAAATTAATATGTATTCTATTTCTAATTTTTAAACCCATCACTATATTTCATTTTCCTATTAATTGAATTTGGCAATATATTAGGCTTCATTTTTGAAGAAGTTTTGGACCACAGAGAGGTCACCCATGGCAGGGGAGGAACACTGGTGTGGGGTGTTACTAATGGGGGACACATGATTAGGAGGAAGTTCTCCAGAGCATGTATATAGGGTACATAAAAATGTTTGGATATATGTTGAATATTTTCATACTGGTTACCATACAATCAACAACTGAGGGAGTGCTGAGTTCCTAGCCAGGGGAGCTCTATCACTTTCCCCAATGAAACAGCAACTATCCGCCAAGTGCAAGGGCAAAGACCAAAAAGAAGGATGGTCCAACAATGAGCCCTTGATACTGAAGACTATGCTTATGAGCCTGTGTGCCTGAAATATGAACCAGGCCTAGAGCTGCAGGGTGCCTAAGAGTTACCTCTTGAGAGCTTCCATGATATTCAAATGTGGCCACTCAGCCAAACTCAGTTTGTAAATGCATTACCCTTCCCCCCACCTTGGGACATGACTCCCAGGGATGAACCTCCCTGGCACCGAAGGATTATTACCAAGCACCAGCTGGTAATGTAACTAGAAAAAGACCTTGAATAAAAGGGTCAACTCAGACCAGCAGAATATCTCAGCCTACACGTAGGATCATGTGTTAAATACTGCTTTTTGACCTTGAATAAAAGTGGGAGGGAAACGGACTTTGGCCCAGTGGTTAGGGCGTCCATCTACCATATGGGAGGTCCACGGTTCAAACCCCGGGCCTTCTTGACCCGTGTGGAGCTGGCCATGCGCAGCGCTGATGCGCGCAAGGAGTGCCGTGCCACGCAAGGGTGTCCCCCGCGTGGGGGAGCCCCATGCGCAAGGAGTGCGCCTGTGAGGAAAGCCACCCAGTGTGAAAAGAAAGAGCAGCCTGCCCAGGAATGGCGCCGCCCACACTTCCCGTGCCGCTGACGACAACAGAAGCGGACAAAGAAACAAGACGCAGCAAATAGACACCAAGAACAGACAAACAGGGAAGGGGGGGAAATTAAATAAATAAATAAATCTTAAAAAAAAAAAAAAGTGGGAAATGGCAAAGACAAATGAGTTCATATGGCTAAGAGTCTTCAAAAAAGAGTTGTGAGGTCATCAGAGGGGTTGTGCTTATGCATGTCTCAGCAGGACCCCAGAGACAGCCAAAGTAGATACTACCCCAGGTACTGGTTTTCCTGAGGGCTATGGAGACCCACAGGTTCTATGGTCATGGCAAATGCCTCTGGAATTCAGTGCCTTGTCAGTTGGCCCTACTTTGGAATTTGTGTTCCTGAGTATGATGGAGTTGGACTCAGAGATGACCTTTCTACACATGCCTCTTCTGTCACTTTTACTGAACCTGTGGTTGGTGCTAGGGTTGTTGTATACTCAGGAGAGTTGAATCTCTGGACTGTCTGTGTACCAGCTGGACCCTGAGCCTCAGCAGTCTTGCAACTCCTACCCTCTGGTTCATTGGACTTACCCAGGCTGGCTAACAGGGAGGTGAAGATGCTCAGCCACCACACCAGGGAACCAAGAGTGCCTACAACTGCAAGCAGTAGAATTGCATCCATCATCCACGTGGAATCTAGGCCCCCTCTTGATCTAGAGGCAGAGTGGACATCACCATCACAGGGTCCACAGGATGGAGGAATAAAATATGGATTAAAGTGGACTTACTGATATTTTACTAAGGAACTATTGTGACTAATAATGGAAGAAATTGTAGCACTGATGTGGATAAAGTGGCCACGGTAGTTTCTGGGGGCAGGGAGAGGGAAGAAGAGATGTGATGTGGGGACGTTTCAGGACTTGATTTTGCAGGGACAGATGCTGAACATTATATATCTTGTCATAACCCACTGGGTGGACTGGGGGAGAGTGTAAACTACAATGTGGACTGTTATCCATGTGGTGTGGCAGTGCTCCAGGGTATGTTCGCTAAGTGCAATGAGTGTTCACAGTGGTGGGGGGGCTGTTGATGTGGGAGGAGTGGGGTGAGGGTGGGGTGGGGGTATATGGGAACCTCTTATATTTATTTAATGTAACATTTTAAAAAAATAAAAAAAAAACTTATGGGACACAGTGAAGGCAGTGCTGAGAGGGAAATGTATAGCCCTAAACATCTATATTAAAAAAGAAGAAAGAGCTAAAATCAAAGACCTAATGAACACCTCAAGGAACTAGAAAAAGAACAGCAAACCAATTCCAAAGCAAGAAGGAGGAAAGAAATAATAAAGATTTGAGCAGAAATAAATGAAATTGAGAATAAAGAAACATTAGAGAAAATCAAGTAAACCAAAAGCTGGTTCTTTGAGAAGATCAGTAAAACTGACAAACCCTTAGCTAGACTAACAAAGAAAAAAGACAGAAAATGCAAATAAATAAAATAAGAAATGAAAGGGGGAACAATATGACTGACCCCACAGAAATAAAAAGGATCATAGTAGGATATTATGAGAAAATATTGTGAGAAATTATGAGAAATTGGACAATCTACTTGGAAATGGGTAAATTCTTAGAAACACACAAACGACACACATTGACTCTACAAGAAACACAGGAACTCAATAAACTAATCACATTTAAAGTGATTAAATCAGTCATCAAAAATCTCCCAACAAAGGAAAATCTAAGAGCAGATGACTTTACAGGTGAATTCTTCCAAGACCTTTGAGAAAAATTAACACCAATCTTGTTTACACTCCTTCAAAAAATTGAAGAGCAGGGAGAATTCCCCAACACATTTTATGAAGCTAACATCACCCTAATACCAAAGCCAGATAAAGACACTACAAGAAAAGAACATCACAGACCAATCTCTCTAATCAACATTGATGCAGTAATTCTCAACAAAATACTTACAAATACAATCAAATTGTAGTAAAATAATTAAGCACCACGATCAAGTGGGATTTATTCCTGTTACACAGGGGTGGTTCAAAACAAGAAAATTAATTAATGTAATACACCACATTAACAAATTGAAGGGAAGAAAACCCACATGACGATCTCAATGAACACAGGAAAGGCATTCAACAAAATCCAGCATCCTTTCTTGATAAAAACACTTGAAAAGATAGGAATAGAAGGAAATTTCCTCAGTGTGATAAAGGGCATATATGAAAAACCCAGTTAGCATTATGACCAATAGGGAAAAGATGAAAACTTTCCCTGTAAGATCAGGAACAAGATAATGATGCCCACTGTCATCACTGTTATTCACCATTGTACTAGACATTCTAGCCAGAGCAATTAGACAAGAAAATGAAATATAAGGCATCCGTCCATTAGGAAGAAAACTCTCACTATTCACAAATGACATGATCTTATATTTAGAAAATCCCAAAATGTCTATGACTAAAATACTTGAGCTAATAAATGAGTTCAGCAAAGTGATAGGATACAAGATCAACATGCAAATACCAGTAATGTTTCTGTACACTAGTGTATTAGTCAGACAAAGGGGTGCTGATGCAAAATAGCAGAAATCTGTTGGTTTATATAAAGGGTAATTATTTGGGGTAGAAGCTTACAGTTACCAGGCAATAAGGTGTAAATTACTTCCTTCACCAAAGTCTGTTGCCAAGTTGGAGCAAGATGGCTGCCAATGCCTGCAAGGGTCCAGCCTTCCTCTTCCTCTTAAGGCTCCATGGTCCTAGCTTCCTCCAATATCAGCTATGGGCTGGGATAAGTCTCTCCTGAGGCTTGTTCCTCTCCAGGTTCAGCCACTCTGTTCTCTCCACAAGGTCAGTTGTAGACTATCAGGTTCTCTCTCTTCCCAGGGCCTCTGTCATGTCTAGAGAGTCATCTCTATTCCTCTATATTCTTCTCCTGAATATTTACTTCCCAGGGCTCCAGCATTAAAATTACAACTGTCTCCTCTGCCATGTTGTTTTCTCTGTGAGTTCCCACCCACTAATGTGGCAGGGAGTCAAAGTCCTATGACATGGCCCAATCAGAGCCATAATCATAATTTAATAAAATAAGAGTGAAGCCTCTGAATCAATACAATCTAATATGTTCAGAGAAACAGACCAGGTTACAAACATAATCCAATATCTACTTTTGGAATTCATAAATAATACCAAATTGTCACAACTAATATTGAACAATCTGTGGAGGAAATCAGGAAAACTATTCCATTTACAATAGCAACAAAGAGACTCAGATGGCTAGGAATCAATTTAACCAAAGATGAAAGGGATGTATATTCAGAAAAATACAGAACACTGCTAAAAGGAATCAAAGAAGACATAAACAAATGGAAAGACATACCATGTTCATGGATTGGAAGACTACATATAGTGAAGATGTCAGTCCTACCCAAAATGATTTATAGAGTCAATGCAATACCAGTCAAAATTTCAACAGGCTACTTTATTTTTTTTAATGTGTGAGAATTTTAATTTGGTAATTCAATTAGTAGTGCCTCAACCACTCAATTAAGGATGCATTTACAACTCAAGTTTGGTGGACACCTAATAGGAGAAAACATTTTAACCTAAAGATTGGACATTAGTCTATTGTTGAACCCTAGATGAAATAGATGTCTCTGGAACAGTGCTACCATATTTGAAAAAACTAATAGACTATTTTTTAGGGCAGTTTTAGATTTACATAAAAATTGAGGATATAGCCCTTCATCTTCCCCTGTCAACCTTCCCATCTTTCTCCAGAACAGTTTTCCTTGTTATTAATATCTCACATTAATGGGGTATGTGTGTAGAATTAAAGGATCAGGACTGATGCATACATAAAAGGGTTAATGACTTGTGACCTATAGCTCTGTGGGGTTTTTATAAGGCAGTACTGGGGATTGAACCAGGGACTTCATACATGTGAAGCAGGATCTCAACCACTGAGTTAAACCCACTCTCAGCTTTGTGGGTTTTGACAAATGCATCTTGTCCTATACCCATCATGATATATCATGGGTTGTCTTGTGTGCCCCAAAATGAAATACTGAATGACTATGACTCAGTTTGGAAATAGGGTCTTTGCAGATGTAATCAGAGGAGGTCATATTGAGTTAGGGTGGGCTTAATCCAGTACAACAGTGACCTGACCCGCGGATCAGTCGAACCAAGACCTGAGGGAGGAAGTGGGAATGAAAGGGACAAGAGACACAAAGAATGGAGACAAGACAGGATTCTGATCCAGTCTCATTTGTTGAGGGTCAATCGGGGTATTTATAGCCAGGAATGAATGAGGTTTCGCGCCACAGATCTGATTGGTCCAGGTCACGAAGTCTTTTCGCAGACGTTTCAAAACAAACCGTCTGCAGATGCGCAAGGCGGGAAAGACTTCCGCGCTCTTTAGGGAATGCACAATCGGAGCCCGGGGGAGTGGCCTGAGGATAGAAACTTAATTACTTCAGTGAGGACAGAAACTTAACTGAGTTAGGCGTTATTTCACGAGATGGCTGCGGCTGATACTGGCGCCAAAAGCGGCCTCCCACACAACAGCCTACTTTAAAGAAACAGAAAATGCAATTACCAAATGTATTTGGAAAGGAAAGGGCACCCCAATAGCCAAAAGCATCCTAACAATGAAGAGCTATGTGGGAGGACTTTAACTGCCTGACCTTGAAACATACTATGAAGATACAGTGGTCAAAACAGCAGAGTATTGGCATAAAGATAGACACATTGATCAATGGAAAAGAATTGAGAGTTAAAAAATAGATCCTTACCTCTGTGGTCAATTAGTTTTTGACAAACCTACCAAGTCCACATTACTGGAATAAAACAGTCTTTTCAACAAATGGTGCTGGGAGGACTGGACATGTATAACCAAAAGAATGAAAGAGGACCCCTATCTCACTCCCTGTACAAGAATTAACTCAAAATGGATCAAAGACCTAAATATAAAAACCAGGAACATAAAACTACTAGAAGAAAATATAGGGAAACATCTTCAAGACATGGTGGTAGGTGGCATTCTCTTAAATCTTACACCCAAAGCTTGAGCAACAAAAGAGAAAACAGATAAACATGACCTCCTCAAAATAAATGTTTTTGCACCTCAAAGTACTTTGCAAAAAGGGTGAAAAGGCAGCTGCCTTAATGGGAGAAAATATTTGGAAATCACATATCCAATAAAGGTTTAATATCTGTGATATTAAAGAGATTCTTCAACTCAATTGTAAAAAGACAAACAACCTGATTAAAAATGGGCAAAAGACTTGAATAGACATTTCCAAAGAAGAAATACAAATAGTGAAAAAATACATGAAAAAATGTTCAATGTCACTAGCAATTAGGCATATGCAAATCAAAGCTCCAATGGGATATCATTTCACATGTATTAGAATGGCCACTATTAAAAAGACAGAAAACTACAAGTGTTGGAGAGGAGGTAGAGAGATAGGAACACTTATCACTGTTGATGGGAATGCAGAATGGTGCAGCCACTGTGGAGGACTGTTGGGCAGTTCCTAAAGAAGTTGAATATAGGCTTGCTTCATGACCCTGCAATACCTCTACTGAGTATATACCCAGAAGAACTGAGAGCAGTGACACGAACAGATATCTGCACATTGATGTTCATAGTGGCATTGTTCTCAATTGCCAAAATATGGAAACAACCAAAATGTGGAAACAATAGGCTTTCAACAACTGATGAATGGGTAAACAAATTGTGTGTATACACATGATGGAATGTTATGCAGCTATAAGAAGAAATGAAGTCATGAAGCTTATGACAACATGGATGAAACTGGAGGACATTTTTGAGTGAAGCAAGCCAGACACAAAAGGACAAATACTGTATGACTGCACTATTATGAACTAAATATCTTGTGTAAAGTTATGGAACAATAACTAGAATAAAGGGTCCCAGAAAATAAGGTTAGAGAATGGAAAGCTGAGGTTTAATCTGTGTAGAATTGGTTAAAAGATTAGTTGTAAATCTTTGGAAGTTAATAGAAATGGTAAAAGCACATCACAAGTGTTTTAAGTAGCAGTGCAAATATATGGGTGTAGCAGTTTGATGTTATGGTTGTAAGCTGGTTTGTTTCTCCGGGCATGATACCCTTTGATATAAATTCAAAGGCTTTACATTTACTTGATTAAATCTAGATTAGGTCTTTGATTCAGCCATGTCATTAGGGCATGCAGGGTTGAGTTCCCTCCCCCTTGGTGGGCTATACAAATGGACGCTTAATGAAGAACACAGAAGTAGATACACAGAGAAGATACACCAAGGATCCTGCACCCTGGGAAGAGAGATGAGCCTGAGTTTACAGCTGACCTTGTGAGGAGAAGAGAGCAGCTGAGCCCGAAAAGAAACAAACCCAGAGGAATAGAGATGAGCCTTATGCCAGCCTACAGCTGAGATTGGGAGCTGGGACCACAGGGCCTTAAGAGGAAGAGGAAGGCTGAACCCTCACAGACATCGCCCGCCATCTTGCTCCAACATGTGGCAATAGGCTTTGGGTGAGGAAGTACGTCTTTTGGTACCTTGAGTTGGACTCTGTAGGGCCTTGTGACTGTAAACTTCTACCCCAAATAAATAGCCTATATAAAAGCCAACAGAGTTCTGGTACTTTGCTTCAGCACCCCTTTGGCTACTACAATGGAAATGATAGTGGTTGAAAGGGAAAGTCTAAGGTCATGTATATTATTAGAAGGAAAGCTAAAACTGTAACATGGGACCATAGAGCATAGTGCAACCTCGTGTGAAATATGAGTATGGGTATTATTGCTTATACAGGACTGTTTTTTTTTGAAACAGAACAAATGTACATTAATGATGTACAAGGTTAATATCAGGCAAATACACAGTCAAAGCAAACTACTGGACAGTAGTATAGAGCAAGATAATAATCTTCCATTAAGGATAAAAAAATGAAATATACTAAGTGAAAGAAACTAGACAAAATGTACCACATATGGTTTGACTCCACCTATATAAAATATAAAAACAAATAAGAGAGACAAATAGAATAGCAGCTATGCATGGTGGGAAAAGATAGAGAGGTGATTATTAAGGGGTAGAGTTTTGTCTGTTGTTATTATTGGAGTAATGAAAATGCAAATCTGTGACTGTATCAGATACCATTGATTGCACATTTTGGATGGATTTTATGCTTTATGAATATCTATTAATTAAATCGACTTTAAAAAAACAAGGGATGCTTTGGTGTTACCTATGTAGATAAATACATATATTCCTGGATAAAGGACACATGAGCAATTTATTCTTTTATGAATAATTTTTACCTATTTGTGCTGAAATACTAATTTCTCAGTCCACTAGGTTCATATTAATGCATATCAATTTGTTTAATATTGTTAAAATGACAATATTCACCAAAGCGATGGACAGATTCAACCAGATGTCCAGAAATCCATACAGCCATTTTTCTTGTCTATACAAGTGGTAAAGTTGGTCCCAAAATTTATATGGAGTTGCAAGGGACCCTGAAGAGCCACAACAATCTTGACAAAGAAGAGAAAGTGGGAGAACACACACTTGCCGATTTCCAAACGTCCTACACAGTTACGGTAATGACAGCAGTCTGGTGGCGGTGGAGGGAGAGACAGCACAGGCTCTTGGAATAGAACCGAGAGCCAGGAAACCAGCCCCTACACATGCTCGCAGCGCCCACCCCCATCGCCCAGCAGCCACGCCCTCACGCCCCACCCCTGCACCCGCCCGTCCCCATCCCGGGACTCCAGGAACTCGGGGCCTCCTGGTGTCCTTTAGGGACGTCCGAGAGCCCAGTTGGCCCAAATGGCCACGCGTCCGTAGCCGCACAGGCCGGTCTCGCTCAGGTTTGAGGAGATTGTAAACTCCTCCAAGAAAACCCAGCGGGCTGCGGCTGGAATGGACGGGGGCAGGCGGGCTCCTCGGGCCTGGGAACGAGCAACTGCCCCGGGCGGGTGAAGGGCCCTGCGTCGGGCAGGAGCGCCGCCTTTGGAAGCTGTCCCCGCGCCGGTGCTGCCCCAAAGACCACGGGGGCCCTGCGGCATCGGGGCCTGGCTCTGCCGCAGGAGGCGGGTGCGCATCTCGGGGAGCCCCAGGGCAGCCGGCGCCAGGCTTAGAGCGAGGGGCTCCCGGCAGGCAGGCTCTAGGGGTTCAGGCCACGCCACGGCGGGAGCCACCTGGCCCTGGGCTCCCCGGAGTGGGCAACCGGCGGGCGCCAGGCAAGGCTGGAAGCCGCAGGGCCAGTGCTGCCCTGGGGGGCGGCTGTGGGTGCTGTGACTGGTTACGGGGTGCCGGGCCGGCAGGGAGGTCACCGGGCAGTGCAGGGAGGGTGCCGGGTGGGCAGGGAGCCCCCTGTGCAGTGTCCCCTCGGACAGAGCCCACCTCAACGTTGACCTTCCTTCAAGGGTCAGCACCGGCAGCGCCCGGGCATGCCCGGGGTCGGGGCGTGAGGGCCGCCTTTCCCTGCCCCGCAGCCCCTTTGGGCCTGGCCGGGGAGCGGGGTCTGTGATGTTAGCGCTGCCCCCAGCCTCTGCCCCCCAGGCTGCTCGAGAGCGGTGTCTGCAGTTAGACGAGAGTGAGCTCCTCCCGCCCCGCGCGTGGGGTGGGCTGCCGCGGCCCCCACCGAGCCCCGGAACACAGTTATCGGGGACACACTGCCGTGCTCAGTCGCCAGGAGCCCGGGTCCAGCGGGCGGGCGCGCTCTCCTGACGGCCCAGGCGTGGGCCGCTGGCCTCGCAGGGCACGAAGCCGCCGGCCCCAGGAGCCCTCGGCAGCCTCCGCCCACTGGCGGCCGGCGCGTCGCCCCCGGGAACCTCTCCTTGGCGCCTGGCTGGGCCTGGCCAGGGGCGCTGGCCCCGGGCTGGACGTCCGCAGCTGGCGGTGGCCAGCGGTTCCTGTGGCTCCTCCGTGTGGCTCCTCGTGGACGTCCTCACTGGCCGCAGCCGTCACCAACGTGCGGCAGGAAGGTTCTGGAGCAGCGGACACCCGGGGCCGGCCGAGGAGCAGCGGCCTGCACGGGGCCGCCAGGTGCTGGCCGTGGGCGGGAGTCGCCCCTTCAGAAGCAGCGCCCTCCGCGGGGAGGGGCTGGCCACGGGCCCTTGGGGCGCGATTCTCCGAGGAGCTCAGACCCCAGGCTCTGGGGAGGCCAGCGGCCGTTGGAGCCGGGAGCCGGCCACGGGGCTCGCTGTCCTGACCGCTGGCTGCGTCCACGGAGCCCCCACGGCGTCACGGGTGCATCTGGCCTGTGTCCAGGTTGAGTTTTCCAAGAGTGAAGGTTGGGATGAAAATACGGGGGCACCGCGAACCCCGAGACCCCCAATCCCCCCCGGGCCTGCACATCGGCGAGGGGCAGCGCTCAGGAGGGGTGGCGTGGGAAGCTTCTCGGCCCCTCGGCCGCACAGGCTCCTGCGATTGTCCTCGTCCAGCGGAGACGGCCTGTGCGGCCTGACCTGCCGCAGGGATCAGCACCGCGGCCAGCGCCTCGGGGAGGCGGGACCCGCAGGCAAACCCGCAGGTGCGGGGACGAGGCCGACCCGGCTGACCACCTGCGGAGGCCCCGGCGGCACCCGCCCGGCTGTTGGGGCCGGAAGTCGTGGCCGTGGCGGCTGCCAGCTCAGGAGGAGGCCCCGGGGCCTTCTGGGGGGGGGGGCGCTCCGGGCACCCGCGGGGGGAGCCGCCCTCTCAGCATCTGCCGGCGAGACCCCGGGGCTGGGCCGGGGAAGCACCCTTGGCCGCAGGTCGGAGCCGATCTGGTTCCACCCCCGCAGGGCCCAGCAGTGGCCACTCCGCAGTCCCTGGAGGGCGTGTCGTCCTGTCACGGATGGGGCCTGGGGGTCTCAACTGGGACGGTGACATCACAGGGTCCTCGGGCCAGTGGGTGGGGCCCTGAGGACCCAGTGGACCTGTCCTCCCGGCGCGGAGCCTCGCACCTGCGTTGGCGGCTGCCGGGGGACCGCCTGGTGTCCGGCGCAGCGGCAGGGGTCACCCTGCGGTCTTCGGGTTGCGCCCTGTCCAGGCATGGGCTCCTCTCAGGCCCTCGCGGGCAGAGAGACATCCCCAGGCAGCAGGGGACGGGACCCGCAGCCCCTACTCCCGCGGCCGCCGTCCTCCGGGGCTGACCAGGCGGGAGCTGTGGTCCCAGCTGGGGGGCTCGTCTGACTTGCGGGCTCTGCCTTGGGGCCTGGAGGGCAGGGGGCGCCCACGGCCGAGGGACGAGGGACGCAGGGCAGCCCCGCCTGGGCGGGGGAGGAGGCCAAGCCCCGGATGGGGCGGTCACTGGGGGGCAGCTGGGTCTGGGCGTGGCTGGTGCCCCTGCCAGGAGCCCCCGCCCCGAGGGCGGCCGAGTTCTAAACTGCCCACCGGCCTCAGCTCCAACTGCCGCGGTGGCCGGGCTGGGGTCCGCGGGGAGGGGGTGAAGGAGACCATCGGGAGGGAGCCCAGCGTCCCAGAGACTGTGTCCCCTCCCAGCGCCACTGGGCAGGCCTGGTTGGGCCGGGGGCTTGATCTGTGACCTCTGTCAGGGCCCCGGGTGCCTTCCTGGTCAAGTTGGGGTGCCTCCGGCTGAAGGTGTGGGGGCTGAGCTGGGGGGCCAGGCAGCCTGTGCCTCGTCCCGACTGGGTTCCGTTCCTGTGGGATCCCGAAGGCCCCCCAGGCACTCCCCCCCCCCCGGACGCTGTGGGACATGCTGGCCCCGAGAGGTCGCTCGGGGGAGTGGGGGGCTGGAAGCTGCTGGGGCAACCCACCTGGGGCGAGGCGGCCGGTCGAGGGGCACGTCCACCGAGCAGAGCCCGGTCCAGCTGGATGTGGGCCTGGAGCCCAGGAGGGGCAGGGTCAGGTCTGGCCGCTTGGAGCGGCCTCCGCCCCGGCTGCATGGTGGACACTGCAGGAAGGACGTGCCGGTGGCACTGCGCCCCCCCAGTCTGAGTCCGCCCTGGGACGGCGCCTGCGTTTCCCGTCCTGGGCCCCGACGACACCACAACCAAAGCCCCCGACCCTGTCCAGGGTGGGGGGAAGGGCCCAGGGCCCCGAAAGTCACCTCCTCGTGGGCTTCCCTCCAAATCCCTGTCCAAGAATTCCAGGTCTATCCAGCTCCAGGGCGAGGACTTGGAGCCCCCAACTGTGAGTGGAACAAGTGGGGGTCGGCGCACAACCCCAGAGGGAGACCAAGCACGGTAGCCCTAGACCCATAGGAAGACGGAACAAGGCGCAACGACGAGGATCTTCTCGCGCTCGGGAAGCCAAACGCAGGAGAACTGCTTCCCATGAGGAGCCACCCTCACGCGACCGGCGTTTACAAACACGCGCCTAAGCAGTTCTGCCGGTCTCCCTGGAGACGCTGCCTCCCTCGGGTAACAGCAGTACAACCAGAAGAGGAAACCTCCGGAACTGTTAAAAGACGATGGCCAGGAGGCTCTGGGCCGCTCGGGCGGGCGCAGCCCCCTTGTGACACAGGGGCGAAGGCGCAGGAGGCACAGAGGACCGCCCCGGGGCCCCCGGGGCCAGGAGGTGCCAGGCCTCGTCCAGGAGGGACGGGGACGGAGACGAGGGGCCAGAGGGAGGCAGGGACCCCGCCTGGAACACGCCCCGCCGTCCCGAGGTGGACAGCCTTGATAAACCTGTGTGAGCGGCCAGCGAAGAGGGGAAGGACGGGCTCCCCCCAGGAAGACGGGGGTCGGTGCAGCGCTGACTGGCCGAACCCCCAGGACGCGCCAGCTGAGAGGAGGGCTGGAGCCTGAAGGAGTCACCTGTGGAAAGGTGTGCCGGGGAGCGCCATCTGCTGGCCGGCCGGGAAAGTGCAGGGAGGCGGGCTGGTGCGTCCTTCCCCAGGCAGGTAGACCTGGCCCCGGAAGCAGCTGCCTCGCAGTTTCGACTGTTTAAACCGGGCAATACTAAGGTTTTAGAAAAAACTAAAGTAACAATCAAAGAACAGCTGTGGAATAAAACCACTAGGCAAGAGAGAGAAATTGATCAACAGAGCAAAATCAACATAAGCAGATGCCTAAATATCAGCAGGAGATAAAGCCCACACTAAGAACAGGAAGATAAGGCCCAAAGGGGCAAACCAAGAACCAGAGGAGACTCAGGATTTAAGACAACTAGTAAGTGATGTTCAAACAAACCCCTGAGTCAATTTAAGGAGATGAAGGAAAGTATGACTAAAGAGAAAAAGGATATTAAGGAGACACTGTGTGAGCATAGAGGGCAATTTGAAAGCATGCCAAAAAAGTAATAGAGCTTACAGGAATGAAAGACACAAAGGCTATTACAACACATTAGAGGCATATAAGAGCAGATCTGAACATTAGAAGAACGAATAAGTAAATTCAAAGACAGGACATTTGAAGTTGAAAAGATAGAAGAGACAGAAAAAAGATTGCAAAAATTTGAACAGGGTCTCAGGGAACTGAATGCCAACACAAAATGCACATACATGTTATAGGTGTCCCAGAAGGAGAAGAGAATGGAAAAGGGGTAGATGACTATTTGAGGAAATACTGACTGAAAATTTTCCAACCCTTATGAAAGACATGAATATCAACATTCAAAAGGGACAATGTACCCCAAATAGAGTAAATCCTAATAGACCTACTCCAAGACACCTACTATTCAGAATGACAAATACCAGACATAAAGAGAGCATTCTGGAGGTAGCAAAAGCAATGGATTAAGCACAAGGGAAGCTCAGTAAGGCTAAGTGCCAATCGCCCTTCAGAAAGCGTGGCGGCAAGAAGGCAGTAGTTCCATGTACTTAAAGTAATGAAAGAGAAAACTGCCAGTCAGGAACTAAGTGTCCAGTAAAACCATCCTTTAGTGATGAAGGTGAGTTTAAAGTCTTTCAGACAAGCAAAAACAGAGTATGTTACCAAGAGACCAAATCTACGAGAGATTTTAAATGGTCTGTTACAGCCTGATAGGAAAGGCAAGGACAAGAGCCCTGGAGAAGAGTGTAGAAGTGAAGAACATAAGTAAGAGAAATGGAAAGGGTTACAAGACAAACGATAGTAAGGTGTGACAGCAGAAAGCCACGGGAAAAAAATGAAGTAAGTAGCACCTTTGTAGTAGTAACGCTGAATGCTAATAGATTGAACTCCCCAATTAAAAGACATAGACTGAGAGAATGGGTAAAAAACATGAGTCATCTATTTGTTGTCTACAAGGACTCACCTTAGATGCAAGGACACAATCAGGCTCAAAGCAAACTAACAGCAATCAAAAAAGTGGAGGTAGTGATACTAATATGAAATAAAGTCGATTTTAAAAGCAAACCTGTTATAAGAGATGAAGTAGATTACCATATATTAATAAAAGGGATAATTCACAGAGAAGAAATAGCAAAAATAAATGTTTGTGCACCTAACGTAGGTGCCCCAAATGTATAAGACACACACTGGCAAAACCGATGGGAGAAATAGACATCTCTACAATATAGTTGGAGACTTCAACACTCCATTCTTAGGATTAGATAGAACATCTAGACAGAGAATAAATAAGGAAATTGAGATCTTGAATCATATGGTAAATGAGCTAGACCTAGTAGACATTTATAGAGTGTTACACCCTGAAACAGCATGATATACATTCTTCCCAAGTGCTCATGAATCTCTTTTCAGGAGAGACCATCTATTGGGTTGTAAGATGTCAATACATTTAAAAACATTGACATTATACAAAACACTTTCTCTGATCATAGTTAGAAATTAAAGACAGGCAGAAAAAGGAAAAATCCACAAATATATGGAGATTATAAACAATACACTCTTAATCAGTGTGTTAAAGAAGAAATTGCATGAGAAATCAGTAAATACCTCAAGACAAATGAAAACAAGAACACGAAACATACCAAAACTTATGAGATACAGAAAAGGCAGTGCTCAGAAGGAAATTTATAGCCCTCAATGCTTACATTAAAAAAGAAGAACTAAAATCAAAGACCTAACTGTGCATCTGGAGGATTTAGAAAAAGAACAGCAAACCAATCCCAAAGCAAGCAGATAAAAGAAATACTAAAGATTAGAGAAGAAATTAATGAAATGGAGAGATAAAAGCAATACAGAATCAACATAACTAAAATTTGGTTCTTTGAGAACATCAATAAAATTGATAAACCCTTCACTAGATTAACAAAGAAAAAAAGAGGTAAGATGATGTATTAGTTAGCCAAAAGGGAGGCTGATGCAAAGTACCAGAAATCTGTTGGTTTTTATAAAGGGTATTTATTTGGGATAGAAGCGTACAGTTACAAGACCCTAAAGAGTCCATCCCAAGGTTACTTCCTCACCAGAGTCTGTCATCACATGTTGACACAAGATGGCGGGCGATGTCTGGCAGGGCTCAGCCTTCTTCTTTCCTCTTATGGCTCCATGGTCCCAGCTTCTTCCAATCTCAGCTGTAGGCCTACATACAGCTTTTCTCTCTCCCTGGGTCTCATTTCCTTCCAGGCTCAGCTGCTCTGCTGTTGCCACAAGGTCAGCAGTAAACATCAGGCTCATCTCTCTTCCCAGGGCCTCTGCTGTGTCTAATGGCCTGTCTTTCTTCCTCTGTGTTCGTCTCTGTGTATCTACTTCCATGTGAGAGTCTGTTTTATCAGCCACCAAGGAGGCTGGGATTCAATGCTGAGTCCACTCTAATGACATGGTTGAATCAAAGCTCTAATCTTAACAATTTAATCAGATACCTTAGCTGAATCTAATATAATCAAAGGGTTATCACACCAAGGGGAACAGACCAGTTTACAAACAATCTCTCCTTTTGGAATTCTTAAATAATCTCAAACTGCCACAGATGCAAATAAATAAAATCAGAGATGAGAAGGGTGGCATTATCACTGACCAGCAGATATGAGGGAACATGAGGATGCCATGAATAACTCTATGCCAATCAACTAGACTACATTTAGGAAATGGACAAATTTCTGAAAACATGAAAAAAACCACACTGACTGTAGGAGAAATAGAAGACCTAAACAAACCAATCACAAGTAAATAAATTGAAATAGTCATCAGAAACCTCCCCAAAATGTAAAGTCCAGGACAGAACACTACCAAACTCATTCTATGAAGTGTACAACACCCTAATTACAAAGTCAAATAAAGATATCATGAAAAATGAAATTTACAGACCAATTTCTTTAATGAATATGGATGTAGAAATACTCCACAAAATACTTTCTAACTGAATCCAAAAACACATAAAAATTTATACATCATGATCAAGTGGTATGCAAGATTCAACATAAGAAAATCAATCAGTGCAATACACCACATTAATAAATTGAAGAAGAAAAATCACATGATTGGGAAGCGGCTGTGGCTCAATCAGTTGGGCTCCCGTCTACCATATGGGAGGCCTGGGTTCATGTCCCGGGGCCTCCTTGTGAAGGCAGGCTCGCCCACCCACCACGGAGAGCCACCAGCCTGCAAGTGCCACAGAGTGCCACCTGGCCCGCAAGCGCTGTGGAGAGCCTACTCAGCAAGGTGATGCAACAGAAAAGGGAGACAAGTAAAAACACAGAAGAGTGCGCAGTGAGTGGACGCAGAGAGCAAAAAATGACAAGCAAGCTGCAAAGGGGAAGGGAAATAAATTAAAAAATAAAAATAAAAATAGATTCACAGAAGAACGCACAGTGAATGGACACAGAGAGCAGACAGCAAGCAAGCTGCAAGGAGGGGAGGAATAAAAAAAACACATGATCATTTCAATTAATGCAGAAAAGGCATTTGACAAAATACATCCTTTCTTGAGAAAAACTCTGAAAGATAGGAATAGAAGGAAGTTTTCTCAGTATGATAAAGTGCGTTTATGAAAAACCCACAACTGACAATATACTCAAATGTGAAAGACTGAAAACGTTCTCACCGTGATAGGGAACAAGCCAAGGATGCCAACCACTCTCCCCACTGTCATTTAATGTTGCCCTAGAAGGTCTAGCTACAGCAGTTAGGCAAGAAAAGGAAATAAAATGTATTCAAATAGGAAAGGAAGAAGTAAAACTTCTATTATTTGCTGATGATATGATCCTAGCCTTAGAAAATCCCAAAAAATCCGCAACAAAACTATTAGAACTTCAATTTCAGCAAGATACAAGATTAATATGCAAAAATCAAGAGCTTTTCTATACACTGCTAATGGGCAATCTGAAGAGGAAGTCAGGAAAAAAATTCCATTCACAATACCGACTAAAATAATCAAATATTTATGGATAAATTTAGCCAAGGACATAAAGGGTCTGTATTCAGAAAACTGTAAAAGATTGCTAAAGGAAACCAATGACGATTTAAATAAGTGGAAGGATAGTCCATGTTCATGGGCTGGAAGACTAAGTATCATTAAGCATTAAGATGTCAATTCTACCCAAACCAATCTCCAGATTTGACACAATCCCAATAAAATTCCAATATCCTTCTGTGTAGAGTTGGAAAAGTCAATGATCAAATTTATCTGGAAGGGTCAGGGCCCCAATTAGTCATAAATATCTTTAAAAAGGAAAACAAAGTTAGAGGACTCTCACACCCAGACTTGAAATCATATTTTCTAACTACAGTGGTAAAAACAAACCAACCAACCAACAGCATGGTTCTGGCATAAAGGCAGACATATTAACCAATGGAACCAAACTGAGAATTCCAAGACAGACCCTCATATCTACACTCAAATGATTTTTGACAAGCAGTCAAGTCCACTCAGCTGGACCAGAAGAGTCTATTCAACAAATAGTCCTGGGAAAGCAAGATATCCTGATCTGAAAGAGAGAGGATCCTTATCTCACACCTCATACAAAAATTAACTCAAAATGGATCAAGGACCTAAATACAAGAACTAGAGTCATAAAACTCCAGAAGAAAATGTGGAAACATCTTTAAGTTCTTGCGGTTAGTGGTGATTTCTTGGACATTACACCCAAAGGATGAGCAACAAAAGAAAAATTACATAAATGGGACTGCCTCAAAATTAAATAGTTTTGTTCTCAATAGACTTTGCCAAGAAAGAAAAAAAAAAGAGCTTACTCAATGGGAAAAAATATTTGGAAATCATATATATGATAAGGGATTGAGCTACATGTTATATAAAGAGATCATACAACTTAATGACAAAATGACAAGCAACCCCAAAAATAAGAAAATAATTGAACAGACATTTTTCCAAAGTGGAAATACAAATGGCCAAAAGACACATGAAAAGATGCTCAACATCACTAGCTATTAGGGAAATGCCGATGAAAACCACAGTGAGATAGCATCTCACACTGTACAGAATGACCACTATTAAAAGGACAGAACTACAAGTGCTGGAGAAGATGTAGAGAAATAGAAACACACCTTCACTGTTGACGGGAGTGTAAAATGGTGGGGCCTCCATAAAAGACGATCTGGCAGTTCTTCAGGAAACTAAATATGCAACTGTCATATGATCCAGCAATCCTGCTGCTAGGAATATATTCAGAAGAGCTGAAAACAAGGACGCAGACAGATATTTGTACACTACGGTCATGGCAGCCTTCTTCACAATTGCTACAAGATGGGAACAACCTAAATGTCTGTCAACTGCTGAATGGATAAACAAGATGTGGTGTAGGCACATGATGGAATAGTATTCAGCTGTAAGAAGAAATCAGCTGGGGAAGCACAATGCAACACAGAGGAACCTGGAGGATACTGTATCGAGTGAAATAATCCAGACACAAAAGGACATATTTTATGGTCTTACTGATATGAACTAAATACAATGTTATGGGGGAGGAGTGGGGTGAGGGGGTGGGGGTATATGGGGACCTCATATTTTTTTAATGTAATATTAAAATAAATAAAAAGAAAATAAGAAAAAAAAGAAAAGCAAACTGTTTCCATTAAAAAAATAAAAATAAATAAATACAATGAGTAGACTTCTGAAGTTGGAGTGCAGGCTGGTGGGAGATGGAATGAGGAATGAGAAGATACTGGATGTGTACTCAACTTTAATAAGGTCAAAGGTGAATATATGGTAATGGTTGGACTTGGTGTTAACACAGTATAGTGAATATAACAAGCACGGTTGATTCATTGATGTGATTGTGACTGAAACAAGCAGTCTAGAAAGAAGATTAATGTTAGTTGGAGGACAACTGGAGGATAATATTGGGAATATGTAACAATGATTTTGGAAATAGATGAGGACGGTAGTTAATAATATAAACACAGGAATGCTACTACGGGGTGTTAAGAATGTGGTGATATGTGGGAAAATATAACTAATGTAATTTATATATTATAATTGACAACAACATGGAAACATTTTTATAGCAAAAGCAAAGTTGGTATGTATAAATTTTGAAGATTATAAAAGAATATAGAGTTTGGTTTTGTGAGCTATGAATACAATTAAGCATTTTTCCTCTTTATTATTTTTCATTAATAAGGAGGACTTGACTATGTCATTTAAAGATACACATCTGTGTATCTTTGTGAACAATAGAAGAACAATTGAGTTAGCAGTTGGAATTTGATGAGATAAAACCCAAAATCTGAAAAATAACTTTTTAGGAGTAATACTTCCATCACCTGTTGAGCTGCCTTTTTCTATTCTATTATTTTTTTGAAGTTGAAATAAAGTTGTTAATTTACAAATTATTTTAGAAGACAGAACAAATATTTGCTGTGTGTGTGGATTATTTCATTACATTGATTATCAACAAAATACCGTAATGGAACTTCCAACACATAGGATAACCTAGAAGCACTTAATGTGTGAGTCACATCGAAGGAATCATCAGGCACAGAACATTATAATTAAATTTATAATCTAGAAGATTTTGATTGAGTCATGGAATAATCACTTAATAGTAAAACTAAAGGGAAAATCAGAATTGTTTTATGGGGAGAAAACCGTGACTTCCATGGCCCTGGGCCTTGAGAAGCTGGCTGGCTGGAAGGTGGGTCAACTCAGAAGTGACCCCTGAGTGCTCAGGCTGTGGACAGTGCTTGGCAGGTGTCATTTCCTGTGGCCCGTGGACATGCCATGTGGATGTGCCACTCCAGGGGAGACCCTCAGGGAGAAGACCCCTGGGCATTTTCTTCCTGCCTCCTGGGCCCAGCAGAAGGACAGAGTTTCCTCTGCAGGAGCTGCCCTGGGACCCCTCTGGACCCCTGGACGTCTGGCGAGGAGACCAGGGCAGGACCAGAGCCTGGGCCAGCTGTGCTGGTTCCCGTGGGCAGGTGGGATCCCGCGCTGCCAGGCCAGGAGCCCAGGACCCACTCACTCTGCTGTGCTGAGAGCTGCTGTGCCAGGACGGAGCTAGTCCAATGGAGGCTGATGCCAGGGGGGTCCTGGACCCTGCACCCCCCAGTCTCAGCCTGACACTTGTCCCTGAGGTCCTGACACCCGGAGGATTCCATGGCTGTGCAGGGGCCTCTGCGTTGCCTGGCAGAGTTCAGAATAAAAGGGGAATGGTGGAGGATACGTGTGGGGCTGGTGAGCATGTCGCCTCTTCTCCCGGGGGACAACATGGAATCTTCTGGGGCACTGTGGTCCTGGTGCCACGAGGACGTGGCCATCGGCCCATCCATGAAGAACTGCCTGTCTGATGGATGCTTTCCAAGGCAAACACACGGCGCCTAGTGAGGAAGGACCCTGCTCTGCTTGAAGAACGGGGCTGCTTGTTTGCCGTTTGCACCTGTGTTTGGTTTTCACTGACTCTTGGGTGGTGGCCAATGGCTGGTCCACCTGCCAGGCAGCTCAGCAGAGGAAATGGGCTGTTAGGGACGTGTATGTGGGCACAGCCCGTGGAAGTCACTACAGGGGTCAGGGGTGCCTTAAAGCATTACGTGTCAATGCCCATCAGAAGAGCCCCTCCCAGGACCAGAGAGCATCTGGAATAGAAGGTGGACACCACGTGAGGTGGCAGAAGCAGATGCTTCCAGACACGTTGCTCTCGCCCCTGCAAGGCTTAAGATGCAACAAGAACTGCTCCCTCTGCCAGCAGGAAGAGCCAGAGCTGCTGCCAGCAGGCTCTGGAGGGAGGACCCCACGGAACTGGGAAGTTAAGATGCCAGTTGCCCCGGGAGGCTGCAGATGGACCCGGCAGGAGCAGACACTTACCCTGGTCTGGACTTGGCTGTCCTGGAGGCACTTCCCCAATTTGGACCATTGAGTTCCAGTTCTTCACAGCAAGGAACACGTGTGACCCCAGAGTGGTCATTTGATAGAGAATTGGAATGGGGAGGTGAAGCATTTGTTGCCAAAATGGGGTAGAGGAAATCACAAAGGGCTGCCTTCATGCCTTTATGAGTGTGTGATATAGTTGACAGGTGGTGGGGTGAGGGAGGGTCCCACTGGATAGACTCTTCACTTTTCCTGGGGGGATATTGGGAAGAGGGCAGGAAGAGGGCACTGGTTTCACTATATTTTGTCACCCCTTACATCAACTTAGTTTTTTCCCGCTTGTTGCAGTGGTTCCAGGACTGGGACTGTAACTGCAGGTGCTGGAAGCAGAAAAAACTGTAAATCTTAAAAATTTTAAGTCAAAATTCCTAGGGACCTGAAAAGTTGAGTTGCATCCTCACCCTCTCCTGAAAAATTGGTGTTGGCAGGGAGTACTCCTATACCATCCAGTAATACAGGAGGCAGCCACTGTTTCAGTCCCTGGGTAAATCCATCCTCTCTGCATGGGAGTGCACTGTAAAGGGCACCTGTTGGAGCAGCACTGCTGCTGGAAAGGTGGAAAGCTCAGCCACTAAGCCCAACATCCTTTCCCAAGGGGAAAAGTTCAAAAGTTTTGCTAAAATGAATATTACAGCCTAGTGTTGCAGGGTGCCCAAGAGCCTCCATGTTCTTCAAATGTGGCCTCTCTCTAAGCCAAACTCAGCATATAAATGCTTTACCTTCCCCCAGCATGGGACATGACTCCCGGGTATAAGCCTCCCTGGCACAAAGGGATTACTACCAAGCAGTGGCTGGTGATGCAACTAGAAAAAGACCTTGGGTAAAAGGGGGAAATGGTAAAGACAAATGAGTTTATATGGCTAAGAGACTTCAAAATATGTCAAGAAGTGTATTAGTTACCCAAAGGGGTATTGATGCAAAATACCAGAAATTGGTTGGTTTCTATAAAGGATATTTATTTGGGGTAGGAGCTTAAGCTACCAGGCCATAAAGCATAAGTTACTTCCTTCATCAAAGTCTATTTTCATGTGTTGGAGCAAGATGGCTGCTGACATCTGTGAGGGTTCAGGCTTCATGGGTTCCTCAGTTCCTGGGGCTTGCTTCCCTTTCTTCTGTGTGCTAACTTCCCAGGGCTCCAGCTTAAGGCTTCAGTGTCAAACTCCAATATCAAAACTCCAACATCAAAACCCCCCAACTCTGTCCATTGCCATGCCTTTAATGACGTGGCCCAATCAAAGCCCTAACCATAACTTAATCATGCCCAGGTATAGACCAATTGCAAACATAATCCAATATCTATTTTTGGAATTCATAACCATACCAAACTGCTACAGGAGGTCATCAGAGGGGTAGTGCTTATGCACATCTCAGCAGGATCTTAGATAGCCAAAGGAGATAACAACCCCAGGTAGTGGTGTTCCTGAAGGCTAGGGAGACACCCAGGTCCTACAGTCAAGGGAGATGGCTCTGGAGTTCATTGCCTTGCCAGTGGGCCCTACTTTGGAATTTGTGTTCCTGAGAGTGATGGAGTTGGACTCAGATGTGACTTCTCTACACATGCCTCTTTTGTTCCTTTTATTGAACCTGTGATTGGCACTGGGGTTGGTGTATTCTCAGGAGACTTGATTCTCCGGGCTGTCCATGAATCAGCTGGGTCCTGAGCCTCAGCAGTGTTGCAGCACCTACTCTCCAGTTTGTTGGACTTACCCAGGTGAGCTGACAGGGAGGTGTAGAGGGACAACCACCACACCAAGGAACTGAGAGAGTCTACAGCTGCAAGCACAAGAGTCCCATCCACCAGCCATGTGGAACTGGAGCCCCCTCTCAATTGAGAAGTGGAGAGGCCATCACCATCCGAGGGTCCTCAGGATGGAGGAATAAAATATGGGCTAGAGTGAACTTACTGGTATTCTCCTATAGAATTATTGTGATTCTAGCAATGGAAGAAATTATGTTGGAGATTTGGGCCCAAAGGGTATCGGGAATGAAACAAAGAGAAAGAGAGAATGAAACAAAGAAAGAAAGAGAGAGAGCTGGGATCAGGGGGTCTGCAAGTAGAAACTCCTCAGACAACTTTATTATCTCCAAGTGGCGTTCTATATACTCAAGCTATCGTGAGCACAAGCAGCGTAGCTACACATTGACAATACCTGTAAATTAAAGAACTTATCTCAGAGTACAAAGATTTAGTATTCCTTTCAAACTACAAAGTGTGTTTGCTCATATTCCTCCCTGCCCCAGACAGCTTTGTCCTGTTGACCCAAAAGTCTTAATTGCTGCATTCCTATATTAAAAGCATAGCCATGGAAATGGCACGTCTCTTCCCGCAAGACCACCGTGCCTTTGTTTCCCACAAAATTATATCATTGATGTGGAGACAGTGGCCATTGGAGTTGCTGAAGGGAAAAGGAGGTATGATATGGGGGCATTTTCAGAACTTGGAGTTGTCCTGAATGATATTGCAGGGGCAGATGCAGGACATTGTATATCCTGCCACAATCCACTGAATGGACTGGGAGAGAGTGTAAACTACAATGTAAACTATAATCCATGCCGCATAGCAGTGCTCCAAAATATATTCACCAAATGCAATGAATGTGTCACATTAATGGGATAAGTTGTTGATGTGGGAAAAATGGGGGGTATGGGGAGTGGGGCATATGGGAACCTCCTATATTTTTTAAAATACCATTTTGTGTGATCTATGTGTCTTTTAAAAATAAAAAAATTATATTAAAAAAATAAAATGACTAATAGCTGGGGATAAAGGAGTAAGTGGGTGATGAATGAGGCCCTTCCATCCTGACACTGCTTCCTCTAGAGCCTCAGAGCAAGAGTGACGTTGTCTCTTAACTCCATCCTACCTGATGCCTGGGAAGACCAAACCATGTGCTTCCAGGACCTCTCCTGCTCATGGAAAGGGACAGGTCAGAGGGCGCCCAAAGCCCTTGTGGGCTCCCCCTGGGAGACAGGTGGTCATGCGGAGGTGAGGGACTGGGCCGGTTGTTGATGAGCGGGACTCCCAGTGTGCAGCATCGCCAGGCTCTTCCTCCGTGTCCAGCCGACTGCAATGCTGCGCTGTCCTGCACACAGGGATTGCTGGGAAGGCTACAATCCTCGTCCTGATGGGCAAGAACGCACTGGGGGGTTGTCAAAGCCTCATGCAGATGCAACACCCACAGAAAATGACTGGTCTGAGGAAGACCTGGGCTTGGCTTCCTATCAGCCAATTTGCACGCAACTAGCCATGCACAAATTTATCATCAGGTGCACATACAGGTAGATCAAGGGCATCGATATGAAAATGCAGGTACAGCTCCATAGGTCAGGCTAGTTGTTTCTCTAACTCTATCCCTACTCCACGTTGTCTTCACCCAGTGGCACACACATGCCTGTTTTGCCGTATGAGAGCCTTGGCCTAGAACACCGGGGGGCCTTGAGGAGAAGACTTTAACCTTTCCAAAGAGAGGCCTTGTTTCCGCACTTGGCCTCTGAGAGGGAATCTCTCAGCCCTTGGGGTGTCAGTCCTGACGGGGGTTTACCCAGATCCCTGGGTCGTTTTGGACAGTCAACACTGTGCTTTAGGGGTGAGGACTGGGTGATGCAGCTTGAGCTCCTGAGTGTGGGAAGCTGAGACCAGCCACATGGACAAGCAATCGTGGCACATAACGAAACCCCAGTAAACTCCCTGTCACCGGCGTGTGGGTGAGCTTCCCTGGTTGGCATTACTCCAGCCACATTGCCACCCATAGATGCTGGGAGAGTAACCGTCCTGAATCCAAGGTGGAGGGCAACGGAAGCTCTGTGCTGGACGTCCCCCGATGCCGCCCTATGCACTCTGTCCCTCAGCTGAGTATGACCTGTATTCTTCCTCTGCGAGGAACTGTAACCTCAAGTATAGCTCAGTCCTGTGGGCCTTCATAGCAAATGATTGACCCACGGGCGGCCTTGTGGACTGTGTGCCTTCTATTTCACAGTGGGAGAAAACTCTCTCAGGGTGCATTCTCTTCCTTAAGTTACAGGAGTCCATCAGCCAAACGAGCTCTCAACTCATTATCATGAGTCCTTCTCTCATGGGGATAAGCCAACTTCACTTACAGCCAACAATTTCTTTTTTTTTCTTCTTAAAGAATTGTGCCAGTACTTTAGAGTTATCAGCTCTTCCCATGCGTGGCTGCTCTTGTCATCTGCTTTACAAGGATTCTCCTCTATTGTTAAGAGGATAAATTCTGTCTTCCTCAGCCATATGGTGAACACTCATCTTTGCTCCTTGATGCAGGTCTGGAAAAGGAGACGTTCTCCTGGAGTTGTGGCCTCTCTTTCTAGCTGTGAATTTCCCTCTGCAGGGAAGCTGCCCCAGTGTGGAGACTTTCCAGGTGATCATGAAGGACATTGATTGTTTCATCCTCTGCAGTTAATTCAGTGCTCATTTGGGTTCTTTCTTCTCCAAGAATTTTTAAAATAAGTAACTCAGGCAAATCGGTCAGTGTCTCCCAAACCACTTCTGACTCAACCCCATGGGATCTCTGTTTTTTGATGAATTTTTGACAAGTTGAAAATTTGAAGTTTATTGTTACAGGGGAAGTCATGCTGTACAAACACAACAGTGTATGAATACGAGAGACTTGTAAATATTTCCTCACCTCATTGTAAAGTTGAATACAATCACTTCCTGTTGTGAGAAAGATGACATATACGCACATGGTCTTCCAATACCTGCACCTGTGATTATCTGCAGGATCTCACCCTGCAGCATCTTTCTGAAATTGAGGAATTGGTGTGGAGCATCTGTTCAGTTCAGCCTTTTTAAGACTTATGTAATGTTTAAGGTCAATACATTGTTTCCCCTCCCAAACATACTGGGACCCAAGTCCTTGAGTTCTACAAATAAAACCCTGGCAGTCTGAAGTTCTGTGAATCCCAAAAAGATCACTTTTGTTTGTTTGTTTTTGTTTTTTTAACTAATCCATTCCTTTGATTGTTGGATTCAGTTAAGAGAACTTTTAATTAAATCATTTGATTAGATTGCTTTAATTAGGGTGGGTCCCTGCCACATTGTTGCGGTCTTATATGAACTTAAACTGAAAGTAGGAACAGACACAGAGAAAGACAGCTGCATTCTGACAGTGGGTGTGTGAGAGAGGGCTCCAGCAGCTCCTGCAGCTATAGAAAGACAGAGAAGCCCTGAGAGTCTGGGAGAGAGGCCAGGGGCTGGAATCAGTGGAGAAGCAGAGGGCAGCCCAGGGAGCAGCTCGAAGCTGCAGAGTTGAGACCTGCTAAGGGCTTGACTGCCCACAGTGGAGCCCATGGAGAAAGTGGCCTGGAGGAGAAGGCAGAGCCCAGCAGAGAACCGCCATTTTGCCTTCCCATGTGCGGGATCTCAGGATCCAAGCAGCAGGAGGACTTTAGTGAGAAAGCATCTCTGACAAGGCCTTGAATTTTACATTTTGCAGCCTTGGAACTGTCAGCTTTTACCTTAATAGATCTTCATTATAAAAGCCAATTTTTTTTTTTTGAGGTAATGTGGCCAGGGAACCCAGGACCTCTTATGTGGGAGGCTAGCTCTCAACCCCTGAACCATGTCATTTACCCTGAGTTATTTCCTTTGTTTCCTTGCCGTTTGCTTTTGTTTTTAGGAGGCACACGGGTATCCAACCTAGGACCCCCCATGTGGGAAGCAGGTGCTAATTGCTTGAGCCACATCCTTTCCCCCAACCCATTTCTGGTATTTTACATCAACCACTTTAGCAAACAAACAGAAAATGGTACCAGGAGTGGGGTGCTGCTTGCAATTACCAACAATGTTGGAACAGCTTTCTAAGTGGGTATGGGAGAGATTTGTGAAGAATGATGAGATGCTGGATAGAAAGGTCTAAATTTCTTTGAAGAGACTGTTGATAAAAAAATTACTTCTGATGAGACCTTAGACAGAAATGGTGAATGTGTCATTGCAAACTGGAAAGAAGGTGATCCTTGCAAAGAACTTGGCAAAGTTGACTCCTAAATTTAGATCAAAAGTAGAATTTGAAATTGACAACCTAGGATATTTAGTATAGGAGATTTCCAAACTAAATGTGGAAAATGCAGGTTGGCTTCTTGTAGCTTATAGAAAAATGCAAGAGGGTACGGATAAGCTGAGAAGTGAACTCCTGGGCACAAAGAAACCAGAAACTGATGGTTTGGGAAATTTTGAGTTTCCAGTAAACAAGTCCCCATGTGAGGACTTAACTAAACTTGGAAATAGGCAGCCACTTCTTTGCAAGTCAGGATTGGAAATGCAGTTATCCAGGAAGGATTTGTGGAAAGTTACTGTCTGATGGCTTGGACCCCTGTGACCCGCATGCACAACCAACGAGCTATATGCAAGATCTGTTGAATTAAACTATTGTCAGCCTTGACTAAAAGGGGCAGGAAAGGGAGAAATGGAAGGGGAAATGGCTCTAGCTGAGGTCTGGAATTGAGACATCTTCTCGGGTCAAGGGAAGGATATGCAGAGGGGGTGAGTGTACCCCGGGATTTGAAGAGGTGGGCCTTCTGTCCCATTGTTCAGGGACAGTTCTGCCATCCCAGGGCACAGAGAGGGTGGTGCACATTCCCCAGAAGTTAAGGAGAGATGGAACGCCACCCCACTGTGCTGAGGGAGTTGGGCCTTTGTGCCAGAGATTAGCAAGACTGCGCCCACCTCCTCACTGTGCTAAGGGGTTGAGACTGAGCCCCAGAGATTGGGGAGGCTGTGACCACCACCCCAATTCTCTAGGAGGGTGAGGCCTCGAGCACGGCCACTGCCCCAATACTTGATGAGAGTGGAGCTGAGAAGACGGGTGCTGGGCAAACCCTTGAAGGGTGTGGGGCTCCCCACCACAAGCCCCAAGAAGAAACCACCATTCTGCAGGTGACTCTCAGGCTGGGGATCTGGTGGAGTGAGCCCTGCAGCTCCTCAGAAAGGTTTGGGACCCGTGGCCCCTTCTAGTTTCTCCCTATGGTAATGCAAATGTCTGTCCTGTGACTGTCCCTCCTGTGTATGTTGGACGCAGGTAACCTGTCTTGAAAGTTTCACAAGGCTGCCAATAGAGGGGACTTGGACCCAAGATAGACTGCATGCCTGTACCTGATTTTTGTGAGATTTTCTACTTAGCATTGCTACTGAAATGATTTAAGGCTCTTGTGAATATTGTGATGGAATGCATGAATTTGCATATGGAGAGAACATGTCAATTGAGGATATAGAAGGTAGAGTGTAACAGTTTGAGTTTTGTGGATCCCAGAAATGATCATGTTCTTTGAATTAATCCATTCCTGTGGGCGTGAGCCCCTTTGATCGCATTAGATTCAGCTAAGGGGCCTTGGTGAGATCACTTTGAGTCGGTTGATTTAGGGCCTTTAATTGCACTGTTGATGAGGCCTGACCCAGGCTAGGCCCTCTTGCGGGGTCTTATGTAAACTGAGAACTGAAAGCAGAAGCACGGAGAAAGGCAGCCACCGTTTTCACTCTGCGATGTGAGAAAGGACCCCAGGATCAGCTACACCTGCAGAAAGACAGAGAAACCCCTAGAAGCTCAGAGAGGGCAGAGAGAAACCTCGAGAGGAGGAAAGAGAGGCTGGGGGCTGGAATTACTGGAGATGCTGAAGTAAGAGGCCCCCAAGAGGCTAGACCCACAGAGCAGCTTGAAACGGACAGAGAAGGTGGCCTGGAGCAGAAGGCAGAGGCCCCCACGGAGAGCCGCCATCTTGCCTCGCCACGCGGCAGGAGTCCAGGATCGCCAGCAGCCGACCTTGGCGAGAGCATCTCTGATGAGGCCTGGATTTGCACATTTTCACATCCGTGGATGTGTGAGGTTTTACCTAATAAATTCCCTTTATAAAAGCCAACCCATTTCAGGTATTTTGCATCAGCAGCCTTAGAACAAACTAAAACAGTAACCACCTTTGAAATTTTAAAACCCAAACTAATGAGGCTCTGCAGCACAATGGATAGCATATTGGACTTCTAAAACCCCAAACTGATTACCTTTATCTTGAAAGGAAAAGACATTGGTCTAAAAATTTCTGTTGAAAACGACCCACAATTTTCATGTAGTTGAAATCCTTGACCTCAGGAGCAACAGCTCCGTTCCTTAAATGAAGGTTAGTTCTAGGTCAGCAAGCGCCAGTGCCGGGCTTGTGAGGTTTGCTGCCAAGAGCTGGCAAAGAAATGAGGGCTCACGTGCATCGATTCTGCCACTATCTTTTCACTGGTGGATAAGGCACATTTACATTTCATATAGTACAGATATGATAGGGCTTATCTGCAATTTTATCTTTTTCCATTGACTTTTCTCTCTTTGTGACTGCTATTGATACCCTTGATTTCCACTCTAATTTTAACTATTTCCATTCTTCTGCTTGATTTAAGCTCATATTGTTCTTCTTTCCATACTTTCCTAAAGTGAGAGTTTAAAAACTTCTAGAAGACAAAATAGGAAAAAATGTAGGTGACCTTGGGTTTGCCCATAATATCCAAAATCATGAAAGAAAAACATGGTAAATTGGACTTCATTAAAATTTAAAACTTCTGTTCTGCAAGACTCTCTTAAGAGAATAAAATGGCAAGCCACAGACTGGTAGAAAATATCTGCAAAACACATTATCTGACAAAGGACTGGAATCCAGAGTAAACAAAGAACTCTTGCAGCTCAGCAGTGAGAAAACAAGCAACCCAACTTAAAAAATGTGTCAGAGCCTTGGAGCCCTCCCCAGAGAGACCCCCAGAGGGAAAACGACCCCGGAGGGCAGCGCAGTGAGGAGACCTCAGCTGCAGGTGTCGCTGCGCGCAGGCTACACCCCAGCACCTCTGCCTGAGTTAGAAGGGCCACCCAGTGC
Organism: Dasypus novemcinctus; assembly: GCF_030445035.2. NCBI lineage: Eukaryota > Metazoa > Chordata > Mammalia > Cingulata > Dasypodidae > Dasypus > Dasypus novemcinctus. The sequence continues at coordinate 1,894,088 of NC_080679.1, forward strand.
CGGGAGGACGAGGCCCCAGGAGCTGCATCCACGCTGGGGTGCAAAAGGCTGCAGCCGCCTTGGGGCAGCTGGCGGCTTCCTGGAGCTCTGCCCAGGTGATGCAGCACCTGCAGGGGCCACCCAGGTGCTCACCTGATCTGAAACCTCCCAGGGCCCAGGTGGTGGGGACGGGGGAGTGCCAGAGGGGCTGGGGTCCGGGTGGGGTGAGTGCTCTGGTGCAGGGAGGAGAGGAGGGTGGAGGGCGAGGATTGGGACCAGCAGAGGGGCCAGACCAGACGGGGGCGGGGTGTGAAGGACAAGGTCCAGAGGGGTCTGGGGGTACAGAGGGGAGGGGCCAAGCATCTGGGGAGGGAGAGCCAGGCTGAGGGTCCTGGTGGGGGGCCGGACTCAGGGGGAGGGGCTGTGGCATGGCACAGGCAGGGGAGGCCCTCAGGGGAGCAGGGTGGGTCTTAGGGGTGGCATTCGCATTTGGGGGTTCAGGGAGACACTTGGAGCCCCAGTCTCCCCCGTGCCCTGGGGCCCCAGGCTCACCTACCCCACCCCCCTGACCCCCACCCACAGGGTTGCCCTCTCACCCTCCCCACCCTCCCCGGCTCCACCCCAGCGCCTCCAGGTGGGCGGGGCATGTGGGAGCGCCTGGTCAGGAGCCCGAGGGCTGGAGCCTTCACGGGAGGAATCTCGGCTGGAGCCTGCACCAGGGCAGAAGGTCCAGCATGGGTGCGCTCAGGTGTGTGGGCCCAGGCCACCTGCCCCCTGCCCACCTGCCCTTATGCCCATCTGCCCTCTGCCCACCTGCCCCCTGCCCACCTGCCCTTATGCCCACCTGCCCCTGCCCACCTGCCCCCTGCCCACCTGCCCTTATGCCCATCTGCCCTCTGCCCACCTGCCCCCTGCCCACCTGCCCTTATGCCCATCTGCCCTCTGCCCACCTGTCCCTGCCCACCTTCCCTTATACCCACCTGCCCCCTGCCCACTTTCCCTTATGCCCACCTGTCCCTCTGCCCACTTGCTCTCTGCCCACTTGCTCCCTTCCCACCTGCCCCTGCCCACCTGCCCACCTGCCCCTCTGCCACCTGCCCCCTGCCCACCTGCCCACCTGCCCCTCTGCCACCTGCCCCCTGCCCACCTGCCCCTGCCCACCTGCCCCTCTGCCACCTGCCCCCTGCCCACCTGCCCCTCTGCCACCTGCCCCCTGCCCACCTGCCCCTCTGTCCCCTGCCCCTGCCCACCTGCCCACCTGCCCCAGAGAATCAGGGCAGGGGGTGGTGAGGACAGAGCAGGAGGGACGGGTCGGCGTGGTGGTGGGAGGCTGGGGGCAGCGAGGGGGATGGGGCTGGCCTCCGAGCCCCCACCCACAGCCGCCCCACTGCCCCGATGCTGAGCTGTGCCTGAACCTCACTTCTGAGCTTAGAACGGGCAGGTGGGACCCGACCCAGAGGTGCCGAGGTGGGGCGGGCAGGGAAACTTCCGGAGCTTTCCTGGGGCTCCTGCCCCCTGCGCCTGCCACCCCAGCCCCTGGCCTGGAGCCAGGTTAGGCGTACCCCTCCCCAGCAGGGCGGCGGCCGCCCTCACTGTTACCTGGAGGCCAGGAGGCCCCTGCGCCCCCGTAGGCCTCAGCGAGGCCCCCGCGACGGGCCCTCTGGAGAAGGGGCTGCCGGGCCCTTCCGGGGCCCATGTGGGGGTCCACAGGACAGCAGGGGTCTCGCTGCAGCTCCCCCAACCTCAGCTTCCGGGTTTCCCACCGCCCCTCCCTCAACTGGGCACAGGGGCGCCGCGACCCGGAGGGGCAGAGCCCAGCGAGGCGAGCTCAGGGCCGGGCCCTCAGGGGCGCCTTCCAGGGGCAGGCGGGGGCCGAGGCGGGGGCAACGCCAGGGAGGTGCCGCCCGCCCCCTCCACCCCAGCAGGCCCGCCACCTCAGCGGGTCCCCTAGAGCAGGTGCGCACGAGCGCCCGCCCCGCGCCGAGCCTGGAGCGGGGACCGAGGACCCCGCCCCCAGGGCCCCGCCCCCTGGAGGACCCAAGGACCCCATCCCCGAGGACCCGCCCCCTCCGAGGTCCCCGCCCCCTCAGGACCCCCCCCCCCACCCACGACTTTGCCCCGGGTCCCGCCAGGGCCTCCCGAGGCAGCACAGAAGCGCGTGTGGGGGGCCCGGGCACAGAGGCGACCCCCCCCCAGCTTTGTCTGCACGGCGGGGGCCTCCCCCAGCGGCCCCGGGGCGGGGCGAGGAAGCCGTTCCTAGGGCCTCGGGGTGGGTGGCTCTGGGCGGATGGGACCCTCCACCGAGGACAGCTGCCCAGCCCCCTCCCCACCCAAGACTTCCAGAGGGGCTGGACCCCGCAGGGCCCGGGCAGGGGGGAGAGCGGCTCTTGGGCTGAGCCCCCGCCGCCGGCTCTGCTGGGCGCTGGCCCGGGGCGGCCTTGGGCCTCCCTCGCCCTGTGGCTGCGTCAAGGGCCTGCAGGCGCAGACAAGGAAACTGAGTCCCAGAGGGGGTCGTCAGGTGTCCGGGAGGGGGCGGAGCCCACGCGGGGCCCTACAGAGTGCACACCCCCCCAGCTCCTTCCTGCAGTGACCTCACTCCGCCTCGCCAGGTGAGCAGGCTCGTCCCTGGCGGCCGAGCCTAGTGGACCGCACACCCCGGGAAAAGCAAGCCCACGCCCCCCGCTTCTGCTCGGGTCAGCCCTGCCTCTGGCCTGCTCTGCTTGCTTTTCCACTTCAAAGCCGGGGCTGATGACCGCCTCGGCTGAGAGGCCGCAGGCATTCACCTGTGCCCTGACCCCTCATCGGCCCTCCTGGCAGCCGGCCCAGTCTTGAAGGTATTTGCCCTCCAAATCGCTTTCCCTCACCCATAATTCCACCATTCAGGACTCATCCCTTTGGCTAGATCACAGTATCTCCAAGAGCCCTTGGGAATTTACATTTTAAGGAAACGCATCAGGCAGGTGTTGGCCTCCCAGGTGAGGCAGATTCCAGGCAGGGATTTGTCCTCTCTGAGGGGGTGACCGCCTGCCAACCTGCCTGGCTGGCAAATCAGGCGAGTGATCTCGGTGGCCAGCGGTCCCCTAGAACCCAGGTCATTTCGTCTCTGAGGAGTGGACACAGGGATGTGTTGGACAGCCATGGAGGCCATTTGTGCAGACCCTGTCGGACAGCCCGGGCCTCACCCCCTGGCGTGTGGGGAGCAGGGCGGGTCTCAGGGACAGGGTCACCTCGGATTTGGGCTCGTGCTTAGAGGGGCTGGCCAGGAGGGGCTGGCCAGGAGGGGCTGGCCAGGAGGCGGGTGCCCAGGAAGGAGGGTGCAGAAGTGCAGGAGGGGGCGGCGGCCTGGCCAGGGCCACGGCAGCACAGGGTGAGCAGGCTCGTGCTTAGAGGGGCTGGCCAGGAGGGGCTGGCCAGGAGGCGGGTGCCCAGGAAGGAGGGTGCAGAAGTGCAGGAGGGGGCGGCGGCCTGGCCAGGGCCACGGCAGCACAGGGTGAGCAGGCTCGTGCTTAGAGGGGCTGGCCAGGAGGGGCTGGCCAGGAGGCGGGTGCCCAGGAAGGAGGGTGCAGAAGTGCAGGAGGGGGCGGCGGCCTGGCCAGGGCCACGGCAGCACAGGGTGAGCAGGGTGCGGGAGCCTGTAGGACGGAAGCTTCTAGACTTCAGGGCTATGAGCCTGGGGCGATGCGGGGGGCGGTCAGGTCACAGCAGGCATCTGGCCCCGCTGTGGACGCTCCTCCGAGCCAGGGGACGTCAGAGGGGACACCGGTGGGGGCGGTGGGGGCACAGGGGCTCTGGGCTCCATCTGGATGTAGAGAGTTTGGGGCCCCCGCGGGTGCCCGTGTGGAGGAGGCAACTGGGCATGGGGGGGCCTGGGGCTCGGGGAGACCCTGAGTAGCCCCCAGAGGCCAGAGGAGTGGGGGGGGTTAGGGGAGAGTGGGGTTAGGAGTGGAGGGGGTGAGGGGAGGGTGGAGTCAGGGGAGGGGATTGAGGGGAGGAAGGGCTTGGGGGAGGGAGGGGGCAGGGGAGTGGAGGGGGTTTGGGGAGGGGGGGTCTGGGGAGGTAGGGGGCAGGAATTCCACTGAGAGGCGGGGAGGAGGGGTCTCCTGAGCAGCCCCAGGTGCAGGTCAGGGGGCCAGGCTGGCAGAGGGGGTCCTGGGGCAGGGCTGAGGGCAGAGGATCCCATGGTCCTGCCGCAGGGGACCCCCCTACCCCCCCCCCCTCCAACCCCCGACAGGGCAGATTAGCCAGAACCGGCCCCTGCAGCTCTCCCCCCCCCCCAAGCAGAGCGCTGCCTGGTTGTGCCCTCCAGGTCCTCCCTGAGCAGATGGGGCGTCCTCGCAGCGCCCCCCCCCCCAGGTGCAGGAGCCCCCCGCCAGCGGCCTCCACGCTCAGGAAGAGCCGCCGCTCAAGGAGGCTGCTCCGAGGGTCCCCCCACATCTGGGGCCGTCAAGGGGCGTTTGCCCTGGGGAGACCAGGGTCCCGGGGTGCCCGATGCCAGCCCAGCCCATGCCCGCAAGACCCCGAGAAGGCAGAGCCAGGTCAGCCTGCGCCGTGGGGGGCGGGCGGGCGGTCAGCAGGGCAGCAGGGAGGGCCGCACCCAGGCCCAGGCCGGGGCCTCCCTCCGCAGGCGGGCCCTTCCCTCCCGCGCTCCCGGGCTGCGGTGACCCCCGAGGGACCAGGAGGGCTGGAGCGGCCGCCCGGGCCGCCCCCCCACGCGGAGGCCTGCGGAGGGCGGGGGCTCCTGGCCGTGGCCCTGGATGGACCCCGGCGCCAAGCTCCCCGCCCGGGGCTGGGCGCCTCCCTGCGCACCCAGGCGCTCCAGGGGCCTCCCCGAGGGCCCCGGCCCAGCCCCGGGCTGCCGGTCGGGACGGGCCCTGCCCTCCACCCACCCCAGGTCCTGAGCTCCCACCCCAGGGCCAGCGCTGGCTCTGGGCGGAGGAGTGAGGGCGAGGGCCGGGCTTCCCCGCAGGCTGCGGCGGGTGCGCAGGGCCCTCCCGGGCCGCGCGTGGCTCCTCCTCGGCGGCGCCCTCGTCCTCTCCGCGTCTCTCCGGCTGCTGGACACCGTCTTCCCCTGGAGGTAGGCGCCCGCCTGGCCTCAGCCCTCTGCTCTGCGGGGCTGGGGGAGGCAGGGCAGGCCCCTGGGGGCTGGGGAGGAGGAGCAGGAACGGCGGAGGGGGACACCTGGGGAGCCCCTCCTGCAGCCCAGTTTCCGCAGCACGTCCACTGTCACCCAGAAAATGAGCAGGTACCCCACTCTATTCAGTCTCCCATTTGCCCCAAAACGTGGCTGTTCCGACCCGGGCCAGGCCTGCGGGGGTCGAGCCCTTGGTCTCCTCTAGCTCGCACCCCTTCCCCGGCACACGAGGTTTTCTTCCTGCTTTTGCTTTCCTGACGCTGACCTGTGGGCGTCCAGGCCAGGGTGGGCTGCTCCCCTGCCGCCGGGGCGTCCGTTTCCACGGCTGCGTGACCAGCTCCCACCAACGTGGCTGCTCCCAGCACCACCGTTTGGCTCTGGTGGCCGGGGTCCACGTGGGCTGGCCGGGGCTGGTCGGGGCCCTCGGGGGTCCAGCCGGCCCTTCCCTGAAGCTCGGGGGAGACTCTGCTCCCAGGCTGGTCCGGCCGGGGGCGGGATCCGGTGCCCGCTGGTGGCAGCGCCGAGGTCCCCGTTTCGGGCCGCCGGCCAGCCGGGGTCTGCGTCCGCCCAGAGGCTGCCCTGGTCCTTCTCCAGCTGCAGCCTGGACGGTGCTCCTCACAGCCCAGGTAGGAGTCGCGCCCTCTTCTGCTCTGAAGGGCCGGGGATTTCCACCTGCCAATCCCTCCCTCGAGGGTGCTGCGCCTGTGACGCCATATTCAGGTGACAGCGTGGCGTCGGCCCAGCTCTGGGGTGGGGGCCAGCTCTGGGGTGGGGGCACAGCTCTGTAGTCTTTCTGCAAAGGGGAGGGTGGTATCCCTGACCCTGGGGAAACCAGGTCACAGGGACCCGCTGACGGGGCCGCACGTCTGCTTTGGAGCCAGTGCCTGGGAAGACGGGGCCGGGGTGACCGTGCAGGCAGGCGCGGGGCGTCCGCTCGGCCTCTGGAGCCGGAGCCTTTAGGCCTTTAGGCAGAGCCGATTCCGCCCAAGGGAAGGTGCTCATTTATTCCCCGTTTCCGTGTGCGCAGACAAAAGGGAGGCGCAGGGCCCCGGCCACCCCAAAAGGAGGCACAGGGCCCCGGCCACCCCAAAAGCAGGAGAACCGCACACGCCGGGTGGCAGGAGCGCTCCACGCGCAGCGGCTGCCGTCCCCCGAGGTCGAGGCCACAGCGCCGGTGCTTTCCCACCCGTTGATGGAACCGAAGGGAAACGTGAACAAGTCCTTTCTGCAGAGGCGATGGGCCGGCATTTGTTGAATGCTCTTGCAAACCCGGTTTAAAAATCCAGTGCTTACGGGAAAATGAATTAGTGCTCTGCTGGTACAAATCAGAGGATCGGTGCCCCAGGGTTGTGGTAAAAACTGTTCCTCTTCCGTGAAGACACTGATGGAGCCCAAATGTGCTGGGATAATTGTGGCATGCACGAGCTTGAGCATCGTGTCCAACCAGCTGAGGGGTTCTTGAGCAAGAGGGAAGCGATGCGGAAACTGGCAAACATGCTGTGAACAGGTGCCAGACTACCGGGTCTAGAAGCTGTTTGGAGAGAGCTGCCACTGAGTGCACACGAGAAGCAGACCTGAGTGGGGGCGCAGCCTGCCCAGGGGCTTGGGGCAGTGCTGAGCTGTGTCCACCACCGAGCCTCCTGGGAGGACATTAGCCGTTTCTACCAGCCCCTCAAAATGTTGTACCATTTTCTTCAACATCAGTGGGAAATCTTTATACAAAGTATTCATAATGGAATGCCCGAAATTTCAGCATTTGAGGCTTTCAGAGAAGTGCAATCATCAAGAGCAAAGCTCCCAAGCAGGAATCTTTGAATTTCAGCCTCAGGAAAGTAACACAGGAACCAACAAAACAAATAATGTAGTGGATGAAAAAATTTAATTTTGAAATTCTGTAACTGCGCTTTGAAGTATCTCAACATTGGGTAGAATTACTTTTATGGATCTCTCATTTTTAAATGGATAGATTTCAAATTCTTGACCATTATGTTGCCAGATTTTCTCTAGGTTCTTGGCTAAGCTACATAAAATGAATTTCAAGAGCAAGTCAGTAATTTATTAAGGAAGGGAGAGAAGAGAAATGGGAGAAAATAAGAGATTAAGGCCCCAGGTAGAGGGGAAGGGACTGAAAAGGGGACTGATTTACAGACTACAAATCCCATTATCACAAATGCCTGGTTTACTTGTGCTGATCCAGGCAGGGGAAAAAGGCAAGGGCCAGTCGTGTGGATTCCATGCTTGTTTTTTAAACCGCTAATTCCTCCGCCCCTTTGCTAATGACAGGCGAGGCGTTCTGGCTGTTTGCTGTTCTGATTGATTACCCCACCCCTCAATGCCCTGGTCCAGCCCAATGATAAGGTCCCCTGCAGAATATCTGGGACTTTTCCTGGCTTCCAGAGGAAATCTCGTCCCAAATAGGGGTTCTTGCAATTTTCTTCCAACAGCCATCTTGTCGGGTACCAATGGCCACGCGTTCAATGGTGGCGTTTTTTTCTGCCAGGTTCCAGATCCTTCTATTGATTCCTAATCTAGCCTGACTCAAAAACGCAATGAAACTCAGAAAGCTTAAAACTTTGCAATGTTAAAATTTTGCATTACCTTCAAAGGAAAAATAGCACGATGTATTTGATGAGTTTTGCCTCATAAAAAATGTTCATTAAAAATGGAGGCCAAGGGGGGAAGCCAAAATGGTGGCAGAGTAAGGAGCTCCTAGAGTCAGCGATGAGCTGATAGGGCAGTAGTAACCACCCAGAGCTACCTAAAGCACCTGTTTGGGGGCCCCAGGAGACCAAAAGAGCATCCTGCAACATCCTTGAAAGTATGAATGGAGGAGACTGTCCATCAGAAGAAAGGATTCGAGAATAGAGCACTCCACACTGCAATGCCAGTGCCCATGGCACAAGCAGCCTCTGGAGTTATTCCATGGCTGGAGTCGAAAGCTACGTTCCCCAAAAATGGGGGAGGAAGACATGGTGTGGCACTGACTTCAAGCACTGATTAGTAAATTTGGTGGGCTAAAGTATAATCCTAGAAAGAGCTAAACTTTGCACCTATTCAGGTCAGAAGGAGGCCGGTAGCCGCCATTTTGATGGGAAGCAGGAATGATTGCAAATCCCAGTGCTAGTAGGGACTGGCTTCTTTCCACCAAGATTAGATTACAGGTCTAGCCTAAACCCCACCCCACCTCTGGCAAGGTGGAAGCTGGGGGACCTGCACCCCTTCTCTGGGAAATTGCAAGTCATGCCGCAGAGGCCAGTGTCCATCCTACTCTCGTGGTGCAAGCCACCTCAGGAGCTATTCTGTGGTTGGAGTTAGAAGCTCCATTTCCCATAAATGGTGGAGGAAGACACAGTTGTCCACAGACCTCACTTACTGATTAGTGGACTCAGATGGCTAAAGTCCTAGAAACAGGTAGGGTTTGAGCCTGTCCAAGTTGGAAAGAGTCCAGTAGCCACCATTTTGACTCCACTCCCAGCATGAAGGGAATGGGCTGACTGAAAATCCAGTGAAGTTAGGGACTGGCTTCTTTCCCCCAAGATCAGCCTGCAGCCCTGGCCTAGGCTCCAGCCACACCTCCAGCAGAGAGGAAGCGGGCAGGACCTACACAGACTCTCCAGGCAACTGCAAGTGCTCTCCACCAGCACAGACTTAATAGTTTGTCACCTGGGGCTGCACCCTTGCACCCCAATAGGATAGGAGAGGTGCTGTGTATCCTTAGCCTCTCTGGGCAACAGCAGGCATGAACCCACATGAACTGGTTTGTTGAGTGCGTTTGAGTCCATATTCACCTCTATTCCCCCTGTAGGGTTGGAGGAGACTGGCGTTCCCTCAGCCTCTCAGGGCAACTGAGGCACTTCTGATCTGCACAAATCCATAGATATTCATGTCCAAGAAGCACAACATACTCCCATCCAAATAAATCCAAATAAACCAACTCTGAGTTACATACTAATCAGAATGTCAAATGCCAGAGAGAGGATTCTGCGAGCAGCAAGAGAAATGCAATGCATAACATATAAGAGAAACCCAAAAAGATTAAGTGCTGATTTCTTATCAGAAACCATGGAGGTTAGAAGGCAGTGGTATGCTGTATTTAAGATGCTGCAAGAGAAAAACTGCCAACCAAGAATTTTATATCCAGCAAGATTATCTTTCAAAAATGAGGGTGAGGTTAGAATAGTCACAGATAAACAGAAACTGAGAGAGTTTATAACAAAAAGACCAGCTTTGCAAGAAATACTAAAGGGAATGGTACAGCCTGAAAAGAAAAGATAGCAGAGGGAGGCTTGGAAGAGAGTCTAGAAATGATGACTGTATCAGTAACAGTAACTAAGTGTCAAAAATAAAATAACAGATAAAATGCAAAGATCAAAATAGATGAAATAAAAACTGCCTTTACTGTAATAATATTGAATGTTAATGAATTAAACTCCCCAATTGAAATACATAGACTAGCAGAATGGATAAAAAAGTATGAGCCAACTATATGCTGTCTGCAAAAGGCTCAGCTTAGACCCAAGGATATCAATAGATTGAAAGTGAAAGGTTGGAAAAAGATATTTCACACATGTAGTAACCAAAAATAAGTTGGGGTAGCTATACTTATAGTAGATGATATAGATTTTAAAAACAAAACTGTTATTAGAGACAAGGAAGGACATTACATATTAATAAAAGGGATGATTCACCAGAAGAAATAACGATCATAAATGAATATGCACCTAGCCAGGATGCACCAAGATTCATGAGGCAAACACTAACAAAACTGAAGGGAGAAATAGACATCTCTACAATAATAGTTGGAGACTTCAAAACACCACTCTCAGCATTGGATAGAACATCTGGGCAAAGGATCAATAAAGAAACAGAGAACTTGAATAATATGATAAATGGACTAAACCTAATAGACATATGCAGAACATTGCATCCCCAAAACAGCAGGATATACATTCTTTTTCAAGTGCTTATGGATCTTTCTCCAGGATAGACCATATGCTGGGTCATAAAGCAAATCTCAATAAATTTAACAAAATCAAAACTATACAAAGCACTTTCTCTGATCATAGTGGAATAAAGTTGGAAATCAACTAGCAGCAGAAAAAGGGAAATTTCACATGTATATGGAGATTAAACAACACACTCTTAAATAATAAGTGGGTGAAAGAAGAAATTTTGAGAGAAATCAATAAATATCTTGTGACGAATGACAATGGGAGTACAACATATCAGGACCTATGGGATGCAGCAAAGGCAGTGTTGAGAGGAAAATTTTTAGCCCTCAATGATTATATTAAAAAAGAAGAAAGAGCTAAAATCAGTGACCTACCTACACAGCTGGAGGAATTAGAAAAAGAACAGCAAACTAATCCCAAAGCAAGTAGAAAGAACGAAATAACAAAGAATGGAGCAGAATTAAGAGAATAAGAAAACAATACAGAGAATTAACAAAACCAAAATTTGGTTTTTCAAGATTAACCAAATCAACAAACCCTTAGCTGGACTGACAAAGAAAAAAAAAGAAGTTGCAAATAAAATAAATATAAAGTGAAAATGGGGACATTACTACTAACCCCACAGAAATAAGAGATCATAAGAGGATACTGTGAACAATTTTATGCCAAAAAACTAGACAATGTAGACAAAATGGAAAAATTGCTAGGAATGTACAAACAATGTACACGGACCCTAGAAGAAATAAAAGATCTCAATAAACCAGTCACAAGTAAGGAGATTGAAACGGTCATCAAAAGCTCTCCAAAATGAAAAGCCCACTCTGGGAAATCCCAGGATTGGTTCCCAGTGCCACCTAAAGAGAAGACAAGCAGACACAGAAAAACACACAGCAAATGGACACAGAGAGCAGACAGTGGGTGCAAAAACAATGGTGTGTGTGTGTGTGTGTGTGTGCACGTGTAAATAAATAAATAAATCTTTAAAGATAAATAAATAACTAAATAATAAAAAGCATCCAAATTGAAAAGGAAGAAGTAAAACTTTCACTGTTTGCAGATGATATGATCCTATATGTAGAAAGTCCCGAAAAGTCTACAACAAAGCTGCTAGGGTTAATGAATGACTTCAGTAGAGTGTCAGAATACAAGATCAATATGCAAAAATCAGTGGAGTTTCTATATACTAGTAATGTGCAATCTGAGGAGGAAGTTAGGGAAAAAACTCCATTTACAATAGCAACTAAAAGAATCAAATATTTAGGAATAAACTTAACTGAGGATGCAAACCACTTGTATTCAGAAAAATATAATGCATTGCTAAAAAATTTAAAAAGACCTAAATAATTGGAAGAACATTCCATGCTCATGAATTGGAAGACTAAATATCATTAAGATGTCAATTCTACCCAAACTGATTTACAGATTAAATGTAATCCCAATAAAAATTCCACCAGTATTTTTTAAACAAATGGAAAACACAATTATCAAATTTGTCGGGAAGGGTGAGAGGTCCTGAATAGCCAGAAATATCTTAAAAAGGAAAAGTGAAGTTGGAGGATTCTCACTTCCAGACTTTAAATCATATTACCTAGCTACAGTGGTAAAAGCAGCATAGTATTGGCATAAAGATAGATACATAGACCAATAGAACTGAATTGATGATTCAGAAACAGATCCTCACATCTATGGCCAAGTGATTTTTGACAAGCCTGTCAAACCCACCAAGCTGGAACAGAACAATCTGTTCAACAAATGGTGCTGGGAGAACGGGATAGCCATAGCCAAAAGAAAGAAAGAAGACCCTTATCTCACACCTTATACAAAAATTAACTCAAAATGGATCAAAGATCTAAATATAAAAGCAAGCACCATAAAGCTCCTAGAACAAAATGTAGGGAAACATCTTCAAGTCCTGGTGGTAGGTGGTGGATTCTTAAACCTTACACTGAAAGCACAAGCAATGAAAGAAAATATGGATAAATGGGACCTCCTCAAACATAAACACTTTTGTGATTCAAAGAACTTCATCAAGAAGGTAAAGAGGTGGGGTGAGGGGGGGTGGGGGGTATATGGGGACCTCATATTTTTTGAGTGTAACATTAAAAAAATAAAGACAAAGAAATTTTTTAAAAAGGTAGAAAGGCAACCCACTCAATGGGAGAAAATATTTGGAAATCACATATCCAATAAGAGTTTGATTTCCATTCTATATAAAGAGATCATACAACTCAACAATAAAAGAGCAAGCAATTCAATTTAAAAATGGACCAAAGATTTAAATAGACATTTCTCCAAAGAGGAAATACTAATGGCCAAAAAGCACATGAAAAAATGTTCCATATCACTAGCTATTAGGAAAATGCAAATCGAAACAACGAGATATCATCTAACACTGCATAGAATGGCCATTATTAAAAAAAAAATAGACAATAAGTACAGCCTCTGTGGAAGATAGTTTGGCATTTTCCTCAGGAAGCTAAATATAGAAATGCCATAGGATCCAGCAATTCCTCTACTAGGAATATATCCAGAAAAACTAAAAACTATGACATGAACAGACATTTGCATACCCATGTTCATAGTGCATTATTCACAATTGCCAAAGGATGGAAACAACCCAAATGTCCATCAACCAATTAATGAATAAACAAAATGTGGTATATACATATGATGGAATACTATGCTGCAGTAAGAAGAAATGAAATTGGGACACACATGATAACATGGATGAATCTTGAAGACATTATGCTAAGTGAAGTAAGCCAGACACAAAAAATATTGCATGGTCTCATTAATATGAAGTAAAAATGAAAAATAAACACATGGAGTTAAAACCTGGAGTATAGGTTATTAGAAGATAAGAGACAGGTTGAGAAGAACTACTGAGGCTTAATGTACATAGAAGTTTTTTTTTTTTTTAAGATTTATTTATTTATTTATTTATTTCTCTCCCCTTCCTCCCCTACCCCGGTTGTAAATGTTCTCTGTGTCAATTTGCTGCGTCTTCTTTGTCCGCTTCTGTTGTTGTCAGCAGCACGGGAATCTGTATTTCTTTTTGTTGAGTCATCTTGCTCTGTCAGCTCTCCGTGTGTGCGGCACCATTCCTGGGCAGGCTGCACTTTCTTTTGTGCTGGGCGGCTCTCCTTGCATGTGGGGCTCCCCTACGTGGGGGACACCCCTGCGTGGCAGCGCACTCCTTGCGCGCATCAGCACTGCGCATGGGCCAGCTGCACACGGGTCAAGGAGGCCCGGGGTTTGAACCACAGACCTCCCATGTGGTAGATGGACGCCCTAACCACTGGGCCAAGTCTGCTGCCCTACATAGAAGTTTTAATTAACTTGACTGTAAGAGTGTGGAAATGGATAGAGTTGATGGTAAAACATTATAGTGAGTAGTCACTGGTTTATAAATGGGATTGTGGCTGAAAAGGGTAGTCTGGGGAAGTAAATGTCAGTTGAAAGAAAAATTAAAGAATAATTTAGGGACTGAGTAACACAGTGAACCTAGAATTGGATGAGAATTGTGGTTGAGGATACAAATACAAGAGTGTCCTTCTGTGAGCTAGAGCAGATGTACATCACTATTGCAGGGTGGTGGGAATGTGGAGAAGCATGGGAAAAATACAGTTGGTGTGGCCTATAGACTGTGGTTAACAGCAATACTATAACATTCTTGCATCAATGCCAAAGCTGTACTGTGTTGATAAGGAGGTATATGGAAAAAGTGTGCCAAATATATGCTATGGACCATAGTTGGTGGTAATAGTCTGATGATAATATCTCATAATCTGTAATAAATGTTCCACCATGGTGTGGTGTGTTAGTGAAGGGATGTTGTATGGGAATTCTACCCACGGGCATGATTGTTTTGCAAGTTCACGACCTCTGAAATAAAAATATTTATTTACAAAATAGGGTAGGTTGGGGAGAAAATACACCAAATGTGATATATGCACTATAGTTAGTAGTAATATTTTGACAATGCTCTTGCATAGTTTGTAACAAATGTTTCACAACAATGCAAGGAGTTGGTGGAGGGGTGATGTATGAGAACCCTGTATGATGTTATATATGTTTATTTTGTAAGTTCACAATCTTTACTATACAGTTATTGTTTATGCATGTTCATGTATGAATATATATTCATATATATATTCATGTATATTCAATAAAAATATTGTTTTAAAAATTAAAAATGAATATTTTCACATATGTTCAATAAAAATATATTTTTTAAAAAGTTAAAAATGAAAAAAAAGACAAGAAATGCAATGAAACTCAGAAAGCTTAAGACTTTACATTAAAATTTTGCATTACCTATGAGGGATATAGACAAGTTTTGACCCATATTAATAATAATAAAATGGAGGCCAAGAAATAGAACCTGTGAACATATATTTGTGTGTGTGTGTCCTGAAGGATTTACATACTTAATATGAAAACAACAGAACAGAGAATAGGCTCTGTTTGGAAGAATTTTTTTTATTTCAGCACCTCTAGAGAGCACTGTCACAATTAAATGTTATGCTTTATAAAAAGAAGATGTCAACAATTTCAAACTTATTAACTAGGAAATATGACTTTGGAGAGGATAACAGGTGATTTTACTTAAAAAAATGATACAACTGTACTTACCCCTGCATCTCAACATTTTCCAGACCCCCCCCCCCAACCCAACCATAGCCTTGGAGCCAGGGCAGCAGGCGGAGCCCATAAAAGAGGTGAATATGGACCCAGAACAAGTGCTCTGGTTGTGGCTTCTTCACTGTCCTTAGATGATCCATAAGATGTTCTGATATTTTGACTTTATGTGTGTGCCTTCTCCTGAGGTTTTCATTTTTAGGTATTATTTTATTTTTGAAAACAGTTATTGAATAGACTCTTTTAATCAGTCCACCAACAGAAGAAAGCCAATTTATTAGTCACAAATATTTTAAGATTGTATATATTTTTAAGTGTTTCTGAATGTCCCTTACCCCTCTTGGATGTCTAAACCTGGCCCACGGGTCATCAGTTTGGCCTCTGCACAGCCTGAGGCTTTGACCCCTACCTGCAATGGCTGCTGCCCCCAGGCTCCTCGGGGTGGGGTGGGGGTGGGGGGCTGCAGACCCCTGAGAGGGGAGAGCTGAGGTTTTATGGCTTTAGTTTGCATTTATCTTATTGTGACGAAGCTGGAGCACAGTTTCCTGAATTTAAGGGAGGATTTATGTATCTTCTTCTGTGAAGTGTTTGTGTTTTTGACCTTTTTTCTATCTTTAAAAAAATCTTAAGGGATTATTTTCATATTTGAATACCTACATTTGGGTTAAAGGTTGCAAATAGTTTAACATTTGCTTTATGACTCTGTTTCTGGGGTTTTGGTCCATACAAAGGTTTCATTTTTATGACAATGTAGTAAAATCTAGTGACTCTTTTAGGATTGCTTCTGGAGTTTGTGCCATGACTGGAAACGTCTTTCCCATTCCCAAGGCTGAGAGTAACTGTGCCCATGTTTTCAAGGTTTTCCATTCAGGTCTCTGGCCCATTTTAGAATTCTTTCTGGGAGTTTATTCTGGTACGAGGTATAGCTCCGACTTTATCTTTTCCCCAGTGGCCAACAAATTGTCTCAGCCCTTAGAAAGCCCAGTCCCAGCTCATTGCTCTTCGCAGGCAGTGTTTTCTTGGCTGTACTTTCTGCTTTATTTTTTCATGTTAATGTTAGAATCTGCTGTCTAGTGTGACAACTCTGACTGTTGAGATCACATATCATTTACATGTTCACATGGGGAGAACACATCCCTATGCGGCTGAGGCCACCTTCCCAAGAGCCATGGGTGGCTTTCATTGCTTTGGGTCTATTTTTGTGTCTTTGGGGAATGCTTTAAAGTTTTCATTCTAAAAGCTCTGCACATTCCTCCTTAAGGTTATTTGAAAAAGTTTAATCATTTTGCTGTTACTGTTTTTTTTTATTGTTCAGTATATGAAAACTATTGGGTTTTTTACAGGTTAATTTTATATTATACTCCAGAGCTGTTATTTTTTTGTGATAGATTTTGTACTGATTCTTTTTTTTAATTCCAGTATTATCATATTATCTGTCATATATCTTCAAATAGATATTGTTTTACTTTTTCCTTTCCAATTCTTATGCCTAAAATTGTTTTCTCTTGTCGGTTGTATTTGCTAATACCTGAGTACCACCTTCACTAGATGTGGACTTTGTGGATATCCGTAATTTCTTTCAGATTCAGCAGGAACATCTCTGCTTTTCCCCATAAATGAGAAGCCAGAATGTGTATGTGTGTATGTATATGTTCACGTACTTATGCACATGTATATTATTAAGAAACTATCCACTGAGTCTTCATTTTTTAACTCCTTTTTATTAAACAGGGAAGGGATTTTGTATTGTATCAGAACACTTTTCAGAGTCAGTGTAAATAATTGTATGACTTTTTTTCTTAGATCTGTTAATAAGGTTAATTGAATTAAACAATGGCCTAACATTGAACCATCCTTGCATTCTTGATATACCCTCTATCATGGTACATTAATTTATGTCATTGGAATATATTTGCTATAATTTTTGCATTAGTAGTCATAGGAGAGATGTCTGTAATTTTATACCTTATCTATTTTTGCTGAATTGTTTTAAGAACCAGCATTTATTATTTTGTTTTCTAATTAATATTTGTTTTTATCTTTATGTTTTCTTTATTCTATTTTCATCTAGTTTGTATTGTTATACTTTACTTTTTGATGAATATTTTATCTCATTTCATCCTTTCCATTTTCATTGATATAAATATGGAAAGCTATTAATTTTCTTCCAGTTACTACTTTATGCTGCTATGCAGTGTTTTCATTGTCATTTTGTATAAAGTCCCAAATTATATTGTGTATTTTGATTTGACATAGGTAGGTGTGTGTGTTTAAATACTCAAGACATTTTTTAAAATGGACTTAATTTCTGGTATCATTGAATTGTGATCAGAGAATGGCTTTGTGTTATTTCTACTTCATGGAATGTATGAGATTTCCTTTATGACCTAAATAATGGTCAAATATCATGAATGGTTCATGTGATAATATGATGTGATAATATTCCCTATTATCACATTTTAGAGTTTGATATATATCCTTACAATCTACTTTATTTGAATGTGCTCATTAGGTTTTCTATGTCGTTGCATATATTTTTCTGTTGGCCCATCTTAGACTGAGAATGGTTTGTTAAGTCCCTGTATGTGAATGGTCCTGTTTCTCTTTGAACCTTCTGGGGTGTATGCTACGTGATGGTGGCTGCTGAATTACTGAGATATACCTCACTGTTAAAGTATGGCCTCTGACATTTAAAATTTTTCTCTTCACATATTATATATTTGGGTCTGATTTCTACCTTGTTTGATATCAGGGTGACCACCCCTGCTGTTTTATTATTTCCATTTGTCCATCTTTTTATTTTTAGCCTTTCTGAAGTCTCCTATACATGGAACAGAGCTGGAAAATGCTTTGTGAACCAATCTGAAAATGTGTTTCTTTCAGCAGGCAAATCAGGTCCATTTACATTTATTTTCATGATTAACATCTTTGGTCTTAGCTTTGCATATAATTTTATGTTATCTTCTCTGCATGTTATGTAATATTTACTGCTTTTATTTCACTATATGGTCTTTGAATTATTTTTGTAATTTCGGACAATTTGTATTATTTTTGGGTACTTTATTACCTTTGCACCAACAACATGATGTAATGTCCTCAGGCAGCCTTTCCTTACTTGGACCTTTATGTAAGTGATTTCCTTTCAATGTCACCTCTGTGGCAAAGGTGACTGCATCTGCTTCACCCTTTCTCTCTTCACTCTCCTCCAAATTTGAATTTTGTCATTTCTCCTCCATCAAAACACAAACCACTTACTTCCTAGACTTGCAACTTTGTACCCACACTTGTTACAGTCTTGTATCTCCAGTTAATTACATTCAGGGCTCAACACCCATCCTTTTGGTAGTTTGCGCAGCCATCGCCAGCCCCTTTGTTCAGTCTTATCCCTTGCCATCTCAAGTTCTTGCGTGGTTAATGCCCTCTTTCTCCATTGCCTTGCCCACTGTCTGTACATACATTCTGGGCTCATTCTTTTTCATTCAGTTTCTTGAATAATGTCACTCCTCTCTTGTCTTGCTTTTCTACTGTTATAATAAGTCTGAAGCCTGCCTGATTTTCTTTCCTTCCCAAGTGCCTGGGAGTTTTTGCTTCGATGCCTGAGGACTGTGTCCTTGTCTCTGTCTAACTAGTTTCACCAGGACATGTTTTCTGTGTACTTGCCTCAGGCTTGTGCTCAGGGCATCTGAAAGATCCAGAAGGGGCAGGAGGACAAGCCCCTCTGCAGAAACACTTTTGAGTCTCTCTTGAATCACATTTCCTACTGTCCTGTTCAAAACTAGCTGCAAATCTTTCACCAAAGTTCTCTAGCTGAAGTACCAAGACCTGCAGCTTTTGAGACTTTCAGGGACGTGCGATCACCACAAACACAGCCCCCACGCAGGCATCTGAGTTTTGTCCTTAGGTCAGTGACGTCCTGGATGGCGCCAGGAGGCCTGTCCTCCAGCGCAGCATGTCCTTCCCCTCAGCTGGAGGGGGGGGCCATGCAGGGAGGGGGAGGTGGGGAGGGGAGGGGTGTCCTGCAGGGGGGCCCAGAACTTCCTTCTAGAACTAACTCTGCTTCTCCCTGCCCTGGACTAGCCGCAAACAGGACAACGGGCGCCTCGTCCTCCAGCCAGCACAGAGCCCTCCACGGCCGCCCCGGACACCGGGGGGCCCCTCAGCCAGCCTGGGCACTAACCCCCAAGGGGGCCGGCTTCTGCGCAGGGGCGAGGCTCCTGACCACGTCTCGGGGCTCCTGGGCCATCACCAGCACCTCTGGGAGGGGCGCACGCCCACGGCAGGGGGGCAGCTGGGCCCGGCCCCATCCCGGCCGGGACATGCCCACTTCCCAGAGGGCAGTGACCACGAAGACCCTGCTGGCACCCTGGACACCCAGGCCCCTCCCGGGCCGGAGCCTCCACCTGCAGTGCGCCTCTCAAGTGGTGGGGGAGCCAGACCGAGCACACCCAGGCGGGCCAGCGTCCAGGGCACGGCCTTGTTGGGAGGGAGCCCGGGCCGCGCGCCGGGCCAGCTGCCGGTCACTCTGCTGGGCAGGGCCACGACGCAGCCACGAAGGCCACGCGGGGAGGCCGAGGAGCCCAGGGCGGGAGCCAGGTCACGGCTCGGCCACAGCCCCAGCAGCCCAGGGGCCCTGACTCCAGCCCCGGGCCCGCCCGGCCCCCCGCCCCTCACCCCTGCCCGGGGCTGCAGGCCCAGGACGCACGTCTTCTTCCTGAAGATCCACAAGGCCGCCAGCAGCACCGTCGCCAACATGCTCTTCCGCTTCGGCGAGAAGCACGGGCTCTCCTTCGCGCTGCCGGCCGACCAGGCCCCCCACTTCTCCTACCCCCGCTACTTCGAGGCCAGCAGCGTCGAGGGCTTCTCCGGGGGCCTGAGCGGGCAGTTCGACATCATGTGCCAGCACCTGAGGTTCCAGCCCGTGGAGGTGAGTCCAGGCCCGAGGGGGGGACCTGGCACCCCAACGTGCCGCCGGCACACGCCACAGCTCCACGCCCTCTCAGCCCACCGCCCTCTGCCGTGGCCCTCTGGGGACTCTGGACTGCCCCATGGACAAATCTGGAAAGGCCGCTCCATGGAGAGCTTCCCTTGTCCAGGAGCTGGGGGCCCACCAATGGAAAAGGGGGTGCCTGGGGGCCTGCTGGCTGGATAGCGTCGTGGGGTGGCTGTTCCCCTCCTGAAGGGCCAGTGGGGTGGCCTCTCCTGGACAGGCTCCGGGAACAGCTGGCCGGGCCCTCCGCGTGGCCTCATCGCCTACCTGGGTCCTTCCGGAATGAGTGCCAGGTGCTCCCCCAGGGCCCAGGGGCCGTTTCCGGAAGCTGCTGCCCCGGCGAGCCCCTCCGGCCCTCCCCCCGCAGGTGCAGCGCGTCATGCCCAGGGACACCTTTTACTTCACCATCCTGCGCGACCCCGCCCGCCTCCTGGAGTCCGCCTTCTCCTACTACAAGCTGGTGGCGCCCTTCGCGCGCGCCTGGAGCGTGGACCACTTCCTGGAGCACACGGGCACCTTCTACAGCCCCCTGCAGCCCGGCAGCCACTACGCCCGCAACCTCATGGCCTTCGACCTGGGCTTCGACCCCGACGCGCCGCCCACGCGCCGGCACGTGGCCCGGGTGGTGCAGGCCGTGGCCGCGCGCTTCGACCTGGTGCTGATCGCCGAGCACCTGGACGAGTCCCTGGTGCTGCTGCGGGACGCGCTGTGCTGGGAGCTGGACGACGTGGTGGCCTTCCCCGCCAACCAGCGCGCCGCCTGGGCGCGGGAGCCGCTGGCGCCGGACACGGAGCGCAGGGCGCGCGCCTGGAACGCGCTGGACGGGGCGCTGCACGCGCATTTCAATCGCACCCTGTGGGCCCGGCTGCGCGCCCTGGGCCCCGCGCGCCTGCGGCGGGAGGTGGCGGCGCTGCGGCGGCGGCGGGCACAGCTGGCGCGCACCTGCCTCCCGCACGGGAATGCCGCGGTGCCCGGCGCCGTGCGCGACCCCGAGCTGGCGCCGCTGAGCCACGGCCTGGCACCCATCGTGGGCTACGAGCTGCGGCCCGGCCTGGACGCGGCCACCGAGCGCACCTGCCGCAGCCTGGCCACGCCCGAGCTGCAGTTCGCCCGGCGCCTCTACCTGCGCCAGTTCCCCGAGAGGCCCTGGGCGGGCGGGGGTCCCCCACAGGACCCGGAACACAACTCAGAGCTTCCTCCTTTAAGACAGCCTGGGAGAGCCTCGGGCGCGACACCAGGCCCACGTGACTCCCACCCAAGAGCCCCACGTGACTCCCACCCAAGTCCCTGCCCGAGGTGATTGACAGCTCAGGCTTGGGGCGTCCAGCACGACGTGGCCTGGCCGGGTCAGGGGCTGCTGTCCCTCCCCTGCAAAGCCTCTTCCGGGTTCCTCACAGTTTCCACTTGGGCAACTTCTTTTCCCTTTGCTGTCACTGAAAGCAGCGTGAGTCGCTCGTGGCAAATGCAAGAGAGCCGCTCACTGCTGACAGTTCCTCATTTCTAGAAGGCTCTTCCTGCTGGGGCCGTGGTTACCAGCAGGTCAGCGCTTCTCAGGCTGTGCGGACGAGAAATTCCTACAGCTAGTCTGAGACGTACATTTTAGTACAAGTGTAGGGGGCGATCCTGTGCAACAAGATTTCTGAGCGGTTTAACTGTACCAGTCTGTGTGTGTGCAGTGAGTTCTAAATGTAAACTTACTCAATGGCATTTTAATGCTTCCTGACATTTCCTGTAAGCTGTGGAGGTTCTATAAGAAATGGAAAGTGGTTGTATGGTTTGTATCAAATCCCAAACACTGGTTTGTGCATTTCATTACTGTATCCTCAACAGGAAAGAAAAGTAATATTCAAGCTCGCTTTTGTATTAATCATCGTTCATCCTAAACATCATATGAAAATTGTGTTCTTTTTCATCAAACAGAACCTTGCATTTTCATTTTTCTTCTAAGTTGTGGATGTTGGCTTTGCTTTGTGGTAGCAGTTGTCAAAGGAAGAGATTCTAAACTCTTTAGATCATTTTAATAATTCCCGAGAAGCAGGGTCCCAGCTCCGCCCAGTCTCCCCGCTTCTCTGTCCCTTAGTGGGAATTTGGGGCTCCCCAGCTGGGGGGCCAGCTTCCCCCTGGGGGTTCGGTACTTTCTCTTCTGGCTGTAGAACAGGTTCCTCTGGAACAGCCGGGGAACGTTGCCCTCGTGGAGCAGGAGGCCAGGACCATGCCTGCAGGAGAGGGGCGTCGGACTCAATGCAGGGCTCAGGGCACCCCACCCCCCCCTCCGAGGTCAGCGGGCACGCGCAGCCCAAGGGAAAGTCCAGACTTAGCTCCCTGAACCCCGAGTTAAACCCTAGACTGCAGTTACAGGACGATTATAAAGTTGTGTGTCACCAGTTGTCACAACTGTCGCACATGAACACAGGGCGTGAGCAGTGGGGGGGCCAGGGAATGCTGTGTTTTATGCACCACTGTCCTGGAAACCCACAACTGCTCTAAGGAAGAAAGAAGGAAAAAGAGCTAACTCCTTCAAAATGCGAAGCAGCCCCCAAGCACTTCGTGTGGACCCCCCCCCCCCCCGCCCATGTGGATGTGGCCTCGGGCCAAGGGCAGGGAGCAGAGGGGGACTCTGTTTTCTTAACGCCGTCCTGGGGCCCAGGGCACGGGGACCCGGCCTCAGTGAAGCTCAAGGAGATGCCGCGCCGCTGGGGCTCGGGACCCCGGGCTTCCCTTCCCCTCCAGCTGTGGCTGGGCTTTGCCCCCAGCATGGGCACCCTCTCCCCCGGGTCCTCGGACAGGAGGGACAGGAAGCCCGTGCTGCCTGTCTGGTAAATGGGTGGGGGGAGTGCGGTGCAGCCCCCGGTCTGGGGGTGGGGGGTGTGCAGGGACCCCACGAGCTGGGCAGCCCTGCAGAGGAGGCGCTCACACAAAGGAGGGTCTGCCAGGCCCCCTGCACAGAAGGGCCTCGCCTCTTTGTTTGGCGGGGGGGGGGGGGGTCTGCTGCAGGCCCCTGGGAGACCCCAACTTCCTCCTGGTCTATGTCCTTCCACACGAGATAGGAAGCCGCTCCGTCATCAAGGCAGATGGCAGGTGCATGTGCCTGAGGCCAGCACAGGTACTGCGGGCAGGTG
The DNA here is from genome assembly GCF_030445035.2 of Dasypus novemcinctus. NCBI lineage: Eukaryota > Metazoa > Chordata > Mammalia > Cingulata > Dasypodidae > Dasypus > Dasypus novemcinctus. Next base: position 1,916,897 of record NC_080679.1, read on the forward strand.
ACCACAGGCGGGTGTGGGGGTCCTAGGCGCAGCAGCGGCGCTGGCGGAGGCTGAGGTGGTGCCGGAGGCCAGGTTCACAGGGCACCCATCAACGCTGGCCAAGAGGTTCAGCCTGGGGTGGGGTCCTGTCGCAGGAGGCGCAGGAGAGGAGGGGCGCTGCTATTCTCCTGGGTGACGTGGGGGCGAGCAGAGCCTGGCTGGGGTGGGGGGCTTTGGAAGGACCACAGGAAGAACTCGAGGTAGAGGGGAGTGGAGTCTGGGGGTCCCGGGACCCGAGCGGGGCTGTCCTGAAACTCCCCGCCCGCCTTCCCCAGGTGTAGGTCTCCTGGGAGAAGCAGAAGATCGGGGAGTGGGGCCGCTCACCTGGAGGGGGACCTGTCGGGGGCTTCAGCCTCCCGCGGCGCTCTGCGCCCCCAGCCGCCCCTCGCTCCCAGGGACTGCCGAGCTCCAAGCACCGGCCGTAGCCTGCGGGCGGCCCCTCCCCGGCTGCCCCTCCCCCCGGCGGCCCCTCCCCCCTGCAGCCCCTCCTCTTGGCAGCCCCTCCTCTGGGCAGCCCCTCTCCCCGCGGCCCCTCCCCCGGTGTTGCTTCTCAAGGCGGTCCCTCCCCACCAGCGGCCCCTTCCCCCTGGTGGCCCCTCCCCCGGCGGCCCCAGGCCCGCGGCGCGGGTGGGCTGAGGCCCGCTCACCTGCGTGGAGCGCGGCGGTGCCCAGCAGGGCCAGGGCCGGCACCCTGCAGGCCGCAGGGCGGTGCCGCAGGCGCAGGTGGGCCAGCTGGAGGACGCAGGCGCCCGCGCCTTCCACGAGGGCGCCGTGGGGCACGGACGTGCGCAGCGCCGAGCTGCAGTGGGGGTCCAGGAGCGCCTGCAGCGCGTGCAGCTCGCTGAGCCCCCAGGCCCAGCAGCGGCGGGTCAGGGCGCCCGCGGCCTGCGTGCCCAGCGCCTGGGCCGCGAGCCGCAGCAGCGTGCCGGGCAGCGCCGCCTCGGCCAGGAGCAAGTCCTGCAGGGCCCCGGCGGGGTTGGCGGCGGCGCCGTCGCAGGACGCCCCGTGCAGCAGGAGGAGCAGGAAGGGCAGGAGCAGCAGCAGGTCGGCCCGAAACCTGGGGCCGTGTTCCTGGGGTACAACGTGTGAGGGGGAGAGGCAGGGCCCAGGAGGTCAGCTCAGGGGTGCCTGTAGGGGGTCGGGGGACCCTCCTGGCCTGGGGGCAGGGCAGAGGCACGGCAGTGTGGGGCAGCTACTCCGGGGTCTGGAGGGGGACAGGAGGGGCAGCAGGAAGGGCTCTGGGGGGCCGAGCTGAGCCCTGGGTGTTGGTGGCACAGTCACAGTGTGGGCTCCGGCCAGGGGGGCTCCGGCTCCACAGCTGGGTTTGGGGAAGGAGGTGGTCTCTGCCATGTCTGGACCCTCCAGAGCAGGAGCAGGTGGGGGAAGCGGGGTCAGGGCTCAGGTGCGGACACCCTGCTCTGAGCTTCAGGTGGGTGGCAGGGGGCACTGCCAAGGTGGGGACCCCAGGTTGTCATCAGCCCCGAGAGGGCACCAGGATCTCCTGGAGGGACCCTCCCCACATGCGGATGGAAACACAGGGGGCTCTCCAGGGCCGTCCCTCCAGCCCCCACCTCGGGGACCCCACCTTCCACCCCACCCCAGCTCTGCCTGCCCCTTGGCCTGCTCTGGTCAAGTTCTGGAAAGTCTGCAGTGACCACCGGGAGCTCTCAGCAGCCCGTCCCTCCCCACGGAACCCTTCTGTGACTGGAGGGGCTTGGACCTCCTGGGGCGCCAGGACCTGGCTCCAAAGAGCCCCACCTGGCCCCTCCCCGCCCCCGCCAGGTGCTACCTGTTATCTCGTCTTTGCTCTTCACGAACTTGAGTGGGGGCTCGGCCTCCTCCCCCTTAGAGAGGCTCATTGTGGGGCGCCGGATCCTGGCCTCAGGGCTCCTTTCCTGCAGGGGACAGTGAAGGGGAGCTGAGGGGGCAGGCAGGGGGTTCCGCCCCGCCCCACGCCCGCGGCCCCGCCCCCGCACTTCACAGTCTCCTTGGAGACGGCAGCCCCCCCCCCTCCTGTAGCAGGGCCTGGCCCTGCCCCTGTGGCCTCTTCGTCCCACCGAGTAGGAGAGCGCGCAGCTGGGCTTTCAGGCTCTGCCCTCGCAAAATGGGTCGGGGTCAGGGCGACCACCGACCCCGCTAGGGGAGGCAGAGGTTCAGGGCGCCAGGCTGGGGATCAGCGCGACCGCGGGCTGCTCCGGCGCCCCTAGGGGGGCACCCCCCGGGCAGCGCCGACCCCAGCCCGGTGGCCCTGGGGGGAGCGCGGGGGCCGGGCCGCGTCCAGGAACTCCGCAGGGTCTTTTCCTCCCCGAGGCGGTTCCGGACGCTGCTCGGGCGGCCCCGGGCTTAACCCTTTCTTACCCGGGAGGAGCCGCGGGGGCCTGGCCGCTGGCCTGCGGGGGCGGGGCGCGGCAGGGGTCAGGCCCCTGGAGGCCGGAGAGGGGGGCTGGGGTGGGGGCTGTTGCGCTACTCCGCTGTGTTCTCTGTTAATAGAAAACTTGATTAAATTTTATTAGACCTCCGAGAACTTTCTGTAATCAGTTTTTGAACTGGGGAGCTGCCACCCCCGGGAGGCGGACGGGAATTGGGGCGAGCAGGGGGGGCCCCGGGGCTTAGGGCAGAAAGGGGGGGGGCGGCTTGTGGTGCCTGCAGCCCCTTCCTCCCGGCCGCCCCCACCCCACCCCGTCCTTGCACACGACCCCGCGGGCGGGAGTTCTCTGGAAAGTTCCCCAGCAGAGAATCAAAAGTGAAAGTGGAGCGCACAGGGCCGCCCCTCCCCCGCCAACCCCGACCTCGCCCCCCCGCGGGGCGGAGCCGCCGGCGCCCCGCCCCCACCCCAGGCGCTGCGGGAGGCTCCGAGGGGCCGGGGCTGCGGGGACCCCAGAGCCGGGTCTCGGTCCGCGGGGACCCGGGCGCAGGGGGACGCTCGCCTGGAGCCCCCAGCCCCGCGCGCCCGTGGAGAGCCGTTCCCGCCGTCTGAGCCTCAGTTTCCCGCCCGTCTGCGGGGCGTGGCGCCCAGGTCGGGTGGGCCTAGGCCCCTTCGCTCGCTTCCCTCCCCGCGAGGTCCACGCCGCGGGGCTGCCGCGATGGGGCGCCCGCGCGGGTCCCAGGACGGGGGCGCCGGTGCTCGCCCCCTGATGCTGCTCACCCCTCTGGGCCTGGTGGGCATGGGTCTGGCACTTCCTTGCCAGGTTGCGGACCTGGGCGTGGTGGGCGCTAGACCCCTCTGCCCTCTGGCTGCACGTCGGGACACGCGTGGATGAGCTCGAGCTCCCTCTGCCCGAAGCCCGCAGAGATGCGCCCCCAGGCGGTGAGGAAGGGGGGGCGGGGGCAGCACCCCACCCCCACCCGCACCCCGCCCGGGGTCCCGGAGCCGCTGAGCTGAGCCTGCCCCCCCCTTCATGCCCATGCTATGGACAGAGGCTCAGGGCAGGAATCTTCCAGAAGCCTGAGGGCGCTGGCCGGGGTCCCTCCAGCCTTAGGGACTCTATTCCTGCGGCACTTTCCTGCCTTCTCTCCCCTGGGGGAAAGACCCGTGCCAGCTGGGAGAGAGCGTGCAGCGCTGCTTCCTAGACTGGGGTCCTGTTTCCCACTTGGGGGTCTTTCTGAGGCAAAGATGAGCCCCAGGTGTGGCCGCCCACCAGAAAGCTGCGAGCAAGTGCTTGTGCTGGGGGTGGGCCTTCAGAGAGGGGCCAGGGGACCTGCTCCTTGGGGAGGGGCCGGGTGATCCTGCACTTGGAGGGAGCGGCCAGGGGCCTGCTCAGGGCTCTGGCTGTCACCTGTGCCCTGTCCACCAGATCAGAGCTGCACCCCTGGAGCCTGTGCTGTGGCCCCCTAGCTAAGACAGGTGGTGCCCTTTGCTACACTGTATCTACAGTCAGATTGCCTGTTGAGGTTAGAGGTCTCCACACGTCTAAGAGGACGTTAAGGACGTAGAGCAGGACTTTGTCTCAGAAAGGAGACGTTATATCCATGGTAAAGTGCACCCGAAGTGGCTCTTTGTGGAGGCACAGAGGGGAACAGAGGAGACGTTAGACTGTCAGGCCAGGGGTGGTGGGCCAGCACGTTCATGCTCAAAGAGAAGCTGTGGTAGTCAGCCAAAGGGCCCTGTGCAAAACACCAGAAATCTGTTGGTGTTTTTCAAGGGTATTTATTTGGGACAGAAGCTTAGAGTCACAAGACCACACAGTGTAAGTTATGTCTATTACCAAAGTCTGTTGCCACGTGTTGGAGCCAGACGGCTGCACGTTCAGCCTTCCTCTTCTCCTCCCGCTCCGTGGTCCCAGCTTCTGGTCTCAGCCGGAGGCTGGGATGAGGCTCGTCACCCCTGGGGCTCGTTCGTCATGGGAAACTGGCTTACCTATTTGTCGCTTCTTGTTATTGTACAAGATATTCTAAGTTGCTTCCTGTTACTGTAAATTACCTCACTGTAGCCCACAGCTGCTCCTTAGCTTTCAAAATAAATGCGGTGGGGAAGCTAGGGGGAGGCTCTCAGGTCCAGAAGCTGTTGAGCCCCCTGGTCCCATCTTTACCCCCTCTCTTGTCTCTCCCTGTGTCTTTGACTCTGTTAAGTTCTGCATCACCTTCCCTCGAGGCAACCGATAGCTGACTTAATGCCGCGCTCTCTCCTCTCGGGGCTCAGGTGCAGCTGTGGGCCATCAAGCTCTCCTTTTCCCAGGGCCACTGCCCTGTAATGGAACCAGGCCTATTCCTCCGTGTTCTTCTGTGCATTCACCTGCCAGGGCTCCGCATCAAAAGCTAAACACTCTCTCCTCTGTCGTGTGGTTTTCTGAGTGTCCACCCACCAAGGGGCTAGCACACGACGTCCCATTGATTTGACCCAGTCAAAGCCCGAGTTTGAATTTAATCGAGTAGAAGTGAAAGCTCTGAACTTGACAGCCAAAGGGGCCCATGCCCAGGGGAACAGAACAGTTGACAAACATAATCCAGGATCTGTTTTTGGAGTTCCTAAACAAAGCCAAACCACTCCACTGGTCTTCCCCGAAGGCGGTGCCTCTCGGTCCTCGGGTGAACGTGCTTCTGGTGGTGGCGTCAGCCTTGGTCCCAGCTGGAGGGCGGCCAGAGGGTCCATCGCAGGGGCAGAACCCCGACCCCCAGCCTCCTAGTCGTTCAGCTCCCCCCACTGGTCCTCTCCGTGCACCCTGTTCGTGTCCACTGCCCTGAAGCCTCCCTGGGGGTGACGGGGTGCCCCTCTCCTCCGTCCCCCCATCTCGCCTCTCACCAGCCCCACCTCCCGCTAGACGCTCAGCGGGGGCCGGGCTGCCCCGGCAGCTTCCTGGGGAGCCCTGCGCAGCCCCCGCCTGCTCTGGGGCTCCCTCTCCAGGCCCCTGAGAACCGAGTGGACCCCCACTGCCTGTCACTCGGGTCTGCGGCCTTCCCGGAAGGGCACTGGCCAGCGTTGGCCCAGACAGGGCAGGCGGCCGGGAGGTGGAGCAGAGGAGGGTCCCGAGCTGCCAGGCCCGTGGGGTGCCCCCCTGACCCGCCTCGCCCGCTAGGAGCAGCGCTTCCTGCGGCTCCCCAAGATCCTGGTGCTGCAAGTCAGCGAGTTCACCTTCAAAAAGGGAAAGTTCCACAAAGCCCAGGCGACCGCCAACGTCTCCCACGTGCTGAAACTGCAGACCGCGCCCCGGGCACCTGCTGCGCCCCACTCTTCAGGTTCTAGGGGAGCCACGGTCACCCCAGCCCCGGTGAGCCCTGGCACAGGTGGGGGGAATCCAGGACAAACCTTCCTATGGCCACAAGGACAGCGTTTCGGGCTAGAGAAAACCCTAAAAGCCGAGTGTGTTCAAGTGACCCAGACTGCAGCTCTGCCCTTGGGGGTGGGGGGTGGGGGCGGTGGTTGGTGCCAGATTTAGAACTAAAGTGCGGGTGTAGAGGTGGAGCTCACGCCGGAGAGGAGCACTGGGGCTGGGAGTGTCCTCTGTGGACATACGATCTGCTGGGCCCACCACCCGCGAGTGTCCCCTCCCTCTAGGACCCTTGCTGGCCGTGTGGCTCCTCCACTCTGCCCTGTGGACATACACTGGCGTCCTCCTCACTGTATCTCTTCAGCCCGAACATGAACCCTGGAGCCGACCCCCACTGGGCTAGAGCACCCAGGGGACCCCCAGCCGGGCTCGGGCAGGAACAGGAGCAGCTGGAGCCCTGCCCGGCCAGCACCGCACCTGCACCTGCACCTGCACAGGTGGCCACCTGGGTGTAGGGCACAGAGGACGGAACCTACCGGCCCCCAGGGAAGGCTGAGTGGCCCCACACCCACCCGGGAAGCTCAGCTCAATGTGCAGGAACTCCGTGGACAGGTAGAGACAACTGCTGTTACACGAGGAAGCTCAGCCGTACAGTCCAAGGCCGCACGTCAGAGGCCAGGTGGACGTGCCCCCCACTCGCCCCCCCCGGTGGCCCCTGCCTCTCCCTGCGGCCTCTGCTCGGGGGTGACGGCGCTCCCGCGTCCGCGTGCTGGAAGTGCCTCCCTGCCCGTCCGTCTCTTCCCAGTGCCGTGTTCCGGGCATCAAGTCGGAAGCTGGGAATCCCAACAGGCTCCTCTGAGACCTTGCTTTATTGTTTTGTTCATTGTCTAGAGGTCAGGGAGTGATGGAGAAAAGCTAATAAGGCAGAATAAAAATAAAAATGTATCATGAGGCTTTGGTTAACTTGGTTATTTAAGTGTAAATGCTGTGCCTTGGGTGGGCTTGAAGGGTGGAAGCTTAAACAGCTCGCAGATCTGTGGCAAGAGGAAGTCCAGCCCGAGTGTCGTGAGGGCAGCGCCTGCTCCCGGAGCACCTGCCTGAGCTGGCGGCCGGCGCTCCTTGGCCTGGTCCCGTGTCACGGGCAGGGCACGTGGTGGCCTCCTGGCCTTGCCTGCTCAGGGACCCTTGACCTCCAGTTTCTTCTTCCTGTGGCTTCTCTCCACACCAGTGTTTTCTTCTGCTAGTAAAGGACCCAATAGCAAAGAAAAAATAATAAATGAATAAAAGAGCAAAACCGAAAAAAGCGAAAAAATAAATAAAATAAATAAAACAAAGGGCTCCAGTACTGGAGAAGACCTGCTCTGATGGACGAGGGCCACACCTCACTGAAGTGGACTCATCCAACTGCCCACAGGGGGTCCCTCCCACGGGATGGAGTGAGTGGGAGCACCTGCCCCTCCAGGGCACAAATAGCTCTGAACCCCCGCACAGGTGCGCAGCTCTTACAGCGTGAACAGGACCAGAGGAACCGAAGAAATAGGCTCCCAGTCTTCACGACTGTCATCTAATCCGGGAAGTGGCTCAGGCAACTGACTTCCTTCATGAGTGGGTCAAGTTCAGAGCAACCACCTTAGTGAAAAGAAAGCCAGCCACGGAACCACAGTCGTTCCTCCAGGATGGAGCCACCGCTCTGCGGAGCCAGCTCTTCTCCTCGCCTTCTCTGCGGTCTGATGTTGACCTGCATCTGGGGTTGCCTACAGACTCCAGAGCTGGGAAAGAAGCAAGGATTCTGCGAGAATCAATTGGTTATCGGGAATTCCCAATGAAGGGTATTGTATGTATTATTTTAGTTGGCAAAATGTGCTACCCATCCTTTTGTCAGTACATTTATGATAAACTTAGGTGCTTAAATATATATAAATATGCATTTCTGTATATATGTACTTGTTTGGTCATTATAAGAACTCTCAGTTAACCAAGACCTGGCGCCCAGTGCTGCCCCTGGCCTTGGGTTTGCTTGATTCCCTCTCCAGACGCTGCCCCTGGGGCTGACTGGAAGCAGGAGCGCTGCCACCTGCCCCTGGGTGCTCCACTGTGCCAGGCAGGAGGCCCAGCCCCAGGCCCTGCCCGGCCCCTCCTGCCTGGAGATGTGCGTCTGTGGCCCAGAAGGCCCTGCAGGACCCCCAGCCTAAGCGCCAGCCAGGCCACCCTGGACAGGGCGACCCAATACCCCCCCAGGTGTATGTGTCCTGACCACCTCCTCTTCACCCCAGCGCTGCACGAGGACCCCACCCCACCCAGCATGAGCTGCTTGAACAGGAGACCCTGGGCCTGGGCAGACTGCTTGGCAGCAGGTTATGGCCACAGGCACTGGGGGAGGGGGCGCTGCAGGCCTCAGGCGCCCGGGGGCTGCCTGAGCAGGGGGAGCCAGCAGGGGCATGGGGGGGTGTCTGGTGGGAGCAAGGGAGGGAAGAGGCATGGTTTCCTGGGGGGCACAATGGCCAGGCTGTAGTCCCGTGGGTGGGCAGGGACATGTCCTGGAGGCTGAGGACAGGTGGGGGCGGCGCCTGCTGGCCCCCAGGCTCTACGCCTCCTTCCTGGGGGGCTGCACCCGGCCTCCCGCATGGAGCCCAGGGCCTGTCAGGACCCAGACACCCTGGGCGGGGTTCCAGCGCCTCCTGCCCCATTGGGAACCAGGTTCAGGGTAGAGAGGATCCTTCCAGGTATGAAGACGGGGTGGGGGCGCCCCATGTGCGCTCTGGGGCCCTGTCCCCAGCGCAGGGCCCTCCTTGCAGAGCCTAAGAGGCCCAGCTCTGGGGGCTCCGCAACAGCCCCCCCCTTCTGCAGCCCGACCTGCACTTTCACGGTCAGAGGAGGGGCCTGTCCCCTCCCAAGTGGGGTGAGGGGCTCCGGGCCCAGGCCTGCCAGCTCAGCCAGCTGGAGGAGGGCAGGGTCCAGGCCCAGCCCAGGGGAGGAGGGAAGGGGGCGGGACCAGCCAGCAGGGGCCAGTGCTGGTGGCTCTGCATAAGGGCGGACAGGCGTGTCCTGGTCCCACCCGCCCCCTCTAGGTGACCAGGGGGTGGGTACAGCGCCTGGCTAACCAGTTTCAGTTTTGTTTCCTTTGCGGGACTTTTCCGAGAACTTCCTGCCCGCGGGGCCGTGTGCAAGGACCTGGGTGGGGCGGGGAGTCTGAGCAGGGGCCTGCCGCCCCCACCCGCGCCCCCTCCCACCGCCCACACATAAGAAAGGCCAGGCCCCGGCTGGCGACTCCCCAGAAGCCTGAGGCGCCCAGCGGCCGTCCCCGCGCAATCCAGGGAAGCCCGCGGGAGAACGGACGGTGCCGCGGACGGCGCCAGCGCGGGGCCCCCGTTCCTCGCCCCGGAGCCCCCTGGACCGCGCTGGTCCCCCGCCTGGCGCCCCGCACCGCTGCGCCCATAGCGGGGTCCGCGTCACCCCGACCCTGACCCACTTGACAAGGGGGGAGACGGAAGCTCCGGGCCGCGGGCCGTTGCCAGGTCAGCAGCAGCGGGAGGGGGAGGGAACCGAGGACCCTGCTGGGGACCCCTGCAGAGCCGGCGGGGGCTGGAGGGAGCCGGGGGGACCCCAGCTCCACCACGCGGGCTCTCGGCCTCAGCTTGGCCACGGGGCAGGGGACAGAGGGCCAGGGACGCCCCAGAGCTGCTGGGGTGCAGGGGCTGTGAAGGGGGTGCGTGGTGCCCAAATCCCCCTATATGGGCAGTGCTCCCCCTTATCCACAAAAAGGGTCAGAAGAGGGGGCGGGGCCGCAGGGAGGTGGGGGGCGGGGCCTCGTGCCTCCTGGGACAGGGAGGAACCCCCTGCCTGCCCCCTCAGCTCCCCATCACTGTCCCCTGCAGGAAAGGAGCCCTGAGGCCAGGGAGCCGGCGCCCCACAATGAGCCTCTCTAAGGGGGAGGAGGCCGAGCCCCCGCTCAAGTTCGTGAAGAGCAAAGATGAGATAACAGGTAGCACAGGTGGGGGTCTTTGGAGCCCTTGGGGTGGCAGCCCCAGCTGAAGGCCTCCGGCAGGCCCCACGGAACCCTGTTTCTGGGCTCCTGAGGTTGGGAGAGAGAGGTGGGTGTGCCCTCTGTGCCCAGCTCGCCCCCAAAGCCGCGTGTCCTGTGGGAGCCCCCAGACCCAGCGCAGCCCGGCCGTGGGCACCCGATCCTGCCCCACCCTGAGGCCCCTCCTCCTACAGGGGACGAGTATGACGGGACCCAGAGGGTGCAGATGAGCTGTGGGCACGCTGTGGACCCTGGGAGCCTGACAGCCTGGTGCCGCAGCCTCATCGACCAGGTAGGGGCGGCACTGCCAAAGCGGGGGGAGGCACCAGGAGTCCAGGCTGCAAGGGCTGCGGCCAGTCCTGGCCTCAGATCTGGACAGAGCCCACGATGTGCCCGCCTTTCCCCCTTAAGGGCTGCTTCAGTTTCTACTGCCCTGCTGACGTCAATGGGGCCAAGTGCGGGGCCGAGTGGCCCTACCCGGAGGTGCGCCGCAGCGCCGCGCTGGGGGCTGCTGAGCAGCGGGACTTTGAGCGGAAACTCGCCCTGTCTGCGGTCAGACGCTACTGTGACATTAAAGAGGTGGGTGTGGGCCCTGCCCGGGGGGCCTCGGCTTCAGTGCCCAGGACGCAGGCCAGGGGGCGGTGCCCAGTGCCTGGACGTCAGTGCCAGGGCCCCAGTGCAGATCCTAGTCCCCTCATGGGGACCCCCGTGCCTGCCCCTCCCCGCTGCCCCTGGCCCCGCCTGCTCTGAGCCCCCGCCCTCCCCCAGTGCCCGAGGTGCAAGAGCCTGGTGGAGAGGAAGGAGCTGACCCACCTGCGGGTGCTGTGCACCATCTGCTCCTCCTCGCTGGGGGGCCCCTCCGAGTTCTGCTGGCAGTGCCTGCGGGCCTGGAAGGGGCAGGGGACGCCCTCGGACCACTGCGCCAACGAGGGCTGCCGGGACCCCAGCCTGCACGTCCTGGCCACCTGCGGCACCAAGGACCTCCCTGGCAGCGAGATCCGAGGCTGCCCCTCCATCCGGGCCTGCCCGACGTGCGGGCTGCTCATCGAGCACAAGGACAAGTGCAAGTACGTGCTGTGCTCCCGCTGCCACGTGGAGTTCTGCTTCGCCTGCCTGGACACGGCGCAGGCCTGCCAGGCCGCCAAGGGCGGGGCCTGGTTTCAATTGTGCGCCAAGCGCCTGGCCCCGCGGCAGACCCGCGTCCCCGTGTGGAGCCGACCTGGAGAGGGACAGCCACCCCCACAGGACCAGTGGTCCTGCCGGCTGTTGTGAGGGGCCTGCACCTGCCCCTTCCCAGCCCCAGTGCTCCTCCCTCCTGGTCCCAGTGACCCATTGGAAACAGCTGTGAGACCGTTTCTTTCCTTTCCTGACGCCAACCACTCGCGCTCTCCTGACACCCCTCCTGGGAGCCGGGCCTGGGGGCGGGCGGGAGGGCACAGTCGTGGTTGTCGGGTGAACAGGGTCCCGGGGCTGCTCGCTCAGGTGCGCTCAGAGGTGTAGACTCCTGGCTGCAGGTGCAGGATGCTGGGGGCTTGACAGGGAATGGTGGAGGGACGGAGGGACGGGCGGGCACACAGCTCGTACGTGGGTGGTGGGTGGTGGTGATGACAATAGGGAGATGGGTTCACGGACACACAGATAAGCGGACAGATGGACACGTTGGCAGGTCCTACATGGGTGGTGGGTGGTGGTGATGACGATAGGGAGATGGGTTCACGGACACACAGGTAAGTGGACGGATGGACACGTTGGCAGGTCTCGGCACACGTTTGTGCAGATTTGCCTGGGGCAGGACAGACGTGCAGACGCAGGTCCGGGTTTTAACCCCCAGAGGGTCGTGGGCTAGGCCTGGGCCATCTCCTCCAAGGTGGGGAGGGGCAGGACGGGGTCCCTGCTCAGGGCCACTCTGGCCTCTGACAGCTGGTCCTGGCTCCTGACCCCTGGGGCAGCTCAGGTGGGAACCAGGGCCCTGCGGGTGCAGGGCGGGGCCTGGGAGGGGAAGGGGCGGAGCCAGAGCTGGGAGGGGCAGGCCCACCCTCCCCAGGGGCTGCAGGGGTGCAGGTGGAGGGGCAGGTCCTGGCCAGCCCCCCTCGCCTCCAGCCTCCCTGAGCCCCTTGTCCTGCCAGCGCCCATCAGAATGGCCTCTGGGCAGGTGCACCGCTTCTAGTTTGGGCCCTGTCCTGCCCCTGCTGTTCATTTCCATCTTTCTGTCTCCTTAGTTTCAGGCTTTCTCTTTTTTCCTAAATATCAATAGAGTTAGATAATGCTTTGCTTTCCAATCTGAAAATGGTGTTTTTAAGCAGGTAAATCAAGCCCATTTATGTTTGTTGTCATGAATGATGTTTGGCCTCAGCTCTGCATGTTACATAATATTTACTGAGTTTATTTCACTAATGGTCTTTGAATTCTTGTTGAAATTTTGGACAACTTATATTATTTTCGGGCCCTTCATTACTTTACACCAAGAGCATGGCCGTAATGTCCTTGGGCAGCCTTTTCTTAGTCCTTCAAGTAAACGATTTTCTCTCACTGTCACCTGTGGCAGCAGTAGCTGAATCCACTTCACCCTTTTCTCTCTTCTTTCTCCTCCAGTCTTTGAACCTTGTCATTTCTCCTCTGTCAGAACACAAACCATTCCCTTCCTGCCCGTCCGAGTTTATACCCACACTTCTTACAGTCTTGCATCTGCAGCGAATAATGTCACGTGCTCAAGATCCATCCTTTCGGTAGTTTGCGAGGCACTCGCTTTTTCAGTCTCATCCCGTGCGTGGACCATGTGGAGTTCCTGCACGTTTCATGTCCTTTTTTCCGTAGCCTTGTCTGTTGTCTATACATAAATTCTGGGCTCATGGCTTCTTAATAAATTTTCCTTGAAAATGTCACTCCTTTTTGTCTTGCTGTTACACGGGGATAATAAAGTCTGGAGCCTACCTGATGTTCTTTCCTTCCCAAGTGCCTTGGTGTTTTGCCTGGAGGCCCGAGTGTTTTTTCTTTATCTTTGTTTTACTAGTTTCACCAGGACATATTTTCTGTGTACTTGCCCCAGCTTGTGCTCAGGGCAGCTCAGGGTCCAGAAGGGGCAGGAGGACAAGGCCCTCTGCAGAAACACTTCTGAGTCCCTCAGAGGAGCCTCCCGTTTGCTCCTGTCCTGTTCAAAATCAGCGGCAAATCTTTTATCAAAGTCCTCTAAATGGAGTACCAAGACCTGTAGCTTTCGAGACTTTTAGGGACGTGCTCCAAGAGCACAGCCCTCACACAGTGTGGCAGTTCGAGATTATTTTTTGAATCTCAGAAAGGGAAAGAGTACGTTTGTCAACTAAACAATTCCCCGGGGTGTGCTACACTTTGATTGCATTAAGTCCAGCTGAGTGACTTTGATTAGATTACATGTGAGATTAGGCTTTGATTTGACTGTCAGTGGGCGTGACTCCGGCTGGGCCTTCAAGCCCTTCTGGGTCTGAAACAAACCAACTCAGACAGACAGACACACAGGAAGAGAGAGCTCTGTCACTTTTTATCCTGCCGTGTGGCTGAAAGAAGGCGGCTCGCACAGCTGACGCCCTGGAGAGATGAACCATTTTGCTGAGAGCTTAGGGCTGAGGTTTGGAGGCAGCGGGAGACTGAGGGGGGAGGCCCTGAGCCACCGCGGCTGAGGTCAGGAAGAGCTGGCCACGGGGCTCAGGAGGAGGAGGCCAGCGGAGCAGAGGCCAGGCAGCCCCCACCACCCTTTTCCTTCCACATGGCAGCCGACTTGGCGAGAGGGAAGCTTGAGATGGGCTCCTTAGGGGCGTGTGACTGTAAGCTTTTACCCCAAATAAATACCCTTTTAAGAGCCAACAGATTTCAGGTTCTTTGCATCGGGAGCTGATGTGCACAGGAGCCCTTGAATTCTATCCTTAGGTCAGTGACATCCTGGCTGGAGCCAGGAGGCCTGTCCTCCAGCCCAGCATGTCCTTCCCCTCACCTGCGGGGAGGGTGGGTAACAGGTCGAGACCCTCACCTGCCAGCTACGCCAAGTGTGAGGCAGGTGGCTAAGCCCGACCAACCAATTTGATATTCCAGAGAAGCCACACGGAGCCCAGGGATGGTCAAACCTTTATTACTCGCAGCCAGACCCCAGTGGAGGCGGGCAGGGCTGCTCAGCCTACTTCCAGGACCTGGTGGAGGCAGGCTGCTGTGCTCATCCTACTTCCAGGACCTGGTGGATGCAGGCAGGGCTGCTCAGCCTACTTGCAGGACCTGGTGGAGGCCGGCAGGGTGCTCGGCCTACTTCCAGGACCTGGTGGAGGCAGGCAGGGCTGCTCAGCCTACTTCCAGGACCTGGTGGAGGCGGGCAGGGCTGCTCGGCCTACTTCCAGGACCTGGTGGAGGCAGGCAGGGCTGCTCGGCCTACTTCCAGGACCTGGTGGAGGCGGGCAGGGTGCTCATCCTACTTCCAGGACCTGGTGGAGGCAGGCAGGGTGCTCATCCTACTTCCAGGACCTGGTGGAGGCAGGCAGGGTGCTCATCCTACTTCCAGGACCTGGTGGAGGCGGGCTGGGCTGCTCAGCCTACTTCCAGGACCTGGTGGAGGCGGGCAGGGCTGCTCGGCCTACTTCCAGGACCTGGTGGAGGCGGGCAGGGCTGCTCGGCCTACTTCCAGGACCTGGTGGAGGGGGGCAGGGTGCTCATCCTACTTCCAGGACCTGGTGGAGGCAGGCAGGGCTGCTCAGCCTACTTCCAGGACCTGGTGGAGGCGGGCTGGGTGCTCATCCTACTTCCAGGACCTGGTGGAGGGGGGCAGGGCAGCTCATCCTACTTCCAGGACCTGGTGGAGGGGGGCAGGCTGCTCCGCCTACTTCCAGGACCTGGTGGAGGGGGGCAGGCTGCTCGGCCTACTTCCAGGACCTGGTGGAGGGGGGCAGGCTGCTCGGCCTACTTCCAGGACCTGGTGGAGACGGGCTAGGGGATGCTCCCCCCTGCTCCGCCCCCTGTTCCACCCACAAGGTCAGCTTTTATAAGGTTACCAACAGCAGGGCACAAGGGTTCCTAGTTACCATGACCAGACCTCCTGATCGCTCTCAGGTCTCCCTTCGATGCTCACATCCAAACCCCGTGTATGAGGTCACGCGGATGCCGGCACAGCCCGTCCTCCTCCCAGCGCCTCGGGTTCCCGGAAGGGCGCTGCACCGTCCCTTACCCCACACTCCGCCCCAGTGCTCTTTCTGCCGTTCACTTTGCCCTTTAAATCTTCCACAGTATGTAAGAGTTAGGCATGAATACAGTGTACCCCAAGTCCACAGCATCAACAGAAGGCTCCACAAAGCAAGGTCATTTGGTACATGCAATATCACCCACATTCACATCTCACAAGGTTTCACTAACCCCATGTTACAGTTGTTAATTTTCCTTCTAGTAATAGATGTGTCCAGACTTTCCCTTTCAACCACTGTCATATCCACATAATAGCTCTGCTAGTAACAAACACCATGATGTGCTCTCACCATTTCCACCCATTTCCAAAGATTTACCAACAGCCTTTTAACCGATTCTGCAGAGACTAACCCTCAGCTTTCCATTCTCTATTTTCTGGTGACCTGTTGTGTGCTACAACAATATCATGTACATTTACCAGGATATTCACCTAAGCAATCGCCTTCGGTGCAGTTACCAAACTCAAGAAATTCCACCTTAATATAAAGCTTACAGTCTCTATGCCGATTCTCTAGATGCCCAATAGTGTCCTTTCGAGGCTTCTCTGCTCCCTTGTTAGATCTTGCCCAGGGTCATGCCTTGCCTTTGATGTCTTTGTCTCCTTAGTTGCCTGTTCTTCTTTTTATTGTGGGAACATTCATACAACAAACTTTCCATCTCACCCGCTCATCAGCGCAGCGCTCAGTGGGACTGACCACACCTATGAGGCTGCAGCACCTTCACTACCTGCCGTAAATGACTTGCCCATACCATACCTTTTCCCCTTCTAAATCCTCTGAATTTCCGTCAGTAACATTCAACGGGCCTAAGATTTCCCATCAGCCAAGCTGCATAGGCCAGCTCCCGGCCAGCTGACGTCCCTTGTCCCAGTTTGCACAGTCTGAGGCCCAGGCAACAACAGATCCTTATTATTACTTCCCCTTCTGGGCCTGGCCCCCCAGAGCTGTGCACTGACCATTCCCTCTGCTTGGAAGGCTTCCAAACCCTCCTGGCTTTCTGGGACTTATGCTCCAAGTAACAGCAGATCACCTCTTCTGGGAAGCCCACCTGGATAGCCTCCTACGGGCTCTCCAGCCCACCAGGCTCTGCCCCGCTGTGGGGTGGCTGGCCCTTTAGCTTGTCCTGGGCATGCTATTAGCGTTTCAACTGGAGCAGGGGCCTTTTACTTGTTCCTTCAGCAAACAATATCCTCTTCCATATCTCAAGAGCGCATGAGGTACTGCCCCATTGGCGCACAGTGTTGGCGTGAGCAGGCTGCAGCTGGCGCTGCTGGGCTAGGCCCCACAAGGTCTGGTAGCCACAACGTCTGCTCTTCCTGTGGGCCACTCTGCCGCTTCATGGGTTTTAACTGCTGGGAGGCATCCCGCAGATCTTTCCCCCCCACAGACGGTGGTCCACTACAGTTCACAGCTCTCGAGCACCACAACCCCCCTCCCCCGGACAAGGATGGCAGTCTTCAGAGCGACCAGACACTATTGGGTTAAGCCCTTTATGTGCAACAGGGCGTGGTATGCTGGACAGAGTTGCTTTTCTAAAACCCAAGCAGCATCTGTTTAGAATGTTGCTTTTGCCACATACCTCAACCAAAGCCAATATTGGTACTGGCCACATCAACTCACAGGTAAGTCAGGGTCCCCTCCCTGCTTACTGACTTCTTAAAAGCAGTTTCCTAGAGGAGAAAGTCCTCTTGTTCCCATGTACAACTTTCATTTTACATGATTACCACATACCATGAAGTAACAGCCATTTCTCTCAGTGCTTGACACCACGCGGGGCTGTGTCCATAACCCTATGACAGCACTTGAAAGGTCCACTGTACATCTGGCCATTTCCAGCCAGAACCGACTGCTTCAGAGTCCAGAACCGCCACATGTTCTCCATCTGCTTCAGGAGCATGACCAGGTCCTTTCCTGTTTTGGGGTCAATGACTGACTTAGAAGTCTGTCTCTTAATTTTCATATACTTTCTAAAACGTATCAAATCAATTTACATTGCTTTTTACTTCTGCACCTTTACCATGATTACATTAATTAAGAGGTATTTTTACAATACAGGTTAAACAATGCTTTCATAAACCTTTTATAACTGTCCATAACCACACAGACTATGATCACTTCATCTGAGACATATTTCACCTTTAGAAAACACATTGCCTTAGCTAATGCTCCTTCTATAATACCTTCTACAACGTTTTACAATCATTCAAGCCTTACCATACATTTTTCCACCCTGATTTTATGAAAACCAGACTTCTTTCTCTACCCTTAAGTCTCATATCCCTTATTCGGTTTCCTTTGGTATGGCTGTCCCACGTGCTCCATCGTTTCACGTCTCTGATTTTCACTGCTTTAAGGTCTCCTCTGGAACCAGTGTTGTCTGTAATATGCAAGCTCGTCCTTGGAAATTCTTTTAGTAGTAATCAGCAACCAGTTGGGATGTTCTCTCTGATTGCCACAGACTAGCCTAAGCTCTCTTTCGAGCTCCTCTTTTCCCTGGCCCACTCTGGATTCAGCAGCCTGCTGTGACTCGGCGCAATCTCAGGCTGCTACCAAGGCCGAGCAGCGGCTCCAGTCACAGCTCAATGCTCTCTTTTATGTGAAGACATCTTCTTCATTCTTCTCTAACTGTACTAAATTCTTCTCCAATTGCACTAACCATGCAGGTGTATACAGGGCGTCCCCCAAGTCACATACAGCACCCCAAGTCTGAGTTCCTAGACACAAGCACACTGACAAGATTAAACACAAAACGTAGCAGAATGGGGTCTCCCTGGGATTTCCCCCCATGGACTTTTTTTTTTTAAGATTTATTTATTTCTCTGCCTTTCCCGCCCTCCCCCCCCTTGTCTGCTCTCTCTGTCCATTTGCTGTGTGTTCTTCTGTGTCCGCTTAAATTATCCAGCAGCACTGGGAAACTGCATCTCTTTTGTTTGCGTCATCTTGCTGCGTCAGCTCTCTGTGTGTGCAGCGCCACTCCTGGGCACGCTGTGCATTTTTCACACAGGCGGCTCTCCTTGCAGGGCACTCCCCTGTGCGGCACAGCACTCCTGGCACACAGGCAGCACTGCGCGTGGGCCAGCTCACCACACGGGTCAGGAAGCCCTGGCGATCGAACCCTGGACCCGCCATATGGTACACGGACGCTCTATCAGTTGAGCCACGTCCGCTTCCCCATAGACTTTCAATAAAGGGCAAGTTTCCCTTTGCAGACTTCCCATTAAAGGGTGAGGTTCCCTTCGCAGGCTCCCCGGTAAAGGGACTGCCGTGCCATCCATTGCTCTTCCACTGTTAGGAGGCTCTGGAATATCCTGCCGACTACAGCAATCGTGTAGTTGTGGGTGGCTAACCACAACTCCTAATTCGATATTCCAGAGAAGCCACATGGAAGCCCAGTGACGGTCATGCCTTAAGTACGTACCCACACACAGGGCCCGGTGGCGGCAAGTGGGGTGCTCAGCCCACTTCCAGGACCCGGTGGTGGCAGGTGGGGTGCTCAGCCCACTTACAGAGCCCAGCGGCATTACGCAGGGTGAAGCTCCACCCTGATCACTTACAGAACCAGGAGGCAGCTGGCTGGGGAAGCTCCATGCCCTGCTCCGTCCCTGCTCCATGTCACCTGACAGACACGGTCAGTTTTTATAAGGCTACAAACAGTGCACTAGTTAACAATCACCAGATGTCCTGAAATTCTTTCCATCCAAACCCCGTTTCTGAGGGTCATCTGGCTGCCAGAACAACCCATCCTCACTCCAGGGCCTCAGGGTCCCAGAAAGGTCACTCCACTTTCATTTACCCCACAGGGGGGTCCATGCAGGGGGCAGGGGAGATGGTAAGGAGAAGAGGCGAGGGGGCACCCAGCAACATGAGAGGGGCGCCCTGCAGGGAGAACCCAGAACTCAGCTCTAGAAATAACTCTACTTCTCCCAGCCCTGGACTAGCCATGAAGAGGACAAGGGCTGCTGTATTGGTCAGTCAAGGGGTGCTGAGGCAAACCAGAGAGCTGCCGGCCTTTATAAAGTGCATTGATTTGGGGTAGAGGCTTACAGTTACAAGGCCCCGAAGGGCCCAACTCAAGGCTGCTTTCTCACCAAAGTCAGCTGCCACGTCTGAAGGAAGATGGCGGGTGATCTCTGCCTGGCCTCTCCTTCACCTTAGGCTCCGCTGGCCCAGCTCCTTCTGATCTCAGTTCTAGGCTGGCCCAGGGCGTGTCTCTCAGGACCTTCAAAATCAGTCTGGCATAGGGCTTCTTTCAGGCTCTCTCAGGTGCTCAGCTGCTCTGTTCTCTTTAGCAGCAAACTATCAGAGGAATGGCTCAGCTCTCTTTGGGGCCCAGGATCCCTCAGGAAAGAGCTCTTTCTTCTTCTGTGTCGTCTTTTTTTTTTTTTTAAGATTTATTTTGTATTTATTTCTCTCCCCTGACCCGCCCCCCCCCCCCCCGCCCCCGCTCAATTGTCTGCTCTCTTTTTTCGTTCACTGTGTGTTCTTCTGTGTCAGCTTGTATTCTTGTTAGCGGCCCCGGTAATCTTTGTCTCTTTTGTTGCATCATCTTGCTGCATCAGCTCTCCTTGTGTGCAGCATCACTCCTGGGCAGGCTGCATTTTTTTCGTGTGGGGCAGCTCTCCTTACAGGGCACACTCCTTGGGTGTGGGGCTTCCCTACGCGGGGGACACTCCTGCGTGGCACAGCACTCCTTGCGTGCATCTGTACTGCACGTGGGCCAGCTCACCACATGGGTCAGGAGGCCCTGCGTTTGAACCCTGGACCTCCCATGGGGAAGGTGGACACCCTATCTTATCCATTTAGCCAAATCTGCTCCCCTTCTGTCTACTTGAGTGAGTGCCCCTTTATATAGTCCCACTGAGGGGATGGGTCTCAACCAGAGTCACACCTTACTGATGTGGTCAAAATTTAAAGTCCTAAATTGATTTTTTTGAGTAAACTTAAAACCTGTGAATTTAGTACACTCAAAGGGTATAACGCCCAGAAGAACACACCAGTTTGCAAACATAATCTTTCTCTTTGTTGGGAGATTCACAAAAATAATCTCCCACTGCCACAGGCTCCTTGTCCTCCTGCAAGCACACGGCCCTCCACAGGCTCCCACGTGCCCCGCAGCCTGGATGGGCACAGAACCCCATAACGCCAGCTTCTGTGCAGCCGGGCTGATGCCCCTGACGGGTCTCCAGGCTCCTGGTGTTAGTGGAATGCTCTGGGTTCTGGGTTTCTAGGCTCTTGGCTATGTCATGTAAAACAATTTAAGGACACGCCATAGGGCAGGCAACTGAGTAAAGAGTTTATTTAAGAAACAAGAAAAGAGGTAAGTACACCTGTAGCGGGTGTGCTACAGGGTGAGACGCACAGGTGGGCCCAGGTTAGACCATTTTAAAGCCTTTCTCCCCCCCTTCCTAAGGTTGGGGAGGTGCCTGGCTGCTTACTGCTCTGATTGGCTGCCCTACTTCTTAGCTCTCAGGGGGCAATAGTGAGGCCTTTTCTTTGGAGGTGTCTGGGACTTCCCCTTGACCCCTTGATGTCCAAATGGGATGTCGTGGCCAGGGTCTCGGCAGGGACCTTCCAGCTTTCTTAGTAGCAGGTGTTTCCAGGCAGGGTGTCTCAGCCTGTTCTCTGCTGGCTCTACCCTCTCTCCCTACCTTACCTGCCTCAACTCCCCCTCAGGGCAATGGTCATTCTTTCGTAGCTGTTCCTGGTGGTTCGGGGGAGCAGACCCTGCCTGGCAGAGCGCAAAACCCTCTGGCAATTGTACCGAGCTTGAGGGAAGATGCGTGTGGCACGGGAGCAGATGATGAAATCCACATGTGACTAGTATCTTGTTCTGGAAGTTGGTGATTCTGGAAGAAATAAACTTAGAATTTAAGATACATGGTGCTACTAAAAGGTTAAAGAAGGTGGTGGTAGGTGGGCCCAGAAAGGGGGCCAGCCACGACACACAGGACCACGAGGGAGGAAGGCCACGCGCCTGCAGAGGCTGCACCCTCCTAAGTTGATGGGCCTGATCCTGTAGGTTTCACATGCTCTCTAGGACTGTTCCGGAGCAGCTGACATAGTAACAGCATTCTTCCCCGAGGAACAGGCAGGTTCCTGCTTGTGCTGCTGTTAGCAAAAGGCCCTGCAACTTTGCAGCACCGCAGCACCAAGGAGTCTGTTTGCTCTCAAGGCGCAGCTAGTTTCTTTCATGCCATTGGTTAACCCTAGGGAGAGATTGAGGTAGACCTACTGGGTTTGGTATAAACTACCAACCCAAGTTTCCACGGCAGTGTTATGCCTAGGACAGCTAGAGAGGTATGAAGAGAGGCACTGCCCTAGACACAAACTCACAAAGATGGATAGGCAACAACAAGACAAGATTATGGCCAAATAAAGACAGTGCTTAAGAGAGGCATTCCTTTATCTTATAGGAATGTTCATCCCTCTGCATATGATCTAGAATAGAACAGATATTCTACTAGTCAATGCACTAATCAATGCATAAGTTTCTCTTTGAGCTTTAGTTAATAGATCTAAGCTCCATGTTTGCAATATCACACATGTTGTCTCTCCTTGGGAACAGGCCATAATGCTAATTGTGTTTAAGTTCTACTCACATTACTCAGATAATTATTGCTCCAATTGGTATGTCCTTCACACAGCAAGCATGCTGCAGCAGCATTGATCCTGGAGAGAGACTAGGAAGAGCAGCTCCACGGTTTCACCTGCCTGGTGCACAGCACGCTTCACCACTAGGAGACAGAGCCAGTCTGGAGGCAATGGCCATTGCTGATCTGGCCATATCGAGCCATTGCTGACTGCTGCAGGAGTCTGAAGCTGCAACATACTCTCCATACACCCCAGGAGCATGTCCAGATGTAGTAGATACTTTTGTTTTATTTTTAATATGCTTTTTTAAAAATTTAAAGAAACTTAGATTACATAGCTAAAAGGGAGGTGAAGATGGTCAAACACCAAACCAGAGAACCGAGAGTGCCTACAACTCAATGAAGGAGAATCGCATCCATCAACCATGAGGAATCTAAGCCCCCTCTCGATATCGAGGTGGAGTGGACATCACTATCCCAGGGTACACAGGAGGGAGGAATAAAATATGGATTAAAGTGGACTTACTGGTATTCTCCTATAGAACTACTGTGACTAGTAATGGAAGAAACTGTATCAGTGATCTGGAGAAAGTGGTCACAGAGGTTGCTGAGGGCAGGGAGAGGGAAGAAGAGATGTGATGTGGGGGCATTTTCGGGACTTGGAGTTGACCTAAATGCTATTGCAGGAACAGATGCTGGACATTATATATCCTCCCATAACCCACTGAACGTACATGGGGGAGACTGTAAACTACAATGTAAACTATAATCCCTCCAGTGTAGCAGTGCTCCAAAATGTATTCACCAAATGCAGTGACTGTGCCACAATGATGAAAGAGGTTGTTGATGGGTGTGTGTGTGTGTGTGTGGTATATGGGGACCTCTTGTATTTTTTAATGTAACATTTTTTTGTGATCTTGTATCTTAAAAATAATACAATAAAAAAAATACAAAACAAAACAATACAAAAAATTATAGGGGATTTCCATATGCCCCGTTCCCTAGCCCTCCCACATTTTCTCACATCAACTACATCCTTCTTAGTGTGGTATGTTTGCCACAATTGATGAACACATCTTGGAGTATTGCCACTAAGCATGGGTTATAGTTTACATTGTAGTTTACACTCTCTTCTGCACAGTTTTGTAAGTTGTTACAAGATATACAATGACCTGTATCTCTCACTGCAGTGTCACTCAGGACCATTCCCAAGTCCCGAAAAGGCCCCCAAATTATACCTACATTTCCCTCTCCCTCCCCTCAGAACCTCCAGTGGTCACTGCATTCACATCAACGATAAGAGTTCTTCCATTGCTTTGATCACAATAAGTCTATTCTAGAATAACAGTAAGTCTACTCTAGTCCATCATTCATTCTCCATTCCTGAGGATTCTGGGATGATTCTGCCTCTAATTGAGAGGGGGCTTAGATCCCCTAGGGCCGATGGATGGAACTATCTTGCTTGCAGTTGCAGACTCTCTCTGTTCTGTGAGATGGTTGTTGTCACTCATCATCTCCTTGTTAGTTGTCCTGGGTGAGCCCAGTGAACTGGAGAGTAGGTGTGGCAAGTCTGTTGACATTGAAGATCCAACTGGTATGTGGACAGCCCAAAGATTTAAGTCACTTGAACGTACGCCTATCAACTCTAGTACTAACTATAGGTTCAAATAGAAGGGGCAGAAGAGCCACGTGTCGGGAAACCACCACTGAATCCAACTCTGTCACACTGGGGAGCATGAATTCCAACGTCGGGCCCACTGGCAGGGTGCCAACTCCTGAGCTGTCTGCCTTGCCTGTGATGTCTGGATGTCTCCAGAGCCCTCAGGAGACATCCTATTTGAGGCAATGTTTACTTTGGCAGTTAATGAGATCTTGCTGAGATGTGCATAAGCGTAACCTCTGGGATGACCTCCTGACTCACTTTGTTTTTTTTGTTGTTTAATTTTATTTTATTTATTCATTTTTTAAAAAATATTACATTCAAAAACTATGAGGTCCCCATTCACCCCCATCGCCCCCACTCCACCATTCCCCCCACAGTAACACTCTCCCCCATCATCATGACACATCCATTGCATCTGGTGAGTACATCTCTGGGCATCGCTGCACCCCATGGCCTGTGGTCCACACCATAGCCCACAGTCTCCCACATTCCATCCAGTGGGCCATGGGAGGACATACAATGTCCGGCAATTGTCCCTGCAGCACCACTCAGGACAACTCCAAGTCCCGAAAATGCCTCCACATCTCATCTCTTCCTCCCATTCCCCACACCCAGCAGCCACCATGGCCATTTTTTCCACACCAATGCCACATTTTCTCAATTATTAACCACAATAGTTCATGAATAGAATATCATTAAGTCCACTCTAATCCTTACTGTATTCCTACTTCCTGTGGTCCTTGGCTTGGTTGTGTCCATTCCATATCTATCTGACTCACTTTGAAGTCTCCTAGCCATATAAACGCATTTGTCTTTATGCTTTCCCTTTCGGTCAAGGTCTTCTTCCAGTTGCATTGCCAGTTGGTTCTTGATATTAATTCCTTGGTGCCAGGGAGACTCATCTGGAAATGCATTTATGTGCTGAGTTTGGCTTAGAGTAAGGCCACATTTGAGCAACAAGGAGACTCTCAGGAGGTAGCACTTAGACACCCTGTATACCAGGCTGAGTTCCAATTTCAAAAGCGAAGCCTCGTAAGTACAGTCATCACTACCAAGGGCCCATCAGTGTCCATTGTCTTTCACTGGTCACTGCCCCTGAACTCAGGGGATTCTTGTTGTCCCATTAGAGAATGTGGCAGAGCTCCCCTGGGTGGGGATTTGGTGTCTTTGGTTATTGTGTGGGTCTCCACCCACAGTGACGGTGCCCCATGATCACCTGAACGTTCATATGCCTTAGAGGTGTGCCCCAGGGGAACCTCCTCCATGCATCCCCCTCTCTGACACCCCACACCAGTGATCCTCCCTGCCACAGCTGGAACCCTTCTGTGATCCAAAACTTCTTAAAAATGAAGCCAACAAAATAACTGAATACAATTAATAGGAAAATGATATAATAATATAGTTTTAAAAGATAAATAAAATACTAGATTTTTTAAAAAAATTTGAAATAATAAGAAATATAAATTTTTCTCTAAAATTTGACATTTTGTCCTTCATCACTGTAAGATCTGTTGTGTTGTATGCACAGTGACATTGTCTTCCATGTATTACCCCAGTGTCTTTTTTCATTTTGTCTTCAAAGAAGCTTTAGGTTACAGAAAAGTCACATACAGAATCTAGGTGTTTCCCATGTACCCACACATCCTCACCCTTTTCCTCTTTCCCCTATTAGTAACATTTTACATGTGGATGGTACATCTGTTACAACTGATGTAAAATATTGAAACATTGTTACTAACCAGTCAATGTTTTACAGTATGGTTTACATTTTGGACTGTACACTTTCATAGATTTTGGTGAAGTTTGACACGGTCTGTACCCATCATTGCAAAATCATGTACAACAATTCCATCGTCCCAAAAATGTCCTGTGTTCCATCTATTCTACTCCTCCCTCCTTCTCCCCTTGGGACCCATGGTAACCACCAAGATTAACTCATTGATGGACAATATGCATAGTCACTTGTAACAACATTGAGGGCTTGACATACTGGCCCGTCCTCCCCTATTAGTCACTGCCTATGCTCTCAGGGGACTCCCATCCCTCTATTTGAGATCTTAGCAAAACTCCCCAGATTGAGAGTTCAAACCTTTCCGCTTATTATATGAGTCTCCACCCACTGATACCACACACTGTGACAAGATGAAAGCTACACACTCCATAGAAGCCTGGCCCTGGCACGTCCTGTCCCACATGCCCCCCACATCCAACACTTTAAACCAGTAACCCCTCCCTGCCTTATTCTTATTTCCAAAAGAACATTCCCAACATTGTGCTTTCAACTACACACCCACAGATACTCATAGTTCACCTGCTCCCTCCCCAAAAACTTCCCCCCAGTTCCAGGGACTGTCCAACCACTCTCCCCACCCTGCCCCCTCACAAGCCAGCACCACCCAGCCCAAGAGCATCAGTGCACCACTGCCATGCCCATCCACTGCACAGCTACACCCTTCCACCTAATAGATTTTGCCCGTATGAGCATTGACTCACAACCTTCCTCTCCCTTTCTGTCTCCTGTAAACCAGTCTTCCAGACTCTAGTTCTGTGAGTCTGCTCAGTTGGCTTAATTCATATCAGTTGGGTCATGTAATATTTGTCCTTCAGTGCCTGGCTTACTTTTCTGAACGTAAGGTCTTCAAGATTCATCCATGTTATCCCATGTGTTTATACTGCATTCATTTCTTCTTATGGCTGAGTACTATTCCATTGTATGTATATAACACAGTTTATCCATTCATCTGGTGATGGACATTTGAGTTGCTTCCAACTAATGGCAATGGTGATTAATGCCACGATGAACATAGGTGTGCATATATCTGTTCATGACCTCGCTTTCAGTTCTTCTGAGTATATACCCAGCAGTGGGATTGTCAGATCATATGGCAGTTCTATAGTTTCCTGAGGAACTGCCAAACTGTCCTCACAATGGCTGCACCTTTCTAGATTCCCACCAGCAGTGGATACGTGTTCCCTTTCCTCCCCTCCCTCTCCAACACCTGTAGTCCTCTGTTTTTTTAACAGCCATCAGTCTAATGGGTGTAAGATGATATCTCATTGTAGTTTTCATTTGCAGTTCCCCAATAGTGATGTTGAGCATCTTAGTTGTTTTTTTAGCCATTTGTGTTTCTTCTGTGGAGAAGTGTTTGTTCAAGTCACTTGCCCATTTTTAAAATGGGTTGTCTTTTTGTATTTGAGGTGTAGAATTTCTATATATATGCTGGCTATTAGACACCTATCAGATATATGGTTACCAAATGCTTTCTCCCATTGAGTAGGCTGCCTTTTCACTTCCTCGGCAAACTTCTTTTTAGGTGCAAAAGTTTTAATTTTGAGGAGGTCCCATTTATCTTTTTCTTTCATTGCTTGTGTTTTGGGTATAAAGTTCATGAAGCATTTCCTAATACAAGAACTTGTAGAAGCTTCCCTGTGTTATCTTCCAAGATCTTTATGGTCTTGGCTCTTATATTCAGATCTTTGATCCATCTTGAGTTAATTTTTTTAATAGGTGTGAGGTGGTAATCCTCTTTCATTCTTTTCGATATGGATATCCACTCTTCCAAGCACCATTTGTTGAAGAGGCCATCCTCTCCCAGTTGAGTGGGACTGGTGGTCTTGTTGAATATCAGTTGACTGTATATATGAGGATCTATATCAAAACTCTCAGTTTAGTTCCATTGGTCAGTATGTCTAATCGTGTGCCAATACCATGCAGTTTTGATCACTCACTATAGCTTTGTAGTATGATTTAAAGTCAGGTAGTGTGATTCCTCCAATTTCATTTTTCTTTTTCAATATATATTTGGCTCTTTGGGGTCCCTTGCCCTTCCAAATAAATTTTATAATTAGCTTTTCCAATTCAGTAAAAATGCTGTGGTAATTTTTATTGGGATTGCATTAATCCGTTTGGGTAGGATAGACATCTTAATGATGTTTGGTCTTCCTATCTGTGAACAAGGACTATTATTCCATTTATTAATTCTTCTTTGATTTCCTTTAAAAGTGTTGTAGTTCTCTGTGAACAAGTTATTTCTATCTTTAGTTAAATTTATTCCTAGGTATCTGATCTTTTAGTTGCTATTGTAAATGGGATTTTTTTCTTAATTTCTTCCTCAGTTTGCTCACTAATGGTGTGCAGAAATGCTATTGATTTTCACACATTGATCTTATAACCTGCCACTTTATTGAACTCATTTATGAGCTCTAGAAGCTTCTTGTAGATGTCTCAGGGCTTTCTATGGACAGGATCATGTCATCTGCAATAGTGAAATTTTTACATCTTCCTTTCCAATTTGGATGCCTTTTACATCATTTTCTTGCCTAAGCAAGTACTTCTAACACAATGCTAAATAAGAGCAGTGAAAGTAGGCATCCTTGTCTTCTTCCAGATCTTAGAGGGTAAGTTCTTAGGACATATACTTGTCAAATTTTCTAAAGCTCAAGACAAAGAGAGAATACTGAAAGCAGCAAGAGAAAAGAGACCCATCATATACAAGGGAAGCTTGATAAGATTAAATGCTGATTTCTCACCAGAAACAATGGAAGCAAGAAGGCAGCGGTATGACATAGTTAAGGTGCTAAAAGGAAAAACTTCCAGCCAAGAATTCTCTATCCAGAAAAGCTGGCATTTCAAAAATGAAGGAGAGATCAAAATATTCACAGATAAACAGAAATTAAGAGAGTTTGTCAATAAGAAACCTACCTTTTAAGAAATACTAAGGGGAGTTCTGCAGGTTGAAAGGGAAAATCAGAACAAAGAGATTCGGAGAAGAGTGTAAAAACAACTAAAAAGATAAAGAGAGAAGTTTTTTACAGTATGGTATACATAACTCTAAAGAAAATATGGCTAATGTAAGTAACTCCTTGACAGTAATAACATTGAATGTTAATGGATCAAACTCTCCAGTCAAGAGACACAGATTGGCAGAATAAATAAGGAAATATGACCCATCTATATGCTGTCTACAAGAAACTCACCTTAGACCCAGAGAAATAGGAAGGCTGAAACTGAATGGTCAGAAAACAATTTTACAAGCAAACAATAACCAAAAAAGGATGGGAGTAACTATACTAATATCAGACAAAATAGACTTTAAATGCAAACTGTTGTAAGAGACAAAAAAAAAAAGACAAGGTATATTAATAAAAGGGATAATCTGCTAAGAAGAAAGAACAATCATATACATTTATGCACCTAACCAGGGCACCTCAAAACACATGAGGCAAACCCAGGAGAAACTAAATGGAGAAATAGAGGCTTCTACAATCGTACTGGGTGATTTTAATACACCATTATCACCATTAGACAGAGCATCTCAACAGAGAATCAATAAAGAAACACAGACTTTTAATAATACATTAGAGGAGCTGGACCTAATGGACATATACAGAACATTATATCCCAATCCAGAGGGATACACTTTCTACACAAGTGCACACGGATCATTCTCCAGGATAGACCTCATGGTAGGCCACAGAACACTCTCAAGGATTTCAGAAAGATTGAAATTATACAAAGCAATTTCTCTGATCATAATGGAATGAAGTTCTAAATCAGTAACAGGCAGAGAACCCAATTAGGAACAAAGTATAGAAGTTAAACAACACACTATTAGACAAATAGTGTGTCAAGGAGGAAATCAGGAATGAAATCAGTAACTACCTTGAAAAAAATGAAAATGACAAGATAATGTATCAAAACCTATGGAATGCTACCAAAGGTGTTACTGACAGGGAAATGCATAACCATAAATGCCTATATTGAAAAAGAAGGAAGAGCTAAAATAAAAAACCTAACTGCAGACCTAGAGGAATTAGAAAAAGAACAACAAAGTAAACCCAAAACATGTAGAAAGAAGAAAATAACAAATATTAGAGCAGAGCTAAATAAAATTCAAAATAAGAAAGAACTAGAAAAAATAAACAAGACTAAAAGCTGGTTCTTTGAGAAGATTAATAAAATTGACAAACTTTTAGCTGACTAACAAAGAAAAAAAGGGAATATGCAAATACATAAAATAAGAAATGAGGAAGGGGATATCACCACTGTCTCCAGGGAAATAAAGAGTCTCAAAGGAGGATATTTTGAAAAACTGTATGCCAACAAGACAGATAATTTACGGGAAATGAACAAATTCCTAGAAACACACAAGCAGCTACATTGATGAAAGAAGAAATTGATGAACTCCACAGACCAATCACAAGTAATGAGATAGAATTAGTCATCAAAAACCTCCCAACTAAGAAGAGTCCAGGACCTGATGGCTTCAGAGGTGAATTCTACAAAACATTCCAGAAAGAACTAACACCAACCCTGCTTAAATTCTTCCAAAACACACAAGTGGAGGGAACATTGCCTAAATCATTCCACGATGCCAACATCCCTCTAATACCAAAGCCACACAAAGACACCACAAGAAAGGAAAACTATAGACAAATCTCTCCAATGAACCTTGATGCAAAAATCCACAACAAAATGCTGGCTAACCATATTCCACAACACATCAAACCAATTATATACCACGACCAAAAGGTTTCATTCCTGATGTGCAAGGATGGTTCAACATAAGAAAATCAATCAATGTAATACACCACATGTACAGATCAAAAGAAAAAAAATCACATGATCATCTCTATAGACGAAGAAAAAGCATTCAACAAACTACAGCACCATTTACTGATAAAAACACTTCAAAAGATAGAAATAGAAGGAAAGTTCAAGATGATAAAGGGTATATATGAAAAACCCACAGCTAACATCTTACTCAATGGTAGATGTTTTAATGTTTTCAGAGTCTTAGTCACCAACCTAGCTGATAACTGAAGTGCGGAGGTACCATGCAGGGTATGTGGGCCTTGTTTGAATGTGCAAGAGAGTTTGACTACACTGAATTGTATCTCTTATAATTTTTATACACTTTCTGAACACTTCCAATATAGTTTATAAGATGAAAAATGAACTTAACTATCTTTCGTACTTTATTTTTTCCTTTTATACCCTTACCATGATTATGTTAATTAACAGGTGTTTTACTTTAGCAGTACAGGAAAATCTACTTTCCCAATTTTTTTTTTTTTTAATTTAGGCCAGTAATTTATTAAAGTAGGGAAGGAAAAGAAATGGAAGAAAATAACAGATCATGGGTCCCAGGTAGAGAGGAAAGGACTGAAGAATGATGAAGTGGGCTGATTTACAGACCATGAATTCCCATTAAAGATTATGCATCCCAGGGTTTACTTGCAGGTTGATCCACGTGGGGGGACTTGGCAAAACCAGGGTGCAGAAAAAAATGGGGTCAAAAGGCAAGAGAGAGAGTTCCGCCTTTGTGCTTACTTTTTAAACCATTAATTATTGGACGTCCTCTCATCATTCTATGAAGACCTAAGACTCCCAATGGAATCAAGATTATCTTCCCTTACCACCACTTTAATATACAGATTGAAATGGCCTTTGACAGGTTTCCATGTTATGAAGCCACTTCTTGTTATCACTATCAGTTTAGGCTTTTATTTAATAACGGCTCTCTGGAATTAGCCATTTAAATCTTTCAGTTTAGAAAATGCTTTTGCAAACATCCTATTAGCAACCATAACCACATAGACTAGTCACTTTACCTTTAAACAAATTTATTAAATGACAATTAGCAACCAATGAAAATTTCTTTTATCCATTTAAAAGTCTTGACTTAAATCCCTTATTCTGTTTTATGAAAACTAGTCATTTCACTTTATAATATATCTACATTTCATGAAACATGAACTTACAATTTCCATCATCTTAAAGATTTAATATATATAATGGTAATTTATTTAATTGGTATTCTATCAACCTAGGTAGATAACAGCTAAGCTAAATAAAATTGAAACCATTACAGTTCATGCAAGGAATGCTCTTTTTTCCTTATTTCACAGGAGGATAAAACCTCTTTTTTCTTTAATAAAATTCTAAAATGGTGACTAACCTTCAATCATCCCAACAGCCAGGTTCTGGAATAAGTAGATTACTTACTTGTTTAATGAGGATTTAGAAAAGATCATTCCATAGCTTTCAAGGACTTTTCCTTTACCTACTGAAATTTGGTAATAGGATTATTAACCACCCTTATTTTAAGGCTGTTAAAAGGTTTAATTTGATGAATTACAGGACAAACTCTGAGTCTTAATTCCCCAGCCTAGAAGACAGTTTTCCTTGGTCACACCTAGCCCTTCCCTCAGCATCCTCCAAAGCCAGAGACAGCCCTAGGGGCTGAGCTGTCAAAGAGCTCAGGAAAATTATTTCCCCTCCCCAATAGTTTCCATATTCAGGTTTCTATATGGATTTTCTATCCTGCTTACCCTAATTTGGGCCCCAGGAATATTCAAGGCACATATTTAATTTTTAACAATTTGAATAGAGCTCTTTTAAGAATTTTCATTTGTTAATTTGATACTACCATCCCAATGTATGAAAATATATGCTGAATGAATAGAACCAAATAGACAGGTAGAGATAGAAACACACAGCTAGTATTACTTAAAATTTTCATTCTCTCATAAAATAAGTTTATCTGTAAAATAACATTAAAGTCAAAAGATCTCTTTGAAGATTAATTATTCTAATTAATCTTCCCTGTGACCGTGCAGTTTTGTGCAAGAATTTCCTTCTTTTTACTTACTGGTATATTACCAAATTTAAAATACATGCTTTAAAATACAATCTAAACACATTCCTTTACTTCAGAGCTCTGCTTATTTTCCATTTTGACTTTGACAGACCTCAGATGAGCAATATCATTTCCAGTACATACTTGCTGAGTCAGTGAAGCCTCAAGGAAACCTGTTTCTTTCTCATGACCTGCTGCTTTTAGGAACCATGATGCTCAAGGTGGGAGGCCCCCACCCCCGTCCTCGGGGAGAGCAGGACTCCAGCAGCTGCTGGACGGGAAGTGTGGACTTCCAAGGGTGAGCTCTAGGGATGACAAGAGGCAGCAGTCTCCTCCAAGTCGGTGGGTCCCCTCTGGCTCTTGCCCTGAGTAGGTAAACCGGAGTCCACAGCTGGATAAGAAAGAGGGAAAGCAGGGCCTCACCACCAGGGGAAGGGCGGGAGGCGGGCTGTCTCATACCAGCCTCCCACCAAGCCAGGGGGAGCCCAAGGTGCCATGGATACAAACAGGAGAGAACAGAGCAGTGACCATTGCAAGGTGAGGCCAGCCCTGAAAGAACCACGAGCAAGGCAAACACAGTCTAGAGTTTCATCACAACAGCAAACAAAGTTGCCTGAAAAGGTGGCTTCGCAGTGGCAGTGCTCAGAGCTCAGCGGGGACCTCTCTCTGGCAGGGCCCTGCTTCAAGCCCCTGCCCTGTGCCCCAACCCTCCCGACCCGGGTCAGATCCCACAAGCCTGGGTGCCCGGCGCTGATGCGGAGAGTTCCCGCACCCCAGCCTCCTCCCGGGGATTGCATCCTGTGGGGGCTCTTGCGGGGCTCGTAGGCTAATGCATTTAAATGGAGAACGGAAGGAAGGCACTGAAGAGGCTGTGGGCCATAGTGTCACTCAGCCTGAACCTGCTGGCTGCCTCCCCAACTGCGTACCTGGATCGTGTCTAGGTTCTTGACTGCTGCAGACACGAGTTTCAAGAGCACGTCGCATTAGTTAGGCCAGTAATTTATGAAGGTAGAGAGGGAAGAGAAATGGGAGAAAATAAGAGTTCATGGGAACCAGGTGGAGAGGAAGGGCTGAAGAGTGATAAGGAGGGCTGATTTATGGACCACAGTTTCCCATTACAGTTTATAGGTCCCCAGGTGTGCTTGCGTAGAGATCCACGGGGGACGAAGAAGGCCAGGATAGGGCGGCGAAGGCAAGAGGCAGCGCTTGCTTTTTAAACCATTAATTATTATGCCCCTTTGCTAAAGGCGCAGGAGGCGCAACTGTTTCTGTTTGGATTGATCACCCCACCCATCAATCCCCCAGGAGGGCCCAGTGATAAAGTCCTTGGGAGTATCTGGGGCTTCTCCCGGCTTCTGGAGGGAGTCTCGTTCTGAGTGGCAGAGTCTTGTGAGGGTCGTCCAGCACCATCGTGGAGGGAAGCGAATGGCACGTGGGCATCTTGCCAGGTTCCGGATCCATCTATTGATTCCCTCGCTTACTAACCTGCTTTACTGCGAGGCTCTTTCCCTGAAGAGCTGGAGTGTTGCATGGGAGCAGGCGGGGAGCTGGGAAGAGCCAGCAACTTTTAAAATCACAGGTTGGAGGTGGGGAGAGGTTTGGTGGCTGGCCTAGAACTTGATTCCCCATTCACTCCCCATATGAGGCACAACCGAGGCTAGAGGGGTCCAGAGTGGCATTTAAGGACCGGATAAGGGGCTCAACAGTGCGTTTAATGGTGACAGTTTAAAGGTGAGCCTGTCCCAGACCCTGCACCTGCTGCTCCTACCTTCTCCATCTTGGCAGCATGGACTCGATTGTTGAAAGCTGAGAAGGCTGTTTCTAAAAGGGAGTTAATAGAAATTTCAGGCCAAGGATAATTTTTTTTGCAGGTTTCTCCAGATTTCCAAGGCAGAGTAGCTAATAGAGAGAGTTCCTAGGAGGCTCTGTAGTTCTCTTGAGTCAGGGCCCACCAGGGGGTATGTTTAGGCCTCTACCAGCCTTCCTTGAACAAGGCTGGGTCTCAGGTCTCCCTGAGTCCTTACCCTGAGCTTACTATAATCACCGGTTTGGCAGTGCATTTCCTCATCGCTTTAAGGAGACCTGACCACATGGTCACCCTCTCTGTCCTCCCTTCTCTCTCACACAGGTTTGACTGGAATTCAGAGTCCCAAACAGAGCCCACTCTTGGCTGTACTGCAGCCCCATGGTGGGGCAGGATAGATTAGCCTCTTTCTTTTTAGAACCCCAGTAGGCAGGTTGTCCCAGTTCCTGAGAAGACACCACAATGGGGAGGTGCTGGAATGCTGGAGAAGCCGCCATTATTCTAGGGGAGGAAAGTGCATTCGTCAGTCTTGGTGGTGCCCCTGCTAGACCTGGCTGAGTGGATCCTCCCTGAGCCAGGGTCCTGAAGGTCGGGAGTCCTGCTCGCTGTCCCCACGTTCCAGGGACTGGGAGCCTGATGTCGCTGGCCATCTCCAGAGGCTTAGAGGTCTTGGGAGATGTCTGGGACTGCTTTCCAGACCTAAGCCTCCAAGCTGGGCTTTTCCACTGGGAAAGGGACTGGTTAGGGAGCTTTCTTTTGGCCTCCTCTTGCAGGGTCTTAGAAAGTGGCTGTGAGAGACAACTCATTTTATTGCCACTGCCAGGGACTGAGTTTTTTTTTTTAAGATTAATTTCTAAAAATATTTCTCTCCCTCCCCCTTCCCCCCTCCCCCCTTGTTTGTCTCTTGTGTCCATTTGCTGTGTGTTCTTCTGTGTTTGCTTTCGTTCTCAGCAGCACTGGGAATCTGTGTCTCTTTTTGTTGTGTCATCTTGTGCATCTGCTCTCCACGTGTGAAGCCCCACTCCTCGGCAGGCTACTCGTTTTTCACACAGGGCGGCTCTCCTTGCGTGGTGCACTCCTTGCGCTTGGGGCGCCCCTGTGTGGCATAGCCCTCCTTGTGTGCATCAGCACTGCGTGGGCCGGCTCACCGCATGGGTCAGGAGGCCCTGGGTTTGAACTGCATTTTAAGACACAGAGACTAACTGTTCAGTGGCTTGTAGACAAACAACCTCAGGGTCCCGGAGCTAATGGATAAACGGAATCGCAGGGCCTCCTGGGGGCCGAGTGCGGAACAAACCTCTGGGCACAGCCCAGGGTGAGAGTCTTGGGGTCTTGCTAATAAAACAAAAGAGGGCACAAGCAGGCTTCAATTACAAAGCCAAAACTCACCATTTTTCATAAAAAGTCGGGGAGAGTTACTTGCCGCTTCGTCTCCTGGCTGCTCACATAATAGGTTAGCGGAATGCTCTCAGTTCTGGGCTTGTAAGGTTCTTGGCTACGTCGTGTAAAAGAATTTAAGGACACGCCATAGGGTAACATATGAGGTAAGTAACCAATCTGACACATGGATTGCAGGCATGCCAGTGGGTTGGACACCTGTGGGTCCTGAGGTATAGCAGTTTGGTATTGTTTATGGATCCAAAAATAGATATTGGATTATGTTTGTAAACTGATCTGTCCCTCCAGGCATATAGATTTTATATATATATATACACACACACACACTTTTTTTTAAGATTTATTTTTATTTATTTCTCTCCCCCCCCCCCCCCCCCCCCGTTGTTCCCCCCGTTGTCTGCTCTCTGTGTCCATTCGCTGTGTGTTCTTCTGTGTCTGCTTGTGTTCTCATTAGGCAGCTCCGGGAACCGATCCTGGGACCTTCTGGAGTGGGAGAGAGATGATTACTCTCTTTGCGTCACCTCAACTCCCTTTTTTGCTACGTCTTCTTATTTTCTCTCCTCTGTGTCTCTTGTTGCATCATTCTGCTGGGCCAGCTCTCAGCATAGGCTGGCGCTCCGTGTGGGCCAGCTCGCCATGTGGCCCAGCTTGTCCTTAACAGGAGGCCCTGGGCATGGAACCCTGGACCTCCTGTATGGTAGATGAGAGTTCAACTGGTTCAGCCACATCTGTTTCCCTTAGATTATATTTGAATCAGAGGATTTGCTTTCACTTGGTCAAATAATAATTAAGGCTTTGACCGGGCCACATGAGTAAGATGTTGGGTCCCCACCCCCTTGGTGGGCAGGGACCCCCAGAGAAACAGACTACAGGGAAGGGAGGTTGGAGTTTCAAGCTGGAGCCCTGGGAAGTAAACACACAGAAGAAGCTGGAGCAGAGGCTCTGGGAACAGAGACGCACCGTTACCCTGATAGTCCATAGGTGACCCTGTGGGAGAGCAGAGCAGCCACGCCCAGAGAGAAGCGAGCCCTGGGAGAGATGCGAGACTTACCCAGACTACAGTGATGTAGGAAGAAGCAGGGACCACAGAGCCCTAAGAGGAAGAGGAAGCCTGAGCCAGCACACGTCACCAGCCATCTCGCGCTAACCGGTGGCAACAGACTTTGGCGAGGGAAGTAACTCAGACTTTGTGGTCTGGTAACTGGAAGCTTCTACCCCAAATAAATACCCTTTATCAAAGCCAACCCATTGCTGGTGTTTTGCATCAGCACCGCTCTGGGTGATGAATTCACCAGGTTAGGCCTTTTTAAAAGCCTTTCTCCTCCCCTTTCCTCATGGGAGGGGTCCCAGCTGTTTGCTGTTCTGATTGGCTCCCCACCTGTTCCATCTCAGAGGGCCAACAGGGAGGCTTTTTGTTCAGAGGTGAGGGGGGCTCCCCATGGACCCTGAGAAGAGCTCCAATGGGAGCTTGTGGACAGGGTCTAAGTAGGGTCTTTCCACTTTCTCAATAGCAGGGGGTCCAGGCAGGGCCTCCCAGCCCTGTCCTCAGGGGCCCAGCCCCCTTTCCCTACACTAACCTGCCTCCCTGGGGCATCACCACCTCCTCCTCCAGGGCCGAATGGAGCGCAGGGCGCGCGCCTGGAATGCCCTGGACCGGGCGCTGCGCGCGCACTTCCCCACACCTTGTGGGCCCGGCTGCGCGCCCTGGGCCCCGCGCGCCTGGGGCGGGAGGTGTCGGCACTTCGGGGGCGGGCACAGCTGGCGCGCACCTGCCTCCCGCACGGGAAGGCCGGGGGCCCGGGGCCAGGCGTGACCCTGAGCTGGTGCCGCTGGCGCCCGTCATGGGCTACGAGCTGAGGCCCGGCCTGGACGCGGCCACCGAGCGCACCTGCCCGGCCTGGCCACGCCCGAGCTGAGTTCTCCTGGCGCCTCTACCTGCGCCAGTTCCCCGAGAGGCCCTGGGCTGGCGGGGGGCGGGGGCGGGGCCGGATGCCCCCATATCCCAGGGGGCTGATCACAGTGCTTCCTCCTTTAAGACAGCCTGGGAGAGCCAGGAGGACTGGACACCAGGCCCACGTGACTCCCACCCAAGTCCCTGCTCGAGGTGATTGACAGCTCAGGCTCCGGGGCGTCCAGCACGACGTGGCCTGGCCGGGTCAGAGGCTGCTGCTCCCTCTCCTGCAAAGCCTCTTCCGGGGTCCTCACAGTTTCCACTTGGGCGACTTTTCCCTCCGCTGTCACTGAAAGCAGCGTGAGTCGCTCGTGGCAAATGCAAGAGAGCCGCTGACTGCTGACTGTTCCTCATTTCTAGAAGGCTCTTCCTGCTGGGGCCGTGGTTACCAGCAGGTCAGCGCTTCTCAGGCTGTGCGGACGAGAAATTCCTACAGCTAGCTGGAGACGTACATTTTAGTACAAGTGTAGGGGGAGATCCTGTGCAACAAGATTTCTGAGCGGTTTAACTCTGTACCAGCCCATGTATGTGCAGTGAGTTCTAAATGTAAACTTACTCAATGGCATTTTGATGCTCCTCTGACATTTCTGTAGGCTGTGGAGGCTCCATAAGAAATGGAAAGTGGACGTGTGGTCTGGGCCTTTCCTCACAGTATCCCCTCCTGAGCACGGGCAGTGGTGGGGGTGACCGGTCCAGGCCGGAACCAGAGTCCCCCAGTTCAATCCCAGCTCTGCCTGGGCTGGCCGTGACGCTGGCCAAGGCCTCACCCTGGGTCCCTCATGGGGAAGGGGGAATCCAGCCTTCGACCTTAGGGGTCTCCTGCCCCTGCCCCGCTGGAGGGCCTGTGCCCTCTGGAAAATGCCCTGACTTGGGGAGTAGGCTGTGCAGCCCAAGGCTGGGAGCCGGGCACCCGGACGCAGGGGCCCTGAACCCACAGCCTTTCCTCTCATCACTGCTTCCCACAAAGCCTTTCCCCTGCCTTAGGGCAGGGAGACCCCGTGCTGTCCTAGGAAAGGGCCGCCTGCCCCCATGGCCGGCACAGGCCCCTCAAGAGACTCTTGGAACCTCACACCTGGCCCTGGATTCTTGGGGCGGCAGCAGGAGCAGATGTGGGTCCCGTTGTAGATGTCCTTACCCAGCCTGCGTCACCCTTCATCCAGCTCCCACGGTGGCCTTCCAAGAGCAGGTACCACCAGACCCCGTGTCTCCAGGACGGATGGGCAGGGAGCCCAGGGTGGTCAGAGTGACGGGGACCCCGCTCTGGAGGCAGCGCTTGGGGCGCCAGGCTGGGGTCCAGGGTGCTCTTAGGCTGCTCCGATGCCGGGCATTGGGCGTCCCCGGTCATGGCCTCCGCAGGACGTGGCCGGGTTGGGCGCTCTGGAGCCCTAAGATCAGGGCTTTCCGCCGCCTCTTCACACACGAAGGTTTTTGGATTGTTCTGGTCTTAACCTGGTGACTTCCTCAGGCGCCCCGAGGGGAGCCAGCATGGGGCGCCCTGGGGGGAGCAGGCCCCGGGTGCTGGACAGTGGGGTGTGGTGGGGGTCTCTAATATAATTCGGTGGCCAGGCAGCCCCGTCCTGAGCAGGTCAGCGCTGCCCGGGGAGCGGGAGGGAGATGCGGGCGGGCAGGGGGGCAGTGAGGGCTGCGGGGGCTCTGCTCAGGGCCAGGGCACTTCCAGGGATCAAAACTCAGGTTTCCCTTTTCAGGCCAGGGGCTTGGGGGGGCGTCCGGCCACCCCAGCAGGGGGTCTTGAGCAGCCCCTTCCTCCTGGCCGCCCCCCACCCCACCCCGTCCTTGCACACGACCCCGCGGGCGGGAGTTCTCTGGAATGTTCCCCAGCAGAGAATCAAAAGTGAAAGTGGAGCGCACAGGGCCGCCCCTCCCCCGCCAACCCCGACCTCGCCCCCCCGCGGGGCGGAGCCGCCGGCGCCCCGCCCCCACCCCAGCGCTGCCGGAGGCTCCGAGGGGCCGGGGCTGCGGGGCCCCAGAGCCGGGTCTCGGTCCGCGGGGACCCGGGCGCAGGGGGACGCTCGCCTGGAGCCCCCAGCCCCGCGCGCCCGTGGAGAGCCGTTCCCGCCGTCTGAGCCTCAG
Source organism: Dasypus novemcinctus (assembly GCF_030445035.2). Taxonomy (NCBI): domain Eukaryota; kingdom Metazoa; phylum Chordata; class Mammalia; order Cingulata; family Dasypodidae; genus Dasypus; species Dasypus novemcinctus. Next base: position 1,955,993 of record NC_080679.1, read on the forward strand.
TTTCCCGCCCGTCTGCGGGGCGTGGCGCCCAGGTCGGGTGGGCCTAGGCCCCTTCGCTTGCTTCCCTCCCCGCGAGGTCCACGCCGCGGGGCTGCCGCGATGGGGCGCCTGCGCGGGTCCCAGGACGGGGGCGCCGGTGCTCGCTCCCCGGACGGTGTTCACCCCTTCTGGGCCTGGTGGGCATGGGTCTGGCACTTCCTCGCCTGGTTGCGGACCTGGGTGTGGTGGGCGCTAGAACTGTCTGTCCGCCAACTGGACTTCGGGACCCCCGTGGATGAGTTCGAGGACCTTCTGCCGGGAGCTGCACCCCCAGGTGGTGAGGAAGGGGGGGCGGAGGGGAGGCGGGGGCGGGGCGCGGGAAGGGGACGGAACCCCACCCCCCACCTGCTCCCAGCCCGGGCTCCCGGAGATCCTGAGCTGAGCCTGCTTCCTGCCTGGGTGAGACCACGTCTCCCACCCCAGCCACAGCCCCTGCCGGGAGGGGGGCAGGCCCACCCTCCACCTGGGGCACACGCGGGCCAGGCAGACCTGGGCTCAGCGCTCCCTTGAGGCACCCCGTCGCCTGGATGGGACTGTGTCTCCCTGAGCTTTGGGGAAGCAATTGGCCACCCCTGCTTGAGAAGAGCCCCTCCCAGTCCTGGGCTGGGGCAGGGGAGCAGTGTGCGCCCCGAGATGGCTGCAGGGGAAGCAGGTGCCCACCTGGGCAGGTACGGGGTGGGGGGGCGCCCTCTGAGAGACCCGGGGAGGTGGGGTACTGGCGCAGGTGTGCAGAGGGACAAGAGGCAGGGACGGAGGCCCAGCCCCTGGGGCCCCTCAGGGTCTCTGGGTCCAGCCCAGGTCTGGTGCAGAAAGAGGGGTGGGGTGCCCCGGGGATGGGGCTCTCCCTCCTGAGCACCGCCCAGCCTTTCAGAAGCTGTACATCCCCCAGGCCCATCCCCGGGGAGCCCCCCTTTTGTGGGTCTCATCAATCACGGGCTGACCTGCTACCTCAACGCCCTGCTGCAGTGCCTCTTCGTGACCCCGGAATTCCGGGACAGGTGAGCGCCCGGCGGCCCCGGGAGGGACTGGGTGGGGAGCTCTGGTCCTGGGTGAGGTGGAAGCCGGGCTGCCCTGTGGCCGCAGGGTCCAGGAGGCGCCCTGGTCCTCGCAGCAGCAGCAGGAGCTGGAGCAGATCTTCGGGGGGCTGGAGGCGCTCCGGTCCTCGCAGCTGCAGCAGGCGCTGGAGCAGATCTTCAGGGGCCTGGAGGCGCGGCGCGGCCCCGTGGAGACGCGGGCCCTGACCACCTGCCTGGGCCTGGGCTGTGAGTGGACCTGGTGTTCCTGCCAGGACCCAGGAGGCCGTGACGGGTCCTGGGCAGAGGGGTCACCAGAGTGGGAGGGCATGCGATCAGCATGGGCCCCGTGGAGCAGGGGCAGTGTCCATGGCTGCGGCTCTGGGAGTGGGGGTCCCAGGACAGTCAGAGCAGGGGGAGGCTGCAGGGAGGAGGCGGGGACGCTGGGCAGCCTGGGGACCCGGAGGAGGGCTGGAGCGGGGAGGCTGCTGGAGGGTCGCGTCGCGGTGTCCTGCCTGCTCTGGAGTGGGGGAGGCGGGACCGAGGGCGGGGGGCAGAGGGGCTCCGCTGGCTGAGCTGGCCCCGTGCCCTGCAGACGGCCAGCAGGACGTGGGCGAGGTGTTCCTGCTGCTTCTGGACAAGCTGGGCCGGGGCGACCTGCAGGAGGTAGGGGGCACGGGGCCTGGGTCAACCAGGGCTCCAAAGGGGCAGGATCGGGGCCTCGGTCCTGGGTGGGGGCGCCCCTGTGGCTGAAGTCCAGAGGCCTTGCCGTCTCCTGGAGGGCGGGCAGTGCACCCCGTGTCCTGTGGATTGGGGCTCACAGGGCGCCGAGCAGTGTTGGCCCAGGTGGAGGCTGGGACTGTCCACACCGGCGGTGCTGCCTGGGGCCCACCTGGGAACGGGCCGGGCCTGGGGCCTGGGGCCTGGGGAGTGACCGCCTCCTGTCAGGTGTTTCAGAGTGAAGTGGAGAAGGTCATCAGGTGCGCCAGGTGTGGCAGTGAGGACAACATCCCGCCCGGGGGCAGGACGCTGCTGCTCCCCCTGGCCTCCCTCTCCCGGTTCTGTGGTCTGGATGGGGATGGGCAGGCACCCCGAGAGCCGCCCCGAGAGCCTGCTGGATGCGTCCAGGTACCGGCCCCTTCCCAGGTGGCCTGCGGGGGGAGGCCCAGGGAGTGGGTGTTCTCCAGCCCCGGGTCCCACTTCCCTCTAGTCACCGCCAGTCCAGCCCCGTCTGTGCTGGGGGCTGCGCTGGGCAGAGATGCCCGATCGTGCCCCTACCTCGGGCACTCAGGAGCAGTGGGGGGCAGGCAGGTGGGGGCCCTCCCTGGGTGGCCTGGGTCACGAGGTGTTGGGGATCCAGGGCAGGTGTGCTTGGGGAGCGCCGCACAGAGCCTTGGAGGTGGTGGGTGCCCAAGGACAGCGGGGTTCAGGGGGTGGGGTGGGGTGGGGGGCTGGGCTTTGCACCCCAAAGGGCCTTTTAGGGCAGACCCTGTACCTGTTGGAAGCCTTGAGGGGACTATGGGGGGCAGGGGCCCTGGAGGGCTGCAGAGCACAGAGGCGGGGGCACGGGGTGGGGAAGGGGTACGGCACAGCCCCCCGGAGCCCCCAGCCTCTCTCCTTGGTCTCCTGCAGGACACAGGTGCCCTGGGCGTCCCCCACGTCCAGCATTTCGACGAGGACGACAACCTGTTCTTCTGTGAGTGCTGCGATGCCAAGACCCCCGCCTCCGAGGTAGGGCCTGGGGCCCGGCTGCTTCTCCCCGGCCCTGGGGTAGCCCCTGAGCTGGACCAGACCCTCGGGGGGCCTGAGAGGTGCCAGCGGCCGAGTGGCCTCAGAGTCCCTGAGCTGGGAGGGCGGGGCAGGGTGTGCCCGCCTGTTCCCTTGTGCCCACGGCCTGTCCACCTCCCCCCGCCCCTGCCCTGGGCACAAAGGGCACCTCCCCTGCATTGGACTCCAGCCTCGCTCTTGTCCCCGACACGGGGCCCCTGGGGCCACCTCGCTGAGGGCTCTCTCCTCGGCCTGCCGACTCCCACGCGTCTCGCTCCTGCCCTGGCCTCTTTGGTCCGAGAAGGGTTCTGCCCCTCGCTGTGGCCTGTCCAGTGCCCTGGCCTGTGGCTTTGTGCCACGCTGCCCCGAGTCCTGTCTGAGGCACCTGTTCCTCCACGGCAGCTGGGGAGCTGGGGGCCACAGCCCTGGCCAGGGTCCCTCGCCCGTGGGTCTTGTTCTTCTCTTTCTCCTCAGTGCTGGAGGCTGTTTCTTTTCTGTAACGGGTGCTCACTTCCATTCTCTGCTCGGGCTCCGTCCTGGCTGCTCTCTCCCTGCTCTGCTCCACCTGGACTGTTTACTGCTCTTGCAGAGCACCTCTGCCTCCCCGGGGCTGGCTGGTCTTCCCCGAAGGCGGTGCCTCTCGGTCCTCGGGTGAACGTGCTCCTGGTGGTGGCGTTGGCCTTGGGCCCAGCTGGAGGGCGGCCAGAGGGTCCATCGCAGGGGCAGAACCCCGACCCCCAGCCTCTTCGTTGGCCCGGACAGGGCAGGCGGCGGGGCAGGTGGACGGAGGAGGGTCCCGAGCCGCCGGCCTGGGCCCTGGCCCGTGGGGTGCCCCCCTGACCCGCCTCGCCCGCTCTAGGAGCAGCGCTTCCTGCGGCTCCCCAAGATCCTGGTGCTGCAAGTCAGCGAGTTCACCTTCAAAGAGGGAAAGTTCCACAAAGCCCAGGCGACCGCCAACGTCTCCCACGTGCTGGAACTGCAGACCGCGCCCCGGGCGCCTGCTGCGCCCCACTCTTCAGGTTCTAGGGGAGCCACGGTCACCCCAGCCCCGGTGAGTGTCAGCCATAGAGGGGAGCCCAGGACACATCTTCTTTGGCCACAAGGACAGTGTTTCAAGCATCACCCCCCACCACCTTTCCTTCAGTGAACAGCTGCCGACCAGGGCCAAGCCAGCGCAGGCCCAGAGAGGGGGGGGGGGCCACAGGCCCCACAGGATAGGGGTCCACTTGGGGGGTAGAGACCCCACAGGACAGGTGGAGGAGTATGGGGGAGTGCAGGTACCACATGACTGGGGGGTAGGTTGGGAGAGGCCCCCAGGACAGGTGGAGGCATGGGGGGCGCAGGCCCCCAGGACAGGCAGGGGTCGGGCACAGGCACAGTCCTGGCTCCTGGAGACCCCACAGCTAAAGTGGGATTGGAGGTGGCCAGGGGCCTGCCAGGACCCCTCCACAGGTGGCCTGTGTCCCCACAGAGCCCCCTGTCCTCCCCTCACCCCTGGAACTCGATTCCAGATCCTGCCCCAGGAGGGGCATGAGGGGGCTTTGTGCTCCTGCAGTGGACTCAGCTGGGAACTGCCCCGCAGGGTGGCCCAGGGCCAGGCACCCACGTGACCATCGGCGGGTGGACGCCAGGGGCGGGGACACCAAGGCCATCTGCCAGGCACCTGGAGCCCTGGACCCTGGGCCTCGGGGGGACCCAGGCAGCCGTGGGCCTGAGCGCAGGAGCCGGGGGTGGCACCGCTGGGGCTCGCCCTGTGTCCGTTCTCCTCCTACCGTCGTGACGCTGGCAGGGGCAGGACGGGTGGCGCTGGCTGATGCCCACCACGGCCACAGCCTGCACGGCCCCCGTTGTCCTGGAACGTGGAGACACCTGCAAGCCCCCTGCACCCCGTCTCCCCGCAGGAGCGGAAGCGCTACCATCTCTACGCCGTGTGCAGCCACTGGGGGGACTACAGCGGGGGCCACTACACGGCCCTCGTCCAGCCCCCCGGCCAGGAGCAGTGGTATCACTTCGACGACCAGTGGGTGGACCGTGTGAGTGCCCCCGCCACGCGGCTCCGGGCTGTGGGAAAGGACAGCTGTGGGAGGGGACGGCAGGTGCCCGGGGTCAGTGCAGGTCACAGTCAGGGTCAGGCATGGGGGAGAAGGCAGAGGTCAGGGCCCGGGTCCAGGGAAAAGGTCAGAGGTCAGGTCCGGCCCCACCTGGTGGGGCAGCCTCTGAAGGAAGCAGAAGGCGCAGGGGCCATGTGCAGGGCAGGTGGCAGGTGGGCGAGTGGCCTGAAGGCCGTGTCCTCACCGCCCCTCTCTTCCTAGGTGGAGTCTTTCCCGCAGCAGTTCACACACAGGTACGGCTGCAGGTGCCCTGGGCAGGGGGCGGGGCCCTCCCGGGAGGCTGGGGGGCCCTGGAGGATGAAGGGGCAGCGTGGGTGGGCAGGGGCGCCAGGCTGACGTCCTGCCCACAGGTCCGGGCTCCCGTACCTGCTGATGTACCGCTGTCAGGACAGCAGGGACAGGTGCGTGCCGGGTCTGGGCCCTGGGGGTCGTGTTTGGGGGCAGGGGACAGGGGGCAGGTGGTGCTGGCTGGACCCGGAGCCCACACGTGACTGTCACAGTGGCCTTGGCTCCCGTCCCTCCAGGGCACAGCTGCAGGGACCGCGGGGAGGGGGAGGGTGCCCCTGGGGCCCATGAGGGCTGGTGGCAAATGGCCTGAGGGTCCCTGGAGGGCAGCCAGGCCGGGGAGGAGCAGTGCTGGCCCCACAGACAGTGGCCAGGCCTGGGGACGCCAGGAGGGTGGGGTCCGAGATGACACACCACCCGGACAGGGCCGGGGCCGGGGGCTGGTCCGCGGGTGCGCTTGGTGACGGAGGGCGGCCATCACCGGGAGGTGACCTGCACTCTTGCTGCAGGCAGGAAGACGAGCCCGAAGACAGGGTTCCAGGGAAGGGGGTGGAGGCCGCACCTGTCCCTGAGACGAAGGGGCCGCCTTGGGAGGGCCCAGGCGAGCACCCCAAGAGGAGCAGTGAAGCTGCTTTCCCCGAGGACGGCGACCCGGCCAGCCCCACTCTCACAAGGTGCGCCCTGGGTGTCCTGAGGACGTGGGTCTCATCTGCCTCAGGGCACGTCCCCTGGGGTAAGGCCATGATGATCGTCCAGTCCCTGTGCCGTGGACGCCGGGTCCTGGGCTGCCGTGATTTAACCCATGTCCCCGGAACCCCCTAAGGCAGCCCTTCAGTCCAAGAGTCCAGAGGAACAGGTGCAGGGGTGTGGCGCGGCCGGGCGGGCTCTCCAGGTGCCTTCCTTCTGGAGGGCCCGAGAGGAGCCGGGCCACAGGCACAGCAGGTGTGCGCAGAGGGCCAGGAGCAGGTCGGGGGTAGAGGGGTGCAGAGGGGAGCCCAGGGCCGGGAATCGCTGCTCGCTCTGGATGGAGCAGGATGGGAGGAGCCGCCTTTAGAGCAGCCCTGAGCTCCCAGGACGCAGAGCCCCACCTAGAGCGGAGAGCACCCAGAGCAGGTGCGGCCCCCAGACCCAGACTGCAGCTGGCCCCTGGGGGGAGGGCAGGGGCCCAGGCCTGCGCTTCGGGCCTCAGGAGGGGCTGGGCCCGTGGCTGGAGCCCCTGGAGACCACAGGACGGTCCAAGCATGGCCCGGTGGGAAGTAGGGGGCAGGGGGAGGCCGGGGGACCCCAGGTTGTTGGGACAGGGCTGGCTGGAAACGGGGAGAGGCTGGACACGGGGAGGGGCTGGACACGGGGAGGGGGTTGGACACAGGGAGGGGGCTGGCTGGCGTGGGTGCTGAGCTGTTCGTCCTCTCCGGGCTCAGGCCAGGGGTCGAGGCTGACGTGGGGCGCCCGACGGAGGCTGGGGCAGGAGCTGAGGACCGAGATGCAGACAGGCTAGAGGAGATGCGGGGAGTGCGGCCAGCAACTGGATCTGTGCAGGGCCCTGCTCAGCTGCTCGGCACCCGAGGACCCTGCCCTGCCCTGCCCAGCGCTGGGCCGGGGGTGCCCCAAAAGCCCTGGTAAGTGCCCAGGTCCCCGTGCTCCTCAGGGCCTCCTGGGGACCCCGCTCCTAGTCCTCACCCCAGCGTGTCCCGGCCCTGTGTCCTGCCCCCTCCCCAGCAGGAGACCCCACCCAGGGAGGGGCCTGTCCTGCCAGTGTGGCCCTAGGCACAGCGTTGAGGTGGCCTCGGCTCTTGACTCTGAGCTGAAATGGAGTGGGATGGGGAGGGGGGCTTCCCGCCACGCTGAGTGGGGCTGGGTGGGGGGACAACGGGGCCCTGGGGTTGGTGCGGGACCCCACGTGCCCAGGGGCGTCCGAGGGCCTCCGTCCTCATCCAGCACTGCCCCCCTGGCCTGGGGCCTCTGTCCTGGCAAGGTCAGACTCTGCGGAGGTGACGAGCCAAGAGCCCGGCAGGCTTCTGGGAGGCGGCGCTGGGGCAGGCGCTGGGGAAGTGGCTGCCCTCAGCCTGGATTGGTCCCTCGTGCTGCAGGCTGGAGCCCCAGCTTGGAGGGGGAGCGGGGACAACGACACAGGACGTGGCCGCCCCGGAGCAGCAGGCCTCACCCCGCAATGGGAGGGGCCAGCCCCCTGATCCGGGCTCTGCCCCCAGCCCCCAGGAGGGACACCCAGGGCCCAGTGCTCTCCAGGACAGGTGAGTGACCTGGCCTCTTGCTGCCGAGAATGGGGGAGCCCCCTGGAACCTTCATCTTGGCCATTGCTTGGGTGCAAGTGGACACCCACACCCACCATGTGCTGAAGGCCTGGAGGCCGCTGCGGCAGCCTGGAGCTTGGCGGGAGGGTGGGCTGGGGGTCGCCAGAGCTCGGTCGCCAGCATGGGTGATTAACTCTGACGGTATACAGGGAATAGGGCTTAATTTTGAGGAGGTCTATTTATCTATTTTTTCCTTTTGTTGCCCATGGTTTGGGTGTTCGAGGAAACATTAAGGTCTTTACGATGTTTCCGTACATTTTCTTCTAGTAGTTTTATGGCCCTGGCTTTTATTTTTAAGTATTTGATCCATGCTGAGTTGGTTCTCCTATAGGGAGTGTGACAGGGGTCCTCTTTGGTTCTTTTGGCTGCAGACATCCACTTCTCCCAGCACCGTTTGTTGAGGAGACTGGTCCTGTTAACATGGGCTTGGTAGGTTTGTGAAAAAGCAGTTGACCATAGAGGTGAGGGTTTATTCTGGACTCTTTCACTATTCCACTGATCGATGTGTCTGCCTTCATGCCAGTACCATGCTGTTTTGACCACTGTAGCTTTCTAATATGTTTCAAGGTCAAGCAGTGAAATTCCTCCCATGTCGCTCTTCTTTTTTGGAATGCTTTTGGCTCTTTTGGTACACTTTCCCTTCCAAATGAATTCCTTAATTGTCTTTTCTGTTTCTTTGAAGTAGGCTATTCGAATTTTGATTGATATTATATTGAATCTATAAATCAGTTTAGGTAGGATTGACATCGTCATGATATTTAGTCTTCGAATCCATGAACATGCAATGTCTTTCCATTTGTTTAGGTCTTCATTGATTTCTTTTAGCATTGTTTGGTAGTTTTCTTCATATAGGCCCTGTACTTCTTGGATTAAATTGATTCCTAGGCATTTGAACCTTTTTCGTTGCTATTGTAAATGGATTTTCCCCCCTGATTTCCTCCTCAGATGGTTCAATAGTAGTGTACAACATTACTGATTTTTGCATGTCAGTCTTGTATCCTGCCCCTTTGTTAAACTCATTTATTAGCTCAAGTAGCTTTATCGTGGATACTTCAGAATTTTCTAAATACAGGATCATGTCATTCACAAATAGTCAGAGTGTTAATTCCTCTTTTCCTTTTTGGATATCTTTAATTTAGTTTTTCTTGTCTTACTGCCCTAGCTAGAATTTCTAGTACGATATTCAATAACTTTGGTGACAATTGGCAACCTTGCTTGTTTCTGATATTAGAAGGAAAGCTTTCAACCTTTCTCCATCGAGTATGCTGTTGGCTGTGGGTTTTTCATATATGCCTTTTATCATATTGAGGAATTTTCCTTCTATTCCTTTCTTTTGAAGTGTTTTTATCAAGAAAGGATGCCAGATTTTGTTGAATGCCTTTTCTGCATCAATTGAGATGATTGTGTGTTTTTTCCTTCAATTTGTTAATGTGCATTGATTGATTTCGTTATGTTGAACCAGCCTTACATACTAGGAATAAATCCTACTTGACCATGATGTTTAAGTCTTTTGATATGCTTTTGGATTCAATCTGCAAGTACTTTGTTGAAAATTTTTGCGTCTATGTTCATTAGGAAGATTAGTCTGTAATTTTCTTTTCTTTGTAGTGTCTTTTTTTATGTGGCTTTGGTGTTAGAGTGATGTTGGCTTCATAAAATATGTTGGGTCATTTTCCCTCTTCTTCAGTTTTTTGGAAGAGTTTAAACAGGATTGTTGCTAATTCTTTTTGAAATGCCTGGTAGAATTCACCTGTGAAGCCATCTGGTCCTGGACTTTTTGTTGTTGGGAGATTTTTTATGATGGATTCAATCTCTTTAAATGTGACTGGTTTGTTATGTTCTTTTATTTCTTGTGGTTTCAGTGTAGGCTGTTTGCATTTGTAGGAATTTGTTCATTTCATCTAGGTTTAGTTTGTTGGCATACAGTTTTTCATAATATCCTCTGATCATTTCTATTACTGTCATGTCAGTACTAACTTACCCCTTTCATTTCTGGCTGTATTTATTTGCATCTTCTCTCTTTTTTTCTTTGTTATTCTGGCTAGGGGTTTGTCCATTTTACTGATCTTTTTCAAGAATCAGCTTTTGCTTTTGTTAATTTTCTGTATTGTTTCTTTTGTTCGCAATTTCATTTATTTGCGCTCTAATCTTTATTCTTTCTTTCCTTCTGCTTACTTTGGGATTGGTTTGCTGTTCTTTTTTTTGGTTTCTGTAGTTCAGTTAAATCTTTGAGTTTAGCTCTATATTTTAAAAATATTGGCATATAAGGTTATAAATTTTCCTCTCAAGACTGCCTTCACTGTATCCTATAAGTCTTGACAGGTTGTGTTCTCGTTTTCATTTGTCGCAATATATTTACTGATTTCACTTGCAATTTCTTCTTTGACCTACTGATTACTTAGGAGCGTATTGTTTAGCCTCCACACATTTGCAAATTTACCTCTTTCTCATGTATTATTGTTTTCCAGTTTCTTTCCACTAATATCTGAGAAGGTGCTTTGTATAATTTCAATCTTTTTATATTTATTGAGAATTGCATTGTGGCGTAATATGTGGTCTATCCTGGAGAAAGATCCATGGGCACTTGAGAAGAATGTACAACCTGCTGAGTTTGGATGCAGTGTCCTGTATATGTCTCTTAGGTCTAACTTGTTTATCATATTGCTCAAGTTCTCTGTTTCTTTTGTGATCTTCTGTCTAGTTGCTCGATCTAATGATGGGAGTGGGATGTTGAAGTCTTCAACTATTAACTGTAGAGACATCTGTTTCTCCCTTCAGTTTTTCCAGAGTGTGTCTCATGTATTTCGAGGCACCCTGGTTAGGTGCGTCGATATTTATGACTATTATATCTTCCTGGTGGATTGTCCTTTTATTAATTTAGGAAGGCCTTCTTTATCTCATACCTTTTGTGCCTTTAAAGTTTGTATTGTCTGATATTAATATAGCTACCTCTATTCTTCTTTGGTTACTGTTTGCATGGAATATCTTTTTCTAACCTTTCAGTTTCAGCTGGTTTGTATGCCTGGGTCTAAGGTAAGTCTCTTGTAAGCAGCATATAGATGGCTCATGTTTTTTAATCCATTCTGTCAGTCTACCTCTTTTGATTGGTGAGTTTTTTCCGTTCACATTCAATAGATTAATTACTACACATTATGCATTAAATATGCATTATTTACTTCCAGCATTTTATTTTTTGGTTTTCTTATGTCATATCATATTATTGTCTTTTTACTCTTTTGGTTATCCTTTCTGCTATTCTTTCTTCTATACTCTCCTATAAACCTCTCTCTCCTGCCTTTTTCTTTCAGACTCGAAGGCTTCTTTTTATAGTTCCTGCAAAGGTAGATTGTTTTTTTCTGACTCTCTTAGTTCTGTTTGTGAATATTTTAAACACACCTTCATATTTGAAGGACAATTTTGCTGGATAAAGAATCCTCAGCTGGCAGGCTTTCTCTTTCAATAGGCTAATTGCAACACAGACTGTATTCTCATCTCCATGGTTTCTGATGAGAAATCCATAGTAAGTCTTATTAGATGTCCCTTGTATGTGATTGTTTGCTTCTCTCTTGCTGTTTTCAGAATTGTCTTTTTATCTTTCACATTTGCCATCCTGACTAGTATGTATCTTGGAGTAGGTCTATTCAGATTTATCCTGATCGGTTTATGGTACGCTTTTTGGACATGTAAGTTCATTTCTTTAGTGAGAGTTGTGAAATTTTTAGCTATTATTTCCTCAACTTCTCTTTCTACCCGCTTTCCCTTCTTTTTTTTTTTTTTTTTTGATTATTTATTTAATTCCCCCCCCCTCCCCTGGTTGTCTGTTCTTGGTGTCTATTTGCTGCGTCTTGTTTCTTTGTCCGCTTCTGTTGTCGTCAGCGGCACGGGAAGTGTGGGCGGCGCCATTCCTGGGCAGGCTACTCTTTCTTTTCACTCTGGGCGGCTTTCCTCACGGGCGCACTCCTTGCGCGTGGGGCTCCCCCACACGGGGGACACCCCTGTGTGGCAGGGCACTCCTTGCGCGCATCAGCACTGCGCATGGCCAGCTCCACACGGGTCAAGGAGGCCCGGGGTTTGAACCGCGGACCTCCCATATGGTAGACGGACGCCCTAACCACTGGGCCAAAGTCCGTTTCCCCCCACTTTCCCTTCTTGTCTGCTTCTGGAACTCCCAAGATGCATATATTGTTGCATTTCATGTTGTCTTTCAAATCCCTGAGCCCCTGCTCCATTTTTTTCATTCTTTTCTCTCTCAGTTCTCTTCACTTTCAGCCGTTCTGTCTTCGGTATCACTTACTCTTTCTTCTGTCATCTCGAGTCAGCTGTTGGATGCCTCTGATGTGTGTCTGATCTCCCCTGTTGTGTCTTTCGTTCCCACGAGCTCTGTTACTCTCCTCTTCAGGATTTCAAATTCTGTGTGCTCACTCAATATCTTCTTGATGTCATTGATCTCTTTAGCTATACTGTCTTTCAACTCATTAAATTGATTTTTGAAATTTGTGTGCATCCAAGAATTAGTTTTCTTCAATCCTGCATCTCTTTTAAGCTTTGATATATTCCTTTTCCTGGCCCATGTCTTCCATTTTATTGTTATGGCTCATCCTTTTTTGCTGATGTCTAGCATCCGATCAGGACGTAGCATCTCAGATGCTGGATGGTCGGAAGCCGAGTAGCCTTAGGCTGTGTCTCTCTCCCCCTTCCTGGGGTGGTGGATCCCTGGAGGTCCCTTTGTCTGTAGTCACAGGCGCCTGAGAATTTTGAAGTGTCTTGGTGTGGGGAGGGTGCTGGCAGCGCCCACCGCTGGTTTCAACTCCCAGCTTTGCCGTCGTGATTCCTCTCCTTTGTCCCTCTCTCCTGGGTGGTGTCCTGCTTCCCCGTGTTGTAAACCCGAGATCGTTTTCCAGTTGTTCTAGCTGGTCCTCGAACTATTTTTTGGTCGGACACATCTTTTTGGATGACAGTGTGGGCTTGGCCTTCAGGCACTGCCCGACCCACCAGACCATCCAAGTCACAGAGGCGCTGCGTCCTGCGGGGTCCTCTGCAGCCTGCGCGGGTGGACGGAGCTGCTGACCACGCGCCGGCCTGGACGGCTCCTGGCTTCCCTTAGCCAGGCAAGGGGCACAGGTCTACCTTGTGGACCCCAGTCCTTGGGGCTCAGGACACCCTTGTATCACAGGCAGGAAGCTGAACCTGGCCCCGGGACGCAGGCGGGGACGGCAGAGGGTGAGGACGTCAGAGAGCCTGGACACCCCCCAGAGGGGGGCAGGAAGGCCCTGGAGGCCGGCTGTGCTACCCCCCAGGGCCACCCCCAGGAGCGCCGCCCTCCTCCAGGGATGGAGATGCTCAGCA